>NC_134270.1:148647782-149279657 GCF_031893055.1 Leptodactylus fuscus | reverse complement strand
TATCAAATAATGTTAATGCTATGAGGACAGATCCAATTTTGGCCTTAAAGGGAGTTTGTCTGCTTCAATAATAGCGCCCTGGAAGGGTCCTTGAAATGTCACTAATGTTTCATATAATTTAGTCTCATTTACTAGAGCATGTGTTTCTGGATAAAAATGTAATGAGCTTTATCTAAAAATGTTGTTGTTTTTTGTCTGAAAAAAACTCTCTAAAGTTCTCATTACTAGGTGTTTTCCTTCTGAGAAATTCACTCCTTGTTACTAGGGAATTGCTGTCCTTAGTTATCACTGTGAAACAAGACAGGGCCACAGTGAGTGAAGGGAGACAAGGAAGAGGGTACTCTCTTCACACAGAGAGGGAGGGACTGGTTTTCCTCATAGCCTTCTTACATGCCCACATGTTTCTATGCATTCACACTGGACTGAGAGAATCTCACCGCTTACAAATGTCATGAGTCTGTTTTTCTGCATCAATCTCTGTATTTGTAGTCCAGTGTCCCAATATCTCCTATATTATGGTCACTTTTCACCGCTATTTGATTGCTATTTTGCAGTTACTCCTTGCAGGATTCTATGTAAAAGTAGTAGTGGTAGTAATAATGGATAGGGGAAGGGGAGAAGACTGCCCCATATTATACAAATGTAAAATGTGCTGCAGCCGTAATGGAGCTATTTGCAGCAGAAAACTGATAGGACACCATGTATGAAGGCTTATACAGTCAGAGAACTGTCTTCCCTCCAACAAGATCCTACAGATATTTCATGGCCACAAAGCAATGAAGCAAGGTGAAATTGATAATTTTTTATGGATATGCAAATCAGAATGCAAGTGCACTAGGGGCGGGTCAGATATGCAGATTTGCCTACTGATAACCTAATATGTGACAAGTGCCCTGGTTCTCCACAAGAATTGTTGCTCCTTGCACTTGCAGGCTTGCATGGCACTATCTTTGCTGCCAATAGACTTCCTTTAAGGACTAGAAAAATATTCGCTTTTTATCTCCACAAATTCACACGTCCATATCGGTATTATTTTTCTATTATTGTAGATGCATGACTTTGTGTGTGTGTGTGTGTGTGTGTGTGTGTGTGTGTGTGTGTGTGTGTGTGTGTGTGTGTGTGTGTATGGGTGTATGTATGGGTGTATGGGGGAAGAGGGATCTTGTAGAACTTTTAGCTATCATTTTTAAGGTGCATTTAAATTAGTATTTCATTTCTATGAAATTTTTGTAATGATGGAATACATTATAAAAGCAATTTGTCATCTATAAAAAAAATAGTTTTTTTTTTTACATCGTTGACTGGTAATAGCACATTAGCTTTATAGTGCGGGTTGTTATGGATACAAAGGTACCAAATATGTATGTCTTATTATTTTTTAGTGATATTCACTTAATCATAATTGTTTATTCTATTGTTACATCTGTGACTATATTTTAGTTAAGTTATGTTTATTTAATAGTATTTATCATTTCCTCACTAGGAAATTTTTACTTTTGATCATTTATTTTTCGGTGTAATATATTACTCTCTCCGTATCTAAATTGCACAGGCATCTGTTAGGGTACACCTAATGTATTCTCTATTATCACTGGCGGGGGGGCTCAGGGCGTCTTACATAAAACAGTTATCCCTTGACACTTTGCATATGGCATGATCATTGGCAGGCCATTACAGTTGCCCCGTGGCTCTCCCGGCCATCACGTTTTATAACTAAAGCTGGATTCACACCTGCGTTCGGGTCTCCGTTCTATGGTTTCCGTCTTCTGTATGCAAGAAGACGGAAACCACAGACCGGGTCCAGCCGTGAGCGGTGGTGTGCGTTTTATGCTCTCCGCCGCGAAACTGTTTTTTTTAAAGCAGACACAGAGTACTGCATGTACGACTCTGTGTCCGGATTTTAAAAAAACAGTTTCGCGGCGGAGAGCATAAAATACTCACCGCCGCTCACGGCCGGACATCTTTCAAACCCATTCAAATGAATGGGTGAGAGACTCCTGCAGGTTTCCGTCTCCTGCCTCTGTTTTGTGCAGGAAACGGAAACCTGCAGAACGGAGACCGGGCGCAGATGTGAACGAGCCCTAAGGCTGGATTCTACCTGCGTTGGAGTCTACGTAGGAGAATCTGCTTCAAATCAGAAGAGAGAGGGTTTTTATCTCCACCGGTTTCAGTAGAAAGATGGGAAAAAACCCGGTGGACTCCATTATAGTCTATGGGGCCCACAGGTTTCCTTGTGTAATGGCTTTTTAAATGGGCAGGGTCTCCATCTTTCAGTTCCCCATGCGGATCCAAAAGATGGAAACCCAAACACTAGTGTGAACCTAACCAAAATGATGAACACCCTTTACAGTCACCTAATGATTGTGAACTGAATTTTTTATTAAAGGGGTTACCTGGTTTCTGAGATTGGGATAGGACAACAATATTAGACTTGAGGAAGTCCGACACCTAGGACCCTCGCAGATCACCAGTCTCGAGGCAGCGATGAGTGTACGTATTACATTCCTGGAACATTGAAGTCTAAGAATAGGACATTAATCTTAGAAACTGGATAACCCCTTTAAGGTCTAAAATGGGGACATGGGAAGATAACATGGCCACAATACGGAAATTCTTTAAAATCTACATCTAATCTAAATGTGGGGGGAGGGGCTGACTCTCTTGACATAGCCCCGACAATGCTGTCATTTCTAGATCTGGGTGGGCCAGGTAAAGGGGTGCAGTGGCCCACCTACTCTATCATTATACAAAATAAATTGACCCTTGATATACTTGTAACATTGTAACATTTGTAAATTTCATCAGTCCTTCACTAGTTGGGCCATTGGTTTCCCACTTCAAAATCAGGGTCGCATTCTGCTGTGTGAACATACTCCAATGGACTGTATCTGGTATGCAGCTCATCTCCATTGAAGTGAACAGAGTTGAGCTTCAGTACCAAACCATGGATGAGAGTGGTGTTAATAACAGACCTATGTTTTACACAACCTTATGTCTCACAGACTGTGTGAGCGACATCTACGTGAGTCAACCCCGCTCCGAGATTATCTTACTGAACACAGCAATGTGATCCAAAAATGTCCGAGACAAAGAGACGATGAAACAAATGAAGATAAAAAAAGAATAAAGCTAGTGCCAGGGCAGAGCGGCCAGACTCCGCCGACTGCCGTAATAATAACTTCATAAATAATTAGCACTTTGAGGCAGACATTGCAGAATACCGTCTCCTTCTTGTCACATCTCCCATAGGGATATATAGCCATCCAAAGCTAAGGTCTTGATTCCATTAAAGGAGTACAAATGTCCTTCCTTACCTATTCAACAGATTCGGTTATTGGCATGAAATGACCACATTTAACACAATACATGTAATCCATTCATTATATTGATTATATATAGAGATGAGCGAATAGCGTTGGATCAAGTACATGTTCGATCAGATATCAGACTGTTTGAGATGTACGATTCGAGTCGAACACCAGGTGCAAACTCACTAAAAATTTGCATCCCCTTCCACCTTCCCTAGCGCTTTTTTTGCACAAATAACTGTGCAGGGGAGGTGGGACAGGAACTACGACAACGGAGGCATCGAAAAAAAATCGGAAAAAGTAATTGGCTGGCTAAATCAGGTGACCTCCAATTTATACGAACAGTGGATTTAATATCCGGTTCATATGAGACTGTAAATTATGTGACTGTGAGACAGGAATAGATGTACAGGCAGGGTTAGTTAGGGATTACCTTTATTTAGGGGGGAATGTTACTCACACAGCTCTTTGGGGCTCTATCTGGTCGGGATCCCTGTCAGCTTGTGATATGCGCGAGCTTACTTTTTCCCATAGAAATGCATTGACCAGTGTTGATTGGCCGAATGCCATACAGAGTACAGCATTCGGCCAATCAACGCTGGTTCTGCCGGAGGCTCATCTGTGAGGAGGCGGAGTCTAAGATCGGACCAGAATGGAGACTGCTGTGGACCGATCTTAGACTCCGCCTCCTCCGTCAGAACCACCTCCTCCAGCCACTGTAAGCCACTGGTATGGATATGTAGATGCTGCGCATGTGCGGGATTTAGAAGCAATGTTCAATGATGTCAGGACTGATGACAATGCTCTTCCAAGAGCACAAGAGGCCTGGATGGGCATATTTACTGATGACAGGGCTGTGCTCGAGGACTGAAGACAACGCCCCCAGGATCTGTGAAGTTAGTTTGCGTATTGGTTTTTACAGGCATCCCAACAGGTCATCAACATTTAAAGGAATGGTTGGAATTGTCTTCATAGCATACATATTACCAGTGGTTATAAAGATGATATACTCCCTTTATGATGAATACCACCATATCAGGTTGGTAGGGGGTCCAACTTCTGGCAACCCCGAACTCTCTCTCTATCTTCTCGGTGACATCTAGTGCTCTTCTGCGACATCATGTGCCCAGGGCCACTGCTGAGGCCTTTGATTGGGCCTCAGCATTGACATGGGCCCGCAAAGCGTCATGACATCATGACGTTTGGTGACCACCCAAGGTGAGTATAAATGTGTTTTTATTATCTTTGTGACTGCCCTACACCTATTATACTCTGAAGTTCTGAAGTTTATGTTACCCATCTCTAGTTAATTTTCTCCTTTCTGCCAATAAAAGTCTGGGCATAATAAATCTTCTTCTCCTGCCTCACTCCAGTGCACCATAGAGCAGGAATAATACATTTAGAAATGCACAGACTACCAGCCATCAAAAGAATCCAGGAATGAGATCAAAGAAGTTTTATCATCTTTGTTGTGGTGAGAGTGGCCTGTGGGTCCCCCTGGTATACGGGCCGGTCATGGCAACAACCAGTATAGTTACATCAGTGCCCATACAAGTGACCTATGTCAGTACGTACAAAGAGAACCTACAGGTTTCAAATGGCAGAATACCACCCCAATAACAAAGATTATGCGCAAATCTTAACGGATTGTCAAGACCAAAGACCAGTCCCAAATAAAATCTATGTGCTTATTAGTAATGGTGGGTAAGAAAAGAATAACAGCACATGTTCAGGTCCACAGCTTATTTCTTGTAGCTGATGATCATATTTTGGGTAGGCTTTGATAACAGTATGGATTTTGGCACATATTCCAAAATCCATGTGATATCCATCTCAAATTCATGTCCCATTGTTCTCAGGTTCATATGGAAATTGATTTTTTTCTCCTGCAGAACTAAAATCTGCGTCGTGAAAAAATAGAATTGAAATATCAATGACAATGTGGAAAAGTACGATAGGTAGTCACTAGAGTTGATTCAAATAGTATTCGAGACATAGTTTCGAATACCTCACTCCCATAGGAATGAATGGGAGTGGCCAAAAGCAAGGGGTTAAGCACCGGCTGCCGGCATATTCCTATGGAGCGAGGTATTTGAAACTATAGTTTCGGATGCTATTCGCTCATCTCTAGTAGTCACCCATAAATTGATACCAACGAATGGTCAAAGTCTGATGTGAATCCATTGAATGTAAGGCAAAAATCCAAGGGTAAGCCTTAGACTTGTGTTGTGGATTAATTTGTTTTTTTGCTCTTAATGGGTTGTATGGACAAAGATATTCCATTTCCTTAGGTCATGCAGATTGCGTTGAATGTATCCAGCATTATAAGTGAATGGAATGACTGCAATACCAGACGCAAACCGTGGATAGGGGAGGTGCTGTTTCTGGGGAGAGAAAAATTAGACCAGGGGTAGGGAACCTTCGGCTCTCCAAATGTTGCCAAACTACAACTCCCAGCATGCATACTTGCTCTACTGTTCTTGGAACTCCCATGGAAGTGAATGGAGCATGTTGGTAGTTGTAGTTTCACAGCAGATGGAGAGCCGAAGGTTCCCTACCCCTGAATTAGACCCTATTTTTATTTTCAGAAAACCCCTTCAGGAAAGAATTTGGCACCATAGAGACAACTTTTTGGTTTTGTAGCCATACAGAGTAGGGTCTCCATTAGAGATGAGCAAGTAGTACTCGATCGAGTAGGTATTCGATCGAATACTATGGTATTCGAAATACTGGTACTTGATCGAGTACCACTCGCTATTCGAATGTAAAAGTTCAATGCAGAACCAGCATTGATTGGCCGAATGCTATACAGTCAGCCAGTCAATGCTGGTTCTTCTCCTACCTTTAGAAGTCTTCTCCTTGCAGCGTCCCCGCGGCGCCTTCCGGCTCTTCATTCACTCTGCCAGGCATTGGGCCTGGGCAGAGCCGACTGCGCATGTCCGCTTGTAGTGCGGGCATGCGCAGTCGGCTCTGCCTAGGCCCGATGCCTGGCAGAGTGAATTCAGAGCCGGAAGATGCCGCGGGGACGCTGCAAGGAGAAGACTTCTCGGAGGATCCAGCCCGACCCTCACTCGTGGACTTGGTAAGTATAATTTGATCGAATATTGCCTACCCCTGAAACGAGCATTTTCCCCCCATAGACTATAATAGGGTTCGATATTCGATTCGAGTAGTCGAATATTGAGGGGTTACTCGAAACGAATATCGAACCTCGAACATTTTACTGTTCGCTTATCTCTAGTCTCCATTCTTCTCTGCACGGACAATATAAGTTAGCCATTGTATCCCACTCTTCTGCCCTTGGGATGTGAATAAGAACTTGACCCATCACAACTTTTTTAAAACAATCGAAAATTTCTGAGTACCAGAAAATCAAATACTTTCCTTCAAATAGAAAGACAGCAAACCGGGGGGAGTGTATTTCAGCAGGCGGCCATGGTATAAAACGCCAAGTTTCGATCTGTTTGGAAACATACTGAGAGCATAAAATGGCAGGGGGTAAGGAGTTTAATGTAAGAGGAAATAGGACTGACCTGTGTTTATATGATACATATTTCCGAGCTTCCATGTAAGGAGCCCAGAGACATGGGCTGTCAGTTACAATGTACAGGAGACATCAAGCATTGGGTAGCAATATTCCTATTTTTGATATAATCCGGTAGAATATAATAATTGGGCCAATAAAAAACATGGCTCATCTAATAGAAAAGTTGTATTTCAGGCAGAGAGGTGGCCTTTGGGACCTGGAATATATAGGATTTCATTTATGAAAAAAAATATGCGGCTCCCCAGATATCAGCCCTTATAACCTCTTCGGATAAAAAAAGAGTAAGAATCCTTGACGCACGTGCGGTAGAGTAGGTCACCTACCGGGAAGACAGAACTCATCGCTCCTTCGTAGAACATTTAGTATTTTCCGCGAATCGCTACCTAGTTAACCAAGGTGGAATGTGACGTAATCTTGTGTCCATGTGTATCTGGAGTGCGTGATATGCCATTATGTGTAAAATGTGTTCAGCTCTTCTCTATTATCAGTCCCAAGGCTACGGTTCTGAAGATCTGCCGGCAATGTAAACAGGACATGGCTGGGACCAATTTTTATTATATTCCTAAATATAGGCCATGTCATAAATTAGGGGTATCCTCCGGGAGGTAGAGCCCCTAAATAAAATCCACACCAACTCATAGATAGCATAGATCTCAGGGTCCATGGCCGTGTCCACGTGAACATCCTCATCATGGACTCTTTTAGGAAAAAAGATACTTGCGACAACTTTTACAACACTTTTCTGGCAAAGGGACTTAGGAAATGTGTTTCATTGAGTTAATAGCATTGCCCTCTGTTGAGGATCCTCATCTCTTGGCCAGTGTGGAAATCTGAAAAAAAAAAAACATCTTTACCTAGGGGACCTGTCCAGAATTACACAGAAAACCAGAGTCATTTGATTGTACATTGTGTATATTGTGCACTGCTATGTTTCCCCTGTGGAGGCGCTGCAGAGTAATTGAACACTGAGAAGTTCCCCTCCAAAAACAAGTCATCGTTAGAGGTCCCAGCAACAGGACACTGTGATCAGCTTATTCTCTAGAAAAGCCTTCTAAAAGTAGGGATTGTCCAAAGCAGAGAAGCCCTTAAAGAAAACCTGTCAAGTGGATTTTCCCTTTCAGATTTCCACGATCCAGTGATGTCCTTCACTAATCTCTCAGTTGCACAAAGTTGCTTTTAACAACTTATATATGAGCTCTAAGCAGGTGCGTAACTACCAGGGGGCAGCATGGGCCACTATGGGGCATAATACTGTGTGCAAGGGCCACTATGTGGTATAACACTATGTGCAGGGGCCACTATGGGACATAATACTGTGTGCAAGGGCCACTATGGGGCATAATACTGTGTGCAAGGGCCACTATGGGGCATAATACTGTGTGCAGGGGCCACTATAGGGCATAATACTGTGTGCAGGGGCCACTATGGGGCATAATACTGTGTGCAGGGGCCACTATGGGGACATAATACTGTGCGCAGGGGCCACTATGGGACATAATACTGTGTGCAAGGGCCACTATGTGGTATAACACTATGTGCAGGGGCCACTATGGGACATAATACTGTGTGCAAGGGCCACTATGGGGCATAATACTGTGTGCAAGGGCCACTATGGGGCATAATACTGTGTGCAGGGGCCACTATGGGGCATAATACTGTGTGCAGGGACCACTGTGGGGCATAATACTGTGTGCAAGGGCCACTGTGGGACATACTACTGTGTGCAGGGGCCACTGTGTGGCATAATACTGTGTGCAAGGGCTACTATGGGGCATAATACTGTGTGCAAGGGCTACTATGGGGCATAATACCGTGCGCAAGGACCACTATGGGGCATAACACTGTGTGCAGGGGTCACTATGGGGCATAATACTGTGTGCAAGGGCCACTATGGGGCATAATACTGTGTGCAGGGGCCACTATGGGGCATAATAGTGTGTGCAGGGGTCAGTATGGGGCATAATACTGTGTGCAGGGGCCACTATGGGGCATAATACTGTGTGCAGGGGCCACTGTGGGACATACTACTGTGTGCAGGGGCCACTGTGGGACATACTACTGTGTGCAGGGGCCACTGTGTGGCATAATACTGTGTGCAGGGGCCACTGTGTGGCATAATACTGTGTGCAAGGGCTACTATGGGGCATAATACTGTGTGCAAGGGCTACTATGGGGCATAATACTGTGCGCAAGGATCACTATGGGGCATAATACTGTGTGCAGGGGCCACTGTGGGACATACTACTGTGTGCAGGGGCCACTGTGTGGCATAATACTGTGTGCAAGGGCTACTATGGGGCATAATACTGTGTGCAAGGGCTACTATGGGGCATAATACTGTGCGCAAGGACCACTATGGGGCATAACACTGTGTGCAGGGGTCACTATGGGGCATAATACTGTGTGCAAGGGCCACTATGAGGCATAATAGTGTGTGCAGGGGCCACTATGGGGCATAATACTGTGTGCAGGGGCCACTGTGGGGCATAATAGTGTGTGCAGGGGTCAGTATGGGGCATAATACTGTGTGCAGGGGCCACTATGGGGCATAATACTGTGTGCAAGGGCCACTATGGGGCATAATACTGTGTGCAGGGGCCACTGTGGGACATACTACTGTGTGCAGGGGCCACTGTGGGGCATAATACTGTGTGCAAGGGCCACTATGGGGCATAATACTGTGTGCAGGGGCCACTGTGGGACATACTACTGTGTGCAGGGGCCACTATGGGGCATAATACTGTGTGCAGGGGCCACTGTGGGACATACTACTGTGTGCAGGGGCCACTGTGGGGCATAATACTGTGTGCAAGGGCCACTGTGGGGCATAATACTGTGCGCAGGGGCCACTATGGGGCATAATACTGTGTGCAAGGGTCACTATGGGGGATAATACTGTGTGCAGGGGTCACTATGGGGGATAATACTGTGTGCAGGGGTCACTATGGAGCATAATAGTATGTGCAGGGGCCACTATGGGGCATAATAGTATGTGCAGGGGCCACTATGGGGCATAATACTGTGTGTAGGGGCCACTATGGGGCATAATACTGTGTGCAAGGACCACTATGGGACATAATACTGTGTGTAGGGGCCACTATGGGGCATAATACTGTGTGCAAGGGCTACTATGGGGCATAATACTGTGTGCAAGGGCCACTATGGGGCATAATAATGTGTGCAAGGGCTACTATGGGGCATAATACTGTGTGCAAGGGCCACTATGGGGCATAATACTGTGTGCAAGGGCCACTATGGGGCATAATACTGTGTGCAGGGGCCACTGTGGGGCATAACACTGTGTGCAGGAGCCACAATGGGGCATAATACTGTGCGCAGGGGCCACTATGGGGCATAATACTGTGTGCAAGGGCCACTATGGGGCATAATACTGTGTGCAGAGGCCACTATGGGGCATAATAGTATGTGCAGGGGCCACTATGGGGCATAATACTGTGTGCAAGGGCCACTATGAGGCATAATAGTGTGTGCAGGGGCCACTATGGGGCATAATACTGTGTGCAGGGGCCACTATGGGGCATAATAGTGTGTGCAGGGGTCAGTATGGGGCATAATACTGTGTGCAGGGGCCACTATGGGGCATAATACTGTGTGCAAGGGCCACTATGGGGCATAATACTGTGTGCAGGGGCCACTGTGGGACATACTACTGTGTGCAGGGGCCACTATGGGGCATAATACTGTGTGCAAGGGCCACTATGGGGCATAATACTGTGTGCAAGGACCACTATGGGGCATAATACTGTGTGCAGGGGCCACTGTGGGACATACTACTGTGTGCAGGGGCCACTGTGGGGCATAATACTGTGTGCAAGGGCCACTGTGGGGCATAATACTGTGTGCAGGGGTCACTATGGGGCATAATACTGTGCGCAGGGGCCACTATGGGGCATAATACTGTGTGCAAGGGTCACTATGGGGGATAATACTGTGTGCAGGGGTCACTATGGGGGATAATACTGTGTGCAGGGGTCACTATGGAGCATAATAGTATGTGCAGGGGCCACTATGGGGCATAATAGTATGTGCAGGGGCCACTATGGGGCATAATACTGTGTGTAGGGGCCACTATGGGGCATAATACTGTGTGCAAGGGCCACTATGGGGCATAATACTGTGTGCAGAGGCCACTATGGGGCATAATAGTATGTGCAGGGGCCACTATGGGGCATAATACTGTGTGCAGGGGTCACTATGGGGGATAATACTGTGTGCAGGGGTCACTATGGAGCATAATAGTATGTGCAGGGGCCACTATGGGGCATAATAGTATGTGCAGGGGCCACTATGGGGCATAATACTGTGTGTAGGGGCCACTATGGGGCATAATACTGTGTGCAAGGACCACTATGGGGCATAATACTGTGTGCAGGGGCCACTGTGGGGCATAACACTGTGTGCAGGAGCCACTATGGGGCATAATACTGTGTCCATGGGGCCAATATGGGGGATAATACTGTGTGTAGGGGCCACTATGGGACATAATACTGTGTGCAAAGGCTGCTATGGGACATTATACTGTGTGCAGGGGCCACTATGGGGCATAATACTGTGTGCAGGGGCCACTATGGGGCATAATACTGTGTCCATGGGGCCAATATGGGACATAATACTGTGTGTAGGGGCCACTATGGGGCATAATAGAGCACGCAGAAATGCGGGGGGGGGGGGGGGTCAGGGTCTTCAGCGTCGGTCGAGGGGGGGGGGGGCATTTCAAAAGTTCGCCACGGGACCCCACCATTTCTAGTTACGCCACTGGCCCTAAGTAGTCCGGGAGGTCGGTATCTGTTTCTTCTGGTCATGCCTTGCATCCTGGCAGATGTGATAGACACTTCCCATGCTGTGTGGCGCTACCCTGTGAACTACCATCCCTATCCACCACCCGATGTCACACACACATCATTGTGCCTTCTTCTATCTACATTGTCCTGAGCAGAAGCCTCCTAAAGCTTGGGACAATGTAGAGAAAAGCAGGCACAAGCAAGATGTGGCTAGGGTGGCTAGCAGGTGATGTCATACAACAGCAGGAGACCTGTCAATCACACCTGCCCAGACACAATTTGGTGACAGTATGACCAGAAGAAGAAGGTAATGCCCCTATGACTACTTACAGCTCATCAGCATCCAAGGATCATATGTTTTTTTAATTAAAATCATGAAACATCACTTTTGTGCAACATGAGATTGGTGAAGGTCTCCATTGGAAAGGTGTAATCCAGCTGTTAGATATACTGGGTCTTCTTTAGGCTTGGAAGAGGATTTTCCACCATCTCCACCAACCACAACTCTTTTCTTCCTCCCTTGACTCCAGCAAAGTTGGAATTTTTTTTTATTAGCCCCCGCCATTCCTGAGCAATCATTTCTCTGCACTCAATATACTAATTTCGCTTTCTACGATCAAGTGGGCGGTCCTTGTTTATCTGCACTTGCCAAGGACCACCCACTGTATAGTAAAGAACCTAAATATCATAGTGAGTGCTGAAAGAGCACCAATTGCTCAGGAACAATAGGGGGCCGACAAAGAATTCCATCTGCGCCCAAATCTCCAATTACAAAATATAAGGGTCCGTTCACACGGTGAGGAATTTGGTGTGGAGCCTCCCATTGACTTCGGTGGGTTCAGAAAAAGGAACCCATTGAATTCAATGGGAAGGTTTTTATACAACGCTGAAATTCCACGCCATTTATCTACGTGTGAATGGACCCTGAGGCGTTGGAGTCCGTGGAGGTGGTAAAAGGTCCCCTTTAAATTGTAGTGCCCTGTTTTGAAAACATAACATCTGCTGATATCTTGCAGAATTTCCCCAAGTTTGGCAATATTTCCTCCTTCTTTCGGACTGTTCGAACTATTCCCAACGTATGACTATTACTTAAGGATTTCGATCTACCGCAGCCCCTGCGCGTCTCCCAGACATCACCATTGATACATGACTCCCAATGTAGTGAGCATTTAGTAATCCTTCTTGTGTGTGTGAATGTGCGCATTCATTTGTATTCTTGCATGAAGCACACAGGCGCACACATGCCCACAGACACACCAATGGAGCGCAGTCTAGCAGGCATACAAATAGTGTTATTTGGTCTTGATTAATCATGCACAGACAGCGCGCACAAGCACATCCACCTCTCTCCCCCTCCTTTCTCATCTGAAGCTCAACATTATACAGCTCCAGCTATTTAATAAGGCATCAACTGGACTTGACCATACCGAGAACAAGGAGCAGGGGTGCGGGAGACGAACAGGGAAAGGATCACATCCATAGTTACTCCTCATCTACTAATACAGCCATAAAAATAATAGTCTAGAATCTCCGCGGCGGGTGGACATTAGCGATAGCCTAGACGACCTCGAGGACTAATGCTTTAAAGTACCCTGACTACCCTGCCACCCCCACTTCAGCGCAGTGGTCTGATCCAGTGGGTAGTATGCAGCCTCTAGTCCCTTGATGCTGTTACTTTGTATCCAGCCTGGTACAGCAGCTGATACATTGTATCTGAGCATCTGCCCTTTTCCACACTTCCTCCTACCTCTCCTCCTACCTTCCTTCTATTGACTCTCTTCTTCTTCTTGTGACCTTTTTACCTCTGACATTTTCTTGCTCCGGTGAGTACTTTTTTGCCTTTTTTTACATTCTTTATTTTTCTTTTCTTCTTTTTTTGTTTTTTTTTCTTTGTTTTTTTTTTTGGTATCTGAAAAAAAGGGGACAAAAATCGTCGACTTCATTCGATCTCGCTGTGTGCTGTGTTCTAGTGAATGTCACAACTTTTAGGCTCTGACATTTTTGTTTATTTCTTCTAGGGGGGGGAAAAAAAAAATGGATATTTTTCCTTAAAAAAAAAAAAACCCAGATAATTTTGGGTTTGTTTCTTATTTCCTTGTATTTTTATATGATAGATGATTAAAATCTTCTCTGATTTTTTTTTTCTTGTTTTCTTTTCTTTGCTTTGTTTTATTCTTTATTTTTTTGGGTTTTTTTAATGAATTTTTTTGCAATGAAGTAGGACTGTTTTTGTGTTTTTTTTCTGAAGTATATGTATTGGTGTGGATAAATGTAAATAAGCAATGTGGCAGTCTTTTTTTGTTTTTTTTTTCTTTGCGACGCCAAGTGATTTTAAGCGATTTTATATCTGATATGAAGAGAACGTTGACGTTATTTAATGGACACCTCTGATGACATACAGGCCTGCATTGCATTGCTCGACACTCTGTTTATGGCCTTTCTGTATGGCGAAGGGTTAAGTCCAACACATGACGGAACGAGATTTAAAAATGATTGTATTGTTAAGTTGTTACCCATTGGACAGAATTGCAATAAATGATACCTTAAACAGATAGCGCTTTTGTATGGATTTTTGCAAGAATTTGAGATTTCACAGGGTACGGTGAATTTTGTCTTGCATGCTCCAGTCTGCTATGGTCTTTGATGTTGCCGTATTTGTGGATGGAATTTTGCACTTAAAGGGTTTCTAACCAGATATCTGTCAAACTAATAATGGGATAGAGGAATTCTTCCTATACTGTATGTATTCGGTCCTTATTGAATTATCACTACAATGCCCTACCTTGTGGAATAGGATCAAAGCATCTATAGATTTGTAGGAGTCTCACCTGAATTCGGCACAGCAGTCCCAATGCAATGCAAATGTCTGAACTACTTCATTGAGATGGTTGCTAAGATCTGAATATTTCATTTATTTTTTTTCGTGTTGTCGTATCAGTAACAGGGTCTCTGGTTGTCAGATCCTGCTCGGTCCATCCTACAGACGAGGTCATTGCATTTATGTTGCTCTTTTATTCTGTCTGAACACCAATTAAGAATGTGGGCGTCATATGGGAGAGAAAGGGAAGACGGCAGAAATGAAGGGGGGGGATGAAAAGTTCACCTTGGCACTGTATGTCTATGGAATTACATAATGTCGTATATGTGCGGAGAATGTCAAGCACCCGTATACCGAACAACATCTAAGGGAACAAAACTTTTTCAATTATATACATATATATAACTATATATTTCTAAGTTTAAAATGTTATGTACTGTGTAACATAGTGGTATACTACATATATATAGAGGAATAATACTGTATATATACATAGTGGAATACTACATATACATAGCGGAACACTACATATACATAGCGGAACACTACATATACATCGTGGAATACTACATATACATAATGGAATACTACATATATATAGAGGAATACTACATATACAGTATATAGCGGAATAATATATATACATAGCGGAATACTACATATATATAGCGGAGTACTACATATACAGTATATAGCGGAATAATATATATACATAGCGGACTACTACATATACATAGCGGAGTACTACATATACATAGCAGAATACTACATATACATAATGGAATACTACATCTATAGAGAGGAATACTACGTATACATAGCAGAACACTATACATATACATAGCAGAATACTACATAT
This sequence comes from Leptodactylus fuscus, assembly GCF_031893055.1. Taxonomy (NCBI): domain Eukaryota; kingdom Metazoa; phylum Chordata; class Amphibia; order Anura; family Leptodactylidae; genus Leptodactylus; species Leptodactylus fuscus. Next base: position 149,264,323 of record NC_134270.1, on the reverse strand, counting down.
ATATAGCGGAATACTACATATACAGTATATAGCGGAATAATATATATACATAGCGGAATACTACATATACATAGCGGAGTACTACATATACATAGCGGAATACTATATATACATAATGGAATACTACATATATAGAGAGGAATACTACGTATACATAGCAGAATACTACATATACATAGCAGAATACTACATATACATAGCAGAATACTACATATACACAGCGGAATACTACATATACATAGCAGAATACTACATATACAGTATATAGAGGAATAATATATATACATAGCAGAATACTACATATACATAGCGGAGTACTACATATACATAGCAGAATACTACATATACAGTATATAGAGGAATAATATATATACATAGCAGAATACTACATATACATAGCGGAGTACTACATATACATAGCAGAATACTACATATACATAGCAGAATACTACATATACATAGCGGAGTACTACATATACATAGCAGAATACTACATATACATAGTGGAATACTACATATATATAGCGGAATACTACATATACATCGTGGAATACTACATATACATCGTGGAATACTACATATATATAAGGAATACTACATATACATAGCGGAGTACTACATATACACAGCGGAATGCTACATATACATAGCACAATACTACATATACATAGCGGAATACTGCATATATATAGCGGAATACTACATATACATAGCGGAGTACTACATATACACAGCGGAATGCTACATATACATAGCACAATACTACATATACATAGCGGAATACTACATATACATAGCGGAATACTACATATACATAGCGGAATACTACATATACATAGTGGAATACTACATATACATAATGGAATACTACATATACATAGCGCAATACTACATATACATAGCGGAGTACTACATATACATAGCAGAATACTACATATATATAGCAGAATACTACATATACAGTATATTGCGGAATAATATATATACATAGCGGAGTACTAAATATACATAGCAGAATACTACATATACATAGCGGAATACTACATATACATAATGGAATACTACATATATAGAGAGGAATACTACATATACATAGCAGAATACTACATATACATAGCAGAATACTACATATATATAGAAGAATACTACATATACAGTATATTGCGGAATAATATATATACATAGCGGAATACTACATATACATAGCAGAATACTACATATACATAGTGGAATACTACATATACATAGCAGAATACTACATATACATAGTGGAATTCTACATATACATAGCGGAATACTACATATACATAGTGGAATTCTACATATACATAGCGGAATACTACATATACATAGCAGAATACTACATATACATAGCGGAGTACTACATATACATAGCAGAATACTACATATACATAGCGGAATACTACATATATATAGCGGAATACTACATATACATAGTGGAATACTACATATACATAGCGGAATACTACATATACATAGTGGAATACTACATATACATAGTGGAATACTACATATACATCGTGGAATACTACATATACATCGTGGAATACTACATATACATAAGGAATACTACATATACATAGCAGAATACTACATATACATAGTGGAATACTACATATACATAGCGGAATACTACATATACATAGCGGAATACTACATATACATAGCGGAATACTACATATACATTGCAGAATACTACATATACATAGTGGAATACTACATATACATTGCAGAATACTACATATACATAGTGGAATACTACATATACATAGCGGAATACTACATATACATAGCGGAATACTACATATACATAGCGCAATACTACATATACATAGCGGAATACTACATATACATAGTGGAATACTACATATACATTGCAGAATACTACATATACATAGCGGAATACTACATATACATAGCAGAATACTACATATACATTGCAGAATACTACATATACATAGTGGAATACTACATATACATTGCAGAATACTACATATACATAGTGGAATACTACATATACATTGCAGAATACTACATATACATAGTGGAATACTACATATACATAGTGGAATACTACATATACACAGCGGAATGCTACATATACATAGCGCAATACTACATATACATAGCGGAATACTACATATACATAGTGGAATACTACATATACACAGCACAATACTACATATACATAGCGGAGTACTACATATACATAGCGGAATACTACATATACATAGCGCAATACTACATATACATAGCGGAATACTACATATACATAGTGGAATACTACATATACATTGCAGAATACTACATATACATAGCGGAATACTACATATACATAGTGGAATACTACATATACATTGCAGAATACTACATATACATAGTGGAATACTACATATACATAGCGGAATACTACATATACATAGCGGAATACTACATATACATTGCAGAATACTACATATACATAGTGGAATACTACATATACATAGCGGAATACTACATATACATAGCGCAATACTACATATACATAGTGGAATACTACATATACATTGCAGAATACTACATATACATAGCGGAATACTACATATACATAGTGGAATACTACATATACATTGCAGAATAGTACATATACATAGTGGAATACTACATATACATAGTGGAATACTACATATACATTGCAGAATACTACATATACATAGTGGAATACTACATATACACAGCGGAATGCTACATATACATAGCGCAATACTACATATACATAGCGGAATACTACATATACATAGTGGAATACTACATATACACAGCACAATACTACATATACATAGCGGAGTACTACATATACATAATGGAATACTACATATACATAGCGCAATACTACATATACATAGTGGAGTACTAAATATACATTGCAGAATACTACATATACTGTACATAGCAGAATACTACATATACATAGCGGAATACTACATATACATTGCAGAATACTACATATACTGTACATAGTGGAATACTACATATACATAGCGGAGTACTACATATACATAGCAGAATACTACATATACATAGCGGAGTACTACATATACATAGCTGAATACTACATATACATAGCGGCGTACTACATACACATAGTGGAATACTACATATACACAGCGGAATACTACATATACATAGCGGAATATTACATATACATAGCGGAATACTACATATACATAGCGGAATACTACATATACACAGCGGAATACTACATATACATAGTGGAATACTACATATACATCATGGAATACTACATATACATCGTGGAATACTACATATACATAGCAGAATACTACATATATATAGCGGAATACTACATATACAGTATATAGCGGAATAATATATATACATAGCAGAATACTACATATACATAGCGGAGTACTACATATACATAGCAGAATACTACATATACATAGTGGAATACTACATATACACAGCGCAATACTACATATACAGTACATAGCAGAATACTACATATACATAGCAGAATACTACATATACATAGCGGAATACTACATATACATAGCGGAATACCACGTATACATAGCGGAATACTACATATACATAGCGGAATACTACATATACATAGCGGAATACTACATATACATAGCGGAGTACTACATACACATAGCGGAATACTACATATACACAGCGCAATACTACATATACATAGCAGAATACTACGTATACATAGCGGAATACTACATATACATAGCGGAATACTACATATACCTAGCGGAATACTACATATACATAGCAGATTACTAAATATACATAGCGGAATACTACATATATTGAATACAAGGGTTTGACCTGTAGTCCTGGTAGTCTTGGCATCTGGGGTTGTAACCGGATCCCAAACCTTTTAAAGGCACATCATGCATCAACCTCTAAATGGCTGGGCAGTGCCATATAAGTGACTGGCAGTATTTGGGGACTGTATGATATCGTTACTTGTACGTGGTGTACAGTGTTGGCCAAAAGTATTGGCACCCCTGCAATTCTGTCAGATAATACTCTCTTTTTTTCCAGAAAATGATTGCAAGCACAAACTCTTCGGTATTAATATCTTCATTTATTTTGCTTGCAATGAAAAAACACAAAAGAGAATGAAAAAAAAAGGTCAAATCATTGATCATTTTACACAAAACTCCAAAAATGGGCCGGACAGAAGTATTGGCCCCCTCAGCCTAATACTTGGTAGCACAACCTTTAGACACAATAACTGCGCACAACCGCTTCCGGTAACCATCAATGAGTTTCTTACAAGGCTCTGCTGGAATTTTAGACCATTCTTCTTTGGCAAACTGCTCCAGGTCCCTGAGATGTGAAGGGGGCCTTCTCCAAACTGCCACCAAGAGATCTCTCCCCCACAGGTGTTCTATGGGATTCAGGGCTGGACTCATTGCTGCCACTTTACAAGTCTCCAGGGCTTTCTCTCAAACCATTTTCTAGTGCTGACCTGAAGTGTGTTTTGGCTCATTGTCCTGCTGGAAGACCCATGACCTCTGAGGGAGACCCAGCTTTCTCACACTGGGCCCTACATTATGCTGCACAATGTGTTGGTAGCGTTCAGACTTCATAATGCCATGCACACAGTCAAGCAGTCCAGTGCCAGGGGCAGCAAAGCAACCACAAAACATCAGGGAACCTCCGCCATGTCTGACTGTAGGGACTGTGTTCTTTTCTTTGAAGGCCTCTTTTTTTCCTGTAAACTCTATGTTGATGCCTTTTCCTACTTTTGTCTCATGTGACCAGAGAACATTCTTCCAAAACATTTTTGGCTTTCTCAGGTAAGTTTTGGTAAACTCCAGTCTGGCTTTTTTATGTCTCTGGGTAAGAAGTGGGGTCTTCCTGGGTCTCCTACCATACAGTCCCTTCTCATTCAGACGCCTACGGATAGTACGGGGTGACACTGTTGTACCCTCAGACTGCAGGGCAGCTTGAACTTGTTTGGATGTTAGTCGAGGTTCTTTATCCACCATCCGCACAATCTTGCATTAAAATCTCTTGTCAATTTTTCTTTTCCGTCCACATCTAGGGAGGTTAGCCACAGTGCCATGGGCTTTACACTTCTTGATGACACTGCGCACAGTAGACACAGGAACATTCAGGTCTTTGGAGATGGACTTGTAGCCTTGAGATTGCTCATGCTTCCTCACAATTTTGCTTCTCAAGTCCTCAGACTTGACAGTTCTTTGGTCTTCTTTCTTTTCTCCATGCTCAATGTGGTACACACAAGGACACAGGACAGAGGTTGAGTCAACTTTAATCCATTTCAACTGGCTGCAAGTGTGATTTAGTTATTGCCACCACCTGTTAGATGCCTCAGGTAAGTAACAGGTACTGTAAATTACACAAATTAGAGAAGCATCACATGATTTTTCAAACAGTGCCAATACTTTTGTCCACCCCTTTTTTATGTTTGGTGTGGAATTATATCCAATTTGGCTTTTTGACAATTCTTTTTGTGGTTTTCCATTGAAGACAAATTAAATGAAGATAATAATACCAAAGAGTTTGTGATTGCAATCATTTTCTGGAAGACAATGAGTATTATCTAACAGAATTGCAGGGGTGCCAATACTTTTGGCCAACACTCTTTGCTTGTGTTATTTAGGAACTCGATGAAACTGTGCAGAGTGTAAAGTAAGGCTAGCCCAGGCCATATAGTTATTTTAGCATAAATTTTTACAGTAGTGGAATATTTTATATGCTACCTATTCACAAATGGGGGCAATAAGTTGTAATAAAGGGTTATGTATAAATTCCCTATATATACCTAAATATATACCGAATAAATCTACTTTTTAAACCAAAGTTTTATGTTAAACATATTTTTAAATTTTTTAAAAATGTTTCCATGTTTCTATCTATATTTAAAAATGTTCACTCTGACCAGTAAGACTAATTATAGACTGACATGTTCCCTTTCTGTAGGGGTTTTTTCTTGCAACAGTCACCTCATGGACAAGACACACAAGATTACAATTGAAAATAACACCTCTATAGATAAAACCATATAACAATCATCATTGCATCTAATACTGATAATAGATTATGTCACAGCTTATCAATTCCCCATCTATCCACAAAACATGTCTGAAATCTATGGAAGAGTTTTCTAATGAGGCAGCTCCAGACTGTTGCTGTCTATGGCCATGACAAAGCAGAGGAGAATCTCAGACAAGATGGCCACCGCCATAATCAAGTACAGAAAATGGAATAAAAAAAATTCCAAAATCATAAAATAAAAACAGATTTGAAAAAAAAAAAAGATAGATTTCATGATCTAGTTTTACCTTTTAAGCAATGTTTCGGTTGATATTACGCCATTACGCTGTAATGTAGGGTATGGGTTGGCACAACCATACATATACATATGCATAATGCTACATGAATATGGACTCCAGGCTGGTGGAGATGGAAGTCTCTTGAGGACAGTCATTGTAGCTTGTCATAATGTCACCATGGCCTCCGTCTTCTGTTTTTTCCTTGAATCTCATGAGCATAATCGTAGCTGAGACTTTATGACTTGTTAATGTCAGCCGTATATTCAGTCATTATTGGTATAATGTGGACACCAGGGAGTATCGTCTAGGATCGGAGTACTTCTACTTCTCATAGACCAAAAAAAGCATTTTTCCAGCAAACCAAGCGTTAAAATAAAACGTAACTTTTACTTATAAGAAATAAAACATGGTATTACATCATATAACAACATATAACATACATCAGAAGGTAAGAGTTACACAATAGAACACACATCAAATAGTGAAAGTTATATGATAGAACATAGAACACATATAAAGAGGTGAAAGTTCAACATTTCTCCATTTTATTTGAAAAAAATTAATTCATTTAGAAATTGATGGCAGCAACCATATCTATCATTGTGTAGCATCACCTCTTTGGAGGTTTGGGAGAGGAATGTTGCCCCATTCTTGTCCAATATATCATTCTAGCTGTTTTGCCCGGTGTTTAAATCCATAATGCTCCAAATGTTTTCAGTAGATGAATGGTCTGGATTGCAGGTAGGCCACACAGACGTTGTGAAGCCATGTTATTGTAATAGATGCATTACGTGGTTTAACATAGTTTTGCTGAGGCCTTGCAAGGCCTTACCTGAAAGAGATATTGTCTGTTTTGGAGCATATGTTGTGAAGCCCCCATATTGCTCAGCATTGATAGTACCTTTCTAGATGTGTAAACCACCCATGCCATAAGCAATAAAGTGAACCCATACCATCAGAGACACAGGCTTCTGAACTGTGCACTGATAACTAGCTGGATGGTCCCTCTTGTATGGAGTCCACAGGACATTCATGGGTTTCATTAAGGGTTCCACATTTTGATTTATCTGACCACGGATTAATTTTCCATTTTGCATCAGTCCATTTTAAATAAGCTTTGGCCCTGAGAAGATGGCATTTCAGGACGTTGTTAATATATGGCTTCTTGTCTGTATGATACAGCTTCACTTGCATTTGTGGATTGCAGGGTGATTTGTAGTCACAGACCAAGATTTCCAAGTATTCCTAAACCCATGCATACATTTCCATTGCTGATTCATGCCTGTTTTAATGGAAGTCCCATCTAAGGGCCTCAGGGATCATGAGCATCCAACAGTGGCTGTTAACCTTGTCTCTTGTGCTCATGGATTTCTCCAGATTCTCAGAATCCTTTGATTCTACACTGTCTACCAATATGTATTAGGACACCTGTGGTTAGACGTTAAGGATAGACGTTAAGGTGGTCTCTCCCTAAGGATAGACGTTATCCCCACAATCTGACACCTGTGGTAGAATAGAAAAACAACATTTATTCCTATCCAATAGTTGGTAGAGCCCAGCAGATGCTTCCTTACGGATGGTATTGAGCGACACAATACTCCCGGACGCCTGGTGACACTCCTGGTGTATGTGAGCCATCGGTTGGGTGCGGTTTCTCTGGCCAGCACTTGTCGGTCTCTATCTTCCAGTTTCGGGGGTCTGCCGACTCGGGTCACATTCCGACAATCACCGTTCACCTTCCACTTGGTAATCACATAGGCCACTGTCAATTTTGGGTAATTCAGTTCGCTTGCTATGTCCCTTAAGGATCGACCATTTCTGTGTACCCCACAATTACCCCTTTCTCGAAATCGGACAACTTTGCACTTTGTGGTATCTTGCATGCAACTAATGCCAATGCTGTTTCCTATTTAGCGGAGGAAGGTGTGACGTACATCACGACCGCAGATTTCTTCATTTACATGGGTGTCCAAATCCTTATTGGTAGACAGTGTATTATGTACTGTAGGTTGTGGAATATTCAATGGCTTTGCAATTTTATATTAAGAAACATTTTTCTGATATTGTTTCACAATTTTTATCTACAGTTTGGTGAACCTTTGACCATATTTGCTTCTGAGAAACTCTACCTTTCTAACATGGTCTTGTAATGGAGTGATGTTTCTTAGTTAGAAATTGACCCTCCAGATGTTCTTCATTACTACCCCTTCTTACTCACCTTCTGATATGTCATACTTTCTATTGAGTAACTTTCACCTACTGATATGCCTTTTATGTTCTGTTGCAGGGGTAGGCAACCTACGCCACTCCAGCTGTTGTAAAACTACAACTCCCAGCATGCATACTTGATCTGCAGTTCTTGGAACTCCCATGGCAGTTAATGGAGCATGATGGGAGTTGTAGTTTCACTGCAGCTGGAGTGCCGAAGGTTGCTGACCCCTATTCTATTGTGTAACTTTCACCTTCTTATATGTGTTCTAATGTGAATAAAATGTGGTTATGTGAGATTTCCAAATCCTTGCATTCTTGTTTTCTTTACATTTTACAGCTGTCCAAATTTTTTATGAAATTGAGGTTGTACTATACTACCAACCATACCTGGATTTATGGAAATTGGCCCTTGATCTAGTGAACTATTCAGACTGCAATATTTGAAGGCAGGGGGGTGTCCACCCCCCCCCCCCCCCCCTCCTTTTGACATCTGCATTGTCTTATTCTGGAACAACAGTGTAGGATTATAAATTGGACTTAATGAGGAGTCTATCACCTGAACCCAGTATATAAACCCAGTCCCGCTGATAGATAGTTTAGGGGTACCTGAATCTAATGGTGTCTTCCACTTGGGAATCAGTGCCGCCTCTTCTGGGATATCACTGTTTTTGGCAATATGCAAATGACCTCTTTGGGACATTGAGAGTGTGACCGTTTACCTCAATGGAGCAATGGCCACGCAATTTTTGCATCCAAGAATTAAAGCTATTAATATCCATGTGACTGGGCCACAGCAACGTGAGTATAGCTATTTGAGGGTGCTGAGAACAGCCAGACCTGAGCCCTAATGCCTGAAGGGGCCCATAAGAAATACCAAGTATACACAATGACCTATGGCAAGAAGGAAACCCTGGTAGAGATTTGCACCTTCTTTGCACCTTATTCTTCTAAGAACTAAAATAATAATAGGTGGAATCTTAATTTTGAGAACACCCCTACCCACTTCCCCATGGACTGTAGGTTAAAAAGGTCAGATGTAAGATTATATCCTCTATTTAATCCCATCAAAATATACATGTTACGTGTTTCCCTAAAATTAGTAGCTAATGAGCGCCTTGAAAAATGAACCAAATACCCACTGGGGACACTGGTGCGATGTGCGGAGACGTCAGCCTGATCGCTCTCCACTGCCTAAAACAGATGTCTGCCTTTGACATGTAAATAATGGACAGGATTGCTGCTGAGTGATATTATATGACAGGTCCTCTTGAAGTAGATGCCCATATGCACAGCAGAACGGTACGCCGTGGTATGTTAGCATTGGATTTCTACTAAATTAAACTCAAAGGGAGGAATTATATTTACCTGACCTGATTATAGTACAGTATAATGAAGTGGGGATGGATCAGTACACTGGAGCTTTGTTGTGCTACTTTGATGAGTCCTCACAATTTGTGAAAATTTGTGTGACAAATCCAGGCAAGTAATTTTTTTAGTATATACTTCAGTAGTCAACTATTACTTAGAAATTAAGTATCAGATCCATCCAGTCATTTCCAAGTGTCCTCTTATACTGTTGAGTGTCCATTGGGCTCGATCAAGCAACATGGTTGGGTACAACAGTGGCTGCACCCACTAAATGACCTTGTTGTTATAGTGGTCTATACGTGGAATTATGTGTGGCACTTCCCTACCTATAAGGATCCATCTTGTATCATCTATAGTAGCATATCCTACTGTAGGTGTAGGGAACCTTCGGCTCTCCAGCTGCTGTGAAACTACAACTCCCAACATCCTCCATTCACTTCCATGGGAGTTCCAAGAACAGCAGAGTAAGTATGCATGCTGGGAGTTGTAGTTTTGTAACAGCTGGAGAGCCGTACGTTTCCTACCACTGTCCTACTGCGTCGCACACCCTATTGTTGTGGACTCAGTGGCGTAAATACCGGGGTAGCAGTGGTAGTGGCTGCCACAAGGCCTGGGACATTAGGCCATTGCCTGCTGGAGTAATCCCAGCAGGTAATGGGCCTTGTTTGCTTACTGATCCCTGCTCCTGCTCTCGACCGCCTGTGCTTCCCCTTCAGCAGATGCAGCTTTGATCAGGAGCAGGGATTGGTAAGTGAGGCCCGCTATCATTATACTTCTGGCCCTTTTCAGACCCCCCAAGTATAATGATTGAAGATCGAGGGGAGGTCAAGGAACATAAAAGACACTGTAACTTACATCTCCTGCGCTCCGACAGGCTCGAGCCTGTTTGGTGACACCAGGCCAGCGTCCTTAAGCGTTGCAATGCAGATCTGTCTCATGTGATGTCTGGTCCATCATTGAAGGTGGTTGAAAACAGTGGGGAGTACAAAAGGGTCTTGATTTCTTTTAAGATAATAATAAGATCGTATGGTATGGGTACTAGATTTCTGGAAAAGGGACATTGCTTTGGGAATTTATTCTGGTTGACATTTGCGTCATGGATATTTTTTTGCCTTTCCCTGCATATACCTCGTCAAATTATAGGTTGGACTTAAAAGGGTTTCCACATCTCCAGGATTATCTTTAAACTTGTAGTTTAAGCTAACTAAAGTGTTTTACCCATTACATTGCTTTATCTATCTTGCTCTGTTTAACAGATACTGCTCATTATGCTTTCTCAGTATTTATAGCTCCATGCCTAAGTTTCAGACCACCTCTGCTCTTTAGCTGCAGTGGTCAGGCTGGTGATATCAGTCCCTGTTCTCGGCCGCTCTATTCTTTTCTCTTCACTGTAATTGATGGCTGATGCAAAGTACATGTAGCTGCTGATCCCTAATAAGGGATAGAATAGTGCCTCTTGTCTGTGAATGTAAATCCAGAGATAACAGTGTGCAGATTAGAACAAGCAAGGCTTTGGAGCACACTGCTGGCAGGCATGAACTGTCCGCACAACTAAGCCCACCAACTAACTTGTCACAGAAACCAGGGAGAGGAGAGGAGAAGGCGAAGGAGAAGGGAGGAGAGGGGAGGAGAGGGGAGGAGAGGAGAGGAGAGGACAGGGGAGGGGAGGAGAAGGGAGGAGAGGGGAGGAGAGGAGAGGGGAGGAGAGGAGAGGGGAGGAGAGGGGAGGAGAGGAGAGGGGAGGAGAGGAGAGGGGAGGAGAAGGGAGGAGAGGGGAGGAGAGGAGAGGGGAGGAGAAGGGAGGGGAGACCCTTAAATCGTAAAACCCCTTAAACATTCATAATATACGTATTTTTGGTACAGCAAGCAGCATACAGCAGTGTGAGTATATGCCAACACTCTACAAAACATCTATAGACAAATCCAACTTTTTCCCCTTTCAATTCTGGTACAAAAAATAGCCTTAAGATGTTCTAGTATCCAAGGTTACAATCTTCTATAAATTGTATGTTAAAGTCCTGACTTCCTGCCAGGCATTCATGTAGCCTTCAAAATGTTTTCTTCCAAGTCTGTAAATGCGCAGGGCATAATGGGGCACACTTTCATGTCAACAATGCCAGACTTTTTGTGAAATTGTATAAAAATAATGCCGCTACGGCTGAACACCATAAAGATGAAGCCCCACGAACACCTGTATGCTGGGAAAAGAGAGTGCAACTTCCATGTTCATGCTATGGGAATTACATATTAGTTATTTTCTAAAGGTTTCTACCACATTTTCACACAGAGACATGGTGGGGAGCTGTGCCCATGTGCCCAGTTTTGGCTAGGTTCACATCAGTGTGGAAGACTTGGTCGGAAAATGCTGCACTACTTTTTTTACAATAAAATTACAGATACCATTACTGAAAGCCCATTATAGTCAGTGGGGTCCATTGGGCACCATTGGTGTCCATCATGAAACAGGTCCATATGTGGGGAAGGTAGCTCGGTAGCAGCAATGGTGCGGACCCAACAAGTCAGAGACAGGGACACAAAATCTTGTAGAAAGGGGCAACACGGTAGCTCAGTGGTTAGCACTGCAGCCTTGCAGGGCTGAAGTCCTGGGCTTGAATCCCACCAGGAACAACATTTGCAAGGAGTTTGTATGTTCTCCCCGTGTTTGCATGGATTTCCTTCCATTCTACAAAGACATACTGATAGGAAACTAAATGTACATTGTGATCCCTATATGGAGCTCACAATCTACGAAAAAATAAATACCGTATTTTTCGGACTATAAGACGCACTTTTTTTCCCCCAAATTTTGGGGGAAAAGAAGGGTGCGTCTTATAGGCCGAATGTGGCGCCTGGCACCCGCTCTAATAGAGAGGCGGAAGCCGGCAAGTGATAGACGCCATTACAGGTGCCGGGGCCTGAGACATCGCTGCCCTGCATGAAGCCAGCAGCAGGGGCGATGCTATTCCGCTCCTCCGTCCCCCCCGCCGCTGGCGTCATGCAGAGCAGGGCAGCGATGTCTCAGGCCCCGGCGTCTATCCCTCCCCGGCATCCGCCTCTCTAGTACAGCGGATGCCGGGTCAGTATCGGCGGCCCCTTCTCCCCCGGGGCCGGTCCCCACCGGCCCCGTACCTGTAAAGATGCAGGCCGGCTCCTGCGTGGCGATATCGCAGGAGCCGACCTGTTTGGGTGACAGCCGGGAGCCTAATGAGGCTCCCGGGCCTGTCACTGCTGTATTAGTATTGCGGCTGGGTCTATGACCAGCCGTAATACTAATAGACAGAATGTCCCATAGACGGCAATACAGTTGTATTGCCGTCTATGGGACTTGCGATCAAGTGACCGCAGGTTCAAGCCCCCGGGGGGGAATAAAATAGTAAAAAAAAAAAAAAAGCTTTAAAAATATATAATAAAAATATGAAATAAATAAAAGTTCTAAATCACCTCCTCTCCCTAGAATATATATATATAAGTAGAAAATCATATATCATAAACCACCGGGGTTTTTTTTCAATAAAAGGTGATCTAAGCAATAGATATTCCCCAAAATGGTATAACTAAAAAGTACTTCTGGACCCGCAAAAAAAAACACTCTATGCATCCCCGTACAGCTGCAGGGTCACCTGTCAATGTGGCCTTGCAGCTGTTGCAAAACTACAACTCCCATATATTAAATATTTTACCAGTTTTTGCTTCAAAATTTTTTTTCCCTATTTTCATCCTCTAAAACCTAGGTGCGTCTTATAGTCCGAAAAATACGGTAAATCTTGTAGCAAACAGGTTTATTTAGAAAAAAAAAACATCAAAATAAATAAACCTTCATCTCAGGCACAAAAGGAGAGAAATAAAATAAAACTTTAACTTAAGGCAAAGGAATGGGAAACAAAACCCTGCTTGTCCGAGCTCTAAAAATCAATAAGTACTAACTGTACAGGTGGCTTACTACCAGCCACACCAATCAACAAATAACTCAGACTCTCAGTGTGTCAGGCCACTTCCTCTCTCTTTCAGGACCTGCCCTGAAATGGCCCAGTAATGACCCCAGGACGCACACCTGAGGCTAAGGCCTACTCAACACCCGCACAGGACCACACATAAGTCAGAAATCTGGGGGAGATATACCATGACTCCAGCACTCTGCCTGTCACCTTCTTTGTCTTCTCTAATTTTTGGTAAATCCATATAATCACGATTTAACCAAATCTTGGATGACGTCAAAGTCTTCCCGATCAGTCTTCTCTGGCCAGTGCCACGCAGGTATTGACTTGACAATTTCCTATTTTAGACTTGGAGAAAGTAACTGCATTTCTAAGTAAGACACTTTAAGTGAAAGTCCTCCTCTTACCACTGTGACAGTTTCAGGTCATTCTGCTCTGATTCATTTTTATTGCAGAGGCTGGAGCTCCATTTTTATGATACAGAGCTTCAAACTCCGGGCATGGACAAACAAATGTGAGGGTGTTAGTATCCACCACTAGGGTAGCGTAGGAATTAGAGAGGGGCGAACTGCTTCATTATCAATCGGGTTTGACCTGAATATCCCAAATTGTTTGGTTTTTAACTAACTGGGGAATCGTCTTGGATGACTAAACTCATTTCAGATGGCCACCATGACTTATATTGTTGTAAATTATTATACTGTGGGGTCTCTTCAGTTCCCAGAATATAATCGGTGGAAGTCCAGGGGAGGTGACAAAAATAAAAAATATTCATACTTAGCTTCCCTGACCTTTCTTGGGTCTCTTGTGGGGTGCCTGGTGTTCTCCTGGTGGCGTAGGAATGCCAAGCATCATGACGTCAGCATGCCCATGTGCCTGCTGAGGTCCAATCACAGGCCTTAGTGGTAATCCCAGGTGCATGATGTCACCAGGAGACTGCTGGACACCATGAGGAGGCCCAAAAGAGGTAAAAGAAGGTGAGTATGAATGTATTTTTTATTATATTTTTAGACCATTCTTGGTCCGCCACTCATTATCCTCTGGGTCTGAAGAGAATTTTAAAATTTAGGAATTTAGACTAGGCAATGCAAGATTTATCACAGTGACTGATGTTGAATAATAAATCACGGCCGCAAAATAACGCCGCGTATACAATCCAGCTTTTATGGCGATCAAAGTATCACACACCGTATACGTGCCACATCACGCGGCACGTTACTCCGTGTGAATGGACCCTCTGTCTTACATTGTTACACGTTAAGCCGTACTATCTATCTTCTAAATGTGGGTCACTATGTTATTACTGTTGCTCCTAATATTGTGGCTTCAGGCAGCTTTTCCGTTATGTGCCATGGGGCTGGAGATTTTCATGGCGTTAGTTTCGTCACCGATCTCTACCCACTGTCAGAAGAGCATTACTAACAGTCTTGCGTCATCACTAGGCTGTGACAAATGCCCCCTTCCCAACAGTACTGGGGGACATTTGTCACAGCTCAGCATTATTGTGGGTTGATAAGGAATGCCCCCCCCCCCCCCCCCCCCGACAGTACAAGGCTATGTTAGAGTACTGTCAGGGAAGACGTTCCTCACAGCCCAGCTAGACTGTCAGGAACGTTCTTCTGACAGTGGGGAGAGATCAGTGTTAAAATTAACAGCACTGATATTTCCAGCGGTATATAAAACCGCATGTGCCCGAGGACATGAAAGACCCTCTTTACGCTTCTACAAATCTCACGCTAATACATATGGTCAGGAGGAATCACTGTTGGCTGACAACAATTGATGGACATCATTTCTTGTCCTGCATCTTCCTGGTTTGCAGTCTCTTAAGGAATTTTTTGCTTATTGCTCCAAAGATATCAAAAAATCCAGGCAGTCTAATTTTCTATAGAACAGTCTCCACTTAAAAGGTTGTCACTCATCATATTCACTGCCTTCATTCTGGATGTCCCTGGTTTTGTTCTGCCCTGTCAGTCCCATCTTACTGAAAGTGAGTGTGTCAGAGGCAGCCGGCTTATTATATATGACAGTGATTAGATGCTTAGTGCTAGGAAGACGTATAGACAAGACGGGGTCACTTGGGTCTGATAGTCTCTGTGACCTTGAGCCTGCTCGCTGATCCTAAACAGAACAGATGTTCTTAACCCTTGGTCCTAGATTAATGGCAAATAGACCGTGAAATCAAGAAGAACAAAGAAGCTAATGGTTCCATCCACTATTATTCTATACGAGACGCCATTTATACCTTCCAAACCTTCCCAACACTGCTTTTAGTGGAAGCGCCACAAATGTACATGACAATGACAGCCAAGGGTATAGCAAGGAATCATGGGGCCCCTAGTAAAACCTGCAATAGGGCCCATTGTCATGAGAACACGAGAGGTTTAGGGGATTTTTTTTGTCTATACTCTGTTTACTATCCTTTCTGTGTTTCATTATATTTTCCCACCGTTGTCTTCTGTATTCACAGTAGGTGACCTTACACCCTTATCAGTCTAAAGGGGACCACGGGTGAAATTTAAAGGGGTTGGACAGAATTTTTAAATTTATTATTAAAATTTTTATTTAAGTATTATTTAAGTTTTTTATTCATCCTATCTTTGGGAAAGGCCATAGATATGTATTCTGTGCAGTGCCCCTGCACAGATCAGCTGTTCGGAGTGACTTCCAGCACCTATACTGGAGCTGAGTTGCAGTTACATTTCCCCGCCATTATAAAAGGTGGGGAGACTTCTATCTCATGCAGTATAGGGGCTGGAAGTGATATGGAATAGTAAATTCATGCCGGTGTCGCCTATTGGCCTCCCACTGATCGGATATTTATGGAAATAAACATTACTGGTCAACCCCTTTAATAAGGAATGATTTTTTGCTCACCTGTGGGCTACCACTGTTGCATAGCCCTATAGAAGCTGCTATGTCTATAGTGACAATAAAATGCATTTCATTGTCCATCATCTGATAGTCCTCTATAAATTTTCTTAAAGGGGTATTTCAGGATTTAAAGGGGTTGTGCATGATTAGAACCCATGGCTGCCTTTCTCTTCTCATATCCGTTGGTCACATGGCAAAGCTACATTTCAATGGCATTTAATGCCATCTATCTATCTATCTATCTATCTATCTATTTATGTGCCTATCTATCTATCTATCTATCTATCTATCTCCTATCTATCTATCTATCTATCTATCTATCTATCTATCTATCTATCTCCTATCTATCTATCTATCTATCTATCTATCTATCTCCTATCTATCTATCTATCTATCTATCTATCTATCTATCTATCTCCTATCTATCTATCTATCTATCTATCTATCTATCTATCTATCTATGTGCCTATCTATCTATCTATCTATCTATCTATCTATCTATCTATCTATCTCCTATCTATCTATCTATCTATCTATCTATCTCCTATCTATCTATCTATCTATCTATCTATGTGCCTATCTATCTATCTATCTATCTATCTATCTATCTATCTCCTATCTATCTATCTATCTATCTATCTATCTATCTATCTATCTATTTATGTGCCTATCTATCAATCTATTATATCTACAGTATCTATCTATCTATCTATCTATCTATCTATCTATCTATTATCTATCTATCTCCTATCTATCTATCTATCTATCTATCTATCTATCTATCTATCAATCTATTATATCTACAGTATCTATCTATCTATCTATCTATCTATCTATCTATCTCTTATCTATCTCCTATCTATCTATCTATCTATCTATCTATCTATCTATCAATCAATCTATTATATCTACTCTATCTATCTATCTATCTATCTATCTATCTATCTATCTATCTATCTATCTCTTATCTATCTATCTATCTATCTATCTATCTTCTATCTATCTCCTATCTATCTATCTATCTATCTATCTATCTATCTATCTATCTATCTCTTATCTATCTATCTATCTATCTATCTTCTATCTATCTCCTATCTATCTATCTATCTATCTATCTATCTATCTATCGGTTTATCTATCTATCTAGTTCTCTAAATCTGTCAGATTTTTCTAAAATGTTTGATAACAACTGAAGGAACAAGTTTATTTAGTTATATCATAAAGTTACGGAGACCACAGACCCATTTGCAGTTGGAGGGCTGTGAAATTATGCACATAATATTAGGAATATAACATGACATTTAGTCTACTTCAAAGGCTTAGATGTTCTGCCTCACTGCTAGAAACCTAAATATACTGCAAAATGCAAAAGGTCTAGAAGACAGATTCTACCCATACAAGGTCAATGTGATGTTGAGGATTACCAATGTCACTTACAAATACAATACACATGCAGAGAGGTGACTGGACATTCACAAACAATCTCCAGTGTCGGTATGAAATGAGGGAGCAGCCGAGTGTACACAACCTGCGGTATTATTATATCTTGTTTGCCACGATGAAGGCGGAAAGAAAACATGAAAGAAATATACAGTACTGAGCAAAAGGATTTTGCAGAGTGGGTGAGAGAATGCTACTGAGTAATAATAAATTCAGTAATAGAAGGGTTAATACATTATTTTTTTTATAAATTAACAAAAGGAAGTGAATGAAGAAAAGAGAAATGTAAATCCCATCAATATTTAGTGTGACCTTTGCCCTTTGCCTTCCATCAGTTCTTCTTGGTACTTGTAGGCAGTTTTTGAAGGAACTCGGCAGGGAGGTTGTTCCCGCCATCTTGGAGAAGTAAGCCCAGATCTTCTGTGGATGTAGGCTTGCTCCAATCCTTCTGTCTCTTCATGTTATCCCAGACAGACTGGATGATGATGAGATCAGGGCTATATCTGTGTGGGCCATGTCATCACTTCACTCCTCCTGCAAAGGGCAAAAGTCTCCATAGTCTTCTTTACTGTAAGACTATAGAAGTCTCTGCCACTGGTGGTTGTCATGGTTGAGACCCTGTAAATGTTCATCATATCTGGACATGAGACATCAATTCAGAGATTTATTCTGATATATTTGGAGTCAGGATGGAATGTTCCCCTTATACCGGGCAATTTGCGCCCTTCTTATAGAAATTCTAGGATGGTCTTTATGGACATTTGCCTTTATTAGCAGTCCTATATGTGTAACTATGGCGGGTAAACCGTATGTAGGAAATATTCCCAATACTAACAGGCTATGTTTAGCGATGAAGTGTTTGCCAGTAAAAGTATATTCACACATGACAGATTTGCCGTAGATATTTTTGCAACTTAAAAACTCATTTCCATATATCTGAATGGGATTTTTTTTTTGCTGGTAAGATTTAAATTTTGATTTACAAATTTTGGATTTATCATGGTTGTAATTTATATATTGGAGACTTAACGGAGTGAAGAAGTTTTTACTCTTTGCTCATTGGCACTTTCAGGGCATAATATAGAAGGACAATCTTCTGCTAGGTTCACATCTGCACCTGGTTCTCTGTTGTTGGCACCCAACAGGGGCCTAAAAGAGGGAGAGTAGAGATGAGCGAACAGTAAAATGTTCGAGGTTCGATATTCGTTTCGAGTAGCCCCTCAATATTCGACTACTCGAATCGATTATCGAACCCTATTATAGTCTATGGGAGGAAAATGCTCGTTTCAGGGGTAGGCAACGTTCGATCAAATTATACTTACCAAGTCCACGAGTGAGGGTCGGGCTGGATCCTCCGAGAAGTCTTCTCCTTGCAGCGTCCCTGCGGCATCTTCTGGCTCTGAATTCACTCTGCCAGGCATCGGGCCTGGGCAGAGCCGACTGCGCATGTCCACACTACAAGCGGACATGTGCAGTTGGCTCTGCCCAGGCCAATGCCTGGCAGAGTGAATTCAGAGCCGGAAGACGCCGCGGGGAAGCTGCACGGGGAAGACTTCTAAAGGTAGGAGAAGAACCAGCGTTGATTGGCCGACTGTATAGCATTCGGCCAATCAATGCTGGTTCTGCATCGAACTTTTACATTTGAATAGCGAGTGGTACTAGATCGAGTACGAGTATTTTGAATACCGTAGTATTCGATCGAATACCTACTCGATCGAGTACTACTCGCTCATCTCTAACGGCGAGCCAGGCCGCTGTTTTAGCAGTGACACATGGACAATGGCGGACCCCATTGACTGAAACTGGTGGAGAGAAAAGTCTTCCAATGTCAACTTGAGTTCAGCAATGTGGACATACGGAAATGATAGCATTAATAACTAATCCCTATTATATACACAGAGGTAAAGCTTCTTAACACGGGGACTACACAAAGCTTACATAATACAATGTATGATTATGGAGTATGGCAGCAATTATAAGACGTAATACGCTGTTCTGGAGCTATTATCCTAATACCAATCTCCAATCAATCCTCTAGAAGACGTCTTAATAGATACTTTACTTTCAATTAATGTAATAAGCTTTACAATGGGTAATGCTTGTCCATAAGAACCCATTTTTATTTTGCCCTATGAACTGTCCTTTAATCTAATAATACTCAATCATGTGACGCGTCTTCTTTTGCATTTCTAATGTTATTACCAGATGACTAATGGGTAATAAACAGCATAATTCATGTAGCTAAAGAATACAAAAACATTATAAATGCATATATATAACCCATTGCAGTATGAAAACATTATAGATACATATACGTAATCCATTCCAGTATAAAAATAATAGTAAGAAAAACGAAGGGCCTGTATAAAAATCTGAAAAGTAATATCCCTCATGAGATCGATGCTGTTACCCTGAGCATTTTGGTGTTTTGTTTATCCAAATCCATTCAGCTATTCCAAAGATATAAGCCCTTTTAGTATTGAGGCTAATGAGGATATATTAGGTGGGCAGTAATACTGCATGGCATACAGCACACAGAGACTCCACCCACACAAGGTTACCACCCACTTGGCTATTAAACCCCTATTTGCATTAATAGTAAAAGAGCTTATATCTTTGGAATGGCTGAGCAGATTGGGACAAAAACCCCAAAATTTTCAAGGTAATGGTGCCTATCACTGGGCTTTTCAGACCTATTGATAGGAATTCCTTAAAGTGTATCATCAGACTGATGTTATGCATGGACAAAAGATTGGCCGATTAAAGGAACACTCCAGATAAACAATGCAATGCTGTGATACATTGTGAGCTTAGGAGGCAGTGCACAATAAAGAACACACGAGGCAGAAGTCCTGCACTGCCCCTATAGGTCCTGCAACACTTTTTTCACTTTAAGGGGGTATGACTTTGGGGGAAAGCGCTTATGTTTGGTGGATAGGGTGTGACTTTCTATGCATCAATGAGTCGGTTTTTCCTGGAGTAAGCCTTTGAAGGGAACCTTTCACCTTGAACATGTAGTCTAATTCATGGGCAGCCTACCACAGAGCTGGAGGAATTGACCAGATTAATATAGTTGTATGGGAAAAGATCCAGTATAACCTTTCATTTATTGATCTAAAGCTTTGCTCATTCTAAGTTTAGGAGTCCAGTGGGAGGTCTTAATCAATGAATGATAGTATTCCTTGTCTAAGTAGGCGTAAAGATAGCTCAGTTTCCCATTAGACAGTCAAGCACCAGCTTCACTGGCATAGGACACCATTGCAGGACTTACACCCCATTCACATCTGTGTTTGGTAATCTGTTCGGGGAATCCTCACGGGGACACCCCCCCTCCCCCCGAACGGAATACCAAACGCACTGGCAAGTGGTGTGCAATGAAAGCACACGGACCCTGTAGACCATAAGGTTGTCCGTGTGCTTGCCGCGAGATCTCCACAGGGAACATGCAGACAGAAAAGTACATCCCAATCTACTTTCCTGTCCACATGTTCCGTGCGGAGATCTCGCGGCAAGCACACGGCCCCCATTACAGTCTATGAGGTCCGTGTGTTTTCACGGCACACCACTTGCAAATGCGTTCAGTAGCCTGATCAGGGGGTCCTCATGCGGACTCCCTAAACAGATTACCAAACACAGATGTGAACCAGGGGTTAGACTGCAAAACTAGCCTAAAATGTCAGCAGCCCACCTAAGTCTCCTTAGGTCTCCGCCGGCAAAGTCAGCGTCACAGGTGCTTCCATTCATTTCTATGGGAGCGTGCTGTTCGGATCGGCTGATCTGAACAGTGTTCGCTCATCTCTATTGGGTATATGTATACAGATCCCCATCCCATAGGCTTACAGTATTAGTAAATGACTGTGTATGGAATTAACCCTAATCTTGGTAAGGGGATAAGACCAACTAGCACCAATTCCTCTTGTAGTCTCCAGTGGTTGGATCACGCCAATCCAACTTCAATCACAACATCGTGATGGTTTTACAAGCCTAATATGTGTATTACAATTTTCACCTACCACCCTATGTATAAAACCAACCTATGATAATTTTTAGAGGGAAACCAAGTACATTATAGGCTTTGTAAGGTTAAAACCCCCTTTAACTAGTCCTATAGAAAATTTCCCAATCCACAATCTACTGCCGCAGTTTTTTTTTTCCTGACGGCTCAGAATTAATGAAAGTTCTTTCAAAGAGAACAATGTGTACAATAACATGCAGTAAGTGGAGATCTGATATTAAAATTAGCTGCGGAATATTGGTTACTATGTCTGGGCCACACAATCTGGTAATGGTTGTGTGCAAAACAATTTATAGAAAATGGCAGATGATATTAACAGGATTTTTAATTAAAGAGCAACTATACGAGTAAAGTAACATTAAATGCCACGGAAAAGGGAGAGTCAGCATTTACACTTTACTACTTTAAGACCGCGGCCTGTGCTTACTAAGCAGATTATATAGAAAGCACAATGGCATAGCGAGGACACAAAACCTTTACTAAATGCATAGGTCAGGTGCCAAGATATTAAGGTGCGTTATCAAGTCATGGTTGAGCACCAAGTACACCCTTTTTTAATGCAAAGTCTGATAGTGGAATCCGAAACCGTGGGGGAACCCGTCTATAACTTGCCAATGCATGGAGGGATCCCTGACCAGACATTTCTTATGCATCCTTGGAATGGTGCAAGCTACCTTACTTTAATCTAAAGGGACATGTTATAGTATAGTAGGATTTTGTTTTCCGAAGGTCCACAAAGCACTGGTAGCACAATTTCCAAATGTGTAATGTTGCTACAAAGTAGAGACAGACTCATTCTATTAAAAGTGAGCCTTTCAGTGATTTCCACCACCCAATCTAATAGCAGGATATCATAGAGGGAGAGAAGCTGAGCTCTGTGATATATAGGGTTATATGATAGAGGAGAGAAGCTGAGCTCTGTGATATATAGGATTATATGATAGAGGAGAGAAGCTGAGCTCTGTGATATATAGGATTATATGATAGAGGAGAGAAGCTGAGCTCTGTGATATATAGGATTATATGATAGAGGGAGAGAGGCTGAGCTCTGTGATATATAGGGTTATATGATAGAGGAGAGAAGCTGAGCACTGTGATATACAGGGTTATATGATAGAGGGGAGAAGCTGAGCTCTGTGATATATAGGGTTATATGATAGAGGAGAGAAGCTGAGCTCTGTGATATATAGGGTTATATGATAGAGGAGAGAAGCTGAGCACTGTGATATACAGGGTTATATGATAGAGGGGAGAAGCTGAGCTCTGTGATATATAGGGTTATATGATAGAGGAGAGAAGCTGAGCTCTGTGATATATAGGATTATATGATAGAGGGAGAGAGGCTGAGCTCTGTGATATATACGGTTATATGATAGAGGAGAGAAGCTGAGCTCTGTGATATATAGGAATATATGATAGAGGAGAGAAGATGAGCTCTGTGATATATAGGATTATATGATAGAGGAGAGAAGCTGAGCTCTGTGATATATAGGATTATATGATAGAGGAGAGAAGCTGAGCACTGTGATATACAGGGTTATATGATAGAGGGGAGAAGCTGAGCTCTGTGATATATAGGGTTATATGATAGAGGAGAGAAGCTGAGCTCTGTGATATATAGGGTTATATGATAGAGGAGAGAAGCTGAGCACTGTGATATACAGGGTTATATGATAGAGGGGAGAAGCTGAGCTCTGTGATATATAGGGTTATATGATAGAGGAGAGAAGCTGAGCTCTGTGATATATAGGATTATATGATAGAGGGAGAGAGGCTGAGCTCTGTGATATATAGGGTTATATGATGGAGGAGAGAAGCTGAGCTCTGTGATATACAGGGTTATATGATACAGGAGAGAAGCTGAGCTCTGTGATATATAGGTTATATGATAGAGGGGAGAAGCTGAGCTCTGTGATATATAGGGTTATATGATAGAGGAGAGAAACTGAGCTCTGTGATATATAGGTTTATATGATAGAGGAGAGAAGCTGAGCTCTGTGATATATAGGGTTATATGATAGAGGAGAGAAGCTGAGCTCTGTGATATATAGGGTTATATGATAGAGAGAGAGAAGCTGAGCTCTGTGATATATAGGGTTATATGATAGGGGAGAGAAGCTGAGCTCTGTGATATATAGGGTTATATGATAGAGGAGAGAAGCTGAGCTCTGTGATATATAGGGTTATATGATAGAGAGAGTGAAGCTGAGCTCTATGATATATCCTACTAATATTATAAGTGTGAAAGTTTGTGTGTTTGGATGTTTGGATGTTTGTGAGTTTGGATGTTTGTTCCTCAATCACGCTAAAAGGCCTGGACGGATTTGCGTGCAATTTTCCACAAATATAGTTTTCCCTTAGGATTGAGTCACAGGCTACTTTTGGTGCCACTAAACAACATGGCTTCCTAGCAGGAGACTCACAAAAGCAGGACTCCTAGCCCCAGCTATAGACTCACACACACTGCCTGGCATTTCCTGCCTCAACTTGCCTGCACACTCCTTACTGTCTCCTCAGGAGTAGCCCTCACTCTACTCACTCACATTTACATATAGCTTTCCACTATATAACACATCACATTGTCTGTATCACGACATACACAATACAACACGTCACATTGTCTGACACAATACAACACATCACATTGCCTGACACAATACAACACATCACATTGCCTGTATCACGACATACACAATACAACACATCACATTGTCTGACACAATACAACACATCACATTGTTTGTATCACGACATACACAATACAACACATCACATTGTCTGTATCACGACATACACAATACAACACATCACATTGTCTGTATCACGACATACACAATACAACACATCACATTGTCTGTATCACGACATACACAATGCAACACATCACATTGTCTGTATCACGACATACACAATACAACACATCACATTGTCTGAATCACGACATACACAATGCAACACATCACATTGTCTGTATCACGACATACACAATACAACACATCACATTGTCTGTATCACGACATACACAATACAACACATCACATTGTCTTTATCACGACATACACAATACAACACATCACATTGTCTGTATCACGACATACACAATATAACACATCACATTTGCTAGCCCACCAAACTTTTTAAAGCACTTTTACAGTTTCACACGTCTGTGTCCGCCCAATTCTCAAATCACCGCAGACGAAGTCGCGGGTAAAAGCTAGTAGGATTATATGATAGAGGGAGAGAAGCTGAGCTCTGTGATGTATAGGGTTATGTAATAGAGGAGAGAAGCTGAGCTCTGTGATATATAGGGTAATATGATAGAGGAGAGAAGCTGAGCTCTGTGATATATAGGGTTATATGATAGAGAAGAGAAGCTGAGCTCTGTGATATATAGGGTTATATGATAGAGAAGAGAAGCTGAGCTGTGTGATATATAGGGTTATATGATAGAGGAGAGAAGCTGAGCTCTGTGATATATAGGGTTATATGATAGAGGAGAGAAGCTGAGCTCTGTGATATATAGGGTTATATGATAGAGGAGAGAAGCTGAGCTCTGTGATATATAGGGTTATATGATAGAGAGAGAGAAGCTGAGCTCTGTGATATACAGGGTTATATGATACAGGAGAGAAGCTGAGCTCTGTGATATATAGGTTATATGATAGAGGGGAGAAGCTGAGCTCTGTGATATATAGGGTTATATGATAGAGGAGAGAAGCTGAGCTCTGTGATATATAGGATTATATGATAGAGGGAGAGAGGCTGAGCTCTGTGATATATAGGGTTATATGATGGAGGAGAGAAGCTGAGCTCTGTGATATATAGGGTTATATGATAGAGGAGAGAAACTGAGCTCTGTGATATATAGGTTTATATGATAGAGGAGAGAAGCTGAGCTCTGTGATATATAGGGTTATATGATAGAGGAGAGAAGCTGAGCTCTGTGATATATAGGGTTATATGATAGAGAGAGAGAAGCTGAGCTCTGTGATATATAGGGTTATATGATAGGGGAGAGAAGCTGAGCTCTGTGATATATAGGGTTATATGATAGAGGAGAGAAGCTGAGCTCTGTGATATATAGGGTTATATGATAGAGGAGAGAAGCTGAGCTCTGTGATATATAGGGTTATATGATAGAGGAGAGAAGCTGAGCTCTGTGATATATAGGGTTATATGATAGAGAGAGAGAAGCTGAGCTCTGTGATATATAGGATTATATGATAGAGGAGAGAAGCTGAGCTCTGTGATATATAGGGTTATATGATAGAGGAGAGAAGCTGAGCTCTGTGATATATAGGATTATATGATAGAGGAGAGAAGCTGAGCTCTGTGATATATAGGGTTATATGATAGAGAGAGAGAAGCTGAGCTCTGTGATATATAGGATTATATGATAGAGGAGAGAAGCTGAGCTCTGTGATATATAGGGTTATATGATAGAGGAGAGAAGCTGAGCTCTGTGATATATAGGATTATATGATAGAGGAGAGAAGCTGAGCTCTGTGATATATAGGATTATATGATAGAGGAGAGAAGCTGAGCTCTGTGATATATAGGTTATATGATAGAGGAGAGGAGCTGAGCTCTGTGATATATAGGATTATATGATAGAGGAGAGAAGCTGAGCTCTGTGATATATAGGGTTATATGATAGAGGAGAGAAGCTGAGCTCTGTGATATATAGGTTATATGATAGAGGGAGAGAAGCTGAGCTCTGTGATATATAGGATTATATGATAGAGGAGAGAAGCTGAGCTCTGTGATATATAGGGTTATATGATAGAGGAGAGAAGCTGAGCTCTGTGATATATAGGATTATATGATAGAGGAGAGAAGCTGAGCTCTGTGATATATAGGATTATATGATAGAGGAGAGAAGCTGAGCTCTGTGATATATAGGTTATATGATAGAGGAGAGAAGCTGAGCTCTGTGATATATTGTGTTATATGATAGAGGAGAGAAGCTGAGCTCTGTGATATATAGGGTTATATGATAGAGGAGAGAAGCTGAGCAGCGATATATCCTATTAATATTATAAAGGTGAAAGTTTGTGAGTTTGGATGTTTGTGGTTTTGTGAGTTTGGATGTTTGTGGGTTTGTGTGTTTGGATGTTTGTTCCTCAATCACGCAAAACCCGCTCCACCGATTTGGCTGACATTTTCCACAAACATAGTTACTACACTGGATTGCGCAATAGGCTACTGTTCATCACAATAGCGCACATACATTTTTCCCAGGACCCCCACAAAACCCAAACTCACATCACTATCTCTGCAATCTCACACACTTTGGACCATATCAAGCCACAAAATTCATATTACCCTCTACAGCAGAGGTCAGCAACCCCTGGCACACGTGCCAAGAGTGGCACTCCTGCCATATTTCACTGGCACACATGCAGCACAGGACCTGCAAGAGTTAAATGAAGTCTGAGGTCCCTTCAGTGCTCTGCTAGAGCTGAGGCATAAGGACACTCCCCTTTGAGAGGGGTGCAGGAAACCCAGGGGGTGGAGCTTAATCGCTCAGGTTTGTGCCTGCTATAGTGGTCTGCATCCTGCAAAGATTCCCCGAGGAGGAGAGGAAGCTGATAGCAAAGTGAAACTGAAAAACACACAGGTACCTAGGATTACTATTCTCATTAATGTCAGGCATTTGGGGTTACTAGTTTAGTGTTAGTAACTCCATGTGCCTCACATTAATAGGAATAAGCCCCATCATGTCCCTCATATTAACCCCTGTGTGCCTCATATAAAGGTTACTAATATGTGAGACATGGAGGTACTAATAAAAGACCTCAATAATGAAGATACTTAATTATTACCTCCAAGTCTCTCACATATCAGTAACTCTTACACAAGGGTTAATGTGAGGGACATGATGGGGTTAATTGCTATTAATAAGAGGCACATGGAGTTACTAAACTGTCATGCACAGGGCCAGACCTTATGTTGCTTCCTCAAGAGTATCCTGTGCCCAAAACTTACATGTACTGGCGGAAAATAACAAATCATACAATGTCGTATATCCAAGTATATTCACTTGTAATACCTCTGTCCCAAAGACACTATGTACAGTTTATAACAACACCGTATAGCGGCTGAAATACAAATTAACTTCAACACAAAAGTCTCATGTGTTCTCAGAATTACAGCTACAACAAGATACAAAGTTACATTTCATATCCCATACCTTATACACAGTACGAAAACCGTACCCGCGCCTGTATATACCCACTGCTACAATCACCGCAGACGAAGTACCAGCTAGTAGGGTTATATGATAGAGGAGAGAAGCTGAGCTCTGTGACATATAGATAGATAGATAGATAGATAGATAGATAGATAGATAGATAGATAGATAGATAGATACAAGGAGAGAAACTGAGCTCATATATATATATAGTTATGCAATTTGGAGCTGGATATCTGAGTAAATCCTGATAGGATAAGATAACCAAAGTAACAGAATAGGTGTGTGACTGTTTGTTTTCCTTGAATTGGCGGATATGGAGGACATATAGTATGAGAGTTTACTTATTGATGTTTGCCAGAGTGCCTGATGGAGTTCTGAGTAGGGGTCTACCATCTATGATGTTCATCTACCCATATTATAATTCCACTGCCCAGACCTTTCTTGCCATTGAGGTCTTGCCCTGTACTTACATGTGTGGTTCAGAGTGGTTGAATACATATTGTAGGTCAAGGAAACAGCCAAATGGCATGTCTACATAAGTAAAATGAATGATCCTGCGTTTATCCTCAAAGGTCATTGTACAGTACTTTCATACATGACTGCATTATACATACACATGAGTATAAAACATATGGTATGCCACAAACTGGCTGAAAAAACAAATCCACTGACCTTTTAAGTCTGTATATTAAAAGGTTAAATGCTCATGTTTGAAGCCAACAAGTCATAGACTAAGTTAGTATATCTTACAATTTACTCCATCAATTCACAAGAGATCTCTGACACGACTGAGGCGTAGCACTGTGCATATAGCATGGCAGGTATGAAGTGACCTATAGAGAGACTATTCAAAAGGTCATTACTGGTCTGCGTATATGGTCATGGACAGTAGTGGCATTCAGAGAAGAGAGTTGGTCCTACACAAAGGTCAAAATGACCTCCCATTATGGTCCTATTAAAGCTAAAGGACCTGGCGTTTGTTTCCTCCACAATGCCTATTCCACTGTACTTGGGCCAATTCACTGTGCCATGTTTTTACTAACCATTGTGTATTTTACATGGGCCCCAGTGCAAAATGTGTAAAGGGGCCCCCAGCTACCATTAAGCTACCAAACTACAGTATATAAATATATGTAATGTAGCAGTAATGGACCAGATCGATGGGGGTCCAATTCTTGATATCCTATTCCAAAAATCTTCTGTGATTGTGCATTGCAACTTTCTAAAGATGTAACCACCTTTTTTTTTTATTACTGACATCAGTTTAATGTTCCCCTTCATCTGCCACCAGTTTAATGTTCCCCTTCATCTGCCACCAGCTTAATGTTCCCCTTCATCTGCCATCAGTTTAATATTCCCCTTCATCTGCCACCAGTTTAATGTTCCCCTTCATCTGCCACCAGTTTAATGTTCCTCTTCATCTGCCATCAGTTTAGTGCCCACCTTCATTTGCCATCAATTTAATGTTCCCCCTTCATCTGCCACCAGTTTAATGTCCCCCTTCATCTGCCCATGTTCTTTCATAGGTGGTTCAGTGGGGTGGTGTGAGGGTTAAACATACTTTTGCATCATACTTCTGAGTTGTCAGAGGTCACTGTCTTATCCAGTGAACCAGAACTCGGCTGTCAATGTATTCCTATGGAGCTCATAACAAGGCTCTCCTAGGAATGTATTGAGTGCCTGAGTTCTGGTATTCTGAATAAAACAGAGACAACTCAGAAGTAGGTCCCGTGGGGCAGCATAGGAACTACATCTTCCTAATAACGAAACAACATTAATGTCTTCATTGGTTTGCTCACTCACACTCCATCTACTTAGTAACGGTAGTGCAGGGCATTGTAGTTTTGGCCCATTCAGCTGAGCCATTTGGACCCCCACCAATCTAATATTGATGGCTTATTCTAAGTGTAGGTCATTAATTTCTTGATCCCAGTAACACACTAACATAGATTCTTCATAGTTTATATTGACATAAAAAGAGCCGCGTAAAAAAGAGACAATGGATAGTAAAAAAGAGAAATTCATGCCAAATTCGTGCAATAAATCGACTGAGTGTTGTAAACAATAGCAGTAGAAAACCTATAGCTAAAGGGCGATGTTGTACTATGGTTAGCGCCAATTTAAAGCTGGATATAAAGTGACACTAAAAAAAACCACAACAATGTATAAGTAGAAGAGAGCTGACAACCTAAATGCGGCCTCAATTTATGTTCCTCTTTTTAGCACTCTAGACCCCTTACCTGTCTGTTTCCAAGAGTTTTGCAGTCCGAGGTTACATATCATTTATATGACTATGACTCACGCACAATAATGTGATATGGAGCCTCAGATCGACTCAGATGTTCTCATGTTCCAAAGCAGAAAACCCAAATGTGTCTGGTGACAAACACTCTGTGCTTCAGAATCACACGACTATATAACAATCCTACCGATGCCCGGGGCCTGTACATTTCAATAATACAGATTCAGCCTCTGCATCTCTGAAGTTCTGTTATCGCAGTATGCCACCGATTTAGGAATTTTAATGTCCTGCCCCCTTAACTCTATAGTATCCAGGATTGTCTCATAGGCAGCGTTGCTATAAGGCAGGGGTGACCAGAAAGTTCATCACAGTCGACCGAAGGGCAAGTAGATCTCAGTGTTAGGCCACCAGGTCAGAGGTGTGAGTTAAAGCTCCTAGGACCTAATGCAAAATCTATAATGGCGCCTGTATGTATAGCTCCCAACCGTTCCAGGTACAGTCCCAATTTAAGACTACTGTCCCCCCATCCCGGATGGTTTACCGCTTGTCCCGCTACACCCCTGAAGTGTTTTGGTTGTTAAACTTTTCCCCGATCACCACCAGCTCTTATCCTAGATAAAAGACTAAATACTGTACTCAGAAGGACCTGTCTGATATCAGACGGCCACGTGACTGTGTAGGCATGTATTTGCTAGAAGAAAAGTTGTATACATGCAGGGGAGGAAGATGGAGAGATGTGGGGTGTAAGGTACTGTGTGGGGAGGGTGAATTTGAGGTTCAGGGTGGACTGTGTGTGGGGGGAGAGATGTGGGGTGCAGGATGTACTGTGTGTGTTGGGGAGAGATGTGGGGTGTAAGGTACTGTGTAGACAAGATATGGGGTGTAAGGTACTGTGTGGGGAGGGTGCTATGAAGTGCATGGTGGACTGTGTGTGGGGGAGAGATGTGGGGTGTAGGGTTTACTGAGTGTGTGTGGGAGAGTTGTGGGGTGCATGGTGTACTGTGTGGGGGAAGCTGTGGGTGCAGGGTGGACTGTGGGAGGGGAGATGTGGGATGCAGGGTGTACTGTGTGTGGGGGAGATGTGAGATGCAGGGTGTACTGTGGGGGGAGAGAGATGTGGTGTGCATGGTGTACTCAACGAGAAATGGATGTGAATGGGTGGGGTCAATTTAGAAGTGGGTGGGGCTAATTCTTCTTCAGCCCACCCACATTTTGTCCCTCTTTCTATTCTATAAAAGTTGGGCGGTAAGCCTATGCAATTCGGGGCTGTTTAACAGAATGGTATTTTTTATGTGCCAGACACCTTTGGGCCACCTCAGAGTCCAGGGCCTGCTAGCAACCTTTACCACTGCACCCTATAGATACGTCACTGCACTGCAGGTGTCATTATTATATACTCTAGAATAAAACAGGGTGAGGTGCGGGGATGGCATAGTCACTTAGTAGGAAAACATGTTTGTTCTGAAAATGTATTTAATGACCAAAGCTAGTCATATATATTACAAAAATCTCTCCAAACCAATGATTTAGGTTGAAATGGCCCACCATCTAAAGTAAGGTAGTTTGCAAAAGGTGTGGAAAAAATGCTACAAGCCAAACCCACATATCTGCATTCTGATTTCAGTTTGCGGAGTCCACTTGGGGACCTCTGAATGGAAACCTATCTGCATAAAAAAAAAAAAAGTTACCTGAGGAAACTCCCATAGACTATAGTGGGGTCCATGTGGTTTCTGCTCAGTTTCCACACAAAAAATGTTGAGCGAAAAGATCTGCTTTTCGCATATTTCTTGCGGGTAGTTGACCGGAAGGGCCTGAACACAGATGTGAACCGGGCCTAAGAATGCTTTCCGAAATAGAAGTTGTAATAAAAATTTTTGTCAATTAACAAAACGAAGTGAATGAAAAAATTTTTTATGTGACCTTTGCTCTTTGGAGGAGGAGTCCTGGAAGTGATGATACGGCCACCACAGAGCCCTGATCTCATCATCATCCAGTCCGTCTGGGATTATATGAAGAGACAGAAGGATTGGAGCAAGCCTACATCCACAGAAGATCTGTGCTTAGTTCTCCAAGATGGTGGGGACAACCTCCCTGCCGAGGGCAAAGGTCAAACCAAATATTGATGGGATTTACATTTCTCTTTTCTTCATTCTGTTCATTTTGTTAAACTATTAACCCTTCTATTTCTGACAGCGCTCTTACTTTGCAGCATTCCATCCACATCTGCCTAAAACAGTAAAGCACTGTACCGTATATGAGGTTACGTGATTCCTCTCTGACAGCTGATGTCAGGGTAAGAAAGAAAGGGGCATGCTGAGTTTTCAACATCCCGATCCTTTCTTGCCAAGGGAAATAAGCTTCTATGGGGACCTAGATCTGAAGGGAACAGAGGGCCCTGGCAGCCATGTATTCCCTTATCCCCATTGAATGAATATTCACTGATATCCGAGGTTGCAGGATAATGATACATCTGGGAGATACGGCTGCCGGCTGAACTAACATTCGTCTGACAATTATTTCATGTGTATGCCCACATTGATGGTGACTGCTTTCACTATTAGGCTTAGACCACATTACACCTGAGCCATACTATTAGCGTGTACGCCAAAAAAGACTTTCGGGGTCTATATTAAACATAAGTATATGGACCTATCCAGTGGCGTAACTAGGAATGGCGGGGCCCCGTGGCAAACTTTTGATATGGGGTCCCCCACTGACCGACGCCAAAGACCCCGACCGAAGGACCCCCTCCCCACCCGCATTCTTGCGTGCACTATTATGCTCCATAGTGGCCCCTGCACATACTATTATGCCCCAGAGTGGCCCCTGCACACAGTATTATGCCCCATAGTGGCCCTTGCACACAGTATTATGCCCCATAGTGGCCCCTTCACACAGTATTATGTCCCATAGTAGCCCCTGCACACAGTATTATGCCCCATAGTGGCCCCTGCACACAGTATTATGCCTCATAGTGGCCCCTGCACACACTATTATGCCCCATAGTGGCCCCTGCACACAGTATTATTCCCCATAGTGGCCCCTGCACACAGTATTATACCCCATAGTGGACCTTGCACACAGTATTATGTCCCATAGTAGCCCCTGCACACACTATTATGCCCCATAGTGGCCCCTGCACACAGTATTTTGCCCCATAGTGGCCACTGTGCAAAGTATTATGTCCCATAGTAGCCCCTGCACACAGTATTATGCCCCATAGTGGCCCCTGCACACAGTATTATGCTCCATAGTGGCCCCTGCACACACTATTATGCCCCATAGTGGCCCCTGCACACAGTATTATTCCCCATATTGGCCCCTGCACACAGTATTATACCCTATAGTGGCCCCTGCACACAGTATTATGCCCCATAGTGGCCCCTGTGCAAACTATTATGTCCCATAGTAGCCCCTGCACACAGTATTATCCCCCCTAGTGGCCCCTACACACAGTTATTATACCCCATAGTAGTCCCTGCACACAGTATTATACCCCATAGTGGCCCCTGCACACAGTATTATGCCCCATAGTGGCCCATGTGCACAGTATTATGCCCCATAGTGGCCCCTGCACACAGTATTATCCCCCATAGTGGTCCCAGTGCACAGTATTATGCCCCATAGTGGCCCCTGCACACAGTATTATGCCCCATAGTGGCCCCTGCACACAGTATTATGTCCCATAGTAGCCCCTGCACACAGTATTATGCCCCATAGTGGCCCCTGCACACAGTATTATGCTCCATAGTGGCCCCTGCACACACTATTCTGCCCCATAGTGGTCCCTGCACACAGTATTATCCCCCATAGTGGTCCCAGTGCACAGTATTATGCCCCATAGTGGCCCCTGCACACAGTATTATGCCCCATAGTGGCCCCTGCACACAGTATTATGTCCCATAGTAGCCCCTGCACACAGTATTATGCCCCATAGTGGCCCCTGCACACAGTATTATGCTCCATAGTGGCCCCTGCACACACTATTCTGCCCCATAGTGGTCCCTGCACACAGTATTATCCCCCATAGTGGTCCCAGTGCACAGTATTATGCCCCATAGTGGCCCCTGCACACAGTATTATGCTCCATAGTGGCCCCTGCACACACTATTATGCCCCATATTGGCCCCTGCACACAGTATTATCCCCCATAGTGGTCCCAGTGCACAGTATTATGCCCCATAGTGGCCCCTGCACATAGTATTATGCCCCATAGTGGCCCCTGCACACTGTATTATTCCCCATATTGGCCCCTGCACACAGTATTATACCCTATAGTGGACCCTGCACACAGTATTATGCCCCATAGTGGCCCCTGTGCAAACTATTATGTCCCATAGTAGCCCCTGCACACAGTATTATCCCCCCTAGTGGCCCCTACACACAGTTATTATACCCCATAGTAGTCCCTGCACACAGTATTATACCCCATAGTGGCCCCTGCACACAGTATTATGCCCCATAGTGGCCCGTGTGCACAGTATTATGCCCCATAGTGGCCCCTGCACACAGTATTATCCCCCATAGTGGTCCCAGTGCACAGTATTATGCCCCATAGTGGCCCCTGCACACAGTATTATGCCCCATAGTGGCCCCTGCACACAGTATTATGTCCCATAGTAGCCCCTGCACACAGTATTATGCCCCATAGTGGCCCCTGCACACAGTATTATGCCCCATAGTGGCCCCTGCACACAATATTCTGCCCCATAGTGGTCCCTGCACACAGTATTATCCCCATAGTGGTCCCAGTGCACAGTATTATGCCCCATAGTGGCCCCTGCACACAGTATTATGCTCCATAGTGGCCCCTGCACACACTATTATGCCCCATATTGGCCCCTGCACACAGTATTATCCCCCATAGTGGTCCCAGTGCACAGTATTATGCCCCATAGTGGCCCCTGCACATAGTATTATGCCCCATAGTGGCCCCTGCACACAGTATTTTGCCCCATAGTGGCCACTGTGCAAAGTATTATGTCCCATAGTGGCCCCTGTACACACTATTATGCCCCATAGTGGCCCCTGCACATAGTATTATTCCCCATATTGGCCCCTGCACACAGTATTATACCCTATAGTGGACCCTGCACACAGTATTATGCCCCATAGTGGCCCCTGTGCAAAGTATTATGTCCCATAGTAGCCCCTGCACACAGTATTATCCCCTCTAGTGGCCCCTGCACACAGTATTATACCCCATAGTGGCCCCTGCACACAGTATTATCCCCCATAGTGGCCCCTGCACACAGTACTATGCCCCACTGTGGACACCCATGAACAATTATTATATTCTGGAGTCTTTTCAGACCCCAGAGTATAATAATCGTAGACCGAGAGGGGATACACACATAAAAAACACTGTTACTTACCTATCCCTGGCTCTGTTGCATTCCTTAGTGGTGTCGGCCATCTTCGATGGCGTTCGGGATGTTACTTGATCCGGGACGCAGGCCCTGGTCATGTGACATGAGGGACATCACACAAGTAGGCCCGAAGCCTGTCTGGAGCCCTGAGAGGTAAGTAGCACTGTTTTATATGTTCTCTTTTCTCTCCTGGGCCTCTGATCATTATAGTCGGGGGTCTGAAAGACCCACACATGAAAGGACCAAAAAGAGTCCTCCACCAGGCCTCTCTATAACACATGGCTGCAGAATCAGACTACACCATGGTTTGTTTGTAGTCTGTAACCATGGAGACACATAGGTATGCATACTAGAGATACAAAATGGTAGAATTCTTTTTAATGGAGTCAATTTGCAAAGTTATTCGTTCCGTATAGATTGAGCCAATAGGAAAGAGTGTAAAAGTGTCCACATCGAAATACCAGCAATATATATCTTAAGGATGCCATTTTTATTATCATTTCATAAATTTTTTCCCTTGTTCTAATACGTTTAACACAATGACAATAATGGCACCCGCTAGTTGTTAATGTGCAAAATATGCAAATATAATACAGTAGTTTGCATATTGGCTGACATGACAAAGTATTTTTCAGGATACATGCCAAATCTCAATGTTTACGACTTGCTGTCACATCTTTTGTATGGCCATATTTTAGCGATCATATTAGTTACTAATTTTTGTCAATTAAATTCGGAAATCAACTGATATTATTTTCATTTTGTACCCATTTTCTTAAAGGAGAGGAATCTAAGGCTAGGTCAGTATTCTCATAGGAGCAGATACAAAATTAGCTAATTTACGCCATTGACTGTAATGGAACCCATTGGCTTCATTTTGGGAGTCAGTAAGTTTACCGGTTCAGACAAGATAACCCAGTATGCCACCATGATTTTTTGACAGTACTTGAGATACAGATATGATCCTAGTACAATTAGACAGGACTGTGCCCACTTTACGTAGAGGACCTTTCACCACCTCCACCAAGTCCAGTTCTTTGTTTCCTACAATAAGTCCCATTCACTGATCCTGGCACAGTTGGAGATTTTTTTTTTCTTGTCCCTTAAGTTCCAAATCTTGAGCACTCAATATTACTAGTATCAGCACTGAATATGCTAATTAGGTTCCGTGAGCGGCACCTACTGATGGATCCAAAGAGTAATACGTGGCAGAGGTAGTGAAAGGTCCTCTTTAAGCCTCATACACTTGGCTTCTCTTTGTTGTATAGAGCTCTAATTCATCACCTTATAGTATGCCTCTGATTTCATTTGGAGACAGATGGGGATTTTTGCGTTAGCCATCTTTCATTGGATTCCATATTTCAGGAGAATTCTGAGATAAACTCCCATAGAAACACATTATTTTGAACATTCCATCGTGTAGGGTCCATCCCTCAGTAGAGTCACAGTGAAGAACTCTCTTCTCAGTCAGCTTCACTTGTACCATGGGACTTATTGTGGCAGTTTGCAACCATCCATACAAAGCTTTGGCGTGTATATAATATTAGACCTAATGTTAAAATTGCATGTATTTGTCAACATGTAGGACACTGTTCACACCTTACGGAAGGTTCTTTTGAACTCTGAATAACTGTTCCCACTTGAGTGCTAGCGCAAATGGTTTTGCTATACTCGGAGTAGGAGTTGATGACCATCCACCAACAAGTATCTAAACCCATATGCAAATTCAACTGTGGTCTTGGTTCATTATACTATTCCCGCTGATTATTGCGGTGTGCTCTGGGCGTTCTTATGTACTTATGAACTTTTAGCGCTCTGTTCACACCATTCTACCCATGTGGGAATATTTTTTGAACTCTAAATAATTATATATTTGCTTTACTAGATACACGTTTGGTAATAGATGACTTACTATGATGGGAAGAATGTGACCCCATGTGTAGTGGCAACTGTGGCACAGGTTCATTTTATTGTGCCTGCTGGGTATTACTGTGCCTCCTAATTTTGAACGAAAGAGATTTATCCCTAGGTTCTTCCAGTCTGTGGCAGATTGGCACATTACTCTTGGTGTATAGGTTCATGCTGTTTTTGGCCCAGAGCATTTATTGATTTGATTGATCGATTGATTTAGACTATAATAGACTATAATGGGGTCTGCCAGGTTTCCACCCAGTTTCCATGTGAAAAATTCTTGCAGGACTTTTCTCTACACATTTTAAAGTGGATTGGGTAATGGAATCCCTGAATGGAGACCGAGCACTGGTGTAAACTTAGCCTGAGGCGTAAAGCTCAATCAAAAACATAAAAGCAGGGGTGTCACTTAAGACTCATGGGTCTTGGCGTGAGAGTCCCTCTGCTACTTTTCCCACCAACCATCAGCTGTGTCCCATCTGTACATTTTTAGAATTTACATATACTTCTCATTCTGGACCCAGACCTCCCTGAAGAAGTGTTCACTACATGTCTGTGCACACACCTCCCCACACACTAATTATGTCCCTTTTTGCGGCACAACCTCCCTCCCCAGTATCCCTCCTTAACCATATTCTGGCCTGCTGTCATTTTTTATTTCTTTCTGACAGTAAAAGGCTATGTATAATAAATCTTCTGTTCCTCCAGTGCACCAGTCGGCAGGGGTTATACATATACAATGAACAAATTACTACCCATTAAAGGAAATCAGAAAGGAGATCAAAGAAGTTTAATCTACCTTAATGCCCTGCGGGTGACCTGTGGCCCCCTTCGCTTATGCTCACTGTTGCAGTTGCAACCACAGCCATTCCTATAGCTATACCAAAGATCTACAGCATTTGTCATATAAAATATCACTTCTGATCCAAAGGAAATTACTTTTTCTATGACCGGTGCCGTTGATCATGATATATCTCCTTCCATAGTCTTCGGAGAAAACAGAGCCATCGATGTATTCTTGGACTACCCCCATAGCCCTGTAACATTACTCGCTGTCTGAACCACTTACTTGACTCCTTAGCTAAACGGAAGAACAAGTATTCACTTCTAGTTCCTTCAAAATAGATACAGAAGGTGTGGGAGGTGAGAGCCTGATCATACACACCGGTTCTGAACGGTTCCCGCCGGGGATTGTCTGCCAGGAATAAAATTAGACACCATTAAAACAGAACCGGTAGATGGAGGAGGGCGAAGAGAGAATTTTTAGAAGGGCTCTAGATGGAGACCAACGCTTGTAGTTGGTTTTTATAGACTTTTTGCACTTTTTGCTCACAGTTAGGATGTTAGAGACGGCTTATTTCCTAAGATTACTTAAAGGATGAAGAACTAAGTACTATTCCTACTAGAACATTACTTAAAGTTCAAGACTGTTTTAATGTAGCCATTGCCGGCTCAGCGGTGATTTCTATGCTACTTTGAATTAGGCATAGACCTGAAGCATGCACTTTCAGAACATGGAGCAGGGATATAAAAGCCTAAGTATCTTAGATCTTTTGCACAGATGACATCTCAACAATGCCATGAAAAGAAATTGAATAGGCAGTTTTAGGATAACAGAACATGTCCTTCTTTAACATCAAAAGACCATCGCTTGTGCCCCCACATAAAAGAAATTTGTTCCAAGCGCGAAAACCGCCCCACCCCAATCTCTGGAGCTGCACTCTAGAATTTTCTGCTGTGTCTCAGACACCCTTCAGGGCCTGACATGGAGAGTTTGTGTCTCCCACGGACTGTGTATCCTGCTGTCTCCCGACATCAGCATCAGAGAGCAGGCGTATTGCACCGCACAACCTCCTCTGATCTGCAGAAAAGGCTGCCGGAGAAACAATAAAATGTCTCCCTCCGATCGGTATAAAATATGTCAACGTATGGATGGTAATGTGTGTTGTGTTTTCTATGAGTAAACTCATTATGTAGAGTGTTAGAAATAATCGAGACGCATATATGGTATATTATATGGCTAGTTATACTATACAATACATGGAAGCGATTCATGGTACCTGTTGTCACTACAAGACTGCTGCACCCCCAGATGACCCTGCCTTACGGTAACATTGCATAGTCTGGTGGATAAATCTAGAAAGCAGAGTAAAAAACATTAATTTTCTGGAATTTTAACTTTAAAAAAAAATTGAGCCAAAAAAGCCATTTTTGAGCCAAAAATGTTATCCTCGTTTTCTTCACTCCTATCACTTTCCAAAAAAGTGGGCAAGTCTAGATGAGGAGAGGTGGGCTTGACATATTTAAGATTACTTATGCCAGAAAAATGGCAGGAGTAACACCACCTAAAATATATTGTAGCTCCTTGGTCGTAAGGATTTCAGTTTCAGGCACAAAGACTTCACAAAACGTACCACAATTATTAAAGGGGTTATGCCACAAAAAGTATTTGTCCTCTATCCATAGGATAAAGATCTGATTGGTGGGGGTCCAAAATATCTTCCTGAAAATGGGGGTCCCTTCCCTCACTGCATGATCAGCCTGACCATAGCTAGGCTGAATGTAGGCATATTGGTGGTAGATGGTGTTCCTCTTGACCACCAATAATATCTACATTCAGCCTGGCTATGATCAGGGTGAAAGTGTTGAAGGGGACAGGACCCTCATTCTGGGTTATCGGGGGTCTTAGCAGTCAGACCCCATTTATCAGGTATCCTAAGGATAGAGGATACGTACTTTTCATGGCATAGCCATTTAAGAGACCTTTGGATCATTGTACTGTAGAGCATCTCATGCCAACGAGCCAAAGATTAAGGCTGGTGTATAGAGCAGGGTTCTTCATAAATATTCCCTATTAGCTTTACCTGACTTGAGTTAAAATAAACAATGGGGCAGATTTATGATGACTGGTCTTTGTATCCCCTGCAAAGGCAGAGGGTGCATGTCCATTATTGTATCTGGAGTAGATTTCAGGGATCATTAAATGATCATACATCTTAAAGTAGGCCCAGACCACGTCACACCCATCACCATGCTTTCTTCCAGGAAAGTGGCAAGGGTTGTGCAAAAGTGAAAAATAGTCGTAAATCCTATTTGTGACTTTCTTGTGCCCTGTATGCCAGTAAATTGGTGTACAAGTCATGATAAATCTCCCCCCATAAACTTGTGCTTAGGTAACATTTACGTGATAGGAAGGTACAATCTCAGACTGTATTGAGATACATCCCAATTCCTTATACACTTGATTTTCACAGTTGTGCTCTCTATGTTCTCCTTGGCCATGAATATTTTGAACGATTGGTCATTGGTAGAGATGAGCAAGTAGTATTCGATTGAGTAGGTATTCGATCGAATACTACGGTATTCGAAATACTCGTACTCGATCGAGTACCACTCACTATTCGATTGGAAAGGTTTGATGCAAAACCAGCATTGATTGGGAGAATGCTATACAGTTGACCAATCAACGCTGGTTCTTCTCCTACCTTTAGAAGTCTTCTCTGTGCAGCGTCCCCGCGGCGTCTTACGGCTCTGAATTCAGTCTGCCAGGCATCGGGCCTGGGAAGACCCGACTGCACATGCCCGCTTGTAGCGCGGGCATGCGCAGTCGGCTCTGCCCAGGCCCGATGCCTGGCAGAGTGAATTCAGAGGCGGAAGATGCCGCGGGGACGCTGCAAGGAGAAGACTTCTCGGAGGATCCAGCCCGACCCTCACTCGTGGACTCAGTAAGTATAATTTGATCGAATGTTGCTTACCCCTGAAACGAGCATTTTCCCCCCATAGACTATAACAGGGTTCGATATTCGATTCGAGTAGTCGAATATTGAGGGGCTACTAGAAACGAATATCAAACCTCAAACATTTTACTGTTCGCTCATCTCTAGTCATTGGTCAGTGGAAAAATACAGAGCCATGCTCTATGTTGGTCCATTTTGTGGACCAATCACACCCATTATAGTCCACGGATCAGCGAAAATCTTGAAAAATCATGACCATTTCCAAAAACAGACAACACAAAAAATTCTAAATTCTCCAGGACTGTGTGTCGTCCGTGGAGAACATCCGTCAAAAATAGAAGCGTATAATCATACATTTCTGGAAGGGATAACAGTGGAACAACACAAGGCTAAGAAAAAGATTCTCCAGAATTGTGATTTTATGAAGAATCCCGTTTTTTTGTTTTACTAGGGGCGCCGACAGATCATCTCCCCACATCGTAAAATTCCTTTTGTTGTATTGTTTCATTTAATGTGTGAAAGCTGCTTATCTTGGTTCAGGCAGTATAAGAGCGCCGTATGTCGTTTACCTTTTGTCTGGTGGTGATAATCATCCGATCATATTTAGTTACCGGTAGAAGGAGAGGTTTGTCTTTACCATTGTGAGCACAGTCCTGACATTTCGGGATTCATAGGCAGGAAAATAATCGTCAAATTACCTATGTCGAGTGCTTGGTTTTCGGTTTAGCGTGGGCTTACACTTATGTTGACTCCGATGGGGGATTTTTTTCCTCCTCTTTGAAAACTTGGCAATTCAAGTACCCCAATAAAATAGGCCATGATTGCTTCTAGTCAACCTTGCTGACCGAGCCATTTGCTCTGCATGGGTTTTCATGAAGTATTAAAGAACCCTGCGCCACTATTAGTTTACCTTGGAACCATTCGCACATGACTCGAGTCTATTAAAAGAGTGAAAACATCCCTTCTCAGTCAGTTCCTGCACCATTTCGTGTCACCATCAATTACATCTGATGTTCGGGGTAAACAGCACCGGAATATCCAGTGCCCTCACCTGACAAGGAGAACAGATTGATGTTAGCACACCATACTGTACATATCATATCATCCCCGGAAGAAGATAATCGGAGAAAATGGAGATTGTCAGATGCCTCGTATGTCTTTAATTACTAGCTCCATGGGTCGCCAGCGATTCGAGAAAACACATTTATCTTGCAACGAAAATATTCCGTCCTTTTAATGATACAGTGGCCCATTTTATTATTTGTTCTTTGCATTATGGGCCAGGGGCCAGATCGCATGACAATTTTACAGGGCAAGCAAATTTCAGTAAAGCATTTACCAGCATCAACAAATCCCACAGTTCAGTGAACATTATATATTGTAGCCGAACCCTTATACTAATTTCAAGCACATAAAAATAAAATAACCCAAGCACGTCCTCGGAGAACGGGAGGGGAATTAAGTGATTGAGAATGCCGTAAA
The DNA here is from genome assembly GCF_031893055.1 of Leptodactylus fuscus. NCBI lineage: Eukaryota > Metazoa > Chordata > Amphibia > Anura > Leptodactylidae > Leptodactylus > Leptodactylus fuscus. The sequence continues at coordinate 149,221,199 of NC_134270.1, read as the reverse complement.
AGCAAGAAGAACACCCATACTCCAATGGCCAGTTTTCATGGACATCCCCTATGTGTGATATCACATAGACAGACTTTGGCTTAGGCAAGTCGTATGCAGGCTTATTAGGGATCTACAATGTGGTTAGTTCAGGTCATTAGACCTTTGGTTGGGCATCTTCCATGTGGCCAATAAGCCATGGAAACCCACAGATTCCCCTAACCACACTAAGGTGGATTACACTCCTTAGCACCCGTAGCTAACACTATCAAGAGTTCACTGTAGGGATGAGGTAGGACAAAAGATTGCATCGGGGCCCACAAGACTTTAGTTACACCACTAGACATCATCATGTCCCCTTTATATACCACCTCTGCCGCTTTGGGCACTAAATGTGCCAGCCTTCCCATTATTGGCCGTGACTGGCCCATAAAGGATCCAATAATGGGACTCCTTGGTGGCCTGGGAGAGTTGCCTGATTTTCTAGAAGTCCGGGAGATCAAAATTTTTTCAGGGGCCCCCCAAAGTTTTCAGGAGGGCTGACAAGTATTTACAATACGGATAGATTGATATATAGGTTTGTGGGAATAGATTGCGTATAACCTGTCATTTATTCATTGAAATTGCATTAGTCCTGTGACTCCAATTGTAACCGTTGAATGTGGCTTCAGGTACACCTGTCCAAAAACTGGTTTTAGCTAGGTGCAGAAACACATGGGTACTTTAAGCCTCATGGCTACTGTATATTCACATGCAGCACATTTATTGCAGAATTTCTAAGCCTGCACTATTCATCTGAACAAGGCTCCCAGATATGTATGTGCTTGCCGCGTACACAACAGTCAGAAACATGGAACTCATTTTCAGGTGCAGAGATTTGTGCAACAAATCTGCCATGTGTGATTAGACCCTAACTATAGTGTTATGTGTAAAATAAAGCAGTACTCCAGTAACAAGATGTTATCCCCATACAAAGGATAGAGTATAACTTGCTGATCAGTAGGGGTCTGACACCAATCCCAAGAAATTGCGTGTTTTTTGCCATTTCCCTGTTGATTTTAGTGGGTAATGCCAAAGATAGCTGAGCGCTGTGCTTCGGCTATCTCCTGTGGTTATCTTCTTTTTTTTTTACATGTAGATTGTGAACCCCATATAGAGATCACAATGTACATTTTTCCCTATCAGTACGTCATTGGAATATGGGAGGAAATCCACGCAAACACGGATTCGAAACCAGGACTCCAGCACTGTAAGGCTGCAGTGCTAACCACTGAGCCACCGTGTTGCCCTCCTATGGTTATCATTGAAATGAATAGACAAGCAATATGCACTTACGACCTTCCATTCCATGTAAAACAATCCAGTTCTTAAGATCAGTGATCGACCCAGCGTTTGGATCATACCATTCAGCAAGTAATTCCCATCCTTTGGGGGTAAACCCATTGAAGGGGACCTTTCACCACTTCCACAAAATCAAGTTCTAGGCATCTGTTAATAGACACTGCTCCACTGATTCCGGTACAGTCGGAATTTTTTCTTTAGCCTTGACTCCTGATGTGCTATTTCAGCTCTGTAATGTCAGAAGGGGCGGTGTCAGGCAGGGGACGTGATTCAGAGCTCCAATCAGAGGCAGCCAGTGTCACTGCTCAGAATCACACCCCTTGTCTACTCCTGCCTGACACCGCCCACCTGACAGGACAGAGTCTAATTAGTATATCAGACACCAAAATTGCTCAAGAATGGCGGGGGCTAGAGAAAAAATTCCAACTGTGCTAGAATCAGTGGAGCAGCGACTGAATTAAATGATGTAAAGAACTGGACTTGTTATTGGTAGTGAAAGGTCCTCTTAACAAATTTAAGGGGTAACTTATCACTTCTTTACTATTTCCGTTGCAAAAAAAATTACACTATGTAATCTTATGGGTGAAAAAAACCCACCATACATACATTTAAGTTCCCGAGGAAATTTTTTCACCAAATGAATACAGTCTACAGATTGTCACATAGATAGTATAGATTTTCGATCCAGAATTTCTTCATAGGCTTCAATACTACATGAAAATTTCTACTGAAATCTTCCACATCAAGTGCGCCACATTATTTCCGACAGTAATTCCGCTCATTTACGTGTGTTTTGTTTTTTTTTTTGCTTCGGAATTATTGTTGCTACTGCACTTTTTAGGCCAACCCTACATATATTAGGGGACATTGACCTACGTAATAAGGAGAAGTATCAGACGCAGCAAGTGATATACTCCAAAATAGAAGACGGGACTGAATAAGACGAGAGATAATGAAGGAAACGAGAGCTCATCTGCGCGCTTCACATAAGGATTTGGCAGGTGCAGATCTTGGATATTTGCATTATATTGATACCACTAAAATTTGCAGCAATTATTCCTTTTTTTTCAGCAATACCATGTTTGCCTGGGTCAGCCCATGGAAATGCAAACAGAGCAGAACATAACAGGGTTTGTTGTCCCTGCTAGAAACATAAGACATGAATGGTTTCTTGGAAGAATCTTCAGCACAGTCTTTCTCTTAGGCCAGGATCTTTGATGTGTTGTGACCTGCTGGGTCGTATTGCCATGGAAACTGCTCACTAGGTTTTCTTTGACTATTTATGCCGCTTTAATATTGTATTTTCCACGATTTTAATGGTTAAAATAAATTTTCATAAAACCACAAAATGGAGAGTTTATAACGATCGGGATTTCTAACATTAAGAAATGAAATTTCTGTCCAAATGAGCATGACGAATACGATTTACGCCTAACCCACATAGACGCAGGGCAAAAACATATTAATAAAATACAATTCCCTTTATTAATAATCCAATAGCGGAAAAATAAAGCAGTAGATTATTAATGAACAGATAATAAATTAAACAGTAAACAAGTCGAGATAGGGATGAGAAAAAAACCCATAAAAATGATAGAAAAGTCTCCGCTGCAAAATTTCATCAACAGCTAAAAATAATCTCACGTAGAATAAAAAAAAATGACATGTATAATTCCCAAAAATGGGTCCAACGGGCGAAACTATGAAGGACTTAAATAAGTAATTATTAATGTACATTCATTGGCAAAGATAATACAAGGAAGGAGTTGTGTAATGGAATGAAACGTCTTCAGTGTGAATGTAAGGATGATGTATGTAAGTGATATAATATGAATATTTACTGAGGAAGACTGTGCAAAACAAAGGAGGCTCTTTGGGCCCTCCTAGCCTGGATACGGTTGGGCATGGGGGGTTTACAGGTTGGTCGGGCATAGGGGTGTATAGGTTCTGTATGGTATCTTGTGGCATATTTGACCAGGGCCTCCAGATCCTGTACACTCGTTGGTTGCCAAAGCTGGTGACCCAGCCAATCCCATAAAACTGGTGACTGGGCAGGCCAAGGGAATGTTGCAGTTTGTACAAATATTGCAGTGTGGGGTGAGCATTATCCTGCTGAAAATTACCAGTTGGAAGCCCTGCCATGAAAGACAACATGTGTGGGCACAGCATGTCCTGTACATATCACCAAGCTGTAAGTGTCCCTCATATCGCTACTAGGGGTGAGGTTCTCTAGATCATCACACCATCAGGGGGCAGTGTGCCGCTTCACAGCAAAGACAGGATTGACAGGATTGAAGTGCCCACCACAAAGGCTCCATACTCTGCAACCTTGCAGTGCTGGAGTCCTGGGTTCGAATCCCACCAGGAGCAACATCTGCAAGGAGTTAGTATGTTCTCACCGTGTTTGCGTGGATTTCCTCCCATTCTACCAAAAGACATACAGATAGGGAAAAAAAAATTTACATTGTGATCCCTATATGGGGCTCACAATCTACATTCAGAAAAAAAAAAGCCTCCATACTTTAAATCAGCTGTTGTCGGATCACTTTGTAATGGCCAAATAGATATTTAATGTGCTTTTTGTCAGGGGCTGGGCAAGCTGTGTTCTTCCTTACTTCTACTCTTGAGTAAAGATACAGTATCTTATGATGAGTGAAGGGACGTGGACAACTTTCGGGTGTTTTTAAGTTATATGTGTCTGCCCAAGAAAGCATATACAGTCCTATGAAAAAGTTTGGGCACCCCTATTAATCTTAATCATTTTTAGTTCTAAATATTTTGGTGTTTGCAACAGCCATTTCAGTTTGATATATCTAATAACTGATGGACACAGTAATATTTCAGGATTGAAATGAGGTTTATTGTACTAACAGAAAATGCGCAATATGCATTAAACCATAATTTGACCGGTGCAAAAATATGGGCACCTCAACAGAAAAGTGACATTAATATTTAGTACATCCTCCTTTTGCAAAGATAACAGCCTCTAGTCGCTTCCTGTAGCTTTTAATCAGTTCCTGGATCCTGGATGAAGGTATTTTGGACCATTTCTTTCTACAAAACAATTCAAGTTCAGTTAAGTTTGATGGTCGCCGAGCATGGACAGCCCGCTCTCAAATGATCTGAAAACAAAGATTGTTCAACATAGTTGTTCAGGGGAAGGATACAAAACGTTGTCTCAGTGATTTAACCTGTCAGTTTCCACTGTGAGGAACATAGTAAGAAAATGGAAGACCATAGGGACAGTTCTTGTTAAGCCCAGAAGTGGCAGGCCAAGAAAAATATCAGAAAGGCAGAGAAGAAGAATGGTGAGAACAGTCAAGGACAATCCACAGACCACCTCCAAAGAGCTGCAGCATCATCTTGCTGCAGATGGTGTCACTGTGCATCGGTCAGCAATACAGCGCACTTTGCACAAATAGAAGCTGTATGGGAGAGTGATGAGAAAGAAGCCGTTTCTGCACGTACGCCACAAATAGAGTTGCCTGAGGTATGAAAAAGCACATTTGGACAAAGCAGCTTCATTTTGGAAACAAAAATTGAGTTGTTTGGTTATAAAAAAAGGCGTTATGCATGGCGTCCAAAAAGAAACAGCATTCCAAGAAAAACACATGCTACCCACTGTAAAATTTGGTGGAGGTTCCATCATGCTTTGGGGCTGTGTGGCCAATGCCGGCATCGGGAATCTTGTTAAAGTTGAGAGTCGCATGGATTCCACTCAGTATCAGCAGATTCTTGAGAATAATGTTCAAGAATCAGTGACGAAGTTGAAGTTACGCCGGGGATGGATATTTCAGCAAGACAATGATCCAAAACACCGCTCCAAATCCTCAGGCATTCATGCAGAGGAACAATTACAATGTTCTGGAATGGCCATCCCAGTCCCCAGACCTGAATATCATTGAACATCTGTGGGATGATTTGAAGTGGGCTGTCCATGCTCGGCGACCATCTAACTTAACTGAACTTGAATTGTTTGTCCAAAATACCTTTATCCAGGATCCAGGAACTGATTAAAAGCTACAGGAAGCGACTAGAGGCTGTTATCTTTGCAAAAGGAGGATCTACTAAATATTAATGTCACTTTTCTGTTGAGGTGCCCATACTTTTGCACCGGTCAAATTTTGGTTTAATGCATATTGCGCATTTTCTGTTAGTACAATAAACCTCATTTCAATCCTGAAATATTACTGTGTCCATCAGTTATTAGATATATCAAACTGAAATGGCTGTTGCAAATACCAAAATATTTAGAACTAAAAATGATTAAGATTAATAGGGGTGCCCAAACTTTTTCATAGGACTGTATCTGTGATATGAGAAAATGGAGTCCTTTAAGAAATTGAATTGGCCATTCACCATCCTTGATCCTTGATCGATGCAGTTGTTTTAAGGAAAGTTTTTCTAATATGGTTACATTTGTCATTTGCACTGATCTCATAAGTTCTTTGCTTATCGTACACCAAAGCAGAGAAGGACCGGCCATATACTTTACCAGGATTCCTGGAGGGATGGTCCTATTGATCCCATATTGGACCATTTGCCTTCTAACCCTGAATATAAATCATACTTATGATACTAGTTTTGCCTTTACGTTGTTCAGGGGAACTGGGGGACCTGAACAATGGAGAGATACGCTGAATGGCAATAACACACTGAGTCTGGCAAACCCCTTTGACTATATCAATTATATCAACGGGGTCTGTCGGTTCTTATTGTTGTATTTAAACTGTTACCAGTGGAGAAAAAAGAACAATCTCATTCTCCATCTCTGCATCATCCATGATGGAGAGGGAGGGTTATGCACCAGTGTGTCCATCACATGGCTATGGACTGTCTATCACATGACCATGGCTTGTCTATCACATGACCATGGTCTGTCTATCACATGACCATGGTCTGTGTATCACATGATCATGGTCTGTCTATCACATGATCATGGTCTGTCTATCACATGATCATGGTCTGAATTTTATCCACTGTAAGTAATAGTATGAATGGCAACAAGCAGAGATCCACAAAACCATGAGGAATTGATACAGAAAGTATATTGGAAAATCTTTACATAATATATTTGCTGAAGCTGGACAACCCCTTTAACTCCACAGAAAACAAGACATTGTAAGCCAGACAGCTTCTCAGTTCTGGTTGGAAAGTAACTATGCTAAATGGATGCTGGCTGCACAAAAGGGAACATCTGCTGCAGTGAATTATCAGTCCCTCTTGTAGGGAAAGCAGCTCGCTTTAACACCATGGTACGTAATGTGTTAACTAAGAGGCAGTGAAAACTGCAATTAGCTGCACAATTCCAATTACCAGAGCTGCACAGCAATTAGTTCCAGCCTGGTCTTTAGCTGTGCGCAGGGTAATTACATTGCTGTAATTACTTGTATCCGCGCAGATTGCCATCAATAGGAGAGAAATATGCACACTGCAAAAAACATGGCACTGGCAAATCTGCTTGGACCTGGAGGCCTTCAACAATACCAGGGGCACTTCTACTGCCATCATAGGAGGCATAACTGGTGACAGATATGTATATTATAGACAGCTAGTAAGAACACATTAACAAAATACACATTTTTTTGCCACCCAGTTTGGCTAAAGGTTCTCCACTCAACTTCTACTCTTCTGCTTGACACCATACCATTGTTGGCCAATGTTACTGACTAGTTTTTTGAGACAACAGCTGAACAGCTGAGCTCTGTGATATATAGGTTATATGATAGAGGAGAGAAGCTGAGCTCTGTGATATATAGGTTATATGATAGAGGAGAGAAGCTGAGCTCTGTGATATATAGGGTTATATGATAGAGGAGAGAAGCTGAGCTGTGTGATATATAGGGTTATATGACAGAGGAGAGAAGCTGAGCTCTGTGATATATAGGGTTATATGATAGAGGAGAGAAGCTGAGCTCTGTGATATATAGGGTTATATGATAGAGGGAGAGAAGCTGAGCTCTGTGATATATAGAGTTATATGACAGAGAGAGTGAAGCTGTGAGATATATAGGGTTATATGATAGAGGAGAGAAGCTGAGCTCTGTTATATATAGGGTTATATTAAAGGAAAGAAGCTGAGCTCTGTGATATATAGGGTTATATGATAGAGGAGAGTTGCTGAGCACTGTGATATATAGGGTTATATGATAGAGGAGAGAAGCTGAGCTCTGTGATATATAGGGTTATAGGATAGAGGAGAGAAGCTGAGCTCTGTGATATATAGGGTTATATGATAGAGGAGAGAAGCTGAGCTCTGTGATATATAGGGTTATATGATAGAGGAGAGAAGCTGAGCTCTGTGATATATAGGTTTATATAATATGTTTCTGTTTTCTTTTCTTTCTCAAAACATCATCGCCCTATGGGTTGTGTCTGTTATTAACATTTAAAGTGAATGAATCTGAGCAGCATTACTAGACACAGCCTATGGATAAGAGTGGTGCTATTTCCAAGCAGACCCTATTTTCCAGTCTTGGACAACCCCTTTACTCTTATATCCTCTAGAAGACATTTTGTACATCGTCGCGTAAGTTACTAATTCTATATAGTAGATTTTACAGGAGGTTAAGAAAAAAATGCTCCTACGTCAATGCAGTTCAGTAAAGATGTGTTATATAAAAGTGGTTTCGCGCAAGCGAAGAGCAGGTTGTTTTCCTAGTGTAAATTTCAGATCTACAAGTTATTTTTATCACAGCATGACGCGTCTGTGAAAACACAGATGCTCTGAGGCATCTCTGTTCTACCAAAACAGCTAAGAAACACCATTTACAAATGCCTTGTTTTATGGGGGTACAAGTCGCAGCAACTGCTAAGCTCAGATGTTCTTTGCTCAGGGCCACCAGTGGGAAAGCACTTGCGTAGATGAGGCGAATTACCATGTCATTTCTATATTCCTCTCCGAAGCTCCAGCGATGGTTTGTACCTGAAGATATTAGTTTTACATATTTCAGTAATAAATCGGTATCTGCTCATGGATGCAAAACAATCTAATGTGGACAATTCAAGCACTGGGTGATAGCAAGAGACACAAAGGAGGCTTTTGATATATCTGATACTTAAAGGGGTTTTTCATACTAAACATATTGATGACCAATCTAAAAACTGGTCACTAATAACAGATCTGATACACAGAGAATGGAGCAGGAAGCAGACAGCCCTGTTCTCTATGTTGTGGCTGAAATGAGTCACTACAGCTTAGGCCCGGTTCACATCTGTGTTCGTGTTTCCGTTCGGGGAGTGCGCTTGGGGACCTAATCCGAATAAAAAAGTGGTAACCTAAGGAAACCCATGGACCCCATAGACTATAATGGAGTCAGTATGATTTCCACACTAAAAATGTGGAGAGAAAAGTGCTCTTTGCAGGACTTTTCTCTCCGCATTTTTCATGCAGAGAGGGGAACGAATTGCTCCGAACACATTGTGAACTGGGCCTAAAATTGTATTCAAATGAATAGGAATTGATCTGCAGTACCTGGTCTGGCCACTACACAGAGAACAAAACTATTTGCTTCCTGCTCCATTCTCTGTGTATCATCTGCTGAGAATAGCTGGTCAGTGAGGGTATCATGGTGTTGGATTCCCACCAATCTGGTATTGATGACCTATCCTACAGATAGTGTAGTGTAATGTAGTGTCCTCCTGATAACCAGTCCTGATGTCCTTATTGTGGTCAGGTTATCTTCTCATACATGTAGTGTCCTCCTGATAACCAGTAGAGATGAGCGAACAGTGTTCTATCGAACTCATGTTCGATCGGATATTAGACTGTTCGGCATGTTCGAATCGAATCGAACACCGCGTGGTAAAGTACGCCATTACTCGATTCCCCTCCCACCTTCCCTGGCGCCTTTTTTGCTCCAATAACAGCGCAGGGGACAGGAACTACGACACCGGTGACGTTGAAAAAAGTAGGCAAAACCCATTGGCTGCCGAAAACATGTGACCTCTAATTTAAAAGAACAGCGCCGCCCAGCTTCGCGTCATTCTGAGCTTGCAATTCACCGGGGACGGAGGTTTCCGTCCAGTTAGCTAGGGCTTAGATTCTGGGTAGGCAGGGACAGGCTAGATAGGAAGGAGAAGACAACCAACAGCTCTTGTAAGAGCTAAATTCCAGGGAGAAGCTTGTCAGTGTAACGTGGCACTGACGGGCTCAATCGCCGCAACCCAGCTTTCCCAGGATCCTGAATGGAATACACTGTCAGTGTATTCCCGTATACCCGATATATACCCCCGATACCCGTTCCAACAGTGTGCCCCCCCACCTTCACCGCAGAAATACCCTGCAAGTCCCCTAGCAATAGAATTGGGGCTATATACACCCACTATTTTTGCTACTGCCATATAGTGCCATTGTCTCACTGGGAATTCAAAGAATATATTGGGCTTACATATAACTTCAATTCCAGGGAGAAGCTTGTCAGTGTAACGTGGCACTGATGGGCTCAATCGCCACAACCCAGCTTTCCCAGGATCCTGAATGGAATACACTGTCAGTGTATTCCCGTATACCCGATATATACCCCCGATACCCGTTCCAACGGTGTGCCCCCCCACCTTCACCCCAGAAATACACTGCAAGTCCCCTAGCAATAGAATTGGGGCTATATACACCCACTATTTTTGCTACTGCCATATAGTGCCATTGTCTGACTGGGAATTCAAAGAATATATTGGGGTTACGTGCACCCACAATTTTTGCTACTGGTATATAGTGCCATTGTCTGACTGGGAATTCAAAGAATATATTGGGGTTATAAATACCCTCATTTCTTGCTACTGGTATATAGTGCCATTGTCTGACTGGTAATTCAAAGAATATATTGGGGTTATAAATACCCTCATTTCTTGCTACTGGTATATAGTGCCATTGTCTGACTGGGAATTCAAAGAATATATTGGGGTTATAAATACCCTCATTTCTTGCTACTGCCATATAGTGCCAGTTTCTGACTGGTAATTCAAAGAATATATTGGGGTTATAAATACCCTCATTTCTTGCTACTGGTATATAGTGCCATTGTCTGACTGGGAATTCAAAGAATATATTGGGGTTACAAATACCCTAATTTCTTGCTACTGGTATATAGTGCCATTGTCTGACTGGGAATTCAAAGAATATATTGGGGTTACAAATACCCTCATTTCTTGCTACTGGTATATAGTGCCATTGTCTGACTGGGAATTCAAAGAATATATTGGGGTTACAAATACCCTCATTTCTTGCTACTGCCATATAGTGCCAGTTTCTGACTGGTAATTCAAAGAATATATTGGGGTTACGTGCACCCACAATTTTTGCTACTGGTATATAGTGCCATTGTCTGACTGGGAATTCAAAGAATATATTGGGGTTACAAATACCCTCATTTCTTGCTACTGGTATATAGTGCCAGTTTCTGACTGGTAATTCAAAGAATATATTGGGGTTATAAATACCCTCATTTCTTGCTACTGGTATATAGTGCCATTGTCTGACTGGGAATTCAAAGAATATATTGGGGTTATAAATACCCTCATTTCTTGCTACTGGTATATAGTGCCATTGTCTGACTGGGAATTCAAAGAATATATTGGGGTTACAAATACCCTCATTTCTTGCTACTGGTATATAGTGCCATTGTCTGACTGGGAATTCAAAGAATATATTGGGGTTACAAATACCCTCATTTCTTGCTACTGGTATATAGTGCCATTGTCTGACTGGGAATTCAAAGAATATATTGGGGTTACAAATACCCTCATTTCTTGCTACTGCCATATAGTGCCAGTTTCTGACTGGTAATTCAAAGAATATATTGGGGTTACGTGCACCCACAATTTTTGCTACTGGTATATAGTGCCATTGTCTGACTGGGAATTCAAAGAATATATTGGGGTTACAAATACCCTCATTTCTTGCTACTGGTATATAGTGCCAGTTTCTGACTGGTAATTCAAAGAATATATTGGGGTTATAAATACCCTCATTTCTTGCTACTGGTATATAGTGCCATTGTCTGACTGGGAATTCAAAGAATATATTGGGGTTACAAATACCCTCATTTCTTGCTACTGGTATATAGTGCCATTGTCTGACTGGGAATTCAAAGAATATATTGGGGTTACAAATACCCTCATTTCTTGCTACTGGTATATAGTGCCATTGTCTGACTGGGAATTCAAAGAATATATTGGGGTTACAAATACCCTCATTTCTTGCTACTGCCATATAGTGCCAGTTTCTGACTGGTAATTCAAAGAATATATTGGGGTTACGTGCACCCACAATTTTTGCTACTGGTATATAGTGCCATTGTCTGACTGGGAATTCAAAGAATATATTGGGGTTACAAATACCCTCATTTCTTGCTACTGGTATATAGTGCCATTGTCTGACTGGGAATTCAAAGAATATATTGGGGTTACAAATACCCTCATTTCTTGCTACTGCCATATAGTGCCAGTTTCTGACTGGTAATTCAAAGAATATATTGGGGTTATAAATACCCTCATTTCTTGCTACTGGTATATAGTGCCATTGTCTGACTGGTAATTCAAAGAATATATTGGGGTTATAAATACCCTCATTTCTTGCTACTGGTATATAGTGCCATTGTCTGACTGGGAATTCAAAGAATATATTGGGGTTACAAATACCCTCATTTCTTGCTACTGGTATATAGTGCCATTGTCTGACTGGGAATTCAAAGAATATATTGGGGTTACAAATACCCTCATTTCTTGCTACTGCCATATAGTGCCAGTTTCTGACTGGTAATTCAAAGAATATATTGGGGTTACGTGCACCCACAATTTTTGCTACTGGTATATAGTGCCATTGTCTGACTGGGAATTCAAAGAATATATTGGGGTTACAAATACCCTCATTTCTTGCTACTGCCATATAGTGCCAGTTTCTGACTGGTAATTCAAAGAATATATTGGGGTTACGTGCACCCACAATTTTTGCTACTGGTATATAGTGCCATTGTCTGACTGGGAATTCAAAGAATATATTGGGGTTACAAATACCCTCATTTCTTGCTACTGCCATATAGTGCCAGTTTCTGACTGGTAATTCAAAGAATATATTGGGGTTATAAATACCCTCATTTCTTGCTACTGGTATATAGTACCATTGTCTGACTGGGAATTCAAAGAATATATTGGGGTTACAAATACCCTCATTTCTTGCTACTGCCATATAGTGCCAGTTTCTGACTGGTAATTCAAAGAATATATTGGGGTTACGTGCACCCACAATTTTTGCTACTGGTATATAGTGCCATTGTCTGACTGGGAATTCAAAGAATATATTGGGGTTACAAATACCCTCATTTCTTGCTACTGGTATATAGTGCCATTGTCTGACTGGGAATTCAAAGAATATATTGGGGTTATAAATACCCTCATTTCTTGCTACTGCCATATAGTGCCAGTTTCTGACTGGTAATTCAAAGAATATATTGGGGTTATAAATACCCTCATTTCTTGCTACTGGTATATAGTGCCATTGTCTGACTGGGAATTCAAAGAATATATTGGGGTTACAAATACCCTCATTTCTTGCTACTGGTATATAGTGCCATTGTCTGACTGGGAATTCAAAGAATATATTGGGGTTACAAATACCCTCATTTCTTGCTACTGGTATATAGTGCCATTGTCTGACTGGGAATTCAAAGAATATATTGGGGTTACAAATACCCTCATTTCTTGCTACTGCCATATAGTGCCAGTTTCTGACTGGTAATTCAAAGAATATATTGGGGTTACGTGCACCCACAATTTTTGCTACTGGTATATAGTGCCATTGTCTGACTGGGAATTCAAAGAATATATTGGGGTTACAAATACCCTCATTTCTTGCTACTGCCATATAGTGCCAGTTTCTGACTGGTAATTCAAAGAATATATTGGGGTTATAAATACCCTCATTTCTTGCTACTGGTATATAGTGCCATTGTCTGACTGGGAATTCAAAGAATATATTGGGGTTATAAATACCCTCATTTCTTGCTACTGCCATATAGTGCCAGTTTCTGACTGGTAATTCAAAGAATATATTGGGGTTATAAATACCCTCATTTCTTGCTACTGGTACATAGTGCCATTGTCTGACTGGGAATTCAAAGAATATATTGGGGTTACAAATACCCTCATTTCTTGCTACTGGTATATAGTGCCATTGTCTGACTGGGAATTCAAAGAATATATTGGGGTTACAAATACCCTCATTTCTTGCTACTGCCATATAGTGCCAGTTTCTGACTGGGAATTCAAAGAATATATTGGGGTTACAAATACCCTCATTTCTTGCTACTGCCATATAGTGCCAGTTTCTGACTGGTAATTCAAAGAATATATTGGGGTTACGTGCACCCACAATTTTTGCTACTGGTATATAGTGCCATTGTCTGACTGGGAATTCAAAGAATATATTGGGGTTACAAATACCCTCATTTCTTGCTACTGGTATATAGTGCCAGTTTCTGACTGGTAATTCAAAGAATATATTGGGGTTATAAATACCCTCATTTCTTGCTACTGGTATATAGTGCCATTGTCTGACTGGGAATTCAAAGAATATACTGGGGTTACAAATACCCTCATTTCTTGCTACTGGTATATAGTGCCATTGTCTGACTGGGAATTCAAAGAATATATTGGGGTTACAAATACCCTCATTTCTTGCTACTGGTATATAGTGCCATTGTCTGACTGGGAATTCAAAGAATATATTGGGGTTACGTGCACCCACAATTTTTGCTACTGGTATATAGTGCCATTGTCTGACTGGGAATTCAAAGAATATATTGGGGTTACAAATACCCTCATTTCTTGCTACTGGTATATAGTGCCATTGTCTGACTGGGAATTCAAAGAATATATTGGGGTTACAAATACCCTCATTTCTTGCTACTGCCATATAGTGCCAGTTTCTGACTGGTAATTCAAAGAATATATTGGGGTTACGTGCACCCACAATTTTTGCTACTGGTATATAGTGCCATTGTCTGACTGGGAATTCAAAGAATATATTGGGGTTACAAATACCCTCATTTCTTGCTACTGGTATATAGTGCCATTGTCTGACTGGGAATTCAAAGAATATATTGGGGTTACAAATACCCTCATTTCTTGCTACTGCCATATAGTGCCAGTTTCTGACTGGTAATTCAAAGAATATATTGGGGTTATAAATACCCTCATTTCTTGCTACTGGTATATAGTGCCATTGTCTGACTGGTAATTCAAAGAATATATTGGGGTTATAAATACCCTCATTTCTTGCTACTGGTATATAGTGCCATTGTCTGACTGGGAATTCAAAGAATATATTGGGGTTACAAATACCCTCATTTCTTGCTACTGCCATATAGTGCCAGTTTCTGACTGGTAATTCAAAGAATATATTGGGGTTACGTGCACCCACAATTTTTGCTACTGGTATATAGTGCCATTGTCTGACTGGGAATTCAAAGAATATATTGGGGTTACAAATACCCTCATTTCTTGCTACTGGTATATAGTGCCATTGTCTGACTGGGAATTCAAAGAATATATTGGGGTTACAAATACCCTCATTTCTTGCTACTGCCATATAGTGCCAGTTTCTGACTGGTAATTCAAAGAATATATTGGGGTTATAAATACCCTCATTTCTTGCTACTGGTATATAGTGCCATTGTCTGACTGGGAATTCAAAGAATATATTGGGGTTATAAATACCCTCATTTCTTGCTACTGGTATATAGTGCCATTGTCTGACTGGGAATTCAAAGAATATATTGGGGTTACAAATACCCTCATTTCTTGCTACTGCCATATAGTGCCAGTTTCTGACTGGTAATTCAAAGAAAATATTGGGGTTACGTGCACCCTCATTTCTTGCTACTGGTATATAGTGCCATTGTCTGACTGGGAATTCAAAGAATATATTGGGGTTACAAATACCCTCATTTCTTGCTACTGCCATATAGTGCCAGTTTCTGACTGGTAATTCAAAGAATATATTGGGGTTACGTGCACCCACAATTTTTGCTACTGGTATATAGTGCCATTGTCTGACTGGGAATTCAAAGAATATATTGGGGTTACAAATACCCTCATTTCTTGCTACTGGTATATAGTGCCATTGTCTGACTGGGAATTCAAAGAATATATTGGGGTTACAAATACCCTCATTTTTTGCTACTGGTATATAGTGCCATTGTCTGACTGGGAATTCAAAGAATATATTGGGGTTACAAATACCCTCATTTCTTGCTACTGGTATATAGTGCCATTGTCTGACTGGGAATTCAAAGAATATATTGGGGTTACAAATACCCTCATTTCTTGCTACTGGTATATAGTGCCATTGTCTGACTGGGAATTCAAAGAATATATTGGGGTTACGTGCACCCACATTTTTTGCTACTGGTATATAGTGCCATTGTCTCACTGGGAATTCAAAGAATATATTGGGGTTACAAATACCCTCATTTCTTGCTACTGGTATATAGTGCCATTGTCTGACTGGGAATTCAAAGAATATATTGGGGTTACAAATACCCTCATTTCTTGCTACTGGTATATAGTGCCATTGTCTGACTGGGAATTCAAAGAATATATTGGGGTTATAAATACCCTCATTTCTTGCTACTGCCATATAGTGCCAGTTTCTGACTGGTAATTCAAAGAATATATTGGGGTTATAAATACCCTCATTTCTTGCTACTGGTATATAGTGCCATTGTCTGACTGGGAATTCAAAGAATATATTGGGGTTACAAATACCCTCATTTCTTGCTACTGCCATATAGTGCCAGTTTCTGACTGGTAATTCAAAGAATATATTGGGGTTACGTGCACCCACAATTTTTGCTACTGGTATATAGTGCCATTGCCTGACTGGGAATTCAAAGAATATATTGGGGTTACAAATACCCTCATTTCTTGCTACTGGTATATAGTGCCATTGTCTGACTGGGAATTCAAAGAATATATTGGGGTTACAAATACCCTCATTTCTTGCTACTGGTATATAGTGCCATTGTCTGACTGGGAATTCAAAGAATATATTGGGGTTACAAATACCCTCATTTCTTGCTACTGCCATATAGTGCCAGTTTCTGACTGGTAATTCAAAGAATATATTGGGGTTATAAATACCCTCATTTCTTGCTACTGGTATATAGTGCCATTGTCTGACTGGGAATTCAAAGAATATATTGGGGTTACGTGCACCCACAATTTTTGCTACTGGTATATAGTGCCAATTTCTAACTGGGAATTCAAAATGCGCAAGGCTCCCGGAAAGGGACGTGGACGAGGCCGTGGGCGAGGTCGGGGGAATGGTTCTGGGGAGCAAGGTAGCAGTGAAGCCACAGGGCGTCCCGTGCCTACTCATGTGGGGCAGCAAGCATTGCGCCACTCCACAGTGCCAGGGTTGCTTGCCACATTAACTAAACTGCAGGGTACAAACCTTAGTAGGCCCGAGAACCAGGAACAGGTCTTGCAATGGCTGTCAGAGAACGCTTACAGCACATTGTCCAGCAGCCAGTCAGACTCTGCCTCCTCTCCTCCTATTACCCAACAGTCTTGTCCTCCTTCCTCCCAAAATTCCCAAGCTTCACAGAACAATAACCCCAACTGTCCCTGCTCCCCAGAGCTGTTCTCCGCTCCTTTCATTGTCCCTCAACCTGCCTCTCCACGTCACGATTCCACGAACCTAACAGAGGAGCATCTGTGTCCAGATGCTCAAACACTAGAGTCTCCTCCATCTCCGTTCGATTTGGTGGTGGATGACCAGCAACCCACCCTCATCGACGATGATGTGACGCAGTTGCCGTCAGGGCATCCAGTTGACCGGCGCATTGTGCGGGAGGAGGAGATGAGACAGGAGTTGGAAGAGGAAGAGGTGGATGATGAGGACACTGACCCGACCTGGACAGGGGGGATGTCAAGCGGGGAAAGTAGTGTGGATGTTGAGGCAGGTGCAGCACCAAAAAGGGTAGCTAGAGGCAGAGGCAGAGGTCAGCAGCTTAGGCAAAGCCAGGCCACACCCGGAATCTCCCAAGATGTTCCAGTTCGTACCCAGCCCCGAAAAACTCCCACCTCGAGGGCACGTTTCTCGAAGGTGTGGAGTTTTTTCAAGGAATGCGCCGAGGACAGATATAGTGTTGTCTGCACAATTTGCCTCTCGAAATTGATTAGGGGCTCTGAGAAGAGCAACCTGTCCACCACTTCAATGCGCCGTCATTTGGAATCCAAGCACTGGAATCAGTGGCAGGCAGCAACGGCAGGACAAAGGCCGCCTGCCGTTCACGCCACTGCCACTGCCTCTGCCACTGCCTCTGCCTCTGCCACTGCCACTGCTGACTGTGCTGGCGATGCACTCCAGAGGACGAGCCAGGACACCACTTCATCTGCCTCCGCCACTTTGTTGACTTCTCCCTCATCCTCCCCTGTTCCCGTCTTATCTCCTTCTCCTGCACCATCAAAGGCACCATCAGGCGCTTCTTTACAACAACCCACCATCTCTCAGACATTGGAGCGACGGCAGAAATACACTGCTAACCACCCACACGCGCAAGCCTTGAACGCCAACATCGCTAAACTGCTGGCCCAGGAGATGTTGGCGTTCCGGCTTGTTGAAACTCCCGCCTTCCTGGACCTGATGGCAACTGCCGCACCTCGCTATGCCGTCCCTAGCCGTCACTACTTCTCCCGGTGTGCCGTCCCCGCCTTGCACCAGCACGTGTCACTCAACATCAGGCGGGCCCTTAGTTCCGCGCTTTGCACAAAGGTCCACTTGACCACCGACGCGTGGACAAGTGCATGCGGACAGGGACGCTACATTTCACTGACGGCACACTGGGTGAATGTAGTTGAGGCTGGGACTGCTTCCCAAACTGGCCCGGTGTACCTCGTCTCCCCGCCTAACATTCCTGGCAGGGACACGAGAAGAACACCCCCCTCCTCCTCCTCCTCTACCGCCTCCTCCTCCGCCACCGCGTCCTCCTCCGCCACCGCCTCCTCCTCCGCTGTTAGATTGACCCCAGCTACGAGTTGGAAACGTTGCAGCACTGGCGTTGGTAGACGTCAGCAGGCTGTGCTGAAGCTGATCAGCTTGGGGGACAGACAGCACACTGCCTCCGAGGTGAGGGATGCCCTCCTCGATGAGACGGCAATATGGTTTGAGCCACTGAACCTGGGCCCAGGCATGGTCGTTTGTGATAATGGCCGGAACCTGGTAGCAGCTCTGGAGCTTGCCGGACTCCAACATGTTCCATGCCTGGCCCACGTCTTCAACCTAGTGGTGCAACGTTTCCTAAAGAGCTACCCCAATGTTCCAGAGCTACTGGTGAAAGTGCAGCACATGTGCGCCCACTTTCGCAAGTCGACAGTAGCCGCTGCTAGCTTAAAATCTCTCCAGCAACGCCTGCATGTGCCACAACACCGGCTTTTGTGCGACGTCCCCACACGCTGGAACTCAACGTTTCAGATGTTGAATAGAGTGGTTGAGCAGCAGAGACCTTTGATGGAATACCAGCTACAAAACCCTAGGGTGCCACAAAGTCAGCTGCCTCAGTTTCACATCCATGAGTGGCCATGGATGAGAGACCTTTGTGACATCCTACGGGTCTTTGAGGAGTCCACAAGGAGGGTGAGCTCTGAGGATGCGATGGTGAGCCTTACAATCCCGCTCTTGTGTGTTCTGAGAGAATCCCTGATTGACATCAGGGATAACTCAGATCACACAGAGGAGTTAGGGATAGCATCCGATCCGTCACAGCTGGAGAGTAGGTCCACACATCTGTCCGCTTCACTGCGTTTAATGGAGGAGGAGGAGGAGGAGGAGGAGGAGGAAGAAGAGTTGTCCGATGATGTGATGGTGATACAGGAGGCTTCCGGGCAACTTCGAATCGTCCCATTGTTGCAGCGCGGATGGGTAGACATGGAGGATGAGGAGGAAATGGAGATTGAACTTTCCGGTGGGGCCAGAGGAGTCATGCCAACTAACACTTTGGCAGACATGGCTGAGTTCATGTTGGGGTGCTTTACAACCGACAAGCGTATTGTCAAAATCATGGAGGACAACCAGTACTGGATCTTTGCTATCCTTGACCCCCGGTATAAAAACAACATCTCGTCTTTTATTCCGGTAGAGGGGAGGGCCAATCGCATCAATGCTTGCCACAGGCAATTGGTGCAGAATATGATGGAGATGTTTCCAGCATGTGACGTTGGCGGCAGGGAGGGCAGTTCCTCCAGTAGGCAACCAAGTTCTCACCGGTCCACACAAACGAGGGGCACACTGTCTAAGGTCTGGGACACCTTGATGGCACCCCCTCGCCAAAGTGCCGCCACGGAGGGTCCTAGTGTCACCAGGCGTGAGAAGTATAGGCGCATGTTGCGGGAATACCTTTCCGACCACAGCCCTGTCCTCTCCGACCCCTCTGCGCCCTACACGTATTGGGTGTCGAAGTTGGACCTGTGGCTTGAACTTGCCCTATATGCCTTGGAGGTGCTGTCCTGTCCTGTCGCCAGCGTCCTATCTGAGAGGGTGTTCAGTGCAGCCGGTGGCATCATCACTGACAAGCGCACCCGTCTGTCAGCTGAGAGTGCCGACCGACTCACTTTGATAAAAATGAACCACCACTGGATAGAGCCTTCATGTTTGTGCCCACCTGTGTAAAGCACCCCAACATGAAACTCCATGTCTGTACTCAACCTCTCCAATTCCTCCGCATCCTCATACTCATCCACCATAAGCGTTGCACAATTCTGCTAATACTAGGCTCCCTCCACCCTGATTTCCCCCAACTCTGCTGGTTAGAGGCTCCCTCCACCCTGATTTCCACCAACTCTGCTGGTTAGAGGCTCCCTCCACCCTGCTTTCCCACAACTCTGCTGGTTAGAGGCTCCCTCCACCCTGCTTTCCCACAACTCTGCTGGTTAGAGGCTCCCTCCACCCTGCTTTCCCACAACTCTGCTGGTTAGAGGCTCCCTCCACCCTGATTTCCACCAACTCTGCTGGTTAGAGGCTCCCTCCACCCTGCTTTCCCACAACTCTGCTGGTTAGAGGCTCCCTCCACCCTGATTTCCACCAACTCTGCTTGTTAGAGGCTCCCTCCACCATGAATTGGTCCAAACTGGGCTGTTTATAGGCTCCCTCCACCATGAATTGGTCCGAACTGGCGTTTTTAGAGGCTCCCTCCACCATGAATTGGTCCAAACTGGGGTTTTTAGAGGCTCCCTCCACCATGAATTGGTCCAAACTGGGGTTTTTAGAGGCTCCCTCCACCATGAATTGGTCCAAACTGGGGGTTTTTAGAGGCTCCCTCCACCATGAATTTGCCCAAACTGGGCTGGTTAGAGGCTCCCTCCATCATGAATTGGTCCAAACTGGGGTTTTTAGAGGCTCCCTCCACCATGAATTGGTCCAAATTGGGGTTTTTAGAGGCTCCCTCCACCATGAATTGGTCCAAACTGGGGTTTTTAGAGGCTCCCTCCACCATGAATTGGTCCAAACTGGGGTTTTTAGAGGCTCCCTCCACCATGAATTGGTCCAAACTGGGGTTTTTAGAGGCTCCCTCCACCATGAATTTGCCCAAACTGGGCTGTTTAGAGGCTCCCTCCACCATGAATTTGCCCAAACTGGGCTGTTTAGAGGCTCCCTCCACCATGAATTGGTCCAAACTGGGGTTTTTAGAGGCTCCCTCCACCATGAATTGGTCCAAACTGGGGTTTTTAGAGGCTCCCTCCACCATGAATTGGTCCAAACTGGGGGTTTTTAGAGGCTCCCTCCACCATGAATTTGCCCAAACTGGGCTGGTTAGAGGCTCCCTCCATCATGAATTGGTCCAAACTGGGGTTTTTAGAGGCTCCCTCCACCATGAATTGGTCCAAACTGGGGTTTTTAGAGGCTCCCTCCACCATGAATTGGTCCAAACTGGGGTTTTTAGAGGCTCCCTCCACCATGAATTTGCCCAAACTGGGCTGTTTAGAGGCTCCCTCCACCATGAATTTGCCCAAACTGGGCTGTTTAGAGGCTCCCTCCACCATGAATTGTTCCAAACTGGGGTTTTTAGAGGCTCCCTCCACCATGAATTGGTCCAAACTGGGGTTTTTAGAGCCTCCCTCCACCATGAATTGGTCCAAACTGGGGTTTTTAGAGGCTCCCTCCACCATGAATTGGTCCAAACTGGGGTTTTTAGAGCCTCCCTCCACCATGAATTGGTCCAAACTGGGGTTTTTAGAGGCTCCCTCCACCATGAATTGGTCCAAACTGGGGTTTTTAGAGGCTCCCTCCACCATGAATTTGCCCAAACTGGGCTGTTTAGAGGCTCCCTCCACCATGAATTGGTCCAAACTGGGGTTTTTAGAGGCTCCCTCCACCATGAATTGGTCCAAATTGGGGTTTTTAGAGGCTCCCTCCACCATGAATTGGTCCAAACTGGGGTTTTTAGAGGCTCCCTCCACCATGAATTGGTCCAAACTGGGGTTTTTAGAGGCTCCCTCCACCATGAATTGGTCCAAACTGGGGGTTTTAGAGGCTCCCTCCACCATGAATTTGCCCAAACTGGGCTGTTTAGAGGCTCCCTCCACCATGAATTTGCCCAAACTGGGCTGTTTAGAGGCTCCCTCCACCATGAATTGGTCCAAACTGGGGTTTTTAGAGGCTCCCTCCACCATGAATTGGTCCAAACTGGGGTTTTTAGAGCCTCCCTCCACCATGAATTGGTCCAAACTGGGGTTTTTAGAGGCTCCCTCCACCATGAATTGGTCCAAACTGGGGTTTTTAGAGGCTCCCTCCACCATGAATTTGCCCAAACTGGGCTGTTTAGAGGCTCCCTCCACCATGAATTGGTCCAAACTGGGGTTTTTAGAGGCTCCCTCCACCATGAATTGGTCCAAACTGGGGGTTTTTAGAGGCTCCCTCCACCATGAATTTGCCCAAACTGGGCTGTTTAGAGGCTCCCTCCATCATGAATTGGTCCAAACTGGGGTTTTTAGAGGCTCCCTCCACCATGAATTGGTCCAAACTGGGGTTTTTAGAGGCTCCCTCCACCATGAATTGGTCCAAACTGGGGTTTTTAGAGGCTCCCTCCACCATGAATTTGCCCAAACTCTGCTGGTTAGAGGCTCA
This sequence comes from Leptodactylus fuscus, assembly GCF_031893055.1. Taxonomy (NCBI): domain Eukaryota; kingdom Metazoa; phylum Chordata; class Amphibia; order Anura; family Leptodactylidae; genus Leptodactylus; species Leptodactylus fuscus. The sequence goes on along the minus strand of NC_134270.1, from coordinate 149,198,758 downwards.
ATCCACCCTGATTTTCAAAACAAATGTTGGTGCCAACCTCAACTTACTACAAGGGCCAAATTCACTGCTGGTGACAAGCTCTCCTCACTGCAAGTGCCAAATACACATGTTTCAAGGTGTTTTCCTACTGTCAGAGAGGTGGTATTGAGTGTGTAAAGTGTGTAGTTGTTAGGCTGTGATGTTGGGGTAATAGAGGGTCTTTGGTGTGTTAGATGCCCCCAGACATGCTTCCCCTGCTGTCCCAGTGTCATTCCAGAGGTGTTGGCATCATTTCCTGGGGTGTCATAGTGGACTTGGTGACCCTCCAGACACGGATTTGGGTTTCCCCCTTAACGAGTATCTGTTCCCCATGGACTATAATGGGGTTCGAAACCCGTTCGAACACACGAACATTGAGCGGCTGTTCGAATCGAATTTCGAACCTCGAACATTTTAGTGTTCGCTCATCTCTAATAACCAACAATAAGGACATCATGGCTGAGTTTCTAACAAGTCCCAGATCATAGAAAGAGCCTTCATTCATGGTCAACCGATCAAGACAACAGATGTCACCATTTGGTTAGAACATCTTAGAAACTTTTTGAAAAGTTTAATAATTGATATTTGCCAAAAAGTTCAACTTTTAATGGCCTACAAATGTAAATATAGTTACATCTATACAGAGCCAAAGCCACTATCCTATTAATATTATAAATGTGAAAGTTTGTGAGTTTGGATGTTTGTGGGTTTGTGTGTTCGGATGGTTGTTAGTCAATCACGCAAAACCCGCTTGACCGATTAAACATAGTTAATACACCCCATTGCGCAATAGGCTCCTTTTCGTCACAATAGCGCACATACGTTTTTCCCAGGACCCCCACAAACAATCGTATATCGAAGTATATTAACCTGAAATACCTCTGTCCCAAAGTCACTATGTACAGTTTATACCAACACCGTATAGCGGCTGAAATACAAATTACATTCAACACAAAAGTCTCATGTGCTCTCAGAATTACAGCAACAACAAGATACACAGTTACATTTTATATCCCATACCTTATACACAGTACGAAAACCTTACCCGCGCCTGTATATACCCACTTCTACAATCACCGCAGACGAAGTCGCGGGTACCAGCTAGTGTAATATAAGAACCACTGACATATATTTATTTCCATTGTGTTGATGGGGGGAGGGGTACATTTCTTTTTCTACACCGAGGTGGAACTCCTATAGCAAACAATCCTGATCCCTAAGAGAAATGACTGCAAGGTATTTTTCATAAGTCAAAGGCATATTCCTGTTTACTATGTGCAATGGACGGAGGAAATATGAAGACGGACATTCTATAATCTGTCCAGATAAGAGAAGATAAGAGCATATTATACCCTGGGGTCGGTAAATACAAGTCAGATTAAAACAAATGCCTCAAAAAAGCCAAAGTTTATATTTAAAGTGCAGTTGCAAATAATAAAAAGCTTTGGTATCAGCAGCCCGGAGGTGAATGATGACAGGATAAATCAATGTTATAGGGTCTATCTAGACCACATCCACATCTTCACACAAGTTGTCTTTAAGCATTTGGCAGTTGCACATAAAATCCGCACAAGCAGCTCTGTGTTACATTGTTAAGGCATCCATACATTCCCGAGGAGCTGCATGGGACTGACAAGCCCAAATCATTACATTTGTCATGTCAACTCATTGTTATTTAAGATGCTTTATTGGGAGGTGAACCTTAAAGGGAATGTAGCTCCCAAAAAATTGCTATTTTAAAACCATTATACTGATAAATATTCTTTATTATATATATTATTTTTTTTTTCGGATTACAGTTTTTCTGGGTTTTTTATTTTGTTGTTGTTTTCTGTGCATGATTATAGAAGCAGTCTTAACTGTTGAGCTGCTGCTAACAGCATTCAGAGATTTGCTTTACAGCAGCCACAGGAACCTGTAGTCTTGAGATGGCTCATTGGGGGCAATTGATGACTGTACTTATGTCAGTTTTGTGGCATAAAAAATCTCAAGTTTTTGTGCAATTAAATTTACACTTTTTTCTGTAAGGTGAAGGACTGTGGGCAAAGCTTAGAGGAATAGCTATGGCTTGGCATAGAAACTAGTGTAAATTATACATCAAATCAAATATGAGTTACCCGTTACTAGTTGGTGTACACTGAGTTTGTAATACACAGAGGGCCAGAGATCCACCTGATGTATTAATAAGTATGTGGTTCTTAATAAATCAGGCATATCCCCCCCAGCACAGAGGAGACTGTGATATAAAATGTTTATGCTGGGTTCACACCAGTGTTCGGGTCTCAGGCCGGCAGAAGAGGGAAACCTGTCAGACCATGTCCAGCCGTGAGTACCACTGAGCGTTTTATGCTCTCCGAGGCGAAACCATTTTTTAACCCGGACACAAAGTCCTGCATGTCCGACTCTGTGTCCGGTTAAAAAAAAATGGTTTCGCCGTGGAGAGTATAAAACGCTCACCGGTGCTCATGGCCGGACACTTTCCAAACCCATTGATTTGAAACATGACTGCAGGTTTCCGTCTCCTGTCCAGTTTCGGGCAGGAAACGGAAACCTGCATAACGGAGACCAGGCGCAGATGTGAATGAGCCTTACCTTGATAAATCTACCCCATAGAGTTCTTTAGGAGATGTTGTGGGCATACTTTGTTACCTGTGCAAAGTTCATTGTGCAAGGTGGGTGGATCAGCTGTGACCATCACCTACTGTGAATGGTGGATCCTGTGTAATCTGTATATTGGTGTAGCCTTTCATGTTAAACCTGCCCGTGCTCATAATAAGATGTTTTCTGAAAAGTGATCCCCACAGAACAAGAAGTGTTAGACTATTAAGAGGCTCGGTGGTCAGAGTGAAAACAGCAGTATTTTTTTACTTTTTTTTTTTACATATACTGACATGGGAAATTAAACATACCTTTATAGAATTGTTTGGCGGTGGCTGTCCCCTTACCTTCCTCGTACTTGGTCTACTACTATGTTCCTTGCCCTAGCAGCTCACTTCAGTTTGTATTGACCTCACCAATTTGCCTGATGAAAGGCAGTATAAGCCTGAAACGTTGCAGATTTGACAATCAAAATTCTTGGTGTAATTATTATGCGGCTCTCGAGCTATGGTTTACTAGTGTGAGGGTCAAACAGTGCATAAGGTATAAGGTAATTGGTACCTAAAGCCAGGGGTGTAACTTGAGCGGGTGCAGAGGGTGCAGTCGCACCAGGGCCCAGGAGCCTTAGGGGGGCCCATAAGCTCTGGCATCAGTATTGAGATTGCAGCTTCCATAAGCTAAGGAGACCCACAGATCCCCCTCACCACTCTAAGGGTGATTAAACTCCTTAGCACCTGTAACCATCACTATGAAGAATTCGCTGTAGGGATGAGGTAGGGGCCCCGGACAAAAGGTTGACTTTAATTACGCCACTGAGTAAAGCTCCTAAATATAATTTGGTGCTTATCCAAACTTGGATCCTGATGGGAGGAGAAATGTGTAAAGATGCTTATGATCTTAACCTACATCTTAGGGTACAATGTCTACGAGCAAAGCTTTAATATCAGAATTTCACCTTAAACAAACTTTAAATCCTTAAGATCAAAGGCTAAGTTTTATAAAATTTTATTACAATAGGATATTTTTGCAGCTAGGGCATGTGTCAGGTTTTACAATCACATTCTTTTTGCTAGATTTTGTTAGAAATGTAGTGTATGGAGATCCAGCAGGGAGACTCCAGCCTCCAATGATTGAGGTCATTGGCTCATACGTTTCACTGTGGGGACTCCAAACCACTTTAAGATTTGTAGAAAGGTGTAGGCATCTCTGCTGGCACAAAAGTGTATCCACATAAAGCCTGAAGAGCTATCAACTGAGAGCAGTTATATCATTCGCTTAAAGAGGACCTTTCATCAGATCGAGCACAGGCGGTTCTATATACTGCTGGAAAGCTGACGGTGTGCTGAATTCAGTGTACTATTGGCTTTCCCGATCTGTGCCCCGGGTAAAGCGCTATCAGTCCCGGTACCGTAGCTCTTTACAGTCAGAAGGGCGTTTCTGACAGTCAGTCAGGAACGTCCTTCTCCACAGCAGCGCCTATAGCTCTGTAGAGTGTGAGCGGGGAGGAACGCCCCCTCCCTCTGCTCACAGTGCTTGTCCATAGACGAGTATTATCAGGAAGGGAGGGGGCGTTCCTCCCCGCTCACACTGTACAGCGCTATAGGTGCTGCTGTGGAGAAGGCCGTTCCTGACTGACTGTCAGGAACGCCCTTCTGACTGTAAAGCGCTATGGTCCCGGGACCGATAGCGCTTTACCTGGGGCACAGATCGGGAAAGCCAATAGTGCGCTGAATGCGCTGAATTCCAGCAGTATATAGAACTGCCTGTGCCCAATCTGATGAAAGGTCCTCTTTAAAGGAGTGGTCCAGAGTTTTAAGTGGTTGTCTGACTCATAGAAAAAAGTTTTAAAGGGCATGGAAAGTGTACGAATTAAAAAAATAAACTTAACTTTGACTGGTCTTCTGCTCCAGCGATGACAGTGTGGTCACATTTTCAGTCCTTGCCTTGGCTGAAGCAGTGACCTGAACACTAAAGAAATGTCACCACTATCAGTACAGCAATGCCTGGAAACTCTGGGGAATGGGCTGTCAGGGCCGGTAAAAGATTTATTTCTTAATTCACATGATTTCCAAGCCCTACTTAAAGTGTATCTCCAATTATAAAACCACTTTTCATAAAATTGCATGTAAATATAAGAAACTTTGTAATATATCTTATTAAGGAATGTGTTTCAATTAGTCTGTTTGTTTACATGGAGTCTGATCCACCTAAAACACAGAACTGTATGGAGATGGGAAGGTAGAGGAGGAGGCCGTTAACTGATGCATTGCCTTATTCTGTACAGTGTGACCTTCATTCACATCTGTGTTCGGTATTCCATTCGGGGAGTCTGCATGGGGACCCCCCAAACGGAATACCGAACGCAACTGCAAGCTGTGTACCAGTGAAAGCACATGGATCCCACAGACCAGACCTGGGCAATGTACGGCCCGTCGGCCACATCCGGCCCTCTGATTGCTTCTGTCCGGCCCGCATAGCTTTTGGAAGTTTGTTCAAGGACCTGTGATGACGTCATCACAGTCTATCACCAGGATAGGCTATGACTCATTAGTGGGTGGAGCCAAATGGGACTGTGTGCTTGCTGCAAGCTGCCGGCAATGGAGGCTGCTGGATGATAAAGAAGAGAGAAGAGACAGCATGTGTGAGCAAGAGGGGGGAACTAGGGGCAGATGTAGGGAGGCAGTTAAACTGAATGCAGATGGAGGGGGGACATTAAACTAGGGGGCAGATGGAGGGTGACATTAAACTGGGGTCAACTGGAGGAGGATATTAAACCATGGTGGGTAGCTGGAGGGGGATATGTCTGCCTCTAGTTGTCCACAGTTTAATGTCCCCCTACAACTATCCCCACCGTTTAATGTCCCTCTCCAGCTGCCCCAGTTTAATATCCCCTCTAGTTTCTTCTAGTTTATACTGGGGCACCAGAAGAGGGACTTAAAACTGTGGGGCATTTGGAGGGAAACGTTATAATGTGGAGGTGTATAATGTTAGGTTGACTGTAGGAGGATTATACTTTGTGGGGGCACATGGAAAGATGATTGAGAATGGGCGGAGTCAGCGTAGAAGTGAGTAGAGCTAAATTTTCCGCGGCTGCATGGCCCTCTAGAACCGTTACAATTTCTCATGTGGCCCCATGGGAAAATTAATTGCCCACCCCTGCCATAGACTATAATGAATCAGAGATTGTGAACTACTTTTCTGTCCGCATGATCCCTATGGATATCTAGCGGCAAGCACACGGACCCCATTACAGTCTATGGGGTCTGTGTGCTTTGACTGGCACACCACTTGCAGTTGCAGTCGGTATCCCGTTCTCAGGGGTCTTCATGCGGACTCCCCCGCATGGAATCACAGATGTGAACGAGGCCTTAGAGTTTTATCTTGAACATACAGAAGTGTCAGAAGGGCTCCCTCACTCACGGACTAGCAGAGGGCTATGGCTACATAGTTCTCCATAGACTTCTTGATATCAGCTTGATTAAAGGAGAAGGAAACATATTTTTAATAATATATATTACAATGTTTCTTATATTCACCTGTACTACTCTTTTATGAAAAGTTGTTCTACTATTTGAAGTACACTTTAGTTTTTTACATCAGGCTTTATCTTAAAAAAATGTAAAATCTGCAAAAAAAAAATTAAAAAAAATTCTGCATTTCCACAACATGAGGCCTCAGCCTTGCAGTGCAAGCTACCAAGACATACTGGGAGTTGGAAATCTGTAATACTTGGACAGCCCCTGGTCTAAAAAATACAGCACACAGGTGATATGCTGAATATGTCACCACACTATGTAAGCTACTACAGATGTCTCAAAGTTTAACTTGACATTTAAAACCCTTGGAAATCTAATGAGAATTCCTGCAGGTGGAAACGGATCCTGGGCAAATCTCAGGAGTTGCAATCTGTATAAAAGGTATGTGCTGGACATAAGTTATTGAGGGAGCCCTTTTCATGAAAACTGGATTTCAGCCCGGAGAGAGCCCTGTAATACATTAACTACCCTGTGACACAAAACTTTAGGCTAAGGCCCCACCGTTGCAGAAACACTGATTTTTTGTTGCAGATTTTGCTGAGTTTTTTTGAGCTAGAGCCAGGAGTGGATTGAGCAAAAGGTAGAAGTATAAGAACTTCCTATATATTTCAAATTCCTTTTGTATCCAGTCTTGTCTTTGGCTGCAAAAAACCGCAGCAAAAATCTGCAACAAAAAAAGCTGTGTTTCCGCAACGTGGGGCCACAGCCTTAATGTGACTTTTTCATCGGCTTGTGTTGTATTCTATGATCAGATATAAGTTTGCCGCAAGTTATAAGTGTTGAGGTAAACTTTGCAATATCTGTGTGCTATCAAAATCTGGAATGAATATGCTCACGTAATTTTAATAAAAATCTGAATTTTCAATATTATCTGGAGTTAGACTTGAAGAAACGCCGCAATCATCCGATCAACAGCATGAAATGGCTTTTAGCAGCTTGCAAGATCTTCCATATCCTAAAAACCATTAAAAACTATTTCCATATTCTTCTAAGTACTCTTCTTTTAGAAATGTAATTCTAAATGCAATAGTAGATCTATTATATAATAACACATCCTTAGTTTAAAGGCCCTTTAAGATCCGTATTACTATATAAAAGGAGGCTCATCGGAAAGCCATAATGCACTTACCCTGACGCAAAGTGGTGCCGTCATTCTGTACCCATTTAATGTTGTTCTTTTATTAAGGATCAATTTAAATGGCTGCCCCGGCAGACTGCTTACAAAATATACTTTGTGCTTTTAGAGAGAACGTGTCCCCAGGACAGGATTCATCTCCAAGTAAATGTAGGACTACATTTGAGAAGTCATTTTCAGTCCCAAGATCTGAATTTTTTTTTTAAGGTTTCCTTGCCACCACTGGATTCATATATTCGACCATTTAATGCCCTGGTGACATACATGGATCACAATAGAAGTCTATGGATATCTATGAATGGATGTTCCAACTTTTTTCCAATATTAAACTTTCATTACTGATTTTTTTCTACAGCTTGCATGTTTTCTCATACATTGCAGGCTGCTCTGTCCTGTTAAGAGTCCTCATCGGATGGATCAGTCTGTAGCCCATATCTCGGTTAACCTGACAAGCCATTAACATGTTGATCAAATTGATAAAAATTTAGCCGAAATGTGCATTTAAGAGAACTATAGTAAGAACTGTCAGACAGACAGATTTTAAGCTGAATGGGACACAGCAGCCTGCAATGTATGTGAATGCAGAACACAAAGAATTGTTATCAAGACCTAATGAAATAATAACTTCACACCAATAAAAGTACACTGCAATAACAAACAAAAATGCATTCAAAGGTCTTCATAGCATATAAGCGAGGACCGAATGTGGCATCCCCAACGTGTGAAGCTCTACCTCAGTTTTCAAATTGATTGTTAAATACGACCTTTCACCTCCTCCACCAACTCCACTCCACTGACTCAAGTTGAATTTTTTTCTCTCTAGCCCCAACTTTTTCTGTTTGGTACCTGATACGATAATAAGGAACTCAACTGTCAAGTGGGTGGTGTCAGAAAGGAACAGGCTAGGGGATGTGATTCAGAACTTTGATGCTGCCGGTCTCTGGTTGGACACTGAATCACAGTCCCTTCTCCTTCACACCACCCACTTGATGGAGCCTAATTATCATATCAGGCACCAATTGCTCAGAAATGGTGGGGGCTAGAGAAAAATTTAACTGTACTGGATTCAATGGAGAAGGGCCTATTGGAGACTGCAAAGAACTGGAATTGGTGAAGGTGGTGAAGGGTCCTATTTAAGTGTCTGCATTGATTTGGAGGTAAACCTGTTTTCTAGACAAATTAGCCATTGCGGCATCATCAGTGTCGCCTCGCGCGGCTCTACTGTAATACGGTTTTACATTTTATACAAAAAAAACTATAAATTTATAATATAATCTGTGTTTCCATTTTCTCTGTATTTTCAATATCTCTGCTTACTGGATGTGAACATTTTTGCTTACAATCATAGGCTAAAAACCGCTACACATACACTTCTAATAGAGGAAACCACAGCCAAGGTGATCAATTTCATCAATAGCAGCAGAAATCCCTGACCTGAGACTTTGTTGCAATGTATCAGTCCAGAGTTTATGCATTAGTGCATTGCCTGAACCGGAAATATTGTATCCACCCCTTACGCTAGGTTCACACCTCTGATCGGGTTCCCCAAGTAGACTCGCCGAATGGAAACCTAATCTTCTTAAAATAAAGGGATACCTGCGGAAACCTGCAGACTCCATAGACTATAACGGGGTCCACCAGGTTATCACTCGGTTTCCGCCCAAAAGGGGCAAAAACCACGGAAAGAAAAGCGCTGCTTACAGAAAGGGGAACAGAATTCCCGAACAGACTTCAACCGCTGGTGTGAACCAAACCTTAGATGAAAACATAAATAGATCGGTACAGCTTTTTCTAAATTATTTTAGAGTAACCATACCACCCTATAAATGTACCCCTATATACACACCTTAAAAGAACTCTATTCATAGTTATTACCACCAAAATACCTACAACTGTTACATACATGGTAGCCCAAAGTTATGGAGACACCAGGGTTGTCCAAGAGTGTGGAGATGGCTTAATAAATGGAAATTGATGGCTGCCATGTTGTGTGTGGCATGTTGGTAAGGGGAAGGAGGCAACACTGTGTGGTGCAGTGTTCAACATGGTGGCCATTTTGAGAGCGGCCTTCTTGGAACCAAGTAGATTTTTTCAAATGGGAAGGGGTGCATGTAACGTGTATTTAATGGAGATACATACACATATGTAACCTCAGCAACACAACACACCACCGTTTTCCATTTATTCAGGTGTCTCCATACTTTTGGGCCATCCTGATGGCAATGTTTTCCAAGACTTTCCACTTTCCACTTTTGGTTCGAATGCTTCCAGAATTGTCCTTTGTCAAATATCCTATGTTAACCCCTTCTACACCCCTCCCATCTCCTGCAGCCTCCTTCCTCATGTGGTGTGATTTGGGGCCACCCCAGAATCAGGTATAACCGCTACCGTAAACCTTTCCTTGCTATGTCCCTGTCATTGTTGTAGAATATATTGAAATTCACAACAAAAATAAGAGTAAACATTTCTATACAAATATCGTTTCTGGCAAAATATGTAAGGTCGGATTACCAAGAGCGTTTAGGTGCTGGGTGGCGGTGGCCCGCACAATAAGGGCAGTATACAGACAGAGAGTATTTTTAACTTGCATGCTGGGATTTGGAGAAAATGAAATGAAGTGCTGACAGATAGGCAGCTCCCGTTCTCCTGTAAGTAGCTGACCTTTCTGCAAAGGGAGCTGTGTGAAGGAGATAAGAATATTTAACAGCAATTAATGTCATGTCAGATGGGAAGAAACAAGAGCCAGAATCAGTCAGACAGAGCCCAGACTTCCCACCTGCAGATACCAGAAATGTCACCGAGGCCCTATCTGCATCATCGCCTGGGGACACAGCAGAGGAAGCAGGCCGGAGCTTATACCAGCCGTGAAATCCACTCCTCGGATACACAGGCACAGTGCACACATGAGATTGTTGAGGGGTACATTCATGAGGATCAGGGGCACAACTCCATTTTTTATACGGAATATAATACCTAGGGGTTCAGTTCCTGGTATGGGATTATCTATGGGATCTAATATGGGCTACCAACTTGCTGAAGAACTGGCCAGGGAGCTATAAATAAAATCAGGGATTTGTGAGCTACTCATGGATAGTTGCTTATTCCATGCCCTAATATTTTATATAGATCTCCACACCGGAAATTCACTTTAAAGGGAACCTGCCACATGGAAAATGCTACTTAATCTGTAGGCGGCATATTATAGAGCAGGAGGAGCTGAGTAGATTGATATATAGGTTTGTGGGAAAAGATTCAGTATAACTTGTCATTTATCCATTTATATCTCAGCTTTTTCTATGTTGAAAAGTCTAAGGGCTAGTTCACACGTGAGTATAAGGGGAGGTTTTTGACAGCGGATTTCGCGTCCAAAACCTCCCCTTATAATGGTGGTCTATGGAGACCGCCGGGCTTCTGTTCTCCGCTAGCGGCGAGCTGCTGCTAGCGGAGAAAAGAAAGGAAATGCCCTTTCTTCAGGCGGAAGCCGCGCTGTCTCAGTCGCGCGGCTTCCGCCCCCCGCAGCTCCCTCCTATGTCGGCTAATTCATTTGAGCCGACAGCAGAGGGTTAAGCCGCGACAGCGATGGTCGCGGCGGGCGGGTTTTGACAAGAGAGAGACGCGGCTCGCCGCGTCTCTCTCTGTGTCAAAACCCGCGCGGGCAGTTCACGTGTGAACTAGCCCTAAGAGGCGGAGCTCTAACAGCTATCTCCATATATAGGCGTAGAGGGGAGGCTGTCACTCACTGATAGCTCCGCCTCCTTGACCTTCCAACATAGAAAAAGCAGATAATTCAATGGATAAATGACAGATTATATTGACTCTTTTCCCACAAACCTATATATCAATCTGCTCAGCTCCCCCTGCTCTATAACATGCCGCCTATAGATTGGAAATCAAGTTTCATGTAAGTTTCCCCTTAAGGGAGTTGATTGGAATGGGAAAAACAATAATCATCTCCTTATTTCCAGCAACACAGGTATTGCAGCTTATGCCCATTATAGTGGTTACCAAGTGAATCATTTTCATACAAAAATAATGCAAAAATGAATTTGTTTTTAGCCTTTTTCTTTTATGTATTCTTTTTGGTGTTGGTGCTTCTGCTGAGAGTGAGTTTTGTGCAAAATCCATCTCCTCCCCTGTATGGTAATAGACAATATATTCCTTTCAGGCCAGAAGGCTATTTCTATTGTGTTTAGTACTGTGTAAATATTTTACACCATGGTGGAAAAAAATTCTGCACAGTAAGAATGCTTTCAGTAATAGAAGGGTTAATAGTTTATTTTTGACAATTAACAAAATGAAGTGAATGTAGAAAAGAGAAATGTAAATCCCATCAATATTTGGTTTGACTTTTACCCTTTGCCTTCCATCAGTTCTTCTCGGCACTTGTAGACAGTTTTTGAAGGAACTCGGCAGGGAGGTTGTTCCTGCCATCTTGGAGAACTAAGCACTAGAGATGAGCGAACACTAAAATGTCCGAGGTTCAAAATACGATTCGAACAGCTGCACACTGTTCGGCTGTTCGAACGGATTTCGAACCCCATTATAGTCTATGGGGGGAAATGCTCGTTTCAGGGGTACGCAAAATTCGATAACATTATACTTACCAAGTCCACGAGTGACGGTCGGGCTGGATTCCCCTTGAAGTCTTCTCCCGGCGCAGTGCCCCCGCGGCGTCTTCCGGCTGGAATTCACTCTGCCTAGGCATCGGGGCCTAGGCAGAGCCGACTGCGCATGCGCGGTTGGCTCTGCCCGGCCCGATGCCTGAGCAGAGCCGACTGTGCATGCCGGGCAGAGCCGGATGCCTAGGCAGAGTGAATTCCAGCCGGAAGACACCACGTGGACGCTGCACGGAAAAGACTTCTAAAGGTAAGAGAAGAACCAGCGTTGATTGGCAGAATGTATAGCATTCTGCCAATCAACGCTGGTTCTGCATCGAACCTTAAACTTCGAACAGCTAGTAGTGTTCGATCGAGTACGAGTATTTCGAATACCGTAGTATACGATCGAACACCTATTCGATCGAACACTACTCACTCATCTCTACTAAGTACAGATCTTCTGTAGATGTAGGCTTTCTCCAATCCTTCTGTGTCTTCATTGAATCCCAGACATACTGGAGGATGATGAGATCAGGGCTATATCTGTGGGGACCATATCATCACTTCCTGGACTCCACCTCCAAAGAGCAAAGGTCACACCAAATATTCCATATGAAATTGGTGCCACCTATTGGTACATTAAATACTCATACATTTTATTAGGAACTGTTATTGGGGTCCAATTAACAGGGATCAATAGTGGTAGATGCTAGAAGTGGGTAAAATCAGGTGCCGCCTGGTATGCCATTGAACCAGTAGGTGGCGCTTCCTCCTGAGACTCTTAATATGAGGCACCAGCTACTTTATCCACATCAAACTAAGCAGGTTAGGGTTAGTGTTGCATATCGGAGAGGCATAGTAGGTCTCAACTTCAACATCCCAACAAGCAAAAATGCCAAGACTATGGATGTGTTAGCTGTGACGGTAACAGATAACAGTCCCAGGGCTGAGGCACTGACACCTGTTGGACCCACCTATAATTATATCCCAATTGGCTAGTCTCAATCATGAATCCATACTGTAGTCCTGTATGTGTAGACTCTACAGAGCAGATTTTATAGGATTTTTTCATGGCTTCAAATGGGATCTCAAGTTAGGAAAACTCCAGATAACCCCAAGCCTGTTTGGTTCCTTAGAAATGTAGCTTCTTTCGTTAACTCAGGTGTGATTTGGGCAGAACCCCATTTCTCTATTTCTTCTCTTTGCATGAATGTGTTCTATAATTACGACGAGCCTTTGAGAGATTTCAAGCTGTTACTGACAATGGATGGAACCAAAAAGCGGCCCCTAAGAAGGGAATGTAACCACTTACGGAGAGTCTCTTGAAATGTTATTTACTTGACTGTTTGCTTTGCTCACATCTCTCCCACCCTTTAGCGCTTTTTCTCTACGTAGGATCTTTGGGGACGTTGATTAATGAGCTGGACAAGCGATTACACCAGGGATTAATTAGTGTTTGCGTTTGGTGATAGAGCGCTGGACCCAGCTGGTCTTCAGATATTTCCTGCTCATCTATCTTCCACCGCTGTGATGCGTTAGCAGGCCGGGGGAAGATTCCTCTTCATATTGCATGATTATCTGAGACTGCTCACTGTCTGGCGGCACTTATCTATTACCACTAGTCAATATCCATCACTCTCCATCTTTTAGAGCAGCAGCTTTCAGATCTGGATACCGCTGCACAGAATAAACCGGTAGTCTTGGCATTTCTGGCCTAATGACTTGAGATTCCGGGAAAAACATTGAAAGTTCAGTGGGTACAGCGCCACTCTATTCTGCTGTCCCATTCAACGATGACAATCAATAATCTATAGGCGTATACATTACCAACTCTGCTTAGAAATGCGAGCACCACAACTATTGCATTACATTACATTTATTGAATGGCTAGACGGTAGACACCAGACAAGCAGCCTTGAAACATGATATATGCTGATGTAAGTTACCCTACAAAGCATAATGAAAGATTTTACTGGACTTCCATTAGCAGATTTTTTAATGAATGGGGCACAGTCGATAAAGCGTTACGATTCTGCCTCTGTACACTGTATAGTTCAAGCATCTGGAAAAACTAATTGGGCAGGGTCCAAATGTAGGACCCCACTGATCTCATACGGATGACCAATTCTGAGGATAGGTCATCAGTATCTACCCCCTAGGATCAGAAACAAGGTCGCAGGGCAGTATATACACTAATCCTTGTGAGTTTGGGGATTTTTTTTCATATGTTCCTTATCTGCCTTCTAAAATACATACATTTTTAATTTCATTGGTCAATATAGTGAGGATTTATTTTTTAATTTTATTTGGCACCATTTTGCCAGCTTCCAAAAATTATCTGCGAATACATCCACAGCAGTGCTATATCCTCACTGTTCCCTTGTGTACCCTTTGCTTGGCTTTATTTTTCTTGCTGCTCCTTGTATCAGTTATTTACATGCAGTGAATCTGTGGACAAACTACATTTCCCATGATTCAGCTGTGTGCCCTCACTCTCTGTGGACCCCTCCCTTCTCCACTCTCCCCTGCAATGAAATCACAGGTAATAAATCACTCCCTCATACAAAGTTACGTGCTGCTGTGATGTTTCATTTGCTGGCTGCCCTGCTCACAGGGAGCTTGTAAACGGAACGTCACAACTGAGGTCAAAGACCTGAAAATAAATCAGATAAACAGAGCTGAATTTAAACAGAATATACAAACTGGATGACTCCTTTAAGGTTCTTGGGTGGATCCATGTGAAAATAACACCTACAATTCTATAATTATTTGTTGCATTTTGTTCCTACGGTGTTCCCACTGAATTAAAAAATGAAATGGCAACCTTGTTTTACTTACCTTTTATCATTACGGAAAAAAAGTAATTTTTAAAAAATGAATAGAGATGAGCGAACAGCGTTCGAACGAGTACATGTTCGATCAGATATCAGGCTGTTCGAGATGTTCGATTCCAGTTGAACACCACATGGCAAACTCACTAAAAATTCGATTCCCCTCCCACCTTCCCTGGCGCTTTTTTTGCACCAATAACTGTGCAGGGGAGGTGGGACAGGAACTACCACAACGGAGGCATCGAAAAAAAAAACGGAATAGTAATTGGCTGGCTAATTCAGGTAACCTCTAATTTATACGAATAGTGGATTTAATATCCGGTTCATATGAGACTGTGAACTATGTGAGTGTGAGACAGGGATAGATGTACAGGCAGGGTTAGCTAGGGATTACCTTTATTTAGGTGGGAATGTCACTCACCCAGCTCTTTGGGGCTCTATCTGGTCGGGATCCCATTTTCCCATAGGAATTCATTGACCAGCGTTGATTGGCCGAATGCCATACAGAGTACAGCATTCAGCCAATCAACGCTGGTTCTGCCGGAGGAGGCGGAGTCTAAGATTGGTCCACAGCAGTCTCCATTCTGGTCCGATCTTAGACTCCGCCTCCTCACAGACGAGGCTCCGGCAGAACCAGCGTTGATTGGACGAATGCTGTACTCTGTATGGCATTCGGCCAATCAATGCTGGTCAATGCATTCCTATGGGAAAAAGCCAGCTCCCGCAGATTGCAAGCTGACAGGGATCCCAACGTAATACAGTGACTTGGGCATGTTAGATGCCCCCAGACATGCTTCCCCTGCTGTCTCAGTTGCATTCCAGGGTGTTGGCATCATTTCCTGGGGTGTCATAGTGGACTTGGTGACCCTCCTCTTAACAAGTATTTTTTCCCCATAGACTATAATGGGGTTCAATACTCGATCGAACAGTCGAGTATTGAGCGGCTACTCAAATCGAATTTCGAACTTTGAACATTTCACTGTTCGCTCATCTCTAAAAATTAACAATTTGCCTGGGGTCCCCGTGTTCTGATGACTATAACTTTTTTATTGTTTTATTGACAAAGGTATATCAGGACTCTACTTGCAGGGCAAGCTGTAGTTTTTATTGGTACTAGAGATGAGCGAACAGTGTTCTATCGAACACATGTTCGATCGGATATCAGGGTGTTCGCCATGTTCGAATCGAATCGAACACCGCGTGGTAAAGTGCGCCAAAATTCGATTCCCCTCCCACCTTCCCTGGCGCCTTTTTCGTACCAATAACAGCTCAGGGGAGGTGGGACAGGAACTACGACACCGGGGGCATTGAAAAAAATTGGAAAAAGTCATTGGCTGCCGAAATCAGGTGACCTCCATTTTAGACGAATAGTGGATTTCAAATCCGGGTCATATGAGAATGTGAACTTTGTGACTATGAGACAGGGATAGCTGTACAGGCAGGGATAGCTAGGGATAACCTTTATTTAGGGGGGAATGTTATTAAAAATAACTTTTTGGGGCTCTATCGGGTGTGTAATTGTGATTTTTGTGAGATAAACTTTTTCCCATAGGGATGCATTGGCCAGCGCTGATTGGCCAGAGTACGGAACTCGACCAATCAGCGCTGGCTCTGCTGGAGGAGGCGGAGTCTAAGATCGCTCCACACCGGTCTCCATTCAGGTCCGACCTTAGACTCCGCCTCCTCCAGCAGAGCCAGCGCTGATTGGCCGAATTCCGTACTCTGGCCAATCAGCACTGGCTAATGCATTGTATTGGCGTGATGAAGCAGTGCTGAATGTGTGTGCTTAGCACACACATTCAGCTCTACTTCATCGGGCTAATAGAATGCATTGGCCAATCAGCGCTGGCCAATGCATTCTATTAGCTTGATGAAGCAGAGTGTGCACAAGGGTTCAAGCGCACCCTCGGCTCTGATGTAGCAGAGCCGAGGCTGCACAAGGGTTCAAGCGCACCCTCGGCTCTGATGTAGCAGAGCCGAGGGTGCACAAGGGTTCAAGTGCACCCTCGGCTCTGCTACATCAGAGCCGAGGGTGCGCTTGAACCCTTGTGCAGCCTCGGCTCTGCTACATCAGAGCCGAGGGTGCGCTTGAACCCTTGTGCACACTCTGCTTCATCAAGCTAATAGAATGCATTGGCCAGCGCTGATTGGCCAATGCATTCTATTAGCCCGATGAAGTAGAGCTGAATGTGTGTGCTAAGCACACACATTCAGCACTGCTTCATCACGCCAATACAATGCATTAGCCAGTGCTGATTGGCCAGAGTACGGAATTCGGCCAATCAGCGCTGGCTCTGCTGGAGGAGGCGGAGTCTAAGGTCGGACCTGAATGGAGACTGGTGTGGAGCGATCTTAGACTCCGCCTCCTCCAGCAGAGCCAGCGCTGATTGGTCGAGTTCCGTACTCTGGCCAATCAGCGCTGGCCAATGCATTTCTATGGGGAAAAGTTAGCTTGCGAAAATCGCAAACTGACAGGGATTTCCATGAAATAAAGTGACTTTTATGCCCCCAGACATGCTTCCCCTGCTGTCCCAGTGTCATTCCAGGGTGTTGGTATCATTTCCTGGGGTGTCATAGTGGACTTGGTGACCCTCCAGACACGAATTTGGGTTTCCCCCTTAACGAGTTTATGTTCCCCATAGACTATAATGGGGTTCGAAACCCATTCGAACACTCGAACAGTGAGCGGCTGTTCGAATCGAATTTCAAACCTCGAACATTTTAGTGTTCGCTCATCTCTAATTGGTACCAATATTTAGTATGTATGAATTTTTGATCACTTTTTATTAGTATCTTTTGGGTGAATCAAGGGTGACCAAAATACTTGCGCATTGTGGGTTTCTTTTATAGTGTTCACCATACAGAATAAATAACAATATTTTGGGATAGTGTGGACTTATATGCACATGGGGATACCTAACATGTTTGTTTATTACATTTATGTGTTTTTGAAATTAAAAAGTGTTTTTTATCTATTTACTTTTTTTTTCTATTTTTCCTGTCCCATAAGGGTCACTTGAACCTGGGATCTGCTGATCCACAGTGCAATGTACTGCAATACATTGCAGTATTGCAGTACTTTGCACATAGGCTGACTATGTGAAATAGGCAGTCCCTCGGATGAGATTGTGGGGGATCTGAGGGGTAGAAGGGAAGTCGATTTTGCCTCCAAACCACCCAGATGCTGTGATTGCTATTGATCATGGTATGTAAGGGGTTAAGCCACTAGGGTTGGATTATTTTCCGGCTCCGGCGGCTAGTCCCGGGTCTTGGCTGTGTAATGCAACCTTGACCTGGAAGTCATGCCGCAGGCACAGCTTTTTGCCCGAGGCATGAATGCACCATACTATAACATATATAATATAATAACATAATAATACAGTGTAGAGCAGGAAAGGGTTAAAGG
Organism: Leptodactylus fuscus; assembly: GCF_031893055.1. Classification (NCBI taxonomy): domain Eukaryota; kingdom Metazoa; phylum Chordata; class Amphibia; order Anura; family Leptodactylidae; genus Leptodactylus; species Leptodactylus fuscus. The sequence continues at coordinate 149,180,636 of NC_134270.1, read as the reverse complement.
AAGTATATCGCTAGGGTGAAACATATTTAATCAGCAAAACTTTTAGGAAAGGCTCACTTGAATTAAATGCCTTTTTTGCCAAATTTGTGAATATGTAAATGAGCAATGTGGAGCACCAATGGTGGCTCAGTTTCTCCCCACTCCCTTCTTTGAATGACGGTGCCCTGGAGGTATGTTCCCCTATGTTCTCACATTCACACCAGTATTTTAGACCAGTCAGTGTGTGGCATAGCAGTTTGGAGCAATGGAGGTGCTGAAGACTACTCATTTGTATATTGAGAAGTAAATGAATATCTCTACAATGGAACCTGAACTTTCATGGGGAAAAAAGCGTTACATTCAGATGATCCTGAACCATCTTACTGTGTTACTGGTTTAATCTGCTTCACCCTGGCGACATGTTTCGAATGATTCCCAATCAGGACTCCCATAATGTATATGGTTTTATGGACCCAAATGGATTTTCATACTGATGTCCCATCCACTGGAGCAGCCTGTGGGCATTGGAAGTTTCTGAATTCCCCAGGCCTATTGCTATACAGTGGATAGGAGCAGATTGTATGCACTCCTTGTCCACTGCAACAGCTTCCCATATCTTGAGGCCAGGGGTGTAACTTGAGGGGGTGCAGAGGGTGCAGTCGCACCAGGGGCCTTAGGACGCCCATAAGCACTGGCACCAGTATTGAGATTGCAGCTTCCATCTGTCCCATAAGCCAAGGAGACCCCAAATCCCCCTAACCACACTAAGGTGGATTAAACTCCTTAGCACCCATAACCTTCACTATCAAGAATTCGCTGTAGGGATGAGGTAGGGGGGCCCAGACAAAAGATTACACCGGGGCCCACAAGACTTTAGTTACGCCACTGCTGGAGTCTGCTAGAACAGCTGATCTGTTCTGGGTACAGGTGTTGGACCCCCTTAGATCACAGACTGAGGGTCTATCTGGTCAATAGGTCATCAGTATGAAAAATCCAATTGGGGCCAAAAACCCTTTAATTGGTAGTGAGAAAATTAACATTGGATTCTGCAAAAAAAATAAAAAAAATCTCAGGCAGAACTGATGAAGAAACACTTGAAGCTTGTGGACCCCAATGCAAAATCTGTTACAGGGTCTCCCCAACAATCCTATATCCTTTATAGTACTAGTCTTCTCACATGGGTGGAGGAACCTAAAGTCATGTCCCGGGAATGAATAAAAATTTTAGCGCTGCACACTGCAATGAAAAATACTTTACTTAAGTGTGAACTTAACCTTACTTTGCCGTCTATTTTGTTCTGAAGCGCAGATCAATACCCTCCTACATCTCAAGGGAGAATTTCAATAGCTACATTTATTAAGGACTTGATGTTTCTTTGAAGCTACTTGAAGACGAATCTTTCACTGTAACTACAGTTCTTATCTTAGTGAGAATGTATAGTTTTCATGGCAGCATCCTGGAAATATATAGAATAAGTACAGCGCCACCTGAACCTCTATGACATCTTTACAAGTATAATTCCTTCCTATAAAATAGAAGTATTCCAACTGCAGAGAATCAATCCTGCCAGCAACTTGAATGGGTTCACCCACATTATTCCCCCAAGTGTGGGTTAGGTCCTATGGGATGTGTTTAGTAGCTTGTTATACTTCTGCCCTAGAGGAGGAAAGATTCACTAGCTGGATTCTAATTCTAATGTCAGATCAGATGCAACTTGTCAGACAGCTGCCAGGGGCCTCTCTGTGATGCTGCAAGCTGCTTACGTGTGATATGACAGAGATAGACAGCGTATGAACCGTAATTGTGCACGTATGACTGTATACGGTTTGTATGTACTTTTATAACCGCAGTAAGTTATGACATTGCTATATGAAAGGGAAACGGGTTGTGTCACCCAAGGAAATGTCGCTGGTGCATTAGAAATTATTTCACGTATTTATTTGAGTGGTTCGACCGTAGTGTTTGGTAGCTGGGATTCACTTTTATCCAAATGGGAACACTAATGGTTATGGTTGTCCTATGATCAAGAATACTGTATTGGCTGACTCTGTACACTAAAAGGGTATCGCCATCTTCAGGATCATATATAAACCTGATAGCTTAAATTATTTGAAGTGTCTTATCCAAAACATTGTCTTATCTGTTTTATCCTGTTACCCAGATGGTGCTTAATATGCCTCCTCAGAGTTTACATTGTGGCCACCTCTGCTATCTAGCTGCAGTGGCTGGACTGGTGCACTCAGTCCTCCTTCCCGGTCACTTTTTCTTCTCCTTTCTTCTCCTCTCCCCTCCCCTCCCCTCCCCTTCCCTTCCCTTCTCTGTAATTGGGGTTAATGGAGATGTCGGTCAGATCTTCCAAGTGCACTTAGTTGCTGAGACCTTATAAGAGCTAGAACAGTTCTTAGTCAGTATTTCTGTTACCTCTGTATGTAAATCCAGAGATAACAGTTTGAAGTTTATTCTCAGGAGCACATACAGAGATAACAGAAATACTGACTAAGAACTGTTCTAGCTCTTATAAGGTCTCAGCAACTAAGTGCACTTGGAAGACAAACTATACAACTCACAAGTAAACCGGCCCACCAACATTTCACTAAAACCAGAAAATAGAGGAGATCAGATGAAAGCCTTAGAAAATAAAACCCTTTTGGGTTACCTGAACTAAAGGTGCCCGTATACATTCAATTAAAATCAGTTGAATCCAGTTATCTCAATGGAACCAGTCGATTATCTTATATGTATGATCCCCTCCGACTCTCTCCTGACAAGTGAGAAAAGTCCAACATGATGAATTTTAGTACTCAATCCCTATGTTCTCAGTGAAGATCATAGGTGCCTGGCGACAATGTATTCCCTTTTCCAATTCACACGTGCATGTTTGGCTGGTATATATGCAATTGAATAGGAGAACACTCATGCATGTGGCTCTTTTGAAGTTGGGTCACTGATTTGGCTGTCTCCACAACTGCAATGGAGAGGGGCACGTGTTGCCTATTAGGTAGAATTGATGGATGGCATATACAAAAATTCCCTATACCATAGAGCTTGTAGGTAGTCACTCCATAGGAATCCATTTTATACACCCACAAATGTTATTGATTGGTTCTTAAAAGTCCAAGAACAACTAAGAGAATTGGTTACTCATTTCAGCTAAAAAGTCTTAGTCATGGCCATAGCCATTATATTTTAGGCACAACACTTAGTCGATTCTTATAGGCATATGGACTTTTAATGGACAGCCGATAAAATTATCTGAGTTTTAACTGGATTCCTATGGAGTATAGCTCTACTGTAGTAAGCTCCAAACTGGTCTGGTATATAGTATGCATAGGGCTATTCTCGTAGGTGCTCGCCCTATGGACGTATAATGGAAAATCAATAAAATATATGTAGTTCTAACTGGATTCCTATGGGGTGACTATACATTTGTTTTCCTATATCGCTGTTGCCTAATCCTACAGGCTAGTCTGGGCGTACACATGGATGCTCAGATACATGGGATATGTATGGCCATTCTTGTAGGTGCTCGCTCAGTGGACGTATAATGGAAAATCAACCAAATATATGTGTTTCTAACTCAATTCCTATGGGGTGACTATAAATTTGATTTCCTATATCGCTGTTGCCTAATCCTCCAGGCTGGTCCGTGCACACACATGGATGCTCTTGTACATGGTATGGTGAACTGAGTTTCTTCCAACCAAAGCTTCTTGAAACCTCAAGGCCTGTAAACGAAACAATATTTTACATAAACAACCTATTTTTGATGTACCAGACATGGTCTTCTCATCTGTTTAACCTCAGTTCGGTCATAGTAGAAGACGTAACAGCTAAAATTTCAGAAGATATATTCATGCAGTGTCGCCTTCTCACAATGAATGGTTTACTGGTCCCTTTATAAAACACCTTTATTCTAAGTAGACGTGTTTTCCTTCTGTCTACAGGTGCCATAAGCAATCTGCCGTGTCTTCAGATCAAACATTTCCCTGCATTTGTTAGCAGACAATCCATACCAGGTAAGAGAGAACATATGGTATAATCCGCTCACCGTCACAAGTGGCCTTTGCCTGGGGCGACACAGATTTCATAGAGGCAGAAACTTTGCCAAATTTGTGCTTATCGGCAACCCTATAGATATTAAATCATGCAGGATTTACTGGGATGGATTTCAAGATAAGCATGTTATGGAACTGGGTATATGCGCTCGTCCAAGTTTCTCCGTGATTCATTGTAGGTCATAAATCAGGATGTTTATGGGGGGAAATTTACTGAATGGCATGAACATCAAGCATCAAATCAACTGACGGCAATGTCAGGGAGCATTACATTTGGGTTTCCTTACTCATTAATCAAGATTCAATGTCCCCGAGTAATGGCCAGAAGCAGCGATAAGTCAATCATTCAAGTTAGTAATTCCGTCTGCTCGCCATGGAAAAAAACATTTATCCCACAGGTTATATTACAGATCAATAGAATATATATATATATATATATATATATATATATATATATATATATATATATATACATACATATAGAATTAAGAATATTTTGCATAAAGTACACAGCAGGATTCATCCCAAAACCTTGGCACAGGCTGCACTGAGCATATCGAGGATACCGCCAGCCAAAAATAAAAGCTTGATTGTGTTCCTGGACCCTTAGGTGCCATAACTGTGTGCAGTCTTTATGTTGTAGGCTTCATTTTCTGTGCACTACATTTTATTATGCCTTCAATTTCTAAAATTGTATACAATCTAATTGTCAGCCATATTAGTTTTCATATGGCTGGTATTTCTATCACACCCCCACCGTTTCTCTATCACAGTAAAAGTGACAACTGATATTCCTGCACTTCCTGTTGTCTCGCAAAAATAGCCAATATCTGCATTTTCTGTTCTCTCCCCAAAATGGCAAATATACTTGCACTTCCTGGTGTCTTACAAAATTATGGCCAGTATGGACAAAATCCACACACTTCTTGTTGTCTCACCAAAATGGCCAATATGGTCAATATACCTGCATTTCCTATTGTCTTACAAAAATGGTCACCCATTTCCTGTTTGTTAAAAAATGGCCAGTTTACAGACACACAGTAAATCCCTGGCAAACTCATGTAAGCAGCCTGTCACTGGGCCCCCAGCATATCAACCCAGCCTACAGATAGATAGGTTAGGATCACCAGAACCCAGGATATCACCCCAGTCCTGCAGAGCTAGATTAGTGTCACCAGAAACGAGTATATCAATAAATCCCTGCAGATAGATAGGTTAGGGTCACCTGAACCAAACAGTTTCACCCTTGTGGATCGCTGCCTCCATTTCCAAGATATTGCCTTTTTATATCAATACCCTCCTCTGTCCCCGCTCCCACATTTCCCCACATGATATGATGCCATCTCAGGCTAACTTTATATGTCCAAGCTCCATCCACATATTACAGGACACCACTAGTGACGGCTCATAAAGTTTTATGTTTGTGTAATGACAGTCACCTCTATTACAAAAGTGTCTGACCTCTGTATAAGCAATGCCGCCCCTGCTACCTCTTGTGTCACCCCCTCTACCTCATAGATTGTAAGCTCTTGCGAGCAGGGCCCTCAGTCCCATTGTGTGAAATGACTTTCTTTGTAATGTATCTTTCTGTCTGTATTTGAACCCTACAAATTGTACAGCGCTGCGGAATATGTTGGCGCTATAGAGATAAAAATTATTATTATTATATTATTATTAGAGATGAGCGAGTAGTTAAATACTCGATATTCGATATTCGTTTCGAGTAGCCCCTCAATATTTGACTACTCAAATCAAATATCGAATCCTATTATACTCTAAGGGGGAAAAATGTTTGTTTCAGGGGTAGGCAACATTCGATCAAATTGAACTTACCAAGTCCATGAGTGAGGGTCGGGCTGGATTCTCAGAGAAGTCTTCTCCGTGCAGCGTCCCCGTGGCGTCTTCCGGCTCTGAATTCACTCTGCCAGGCATCGGGCCTGGGCAGAGCCGACTGCGCATGCCCGCACTACAAGAAAATGGCCGCTTACAGTCAAATTGGCCATTTTCTTGTAGCGCAGGCATGCTCAGTCGGCTCTGCCCAGGCCCGATGCCTAGCAGAGTGAATTCAGAGCCGGAAGACGCCGCGGGGAAGCTGAACGGAAAAGACTTCTAAAGGTAGGAGAAGAACCAGCGTTGATTGGCCGACTGTATAGCATTCGGCCAATCAACGCTGGTTCTGCATCGAATTTTTCCATTCGAATAGCGAGTGGTACTCGATCGAGTATGAGTAATATCGTAGTATTCGATCGAATACCTACTCGATCGAATACTACTCGCTCATCTCTAATTATAATCAATATACCAATGCTCTTTAGAGTAGTAAGGGCATTTTCATTGCTCCAAAGAGCTGTTTCTATGGACAGACTCCCTTTACATATCTGAACTACTAAAATATCATGTTATTATACATAATGCTAGAATTATCAGTTTTTGGTCACCCTGCTTCCACCGAAAATAGAAAAAGTGATCGAAAAGGCATATGCACCCCAAAATGGTACCAATAAAAACTACAGCTCACCTAACAAAATAAGCCCTCACACAGCTCCATCACTTGAAAAAGAGAAAAAGTTACACGTATAATCACATAAAACAAATTTTATTAAAAAAAGCAAATCATCCTGCAAAAAACAAGCCACAGTACTGTATAGCTATGTCAACAGAAAAATAAAAAATAGGTATGATGCTTGGAATCTTAGGAAAAAATTACAAAAAAAATTGACATGTCCGTTATGGCCAGAACCTAGCTAGGGGAAGGCAACAGAGGCATATGTCCCAGGAGCGGAATGCTAGGGCTAGGGAGCCTTATCCTTTGCAACAAGTTTAAGAAAGCCTAGCTCCAGCTCTATTATAAGGGGTTAACACATGGAGTCGTTTCATTGTGCACCCTGAGGAGTGCACCCTTACAGTTTCTGGTTTATTATTCAGCTTCCTCTTAGTATTTTTATATACATTATACTCCATAGAATAGGATCGCCACGATCTCCGCTAACCCCATAAATCAAGGACACCAATGACAAAATCGTGTATATAAGACGAAAGTAGCAACCACTTCATGAGTACCTATGTCACTGTGAGCGGTCTATAAGCTGGAGCATGTATCTTTATGACAACTTGACAAGTCTATGTGATCAGTGAACTTGGACAACCAGTGCAGCCCCTCCTATATACTCTCTGTAACCTTTTACCACAGCACAGTATATAGATGAAGGGTTTTTTATAAGAAGAGTGAGAGTGGTAATGATGAAAATATCGATCCCCTAACAAAAGGGAGAGGGAAAAAAAACTTTAATCAAGCGCATCCGTCTACCCAATCCAGAGGGAGCTGGGGAAAAATAGAGCGCGGCCTACCCAAAACAGTACCCCTGCCTAAATGAACCTGCTCATCGGATGGATGAGGAAACCCTATCTCATCCATCATCACTGCAAATAAGGGAGAGGGGACTGTGTGTCCACGAGGGGGGGAGGGGAGAGCGTCGGGAGACTGATGATACTGCTAGAGAAGGAGAGGAAAAATGATGAAGAGAACGTGTACCATTTTGGTTTCCACATTACTGAAGGAGATTTATCATCTTCACTTTTGGAGAGTGTTGTAGGCCATACATAATTGTAAAAGGTTTAGAGAAACTGAATGGTGCTGCTTTTACTATTAACTAACAGAAGATATATATATATATATATATATATATATATATATATATATATATATATATATATATACACACACATATACCCTATACTGACCCCAATATGTGCAGTAACAGGTAATGAACTTTCCTTGACATGTCCGATACTGTCAGACATCAGCTGGATATCCTATCTAACTGCCGGCCACATAAGTTGAGATTCAGTACAATGACTGTATGACTAGCTGAAGTTGTACCCTGCTCCCTTCCCATAACTAGTTAAAGGGTTTATGCTGCAAGGAGAGAACAGGATATCCTCACCCCGTGATGTACATTCACCCAGGCTGACTGTAGGTATAACACTCACTTCAATGAGAGCCCCAAAGATTGCCAAGTACTCCCATTATAGTGAATAGCAGTGCTGTCCACAACCAATCACACATTTGACATGGCTGCGGTCACACTGTATATGGAATGAAGGAAAAGGACTTCCTTTCTTGGGATCAGTAGGGGGTCTCAACGGTCGACCCCCCACTGATCAGGTATTTATCCTCTTTTCTATGGATGGAGGATAAATATTTTTCTTGCCTAACCCCTTGAAGGTAAAGATTGCATATGTTGATCAAAAATCATCACTTAAAGCTACACATGTTGGGCCCAGTTAAGGGTACAAAAAACACCTGATAGTTTCCCTTACAGGCTTAGGTCCCACAATGTGGACTCCAGCACAGCCACTATATGGGGAAAAAAAATATGTCTCTGCTCCCTGTATGGCATTCTGACACAGCTGACGTTAGGCTCACACCTGCATTCAGCACTCCGTTCTGTGGTTTCCGTCTTCTGCATGCAAAAAGACAGAAACCACAGACCGGGTCCGGCCGTGAGCGGCAGTGAGCGTTTTATGCTCTCCGCTGTGAAAATGTTTTTTTTTAATCCGGACACAGAGTACTGCATGTCCGACTCTGTGTCCGGATTTTAAAAAACGGTTTTGCGATGGAGAGCATAAAACGCTCACTGCCGCTCACGGCCGGACATCTCTCTCACCCATTCATTTGAACCCCCAATTCCACAAAATCCCAATTCCTGCAGGTTTCTGTCTCCTCCCTCTGTTTTGTGCAGGAAACGGAAACCTGCAGAACAGAGACCGGGCGCAGATGTGAACGAGCCCTGATTGGTACAGGGTCTATGTGTCGGACCCCTACAGATCTCAGTTATTCTGAGGATATGTCATCAGTATTAAAATTGGCAAGGGAACCAGAACATCCCTTTAAAATATATTTGATTAAAGGGGTGTTCCAAATCATAATTCTATTATTTAATACTGCTGCTGAGGGGCCCTTAAACATAACAAACCATTACTCATCTCTCCCCGAACCTCCGTTACATCAGCCGGTGGAATGAAATACAGATAACATATTACATATTCCTGCTCAAGTTATTTAAAGGAAATATATAATCAGAAAATAAAATATAGAAGTCAGATCTTTATTGTAAGCATATATTTAAAAACTTTTTCATGTTTTATTGTCTATTAAGACAGAAAAATAATAAAAAACGAAGATTCCAGTTTCCCTCTCATCACTAAACTAGACTCAATAGGCCGTAACTTTCTGTTATTTCTAACTTACTTTTTCGCTTTACTGTATTGACTGAGAAAGATTAGACAGAGCAATCTCATCTACATTAGATGGTAACCAAATTTAAGACAGCTCTCGTATACTGCTAGAGGCCAAAATAACTTGAATAGGGCCTTGATGTCTTGAGTTAAATAATATTAAAAGTAACTTGCAACAGATCATTGAAGATCCAATTATTATTGAATTATTCTAATTGCAGTATTTGGAGAAAGGAAATAATTTAAGAAGAGGAAATTGGCGTCTACTTCATAGTGGTTTTTCCACTTGGTCAACACTTTAAGGAAATTAGTTGAAGCAGATGAACAGTACTGACATAATAATGTAGAAAGAAGACAGCATCACAGGCCACCGCTTGGAACAAATATCTGCCTAGCTACAAGCTTTCCCCATGGGTCATGTTCCTCAAGGTCCAGGTTCCCCCATTCTTATCACTTCAATGAGAGCTCAGGTGAAGTTCACTGGCACAGCCATTACATAGTGGACAGAGCTGGAGTCTACTTCCCACTTTATACAGTGTGCAGATCCAGCAATCACAGCAGTTTATTGGTTGGGTGGTCAAGTGTTGGACCCCTACTTACCTGATATTGCTGGACTACCCTATGAATGGGACATTGATATCAAGCCTTGGAAAAATTCTTTAATAACAAAAAACGAATGCTTTTCAAAAGGCGTAAAAGGTCTCACAGTAGGTTATCCTATTACAGAACCAGTTGTTGGACAAGGCGCTGAAGGAGTGTAGTATACTACTTGGAGGAATTTATTTTACAGTACCATAGTAAAACCCTGTGTAGGGCCTCTTGCAAGCAATGATAAGTTGGGAAGCAGGGTTTAAGATGTTAAGTAGAAGAGCCATATACATCTTCACAGATGAACATACCGGATGTGCAACAGGAGCTTGCTTCTGTTCCAGGATCTATGGTCATTTCCATCCATGTCTCTGGTGGGTTAGCACATCAGTGAGGCATCCTTTGGAGAGTCTGGTAGTTTTCTCTGGTTAGCACCCCACTGCTGTCTTTAGATTGACAATTGACAAGGGGTTAATATTCTTTTTTGCACAAGATTGGTTGTGTTTACTCTTATCCTGTCCAGACAGTTCTACTATTTTAGCATAGGTGGAAGAAGAAGGAAGGGATGGCTCTATGATGCTATGTTCACAGCTGCCCCCAGTTCTCTATTGTTTTGGCCCATTGGATGCAAAGGTTACATGGGCTTCTATAACAGAGCACACCAATGTTGACAACCAAACAGCACACACCAAACGGAGATTTCGTGCACATGTGAACCCAGCCTTAGCCATCTGATCATCCACCAAGGAAGTCAAGCAAATGCTTTGATTTCCTTTTTCTTCATTCCAACAGGTTACTACACTAGTTATAGCTTACTCGACATATGTGCAAGAACAGGGGCAACCATCTCCTCCCTAGTATTTTCACTAAGGCTGGGTTCACATCTGTGTTGGTGGAATCAGTTTCTGTCATTCATCGAAAGTTTATAAAAACTGATTAGAAACCCCATGGATTTTAATGGCTTTTCAAAACCATCGGCCAGTGCCCATTTACCATTTTTGTAAGCATGGCATCTCTTTTGGATGGAGAGAAAAGCCCAACTTGCAGCACTTTTTCTCTGTCTAAAAAATAAGAATACTCAATGGATAGCAACATTGAGGTCTATGAAAGGTGGACACAACTGGATTACCAACGGATGGTAATTCGTAAGTGTCAATTTTGTAATCCCTCTTCATTCTTACTTGATCATGCTCAGAATGAAGATAAAGGGGGAAAAAAGAAACAATTTGCCAAATACAGACACTTTTTTGATGTATACCCATTGACAGATCCATCAAAAAAGTCAAACCTATTACGGTATGCTCTATGTAACTGTCTGTTTTTTCACTAATCGGTGGAGTTTTTTTATGGATTTGCAATGGGCAGCTTCCAGATACAGGTACAGATGTCAACACAGCGTAACTTTATAAAGAAGACTTTATGGTAGTGGGTCGGAATTATAGAGAGGGTACTCCAAATGAAGGGTAGATGAGTGGTATTCTTCCTAGCCGTTGCGAGCCTCCAGCAGGCGTGAGCTGCACCTAAATTATAAAGAAGCTCTGGCTTCTCAATAATATATAAAGCATTCTCCCATGCTCTAGAATTGATATGTATGCCAGCCAAAAACTGGCAAAGATTTAAGGTATAACTCACACCAGCTTTCTGACATGTCATAGTAAATCTTTCCAGCCAAGCCCCCCTTGGTCTCCATAAAACATCCAGGTATGAAAAAGGGAAACAACATAGAATGACCAGATATTATGGCGACTGTTCTAAAAGGCAATGTTGCTTTGGTATAGACCACACCAAATGTGGTCATATAAGCAATGAAAGAGTTACATTTTGGGAGGTGCAAGTGCGTTGGTTTGTGTCACCATGATCCACTTTGTACGTGTCCTTGGCAGACACAAACACAGTTCGGTCACAGCGGGGAATATCCCTGTCACAGGACTCTATTAGGCATCCCGCGTGCTTAATTTACATAATGAGACTGATTTGCATAGGCAACTTGTGTAGTGAGTAGTTTATTTGTCTGGGACGTGGCCAGCGCTCATTCCCAGATATGCGACGTCTCGCCAGTTGGCAGGATTGCTGATGTTGGTTCCTCGCTGCAACACAGACTGATGGATTCAAATATGCCACATTTATTTCCAGAAATCTCATAGTGAGATCTATTCTCAGCAACAATCTCTCTACAATACCCATTATAAATGTTAACAATATCTGTATTAGATGCCCTCAGGCACTAGAGACTATTGCTGAAGCAAGGAGTCGTGGGTTTGTGTCTGTCTGGGGATAGGATTTTTAGCCAGCAATTTAGTGTGACTAGCCGTCTTTTTATGTTTATTTTGGGTTTCATTCTGTATCACAGATTATCTCTAAAAATGTAAAGTTATTCCAAAAAGAAACACAAGAACCTGACATTGCTATATGTCAACTGCAGTAGACGCCAAACCAAAACAGATCCAATGAAACTTCTCCAAACGACCACCTCCTTATTGCGACCACGTTTTCTGTGGCAGGATTCCAGTTCCATCTTGGAGAGGGACACCAGTTTTAGGTGGTTTTATTGTACTATGGACATGGTTACGTTAAGGGGGATTTCTGACCCCATTACATATTTCGTACTGATGACCTATTCACAGGATAAGCCATCGGTATCTGGTCTGTGGGAATCCAACACTTGTCACCAGAACTCAGTCCAATCATTTGTTCCAACAGCCTCCAGGCACCAAAACCTACTGCAGTCGACGGAGAGCAGAAGAAGGCCCCCAGAACCACGACTATAGAATGGATAGGGTTGTAACTCCACTCTTATTATTTAATTAGAAGACTACTTCTGACCCATGGAGGCTACTGCAACTTATGTTCCTTTATGTCATTTAACCTCAACACCTCGACTATTGTTAAAGGGGTTGTCCCATTATACACAGTTATCCCCTTTCTGCAGGACAGGGAATAAGTGTCTGATGACTGGGTCCCTCAGTGATCAGGAGGATGGGGGACCAAAGTCCCCATAAAGGCCTCCTTGTGAATGGGGCACCAATGTGCTTACGTGACTAGAACTCATTTCACTTCTATGTGACTCATAGAATTGTAATCTGCAGCAAAACCCGTGGCCCCATAGAAGTAAATGGAGCTCTGGTCACGCAAGCACAATGGTGCTCCATTCACATAGAGGGGGAATTTCAGTCTTCCTGATCACTAGAGGATCCGGCAATCAAGCCCCCCAGTAATCAGACTTTTATCCTTTTTCCTGTGCACAGGGTTATAAATGTCCATAACAAGACCACCCCTTTAAATGTTATTTGATTTGATTGATTGATTGATTTTTGCTATTGTTTAGCAGTGTGCTTGGTGAACATTTTTGCAATATACTTAGTTAACCTATCTAACTTCCTCTTAATAAAAAAAAGCTGTACATTTTAATCTTCTAATTCTCATAGAAAATCTTACTGAATACATCTTCATAACTCAGACAAAATAAAGATTTTTTAAGTCTCCCATTCAACCAAAAGACAAACCTTCTTCTTAGTGTTAAACAGTACCACCATTCAAGAGCATAAAAAAAATCTTATCCCAAGGATGAAAATGGTAAAGAGAAGTAATCAATTAAAGTAATTAAGGTATCATTACGTTGAGACATGCCAAGACTAAGCTGGACAAATCCCAGGCGTTAGGTTTCCACTGTGCCTACTAGTGCCTTGGGTTAATTGTATTGATGCCAATGATAAATATCATTCCTGGCTCCTTAGTACCTTGTTGGCTCCTAGATTTTACACTGTTCAGCTTGTAAGATCAATGTTGTCCAACTTTGTCTAAACATATTCTAATTTACAGGATATTTTACTAATTAAGACTAATGAAATTCAGTATTTACTGAATAGTCACCAAGTGTAGATCACAGTTTTTACTAGAGATGGGTGAATCCATCCCATAAACTTAATTTCAACAAATATTTGTGAGGTTCGGGCCTCCAGTTCGTTTCAAGCCAAACCTGTTTGGCACAAACTAGACGTGTTATTATTATACTCTGGGGTCTCCTCAGACCCCAGAGTATAATAAGTGGAGGGGGAGGTAAGTAAAAATAAAAAACAATTATACTCACCTAGCTTCACCAATGGCCCCATGGCATCCTCTGAAGGCATCACGCTGTCGTCAAGTGCCTGTCAGAAACTGTGTTTAATCATCATGTGAAGATGCTGATGTGAAGATTCAAGAATCTCCACTAGTGGCCACTGTTCTCAAGTGTTTTTTACTCCCACCAACAGATGCCACTGTTCCCTGGCTCTTTCCCAAATTCAAGATGGCTAGTATTGTTTCATGTCCATGACCAGCTTGTTTCCTGTTTTAGGTCTATATAAACTCAGAGCATATTCAGACCCACACTTGAGTATTGTGTTTATTCCCAGTCTCTAGCACTGAGGTATATCTTGCTCAGATTACCTTGGCTCCGTGTGCTTACCTGCTTGTGTACCGACCTTGGCTCTGTCTGCTTACCCGCTTGTGTACCGACCTTGCCTCCATCTGAATACCCGCTTGTGTACCAACCGTGCCTCCATCTGAATACCTGTTTGTGTACCGACCTTGGCTCCGTCTGCTTACCCACTTGTGTACCGATCTTGCCTCCATCTGAATACCCGCTTGTGTACCGACCCCTGTCTATCTACCGACCAAGTCTTCTACTCCACAACATTTGCTGTGCTTCCTGGCTACCAGATCCCAGCTGTATATCATCAGTATCGTAACAGCGCCATGATGTTGGTGTGTAAAGGCCCAATCACTCTCCAAACATTACACCAATACAGAATATGTTGGTGCTAAACCAACAAGATCATAAAAATTGCTGAATTTCTAAATATGGCCATATACATTAGATAAATTTTGGTCAAGTTTTTAAGCTATGCAAAAAAGTTGGGGACACCCAACTCTCCTCAACAGATCTCTCACAATCCTTTCGTTCTCAGGGGAAATAAGCCACGGTTATGGCTTTTTGGTAGCAGATTATACCCCTTTACCCCCCAAAAACAAAAGTATATTCAGCTGAATATTCATTAATACCAGTTTTGGCCCAAAGTTGTTGAGAGTGGATAGCCAACTAAATAAGGGATATAAGGGTTTCATCACTGGAATTTTAGGTAAAGCAAGCATCTAAAGAGGTTTGGACCAGCCTTGTAGATACTGGAGACCAAACAGTCTCAATGCTAAAGTCAGACTTACTTACCACGTACCATTTATAATACTGGTGTCTCCTTTGGAAGTAGGGAAACCTTTTGGCCCCCTCGGGCATCAGGAGCTGGGTGCTACTTCTACCTCTTGCTCCCTTCCCTATAGCTATGTTACTGAATATATGCAATACCATGATGTATGTGATATTTTTGTGGTTATTTTTTTACATCCTTTTACATCCTTTATGTCTAATCTTAACCAGCAAAAAATTTATCTTAAATTACTTCCCAATTACATAATCTCGGAGCCATCTTCTAAATAAAAATATGACCTTATCAGCCCGCCACAAATTATTTTGGCATTAGGAGCTGGTGGTATTTCGTCAAGCTAATTACTATTCTAATCTCAGAATCTTTCTAAAGGGAAATAAACTTGTACAACTTTTCCCATAAAAACATTTTGTCCTTAGTTAAAACACAAGTAGAACATAACCGATCTCCAATGTAATGCAATCCTGGGTTTCGGAAAGGTTAGTTGAAAGGGATGCAATCTATTATGCGAGCCTCTTAAGTACACAGTGGCCCCCAAAGAGGTTTTATTTTTTACCAGGACAATGCCCACCTACTCTTCTACCTGGCACGCATCTGGTAGCCTAGACAGATTGCAATTCAAAGAAATGCGCTCTTCAAACACCACATCCAGGGAACGACTGCCAAAATGTAATTACCTTCAGCAAAGGCTGCTTTTGTTTTAATTAAAGGTACAAACGAGCCTCCAGCAGATGGGAGATGTTTGGTGTTACGGGAAGAATCGGTCTTTCTACTTAACTCTTTCCTCGGAAAGAGCAAAATAAAAACAAAAATATTTTTTTATTCTACGTCTTTGGTAATCACGAGGATTTTTGGAAAGCATGACAAGAGTATTTATAAGGACTGGTGGAGTAGATAATGATCATACTTGACCTTCACGAGAAGAGAGGTTGGCAATTTTTCAAAAACACATGCCAACAGTCATGGCAATTCACAAAGAAGAATTTCGAAAACCACACAGTGAAATAAAATATATATTATGGAAATAATTACTTCTCCCATCCATACTGAAGTAATTGAGCGAACACATAATATGGATACAATTATACGACATATAGGAATGTGGTCATGTGTAGCAAAGATTAGACCTGGTTTGGAGAGTTGTCGTAAAGCTCAACCTCCTAGTAGTACTTAAGTATATTCTACAAACCATGAAGTGGCCTATATTGAGCTCTGCACACCAAGGTTATGGCATCAAAAAGTTGAAAAATAGGTTTTGTGGACAAAAAAATGTAAACAATTTAGACTACTCATTCCAGTAATGGATCATGGGTGGAATAGTGAGTGTGTTGAGCCAAATGAGTTGATGGAGTCCAGATTTATCAAATGTGAGTTTTCAAAAACTTGCAATAAAATTGTCTCAATCTCACTCTAGTAAGGGGGTGGTTTTAGAAGATTCAGACTCAGGCCGGGGCCCAACGGGCTGGAAATGCTACGATTTTCGGAAATGTTGGCGTTTTACAGTACTTGCAAAATGGATGGAATTCATGCAAATCTCATCCCCACTTTGTGGAAAAAATTGCAGCGTGGACACTCTGCAATTTCCAAAACCATCGCAGTTTTGAAAATCGCAGCATGTCAATTATATCTACGGAAACGCTGGTGGCTTCCCCGTAGATACAATTGAAACAAAGAGTCCGCGGAGGAAAACTCCATGAACTTTCTGTTCAAAGCGCTGCGGGAAGAACCGCAATGCGTTCACACTGCGGTTATCCCCACAGCGCTTTAGCGCTGCGTTTCCGGCCCATGGGGCCCCTGCCTTAGCCTTAAAGGTGATTGTCAAACTCCTTTTTATTGATGATCTATCCTTGGCTAAAACCTCCAGATAAAACAGCTATGCTGTGGGTTTTAAATACTCAACATGTCCATATTGCTGTCTGTACAACCCACGACAAACTCCAGAGAATTGTGCACTTGTGCCACAGCAAAAACTTGTTACTGCAGCATTCAGGGAGACATTATGCTGAATTACCCTGATGGAGGGTGTCAGTCCCATTTGTCACCAACCTAACTGTACAGTTTAGACTACCCTCGTAGCTTCGGAAGCTCCAACAAGCTTAGACAACTCATAAGCATTCACCAGGAGAAGATGAGACAATCCCAGGATACATGGCAGAGATCATTTAGGAAGTTTACTATCCATAGCTGTCAGAACTACATATGCAAAATATTGTTGACAAGCCGAATTTTTCTTTTGCCTCTGAGTTGTTTCGTGAGCTCGGTAGACGTTACCTGGTTTTGGTCTGAACTCACTGAACCCTTATTGAGCAGAAAGGTCAAAGAGAAAATCACCTGGGAAACAAAATCAGTCAAAAAGTACCGGTAAAAAGCAACGGAGGTAAATATTAAATGTCTGTAAATGTCAACCGACTCAAAGCAGGTTAGTTATCTGTAAGGCGTAAGTAAGCTTTTATAAGGTTTTAGCATTCAGCCCAATATGTAAGTGTGGAACATTAAGGGCAGCTTTTATCTTTGAAGCAAGAATCCAAAACCAGCCATGGCTCATAAGAAGAACATATCACCAGGAAATAAAACTTCTCATGTTCTGTCCTGTTATAGGCATGGTTATTGCCATACTGCTACACCATTTCTCAGTTATACTAGGTTATGGCCTCTATGAAATGGACACCTTGCCACCCATATCAAGTTCTGTTATGGTATTGTGGCACCACCAAGCAAATTTTCAATTTAAGAGTCTAGGTGACAATGGTCATGTAAGGGTGACCATTTTGGCCATCGCACATTTTTTCAGGTTGGAGGTATAACTAAGAGGCAAAGATTCTCAAGGCAAGAACAAGTTATACCGCTATACCAATCACTACTAAGGACACACATAGACTATTGTGAGCAATTTTGGGTCGCAGAATGTAAGAAAGACATGACTGAACTATAGAGAGTGCAAAGAAGGCGACCAAGACAAGTAGGAGAATGGGTGGATTGGTGTACAATGATAGATTAACAAATTTGGGACTATTCAATTTAGAAAAATGATGTCTACGGTGTGATCTAAGATGAATGAAGGGACTGAACAAAGAACTTTCTAATGATCTTTTTACTTTTAGACTGGAGACAGTGACAAGGGGACATCCTCTAGTCTAGTCTAAAAACACCAGTATTGCATGCAGGGCCTAATTTTTTTGTCTTGCCATTTTTGTACATAGTCTTGCCATTTTTTTTCTAGAGTGTTTTTTATTATTATTATTTATAAAGTCTACAGTAAATCTCTTCAAAACTGGCCATGATGAGTTTGGAAAAATCTCAAGCAAAAAAATTAAATAAAACAAAAAAAAAACCTGTAGGGTTACAGGTCAATGACTATTGACTAATCTATAACGACTAAACACAGTGATTCTTTAAAATTGAAATTCAGTAAAAACATGCAAACAAAAAAATAGAACTGTGCAACCAGCCTAACCGGTTCTTTGGCTTTGGACATCCCCTATTTATCATATGGATCCCTTGACAATAAGTTGATCACAATCAGTTTCCCTGCTGGGACTCCCATTAATCATTTGTAGTCTGTGGGGGAAACTGGTAAAACGCGATCAATTTCCCTACAGCACCTCCACAGGGAAAGTAAAGTATTACACAGTGCCAATTTAAATGGGTTGCCTATTTAATGCAGGACAGGACCATGTTGAGTTTTAGGGTGTCCCCTATGGCATCACATCAAAATGAAACTTTATATCGAAATCAAAGAACAGTCTGTGTAAGGCATAAAAACACTAAGTCCTCCGTAATAAAAGATGCTCTGTATAGGTGTTCTATGCTCTGAATAAGAGAAGGGGTTCCTTGTTGGGGACTCACCTAGGTTAACTCAGATTGTCCAATTGGAAATTTCAAAAGAGTTGCCAAACCGGTTAACCCTTTCAATGTAGAAAACAACCAAAATGCAATTAATTTAATGTAAGAATTTATAACTTAAACAGGATCTTTCACCTCATCCACCAACTCCAACTCTTTTTCTCCTTCAGTAGTCTCTGCTCCACTGATTCCAACACAGTTGGAATTTTTTCTCTAGCCCCCACCATTCCCAAGCAATCAGTGGAGGTACTTTCAACACAATTATGCTCTCTGTTGTCAAGTGGGCGGTCTTTGTCTATCTACTCTTAATAAGATCCACCCACTTGAGAGCAGAGAGCATAATTGTGCTGAAACTAACAGCACTGATTGCTTGGGGACTGTTGGGGCTAAAAAAAAATCCAACTGTGCTGGAATCAGGGTGCAGCACCCAGTGGCATAACTACAACCATAGCAGCAATAGGGGCTTCTACATGGCCAATGACCTTAGGGGCCCCCATTTTTTTAAATTGGCTATTATCTGATTATTCCAGTGTGAAAAAGGCCAATTTTCACTTACCTATCCATGTTCCTGTCCTGCAGGGGCCCCTGTTACAGGTGCCTTCAAATGATCCAAACAGTAAGGAACCCTGTTGCAGTCTCCAAGACCCCAGACAAAACTTAACCATGGAGCCCTGTCTTTCCTAGTTGCACCCCTGGTCGCGCCTACACTGACAACTTCTGATTATAAAGGTTTGTGTCATGCTTAGTTCCCCCTGTGGTGGCGCTGCAGGAAAAATGGACCCTTGCTGACAAATTTCACCTAGATTACAGATAATCTCTGGGAGGTTCGATAGACCGTCAGTTATAATCAGATTATATTCAAGATAATTCCCACCTCCTACTTTGCCTTCAACATCCCTCCATCAAGGATCCATGGTGACACTGTCTTAGAGGAGCTTAAGGAATGTCTTGCTATTTTTATATGATCTAAATTTCTTCCAGGATGACGATAGATAGATAGATAGATAGATAGATAGATAGATAGATAGATAGGAGATAGATAGAAGATAGATAGATAGATAGATAGATAGATAGATAGGAGATAGATAGATAGATAGATAGATAGATAGATAGATAGATAGGAGATAGATAGATAGATAGATAGATAGATAGATAGATAGATAGAAAGAAGATAGATAGATAGATAGATAGATAGATAGATAGATAGATAGATAGGCACATAGATAGATAGGCACATAGATAGATAGATAGCTAGATAGATAGATAGATAGGCACATAGATAGATAGGCAGATAGATAGATAGATAGATAGATAGATAGATAGATAGATAGATAGATAGATAGATAGATAGATAGATAGATAGAGATAATGTTTAGAGTGGCATCATTGAATGTTAAGAGTTCTCACAGTAGAACCACTTGGTAGCTCAGGGGTTTATCACTCATGATAATGAGTCTTAGATGGAACCAATATCACTGTTTAGCATGTGCACATTGCATTTCGATCCAAATCACAGGCTTCCTTTGCCACAACATTATCACACAGTTGTCCGCGTACAGGAGGATTCTAAGCACCATTGACATCACACAGATTAAAAAGAAATTTAGAAACGAGTGATAGTGGCATAAAAGCCATTTTGGAAAGTCTCGTTGATGAGCGGGCACCTGGAGCCTATAATGACCAAATATTTCCACACATAAATTTCTATGCATCAACAAGTGTCTAATTTAAGTAGTGTTGCGAAAAACAAATAGCGCAACGTAATTACGGTTTTTGTATCCAGCTTGTTAGAGATGGATCTGTTCTCCCCTCTCCATGATTTAATCGAGCTGCCGGAAAAATACAGCGATCTGCCTGCACAGCTCAGCAAACCACAGCGAGCGACCCATTAAATCACTCAGAGACAGCCGTACACTTTATCATCTAGTACGAGGACCAGATGCTATTAGGAGTGAAGGGAGGGAGGAGGCATTAACCCTTATGGGCCAACAGTCTGAATGCCGGCAAAGGTCGGATTTTGAGACATGAAACATCATTTTCCAACAAAGATTCCGATTATCAAAGTCGTTTTCAAGAAGTATGGAAATTCAAAGCGAAATATTCAAGATGCGCCCAAAAAAACTTGTCATCAAAAGATATAACGGAATGGTTTGTAGAATCAGAACTAAAGATGGGCGAACCCCAGAAGATTTGTTTCATCCTGTGTTCGGATAAAGCTAATCAATAAGAGAAATTATTATACTCTGGGGTCTGTTCAGACCCCAGACTATAATAGCTGTAGGCCCAAGGGAGGTGACAAAATTAAAAAAAACTGTATACTCATCTTCTGTTACCTCTTCTTGCCCTCCTCACCGTGTCCGGTGCTCTGTGTCTTCTTCCTCTCGACATCTGGCGCTCTTCTCTGAGGTCACTGCTAAGGCCCAATAATAGGCTCGCCAAGCGTCATCTCCCTTGGGCCTCTGGGATCTGAAGATTAGAAGAGACCCCAGGGTATTAAAAAAACAAAAATTTGGAATATTCGGATGAATCCAGTTCATTGCGAACCAATTTACCCATCTCTAATCAGAACACTTGACATTCATGGCGTTCAGGCCAGATCTGCACAGAGATCTGTTCTATATGATGACTGCCACAGGAGGTTTTAAATAGAGTCTACCAACTCCTCAAAAATATTCAACACCATTAGCATATTACAATAATAAACAATATCCAGTGTTGAGGTCTTATGCAAATGAGGTGGGCGAGGAGCATTGGGTCATGGATGAGTGATGTCATAGCAGTGAAAGGATCAACTCTATGTTTTTGATTTTCAAAAACAACACCACTCTTATCTACAGACTTAGTCTGGTATTACAGCTCAGCCTGTTCATTGGAATGGGGCTAAGGTGCTATATACCACATATAAACCATGGACAAGACTTTTCTAATCCTAACAACTCCATTAAGCCCAAGCTTAATGTCTGCATGCTTAAATTTACAATAATTAAGGATCTGTTCACACTGGTGGTTACTTTCAGCATTTTGGATATTTTGAAGGTACAAATAGTATATCCTGCAGAGCGTTCCATGCTGTCAAATACTATCAAGAATATGGATTTGAAATGGCTGTGTTATAAGAATGATGGTGCGAACCAAGCCCTATATTGCCATGTAACTGTTGTATAAAGGGATCTTGCCATGCGGAATGTAAAGTCAACAGAAGCTTCCGATGACAAATCTGAATCAGGTTTTACGTACAGATGTAATATTCGGGCTCAGCGGTTAGCAATGTTGCTTTGCAGCACTGGGGTCCTGGCCCACACAATGATATTTGGGCATGCAAGAGTAGTCATGGCCAAAGTCACTGGGGTAAACTTATTAAGACTGGTGCGAGAGATTTATGAACAGGCTGTGACCTCTTAGGGTAAGTTCCCACAGGGTTTTTGGACCAGAACCTGAGGCGGAGGCCGCCTCAGGTTCCGGTCCGAAGTACATGTAGCTACGACTGGATCCCGGAGCAGTGCACAGGCATTCAGTCACACACTCCGCTCGGGATTAGGCCCAAATGATTGGGTCTAGTTGGGTGGAGGGAATGTCTTCAGGCGGATGTCGCGAGGCGAATACGCCTGAATGAATTAGCATGTCGCTTCTTTTTCCAGGAACTGGAACAAATGGCTCCTGGAGAAAAGAACTGACCGGCTCCCATTGATTTTAAAGGAAGCTGTCTTTTTGGTCGGGATTTTGAGGCGGATACAGCCTCAAAATCCCAAACAAAAAACCCTGTGTGAACTTACCCTCAGGAACCGGGGTAGATTTACATTGTTATTGACAAAAGAACAGTGGCGTGATTTAGGACCAATACACATTTGTGTTTGGCTTTCCATTCAGGGAATCCACTTGAGGACCACCGGAACCTGTAAACCTGTACGCACTAAAAAGCAGTTACCTAATGGAAACTCATGGACCCCATAGACTATAATGGGGTCCGCATGGTTTCCACTCGGTTTCCAGATGAAACATGCGGAGAGAAAAATCCTGGAAGCAGCACTTTTCTCTCCTCTGAGCGGAAACCACATGGACCCCATTATAGTCCATGGATTCCATGAGTTTCCTTTAGGTAACTGCTTTTTAATGCTCATGGGTTTCCATTCGGGGGGTCCCCAAATGTGAACCGGGCCTTAGAATAAGTCTGTCAAACTAGGCCCTTGCCAATACCCGCGACGACCATATACGCAAAATGTAGTGGGTAAAGTGCAGATCGGGGCTAGAGGCACACATTTACCTGGCGCTAAACGTGTACCTCAATATCATCCCACTATGCCAGTAACCTTATAGTGCATTGTATTTTCCAACAGGTTACATAAGT
The DNA here is from genome assembly GCF_031893055.1 of Leptodactylus fuscus. Classification (NCBI taxonomy): domain Eukaryota; kingdom Metazoa; phylum Chordata; class Amphibia; order Anura; family Leptodactylidae; genus Leptodactylus; species Leptodactylus fuscus. The sequence continues at coordinate 149,157,390 of NC_134270.1, read as the reverse complement.
AGTTCAGAGGCATTTTTCTGCAAAAAAAAGTGTTGCGGAAAACACCTAATAACATACTGCAAAAGAGCACAACGTGACACACTGCCCCCGTCTTCATCACTGAATGATCTTTTTTGTTCACAGCATTTATGATGTATTTTTCTATCATTGTGGCCAATGGGTGTTGGATCTAAAAACTGATATTTGCGGATGTCAATTTATCATTAGTTGAAATCAGTCGGGAAGGAACCAAAAATCTACCATTGAGCCGAGGGGTATTGTTTCTCCGTCTTGCTTCTAGCAATTATCAGCCTGTCACATCTCTTGACCCGCGTCCTCACCCCGTGTGCCCTGACCATGCTGGCAGAAGCTCAAACCATGTATCTTGCTGCCTGTTTAGAGCTCTTTATTAGGGGACGCAGATCTCAGACACATTGCTTGAAACCTTACCCAACCTGTGGTCAGAGTAGCAGGACCTCAAGTAGAATGACAGCGGAGATTAAAGCAAATAAATGCACATTGACCAGCTTGACTTCCTCTCAGTCAGTATGCCAGTCTGGCACAATCTCATGTGTTACTAGACCAATTTCTCCTGGTAACATGTGTAATAAAAGTTATTTTCCTTCCCAGTCTGGTTTCCTTTAATGGAGTCCTCGGGGATGTACTGTCGTTTTATTATTAGGCTTCTTACTCTTGAAGAAGAATAGGACTTTTCCATGTACAAGTAGTTCTCCAAGATGGCGGGAACAACCTCCCTGCCGAGTTCCTACAAAAACTGTCCCCAAGTACCAAGAAGAACTGATGGAGGGCAAAGGTCACACCAAATATTGATGGGATTTACATTTCTCTTTTCTCCATTCATTTTGTTACAAGACAAAAATAAACTATTTTAATATAGTTACACTGAAGATCTGATCTAGGCCTTTTAAGACTGTTCCTGGATCCCAGCGGTCATGTGATACACCATCCCTGCCTTTGCTATGGAGAGGTCTAGCTGTGTAGGTATGTCTTTGCAGGGTTAAGTCTATAGTGAACGGGTGGTTTGGAACCAGTTAATGACCTAGTCGCCTGACTTAGGCCCGGTTCACACCTGTGCATGGGTTTCCATTTGGGGAGTATGCTTGGGGACCCCTCGAATGGAAACCTAATCTGCATAAAAAAGCTGTTACATTAGGAAACCCACGGACCCCATAGACTAAAATGGGGTACGTTTTAGTCTATGGGGTCCTTTTCAGCCCTTTTCTCTCCGCATAAACGGAAGGACCCGAACGCAAATGTGAACCGGGCCTTTGAGATTCTCAGAAGACAAGCCTATACATCCTTTGATCAGTGTGTGCAATGTTGTATGTGCAACAGTTGATGATTCATTAACAAGTTCTGTACACGAGACTGCTGGGCCTTTAGAATCAAATTCTTTGGAAGAACCAAGGTTATCTAGTGCTACTTATAGTAGAAGACCATTGGGTCAATGTGCATTTCTAGGAAGTAGGAAGGTCTTGCATTGAAAGCTTACTAAAGAAATAGGAATAGCTCCTGAAAGTTTTGCTTTGCGATATATTTCCATAGCAGCAATCTACTGTATTATTACATGCTTGGCATACCTATGCCAGGGTGAGAGTATTTCTTACTATACATGGCGCATCTATTCAGACTCAGAAGTGGAGTAATATGAAAGAAGGACCACCTCAATATCCATAGAAACAACTGATTCCTGTTGTTTGGTCTTGAGGAGCGCAGATCCTGGGTTTTTTAGGACTACTAAGCCTAAAGCACAACGGCACAAAGATCTGACGAAGGGTTGCGTTCTCCTGAACACTGTAAACCCTGAAACACGTTATCCAATAGAGCCTGAATTATTCGTATCCCTTGGTATTCCAGTTGTTTGGCCTTGAGGAGTGCACAGCTTGGATTTTTTAGGAACTATAAGTTCCATTTGCAAATATTCAATGTCCATATACCCTTATATGTAAGACAAGATAATGGAGTGAATCTCCTATACCAATCTTAATCCATTCCTCCTCTGGTGTGGGATGCACTAGAAAGTGTTGGAGCCTCTTACTAATTCTGTCATCTCTTGGGAAGTCCCATATGCTGGAACTGAAATCTACACTAGCAATGGGCTGGCATAAATTTTAGCTATAACTTATGTCAATTTTCTGGTGCAATTTATAAGAACTCCATCAGGCCAAGGAACTCCATCAGGCCAAGGAAGCCCTGTCCTGCCTTGATGTCCACCTCTACCCATTGTTTTCTACAGTGGTCAGTGTGGCAGAGAAAGAAAAAAGTGGGACATTTTTGGCACCAAAATTGTGCTACTTCTACATCAGACATCTGCAGTTTTGGGTGATAGATGAGACTATTGTGGTGCATCTCTGGTGCATGGTGTTACGTTCGTGTCTATGCCCAGACCCAGAATCCGGACTGCAGACTGCACTGCTAAGGGAACAGTGGAAGGAGACTATCCCTGAAGCTACAGCGGCTAGCTAGGCCCTGCCTGCGGGTGGTGGTCAGCTGTTCCCAATCTAGCCTTGGCCCCGACAACTCATGGCTCTCTAACACAAAGGCCTAGCCGACAGATAGGGCGAGAGCTACAAGAGAGCTAGGGACTGGGGATACTAAGGTGGTCACCCCTACAGAAACCAAGGTGCAGCTGCAGACACAACAAACAGGATGGGATGTGCTGGACAACAGACACGCAGCACAACACAATACATAACAAGAGACTGAGGAGAGGGACAGTGGAGAGGTGAGGAAAGGGTTAACACAGGACTGGGGGCAAACAAACTGGAACCCAAACCTCAAACAACCAGATAGTGCCAGGCAAACAGAACTGAAGGACAGGGTAGAGTAGAAGTGCGGAGGGGAAAACCAGACTCACACACAAGGCAACACTCACACCACTTCCAAGTCAGTTGTAATTCCACAAAACTCTCCTCCTCCCAGAGCCACGAATTCCAGTTGGTTACAACAAAAACCAGCAACTAGTGAAGCCAGCCCTCCTCCTATCCAAAGAACCTCAAGTATATTCTGAAGGCCGATACTCAATACCCAAACAGATGGCCTAATGGCAAGGAAACCACTAGAAGACTACAGAACACCGGATCCAAACCCCACCAGAAAGATTTCTTATACAAGTCTTCAGGTCGTGACACATGGCCCTTTTTTGCGCGATAGATGGAACACACTTTCCATACTTTGCTTCGATCGTCACTGTCTATGAATGTGGGGAGAGGGGGGGCAATCTGGTGCAGGACAAGGATGCCTTGGTCGGACATTTTTATTATAACTCATGCCAGAAAACTGGTGTATCATATACTGGAAATCTAGGCCAAATACTGACTAGTGTAGATTTCCATTCTGGCGCGAGGGCATGTTCCTAATTTATTAAGGGGCAGGAGAGTTTTAATAATTCATGTACACCTCGCGCCAATTGGGGCCTTTATTAAGACTGGTGTAGGAAACGCCAGTCTATGTAATTACCCCCCAGAGGACATAATCTGAAATACATATTAATCTCTTTTTATACCATGTTATTTATATGGGCATCTAATAACCAGTAAGTTGTATTTGCGATATATTATTGGTACTTCTATTACAAGTTCCCTTCACCTAAAGGCTCCAATATCTGCAACAAAGGATAAAAACAGAGTCAAACTGAGCAAGCAACAGACAGAGCGAGATAGCACATGTGCATCCAACTGTGCTCCCTGGCACTTGTGCCTGTTTGCAGGCAGCTGCACATCGCTGAAGCAGTCTCAGTTAACCAGCACCTGCGTAGCCCAACGCTCCATCAAGCGCGTAACTGCAAACACAGTGGTGACTCAGAACTACTGGCTGTATAGCTCCAGGTCAACAGAATCAAGCCTTTGAAAGCTAGATGCTTGAGGAAAAATCCATATATGACAAATGTAAGTAATTTAAAGTCACTACCTTGAAATTGCAAAACAGTACGCTGAGATAAAGTAGATATAAAGGCCAACAAAACAATGCAGATTTCTCAAAAAAATCACTCAATATCACATGCTTATGCGTTCCTATAATGAGGCACACCCATAGAGACACAACCGAGCAATCGAAACCCAGACAGCCACCTGTTACCAACAGTACTTTGTGGGCTATCGTATCAAACGTTCCCCATTTTCAGGTTCCTTTAACACTTTCAGGCCAATTTTTGTTCATAACTTTTTTATTTAGATTTTTCTTACTGGTGGTCCATGGGCGCCGCCATGTTGATGACGATCTCGTTCCCTGGAATAAGATCCGAGGGCAGCGATCCATTACTGTGGCAGCCAGGAGTCTATTAAAGGATCCCATTCTTGTTATCAGGCAGCTTGTAATAGAATTCTATGAATTTTACAATTGAATTTTTTTCCAGCTTCCCAGTACATTATATGGAATATTATATGGTACCGGTATGAAGTATAATTTATCTGGCAAATATTAAGCCGTCAAAAAAAGTTATGGCTTTTAGAAGGTGGAGAGAAAAAATCAAAAAGAAAAAAAAAACGGCTGCATTGGGAAGGGGATAAAATCTGCAGCACTGGTGCTTTGTTGTGCATGCTTTAGTCGCAGCATGCAGATGATACTTGTTTAATGGGAGTCTGTCAACAGGAAAATCAGTATCAAACAGTATCATGTAGGGCGACTTCTACACTTTCCAAAAATGCCTTTCTTATTCTGAATTGCAGCTCCATTTTCTTGAGTATCAGAATTTTATTCTTATATGAAAAGGGCTTTAGGGTCGTTTTTTCTCCTGCTGGGGCTTCACTCTCTGCTTTAACTGGCAGATGTACCCCACGTGGCCTTGGTCTTAGAAGAAGAATTTACCATTGGTAGCTCCGGTGCTTAAATTGGGAAAACATTTTAGGGGGAACTCTGTGGCCCCTGTACACAGTATTATGCTCCATAGTGGCCCAGTCATACAATATTGTGCTGCATAGTGGCCCCTGCACATACTATTATGCCCCATAGTGTCCCTTACACACAGTATTATGCCCCATAGTGGACACCCATAAACAATTATTATACTCTGGGATCTTTTCAGACCCCAGAGTATAATAATCGGAGACCCAGGGGAAGATACAAACATAAAAAAACACTGTAACTTACCTCTCCTGGGCTCCAGCGCATTCCCCGTTTATGTCGGCTATCTTCAATGATGGAAGAGATGTCATTTGAGTCGGGCTTTCATCGCAACGTATAAGAATGCAAGCCTGGCCCATGTGACGTCTGTGACCTCACCAAGTAGGCCCGAAGCCTTCTGGAGCCAGAGAGGTAAGTATCAGTGTTTTTTATGTTTCCCTCACCTCTCCTAGCCCTCTGATCATTATACTTGGGGGTCTGAAAAGATTCTTTATACCAGAACCGGTTCTTTATACCGGAACGTGTTCCAGCCCAATTTAAGCATATGGCCTGGGATGGGGAAAAGCTGATCCTAACAAATCGTGATGAATCGTTTTGTAAAGATGGAAGTCATGACACCCTGGCCTATTAAATCCAGTAGATGGTTATTTGGGGTCCACTATAGGGCAAGGAGTTCTTTCCAATAGTTCTCCCCCACCCCCCGTAGCTCATGAGGCATAAATCTATGACCATACCATTGTGATGTATTACTTAAGTACTTTTTATTGCGTGGCATTAATGCAGTTTTCATTACTTTGATATTAATGTTACATTACTCTATATTAATGCAAATTTTATTGCATTTTTTCCCCACATGATTAATGTTAATTTTATTGAGCAGGATTAATGATAATTTATTGTCAGATTTTAATATAGGGTGGTATTCACTCCTTCCTTTATTGCACAGTATTAATTGTTCGTTGTACTGCATTATTATTAATACCCTTTTTATTATGTTGTACAAATGCTCATTTTACAGTTTGTGCTTTCATTTTATTACAGAATATTAATGCTAATGTAATTGCGCAATAATTGTGCTTATTTTATTGCCTGATATAATTGCTAACTTGATTGTACACTTAATTATTAATAGTATTAAACAGACATTTATATGGCAGTTTTGGCCAATAGTCTTGCGATTATTACTGTAGATTACAAATACTTACATATGAATAATATAATTATTGTTTCTTTTATTGTGAAATATTAAAGCACATTGGTTGGCATTATTGCCAGTAATTCTATCCGGTACCAGAACAGATTTCAGTGACTCATTTCTATAGGGATTATAAAGTTACCCTTTTTCTATTCAAACAAGTTTCATGAAAATCAGGGGCTTCAAGTAGGTCCTTGTGGATCTAAGAATTGTATCTAGAAGAGTAGATGGAGGATATATCTGGAGAACCTGATCTGGAGGTATTGGGAAACACTAATACAATGGGGAAAGACTGTGGGAGGCCACTACTGGAGAACCATGGTATTACAAAATTCTCATTCAAATGAATAGCCTGGCACGTAAAACACCAATCATGTATTGATGTCCTACCCTGATAGGTTATCAATATATAATACCCGGAATCTCCCTTTAAAGGAATTCTATCATTCAGAAAACCCTTTTTCAGCTAAACATATTAAAAAGGCTATTCAGGTGCTGCCTCTAGTCCTGCAAATGACCCCCTGTGTTCTTGGAAAAATGAAGAAATAGTGTATTTAAATGAGGCTCATCAAGCACCCTTGGCACCCAGCACCCAGGGCCTGGCATCCGAGCACCCCCCACGTCATATCTTAGAAACGCCCCTCCATTGCTTGTACTCCTTATGCCCTCCTCCTCCAGACATCCTGTACCGCCCATATCTTCTCTATTCTCACTCCGACCGTTGATATCTTGGGTATGCGCAGTACCGCTCCATTCTGAGCGCTATTGTGCATGTCCGAGCGCCATTTTGTTGTAGAGAACTGCACAACCGTACTGTGCAGTTCTCTAAAACAAAATGACACTAGGACATGTGTAGTACCGCTCAGGACTGCTCAGAACCGCTTAGGAGGAGGGCATATGGAGTACAAGCAATGGAAGGGCATTTCTCAGGCCCTAGGTGGCCCTGGGGAACGCCAGGGTGTTTGGTGAGCCTCATTTACATATACTATTTCTTCAACTTTCCAAGAAACCGGGGAGGCATTCTACATGTTGCCAAGTATGATGTAGTAATGCTAGGATCACACTAGCATTTGGGTTTCCGTCCTTTGGGTTCGCTTGGAGACCCGAAATATGCACACCCTATCAGCCTTAAAAAGCGGTTCCACACGGAAACCCATGGATCCCATCCTACTAATATTATAAATGTGAAAGCTTGTTTGTTTGTATGTTTGTTTGGCTGTTTTTGTGTTTGTTACTCTTTCACGCAAAAACGGCTAAATGAATTTTGATGAAATTCGGCACATAGATAGATTGTAACCTCGATTAAAACATAGGCTACGTTTTATCCTGGTAAAAGATATGGCTTCACGACTGTTATGAATTTATGTTCACATACTACATTAAACAGCTCTTGGCAGCAGACTGATAAAGACAGGTCTCGATGTAAACGCATAGATAAGTCTGAGTCAATTGTGAACAAGTATTTGCATATTATCTGTTCTGCTCCAGGCAGTGCTGACACACTGGATGGGAAAACACCTTTCATCCAAATTGGCCGTTTGCCAATTTTAAACATGCCGGGAAAAAGAAAATCTAATTTGTCACAAAATTCTAAAACTACAAGAACTATGAAGGTAGCCAGAAGTCACAGACTTCTCCTCAAGAGAAGCTGAGGGGCATCATCGACACCAACAATACACTCATTATATGGCGTCCCAGTGAGCTTCTGAGATGCTGGAGCAATCACAGGCATAACGTGAGGAACAAGTTCAGCAGCAGGACAGCTTGAGAGCTGCTGAAACGCCGAAGCAGGCAAACTATGGACAGCAGCAATTTGGTGAATATAGGCGATCATCAACGCCAATAAGATGCAGACGAAGTCGCGGGCAGAGGCAAGTAGACTATAAAGGGGCCACAGGGTTTCCACCTGGTATCAACCAAAAATGGCAGAGAGAAAAACCCTCCTTGCCGGACTTTTCTCTCCGCCGATTTTAAGTGGAATTTGGGAAGGACAGGTCCGAATACTAGTGTAAACCTGGCTTAAGTATAAACGTTGCTTGTGTTCTGTAGAATTTCTGCATCTATAAAACAGTATTAAATTACAGTAAAGTCTATGAGGGCACAGAGCCCATAAAAAAAAAACTACAAAATTTTGTACAAAAGTTTAAAAAAAAAAAAACATTTTTGTGCAAAATTCTGACTTCTCCATCACATTGTGACATTTTCATGTCTTGTATACCAGAACACTGGCAAGCAAGTCATAATAATAATAATAATAATAATAATAATAATAATAATAAATTTTATTTCTATAGCGCCAACATATTCCGCAGCGCTGTACAATTTGTAGGGTACAAATACAGACAGAAAGATACATTACAAAGAAAGTTATTTCACACCTGCTCGCAAGAGCTTACAATCTATGAAGTAGAGAGGATGACACAAGAGGTAGCAGGGGCGGCATTGCTTATACAGAGGTCAGACAATGTTGTAATAGAGGTGACTGTCAGTACACAAACATAAAACTTTATGAGCCGTCGACAGTCGTGTCCTTTAACATGTGGATGGAGCTTGGACATATAAAGTTATCCTGAGATGGCATCATATCATGTGGGGAAATGTGGGAGCGGGGACAGAGGAGGGTTAAGGGTTTACGTTAGACATTGTGATAGGCCTGTCTGAAGAGATGTGTCTTTAGTTTGCGTTTGAAACTGTAGAAATTGGGAGTTAATCTGATTGTCCGGGGTAGAGCATTCCAGAGAAGTGTTGCAACTCGGGAGAAGTCTTGTATACGAGCGTGGGAGGTTCTGATAATAGAGGATGTAAGTGTTAGGTCATTGAGTGAACGGAGAACACGGGTTGGGCGGTAGACAGAGATGAGGGAGGAAATGTAGGGAGGTGCGGCATTATGGAGAGCCTTGTGGATGAGAGTGATAACTTTATATTTTATTCTATTCAGTGTGAATAGAGTCTAATACATACATTTGGGCCCATGGTATAATACAATCATTCCAGCTGTCATGGACAATACTACATGTCTTCTGTAAGGAATATCATATAATAAAGCAGTACGGGTATAGGTGTCATTACCAAATCATCTTGTCTATTACTTATGCTGCAATATCACCATAACACTACATGGTGAACGAGTGACAAGGCTCATTGCTGTCACTGTGGAAACAGATGAAGCCTGTAGGCCGCACTCCAGCGTGGAGATGCAGTTACTATGGCACCCATGAATCAGCCCTATTATTAGTTAATGGCGCTGGTATTGTCGTCTACAATATTTGTTTTGAAGTGGAGATTAGAGAGAAGGTTAAGCTGAAGCTTTTGGCTTCCAGAAAGTGTCAGATCCGAAAAGACGAGCAGTACTAATGTTATTTTCAGACATACCCATGCAAAGTACTTAATGGGAGAAAACAGCAGTATACAATAAATGCGCACTTTGTGCGATACGATCTGTTATAAGGCTGAGGACAAAGGCAAATGACTGGATGGCGTCGGTAAACATAATCATTGGCGACGGTGTAGTCGCACACCACCTCATTACGCCATTAGAGTTGGTAAACCCGGAGCAATGATATGTTATATCGCTTCGAGACCAAATAAACACAGGGTTACACATCATTGGGTTAACAATTTCCCTTCCCGCTATAATGCACTGAGGTGTGGGAATATAGACGGGAATGGTCTCCGCTTTTTATTTCATTAAAAAAAAGCACTACAATGGAGGACTATAAACACAGACATCAAATATTCATACAGTCACCGAGCGTGAACCGTGGCGAAATAGTGAATACAGTCCATTATATTCATGATCCAGTCTGAATTGACTCTATATACACAGATATGTGATCCACCCCTACCCCAGTATTTCATGAATTTGCCGTATTATAAGCGATTTACGAAAAGTGATATGGCGGTAGATGTGTATAAGGAGAATACGCTGGTGGTTATAGCATGAACTGAAGGCCAAGTGAGAGCAAAGCAGGGTAGAGAATAGGGCTGGGCATTCATTGAAAAGTAACCGGAATCAAACATCAACCAGGATTTCAGTTCAGGTATTACAATATTTGCAAAGTTCTACCTGCTGTTTAGTTCGGACCAAACGTGTTTGAATCAGAACTGTGATTATTATTATACTCACCTCTCCTGGGCTCTGGTGCAACTCTCACTGTCTTCAGGCCTTATGGATTTTGTCAGGAATCAGTGGGGCACATGGTGTTGTGACGCGAGCATCATGATCTATGTGACCAATGAAGCCAAATCCAAAATAACCTAACTGGGGTTCGCCCAATACGTACGGTAAAAAGGGTGTGGTTTAAAAGGGGCGTGGACTAAATAATCGCAATGGAGGAAAAATACCCAATTAATCGCAATTTTGATTCAGGTCATAGCCTAGTAGAGGGAGTACTATGCAGATTTTCTTCTTGGCACTTGCACCCTGCACTTGTCATGTAACTCAACAGGGCACATTTATTATTACAGATTTCTGATGTAAACCTTTTTTTGATGCCATGTGCAACAATCATTGTCCCAGTTGGCGTTTTTTGCTCCTCCTAAGTCATTATCATGAAGGTGTAACTGGATACATAAATCGGAGTTGGCATCAATTACGATAAGTATTGGGAGTTGGTGCAAATGATGATAAATATCACGCACGGCCTACATCCATACTCATGAAAGTGACGTGGGCAGTGCACAATGTACTAAGTTGCAAATTTTTGTGCAAAATCTGACATACAAGACATAATAAATTTTCCCCAATATGGAAGATTTATGAAGACTGGTGTATTCAAAGTGCTACTGTGAGGGCTTACAGGACAGAAATCTGAGACAAGATCTAAGCCAAAAGCGACTACAATGTTGGCACAGTAGTTGTAGAGTGGGCATTCAAGAGGGGCATAACTTGAGGGGGTGCAGAGGGTGCAGTCGCATCGGGGTCCAGGAGCCTTAGAGGGCCCATAAGCACTGGCACCAGTATTGAGATTGCAGCTTCCATATGGCCCATAAGCCAAGGAGACCCCAGATCCCGCTAACCACACTAAGGTGGATTAAACTCCTTAGCACCTGTAACCATCACTATCAAGAATTCGCTGTAGGGATAAGGTAGGGGGCCCCGGACAAAAGATTGCACCGGGGCCCACAAGACTTTAGTTACGCCACTAGCATTCGGAATTAATTCTACTGGTGGGTCCTAGCCATGGGATACAACAAGGGCTGCAACTTTTCCATTAGGGCTCACACACATGGCACAAACATGTGCATGGAGCCTGAACTATGTAACTGTCCTTTTTTTAATATGTATACGGAGAAGTTCTTTTCTAGAACAAAACCTTTTAGTCTAGAATTCCTCCATGTATATACGATGGAACATACCTCTATTATTATCCTTTGTATGAGAATTGGAGGTTATAGGGTTGGATCTATAGTATGTATGGCCTTGTGCACAAGCTTTCACTATGCGTCTGAATGTAGCTGCAACATCCAGTTAGGGTTCATGCTATTCAATGATATGATGAAAGGCTGTTTTCTATTCTTACATGTTGTAAAGCTTATTCTCTATCTTTTTTCAAAATTGTAATTGGATTATATATTCAGGGCTGAATTTTCAATTAAAATGTACCTTCAGCTATACAATAACTTCCAGAAGTGAATAGTACAGGTTAATATATATAGATTGTGAGCCTTATATGGGACAGTGATGGACAATATCTGTAAAGCACAGCGGAATACAAAATAAATAATACATTTCAGAAATGTGTTTGCTTCTCCATTTATCAAGCCGAGTTTCTTTTCACATATTAGTCTACAGAGAGGGGAGGGGGAGAAAACAGGCCGCTGGAAAAGACAGAACTAATTAGTGTTGCTACACTCTCTTATTCTGCTACATAGTTATGTATCACAAGAGGACTCTACCAGTGCACAGAATGGGGCAATAAATCAATTAACAGCCACCTCCTCCCCCTCCCCTCTCCATAGACTTCTGTGTGCAATCTTGATTCAGATTCTATCTAAACAGACAAACAATGTGAAGATAAGGAGAAAAGTAGCCTAATACATGGAGAAGGAGACAGATTATTACAAAGCTTCATTTATATTATTGATTTCTAAAATTAGTTTATTGTAAATTGTTTTATAATTGAAGGTAGACTATAAATACTTACCTATAGATGGCGCTATGTTGAAGGAGGCTTTTATATCAATTAGTTGTTGATGCTATGCCAAGTAGTGCAGTAACCCTCACCAAGTGACGGAGCTTGTCGTGTTTTTTACCTCTTAAACACTATGGCCTGGATGTACTAATAGCTAAACAGTGTAAACCTAGTTCTCAGTGACTGGTGCTGGGTGATAAATCTGGGATATCTTGCAATAATAGCAATAATTTTCTGGGAGAAATACTTCATTTTCTGGAAAAATGTCAGGGGTGTTAACAATTACGGCCATGACTGTATATAGGCAGTGTATAGCATCATATTCTTAACAAGAATTGTAGAGTCCCCGGATATTACTCTAAAGGAAGGCTGTCCAGTTTTAAAGGGGCTCTATCATTGGAATAACGTGATTTATGATATTCATATGCCTGAATAGCCTTTAAAAAGGCTATTCAGATGCTGCTACTCGTTTTTTAAAAGACCCCCCATTTCTATTACATACCCGTAAAACCGATATGTAAATGAACTTCTCCGTGCACCCTGGGCTTTCCCCCAAGGCACCATGCACCCCCCCCCTGCGTCATACCTTGAAACCGCCCCCTCTTTAGCTTGTGCTCTGAGAATTCCTCCTCCTCCTCCGTCCATGTAACTGCCTCCATCATCTCTAATCTCACTCCTGCGCATTGAAATGTTGGGCATGCGCAGTAACGCTCCCTTCTGAGAGCTACTGCACATGCCCAAGCACCATTTTCTCGTGCACAATGAAAGAAAGTGTCTTTTTAAAAAACGAGGAGCATATGAATATCACAAATCACATTATTCCAATGATGAAAGCATTGATGGGTTCGGAGTATTCTGATTCCTCTGTATAGGTGTAGATCTACATTAGGAAAACCGCTAACTAGACTATAAGCTGTAGAGAGCGGCAGCGCAGGCGGCATGCTGTGCATATCAAACAGAATCTATTGCAATCATTTTGTCATGAAAGTTTGCTATTAGCATTAAGGCTGAAATATACATGGAGGAACCAGCCGAGGAGCAATAATGTCCTTTAATCCAAAACCTCATTAAGAGCTTGTTTGAGTAAAGAGGAGAAGGTAACCATTAGCGAGAGCCCGGCGTGTGGTGGATAGCATATGGAAATGGCTCTATATCATTACAAGACTGACTTGGATCACATGCAGCGGCCACCGCCTGTACTTGGTGCCGTGAGCTGGTCAAGCCGTTCTGATGTATAAAAAGACTTCAAAGAAGAACAAGATTCCTCACATCTACTAATCATGGTCGTTGTTGTTGGGACTTCGCCCATTTTGTTGAGACTAAATTAGTAGAGTTATTTATATGTATCGTAATGGGGGTAAAATTTTAGAATAACTTTGGATTTACATATATCGAGGTTCATTATGAAGCTGGCCATACAAATTAGAGAATTGTGTATCAGGCGGTCCAACTTTTTGTGGGAATCTGAATTAGCAATTTTGTAGATTTCAACATGCTGCATTCTCTGTTGGGGCTTAATTGAGTTTAGGATGAGGTTTTGCTGTGTTTTTTTTTAGCCAAAGCCAAGAATGAAGAGGTTCTAATACTTCTACCTTCTGCTCAATCCACCCCTGGCTTTGGCTCAAAAAACTGCAACAACAAAAATGTGTATTTCCACAATTCGTGGCTTCAGCCCAGCGCCGCACCTCCCATGAGGCGACCGCTTCAGGCGACGCTATGCCGGGCCCCCGGGGAAGACGGCATTTTTGCTGACCTAAGCCAGTCCAGGAAAAGCTGTCCTGGACTGGCTTAGCGTCACCGTCTCGGCAGCCTGGCACGGGAAGCGAGCGGTGGATTGGGAAGGCCCTGTGGACGCAGCGCTGCTCCACCGGCCTCCCCTCACGCTCAGGCAGAGAGCAGGTCCTCTCCCTGCCTGCTCTCTGCCTACTAACGCCGCCCCGCCCCCCTTCGCTCCACCCCGCCCCTCCTCCCGGGGAGGGGGCGGCTTTCTGTCGTCCGCCTCAGGCGGCATAAAAGCTAGGTTCACCCCTGCTTCGGTCTTAAAAGGCTATTGCCGTCTCTGCAAATTGCCATAAATCCTCATCATCTGGGTGGGACTTACAGAAACAGATAATTGTTTCTATAAATCCTATGTTGCTCTCTAATGTTTCCGTAAAAAGGATAGTGTCACCATAGATATCCTTTTCTTAACCGTTTTTACGTGAAACACATTTTTTTAAGAATTGTTGATGATTTTTTCAAATTTTCCATGTCACTATCTATATTTTTAAAAAATACAATATCCTGCAATGTTCACTCTAGCCACTAAGCCTAATCATAAACTGGCACACATGGATTTTTATTGCAGCTACTGAGTTTACACCCCTTCCCTACAAAGAGCATGTCTATGCTATAAAGTAATTCAATAAATATTGTTAAAAATGCAGCTCGAGCAAAATGGTATACCCTATAACCATGTACAGAAAATAGAATAATATAATAATAATAATAGAATAAAAAAATCTACAAAAAAACCCAAAAAATCTGGTCTTAATAAATAAAAAAATGCAGTACAGTCAATGTAATTCTCAGGAAGGTGAATGGAAGCTATGGAAATAGCATAGTGCATTTAGCTACGCTGTTTCTGTGACTGTAGTGTTCTATTACTATGTTTTTGTAGCTCCCATTCACCCCTATGAGAGATATAGCAACCAGAAAGAGTAGCTCCAATTGCCAGTTTCCGTAAATCCCCCCTTGGTGGTTGAGGCTATGACCTTCCACTGTTAATACTAGCTGGGCCAGTGATGTGTTATCCTTGTAGCTACTTCATGGTCCCAGAAGAGGGCGTATCAATCAATCAATGTCGGAGCGGCCTATCTGAGCACCAGAGGATCTTCCGGTGGGGCCAGAGTCTAACATTAATTGTTCGGCAGAAGACGCCCAAATTTGAAGAGTACTATAACCTATTTCCTAAGAGTTTCTGGAGGATGGGCCCCTTGAATGACTTTATTTGGTGGGCCCAGGGTCTAACAATAATTGTTCAGCAGAAGACGCCCAAATTTGAAGAGTACTATAGTCTATTTTCGAAGAGTTGCTGGAGGCTGGGCCCCTTGAATCGATTTATTTGGTGGGCCCAGGAAACTCAATCCAACACAAAGGATTCATCTCTGGTAGATCTCTAGAATAGGGGACTAGAGGCTACGAAAATTTTGGAGAGTGCCCCAACTTTGGCCCCAAACTAGATTTTCTGTTTTGGCAATGGTTCGGTATACATTTGCTTTGATATTAACCCCGTGCACAGTCCACTCATACGGTAGTATGATGTAGATATTTCCAGCCGCTGTCCAAGTGTCTCCTATCCCCTGTATTGTGTACCCCTCCTCTTACACTGCAGATACATTGCAGGCACACACAGCACAGATCAATGTCTCCCATTCATCAGCTGAAATCCCATAATTGGGTGATTTAATAATACATTTCTAAAAGCTTTGCCTCTTGTCAGGAAATGATTTTCATTTAACAAGCCATCAGTTCACCGAGTGTTTTTTATGCCTAATTGATGACTGACACATATTCAGACTGAGCCCAAAATCTAATCATTCGCCTTCCTTTCTGTTTTAATAAATTGCTCATTGTAACAGTTTTAATTTCCTTCAGAAGCCGAGCACGGTCATGACAAGGTTGTCACATGCTCCGGGTAACAATCGCTGCCATATCCTCAGGTCAGCCGATGACTAATTTCTATAATAGAGGCAACGAGTAAAAAAAGGAATAGAATAGTTCATTTAATGAAGAAAAATTCAGATGACGTCCAAATGTAGGTTATTTGTGATATGGTTAAGATATGCAGCTTATTACAAGTATATTAGGTGATATCCATAGGACTAAGGCTGGGTTTACCTCTGTTCATTGGAGACTTTGTTGCAGAACCAGCTGAAAATTTTCTGCGCACGGCTTTTCTCTCTGACAGGTTTTGGAATGGCAAATATCCGACGAATACTTGGCGATCTCCATTATAGTCAATGAGGTCCGCCATTGTCCATGTGTAAACAGCAGTCCGGCTTTCCATCATTCCATTCCCCTGGTGGACCTGAACGATGGAGAACACAATGCTAGTGTGAACCTAGCGCAACTTCTCACTACATTTGGCCATTACATTAGGTGTATGGGATCGACCTTACCTTGTAAGACCTCTTTTAGGCCCCATGTACACGACTGAGTGTGCCTTCCAAGGAGGGGTTCAATACTCGGTTCCATGGAATATGGAGCATGCTCGATCCATTTTTCTATGCTTTATGGTGGTCATTTTTGCAAATCTGGAAGCAGAGCTATCTTGATACCCAAGTCATCGATTTGGTCAACCCAAAGAGGCGAATGGGTCTGTAAAAACCCCAAAAAAACCCTGCATGGATCTCTTTACCACACAGTGGAGTCTCAGCTTGGTGGTGTGAATAGAGCGTTAGTAAACTGGAACCAGCTCTTGTACTCCTTGCTGCAGACATCTATTCCCTGGTGTACGGGATGTTAAGTCTAGTCATGGATAAAGCAGAGCTTAACTAGACTATATACTAATCTGTAATAATACCGCTACATTATATATTTACCGCACAGTGTAGAGTGACAGTCCACCGAGAACGAAGCAGATAATCCGCAATAATAACATTTGCAGACTGGAAACGTTTACCTAGCTAAAGTAATGGCCATATAATCCCATCCTAGGCCTGAAGTCACCCTGACACGCAAGGCCTCAATGTGCACTTGCAGTGTGGTTTATTCTATTGCCTTCGCTACTACATTGGGGTTTCTCAGTTGTAGTTTAATTGACCCAGTAGTAATATTCCTAAAAAATTTTCAGCAGGGAGGCCACCACTTACCACACGACATAGTAAGCTATAGCATGCCTTAGTGATCAGATATTGTACATTGTAAGGAATCCCTCCCTAAAAAGCCGGGTTCACATGGAGTATTCTGGCTCGTCATTTGGTACGTAGACGCCGCGGGTGGATTTGCGGGTCGTATACGCTCCCATTGTTTTCAATGGGAGCCGGTACCGTACACGCGGCGCTATTTTGCAGCTGTGATTTTGCGGCGGCTGCAAAATAGCGCCGCGTGTACGGTACCGGCTCCCATTGAAAACAATGGGAGCGTATACAGCCCGCAAATTCTCCCGCAGCGTCTACGTACCAAATGACAAGCCAGAATACTCCGTGTGAACCCGGCCTAAGGGAACATATACTATGCTGAGTTGTAAGGCCTAGTTCACACGGGCAGCCACGTTAGAATAGGACCAAAATACACCTGCTGTGACTGTCGCAGCTTCCGACAGTTGCGGATTCCTGCTCTGGAGTAGGCCCAAATGAATGGGCCTAACTGCGGCCTTTGCCTGAAGAAAGGGCAGCTCGCTTCTTTTTTCCGTGAGCGGCAACATGCCTCTCACAGAAAAAATTAAGCTAGCGGTCTACATAGACCTCTGTTGTGAGGGGGCGGATTATGACGTGGATTCAGCGCCAAAATCTGCCCCCTCTTGCCCCACATGAACAGGGCCTTATACAGAATCTGTAACCTACTATGGGCCTCTGATTTTATTTGAAGGCAGGCGGTCTTTTTCTATAATTATATGGAAACTTCCATTACATGTCATATATTGAAGGTTTTCCCCCTAGAATTAGAACACCCCTATACAACATCGAAGCACACACCTTTGCCACATGTATGAGTCCTTATTGCAACTTTAACAACAATCTTTAAAAAAAATGTAAATCTGAATTTATGGGATTTTTTTCGGGGAACTGCTAGGCCATTCCCCTGGCTAGCCTAAGTTGAAGGCTTGAGCATCGCTGGGTTGAGATCTGCATCGGGGTCGCCATTTGGATACAAAATGATCAAACAAAAAAGTCCTGCAACTCAATGGGGTCTAAGTTGGGCTGCGTTCCCTCGCAGCATAAACCCCACAGCAAAAACTGCGGCATTTTACGGTCCCGACAAAGAGGATGGGATTTGAGCGAATCCCATCCACACATTGCAGAAAAATACCCGCTTTGGAAATGCTGCAATTTCGAAAAGCGTTGCTTTTCACAGCGTGTAAATAGAACCTACAGAAATACTGTCGTTTTCCCTATAAGTATAATCGAAGTAGAAAGTCCGCAGATACGCTTACGCTGCATTTATTTCCGCAGCCTTATCCTTACATAGGAAACCTGCGTCAGTTCCTGACTGGTGTAGATGTTCATTCTGGTCCTGAATTATTAAGAGACCGGCGTTAGCACCAGTTGCGGACTTCATTAAGGCTGGTAAACAGAACACCAATCTTAATCATTTTCCCCCTGTGTGTACGAACAGCCGAAAAGGCTTTTACAGAATCCATGACAAATCTGTTTTAGAGCAGATTCCAAGTTCCCTCTGAAGTATTGCCAAGTTTTAATTAGGTTCCAGTAATATACAGAACTATCATATGAGTCTTAGGCTTGCGGAAAAACTGCCTTTCCTGATGCAGATTTTGCTGCAGTTTTTTGAGTGGATTGAACAGAATGGAGAAGTATAAGAGCTTCCTATATACAGTTCATATCCCATTCCTCTTGGCTTTGGATATAAAACTTGCAGCAAAATCTGAAACAAAAAAGCAGCTTTTCCGCAATGTGGGGCCTCTGCCTTAAAGGTAGTTTCAAAACTGTTGACAGTGCTATATTGGTACCTAGGAGCACTCATATAGGTTGTAAGACAGAGGAACCCATGCTATAATCCCCCTTGTGCGTGACCTGTGGTAGCTCTAGTACTCTTCTTAAAAACAGAGAGGTCCAGTTAGGGAGCATTAAAGGGAGTCTGTCACCAGCAAACCAGTCAGCCTTACAGGTAGATAGGTTAGGGTTACCTGGGTCATACACTGTGTACCACTTGTGAATCGTTGCCTCTGTTGCCAAAATATTGCCATTTATCTAAATATGCACAGGAGCTCTTTGGAAGAAAGAGGGGGTTGTCATTGAAGTGCTCAAATCCCGGTGGAGATCCAAGGGTCATGCATTGAGATAGTCAGGACCTATAAGTACCTGGGTGTGCTCCTCAATAATAAATTGGACTGGGCCGACCACATGGATGTGCTGCACAGAAAGGGCCACAGCAGGCTCTACCTGCTCAGGAGGCTGAGGGCCTTCGGAGTCCAGGGGCCACTTCTTAGGGCCTTTTTCAACTCTGTGGTTGCTTCAGCCATCTTCTTCGGTGTGGCCTGCTGGGGGTTCAGTATATCAACCAGGGACAGAAATAGACTTGACAGGCTGATCAGAAGGGCCAGCTCTGTCCTGGGGAGCCCCCTGGACCCAGTACAGGTGGTGGGTGACAGAAGGATACGGTCCATGGTGACCTCCATGTAGGAGAATAAATCCCACCCCATGTATGAGACCTTGACGGCACTTAGAAGCACTGTAAGTGACCGTCTGCTTCACCCCAAGTGTCAGACGGAGTGCTATCAGAGGTCCTTCCTCCCAACCGTGATCAGGCTGTATAATCTACATCAGCCCAAGCAAGGAGAGAGAGCTAAATGATCCTGAAGTCTTCTTTCTTTTTTTTCGTCTTTAGCTGCTTTTGAATCCTAGTATTTTTTGGTAGCCTATGTGTCTCCTACTGTAATATATTACTGTGTATTATCCTGTATCTGTAAATTATCCATACTGCTGTAACACACTGAAATTTCCCCATGGTGGGACTATTAAAGGATTATCTTATCTTATCGCTCCAAAGAGGTGAACAGCAATACCCCCATTACTCCTAAGAACTCATTTATTTATGACAGAATGGCGATCTCTAGACAACTGAAGCGCCAATTCACAAGGAGAAAACACTATTTGATTTAGGTGACCTTAACCTATCTATTGGGGAGGGTGATTTTCTTGGGTCTGCTGACAGGCTCCCTTTAACTCTGTTTTCCCTGAACAAAGCATGAATCCAATAATACAGCTATTTATGGAAATTTACCATACAAAATGGTGAACGCTGGATCCTAGAGGGACCTCCTCAGCACAAGTCCATAAAGAAGAGTATAGGGGATCGATACAAGGTTTATGGAAAACCAGATAGTTATGAGGTCATGTTAACCAGCACAAGAAAGGGTCCCCTTGTAATGTTTACCTAGGGCCCCGCCACCTCTGCTTATAGGAAGCTTGAGATACTTTGACCTAGATATCCACACTGCTTCTGCTGACATTCATGAGGTGGGAGACAAATTACTCGTATAGCTTATCAATGTGCGTCTGAGCTGATGTGCGGGTCACGGTAAGTGGCAAGGATACAAATCAATAAAGGCAAGCACAAACTAGACGGTAGGTTTGTTAAGGAAACGTTAATGAGATTCTGAGAATATCATGTACTGCATGTCCGTAATCGCCCAAGAAGTCTAAACACGAGCTGACATTACTAATACTAGCTGCCTTATTTTAATACACGGCAAGCAGATCTTATATATAACCAGACAGTGACAATTTCCACAGTATAAATTGTTCACAGTTAGTCTGACAAGTGGCTCAAGTTGTGACTCAAGATGTGATTACAAGGCTAGAAAGACGGCCAGATACATAAGGTCTGCAAAAACAAATTCTAATAAACCAAACATCATAGTTGGTAAGGAAAGCCTTGGGGCCCATATAGACCTAAATCTGGGGCCCACTGTTCCCGTATAATTCAGTGATAAGTGATAAGAATAGTATAACATTATGCAAATTATTTTTATTATTGAAGAAATTAAACTTAAATTTACAGGTGGTTGCCTAAATTATATAAAAAAATATTAATGGTAATATGAATATTAATCATATAAATTCATATTATATATATATATATATATATATATATATATATATATTTATAATATATATATATATATATATATATATATATATATATATATATATATATATATATTTGCAGTTCTGGACAGGTGTCTGCTCTGGATTAATGTACCCAATCAGACCTGTAGAATTTGGCACTTCTGAACCCTGCAATTGGTTGCAAACCACTGTCTGCCAATAAGCCGAGACCTCGTGGATCAGTAGAATGACCAATGTTTCTGACCCAGATAGTACACAAAACCCTGTTGTCAGTTGCCTTGTGAGCTGTATATAGAGACTGTTCCTGTAACTACTTGCTTGCAAATGTGTTTAGAGACTGTGCCTATCACTACTGAGAACTGCCAGGATCTGTGCCTCTATTGTGAAATGTAACTGCCAAGTATTGCCTGATATTGAGTAAACCTCAGTTCAATTACTGTAAGATCTCTGCCTGTTCAGGTCACTGCGCCACCCTCTGCTCGCGTGCTGCGGCGCAGGAGGCGTGTGCAGTTTGGTTCTTGGCTTAGAGTTCTTGGTCGCACTGTGTGAACACAGCTGTAGTTCTGTGATTGAATTTGCACCACACCTGTCTTCTGCCCTTGGTTGCCTCTGTTCATTACGTGTTAATTCGTGTGATTGACAGCCTGCCTTCCTGTCAACTCCAGGGCCGGGTTCTTCCTCCCCTATTATATCTTGGCTCTCAATCACACTAGTGCTTGCTATTGCCTTGTGCATACTTGCTCCTTACTGTCACTATCCTTGCTTGCATTCTAATCCTTGACCTTTGGATTTCCTCACTGACTATTCTTTGGACTCCGATTTGGCACTGCATCGCTCGACTGTTAATGACCCTTGGCTAGCTGACCTCTTTTTGTTGTTGTCCGTCTTGTCTCCGTTTTGTGTTCACGTATACAGGAAGGGACCCTCTTCGTGATTGCTGCCTATTACATAGGATAGGGCCTGGCAATAGTAAGGGACAGTTGGGGGCTTCAGCTTAGGTCTCACTGTCTCTTGTGTCCCGTCCCAGGGTTCAAACAGTTACTGGGGAATTGCTGTCCTAGCAATTCCCTAACAACTATATTATCTCTATCTCCATCTCATCCTGTGCACCCTGCACAAGGTCAATGGTCATAAGCCACACCACAAAAACTGACCGTCTCACATGCATATATAATGCAGTCGGATCATACAATATATAATCACACAGAATAAATCAACTTTTGCAACCATAATCTAAAAAGTTATATTTATAGCCCACATTTAGAACTGAATCCCATCAATGGGAACAAGTTTGAAAGAAAGTTTTACTTCTTGAGGAACCAGTAAGTTTGAACCCTCTGCTTGTTTCCATCCCATTTTTTGGCAAACCACAAATATAGCCATAAAGGTCTCAAGATCCCTGGCCAGGAACATCATGTAGTTTGTATCTGTACTTAACCCCCACAAATGATAATTTTCAGGAACTTTTTTTCAATTAGCTCCAGAGATTCGTCCATCCCTGCAATGTATGTGAATGTGAAGTGATGCAGGATAATTCAATCTCCTAAAACATCTCACTAATTGTCTTGTAGAAGCCTGAAGAGTATGACATGTTTATTTCAATTTCCAGTTATCGCTTTATAAACAATGCGAGCAGCCATGCATGCACTGTACAGTATAGTAAAAGTGACATCTCTCAGATTCGCTTCTCTTACGTTGATAGATGAAAACATGAATGTGATGCGGCAAACGTACCATTGCGCTATAGAGACGTTGTATGGAAAGGAAAATTGTTGTAAACCATATCAAAAATGAGAATTTTCTATATCTTCTACTAGAGGCATTGGTAAATCTGGATTTAACTCGCCACCAAAAATACCACCAAACTCCTGGATATTGACTGTTGTCCAGCGATGCAAACTGTAAATGAGACCTCCATTTGGTACTGTATATATGCAGGGTCTTGATGGACAGTCTGTTCTCTAGCTGCATAAGCCATATGTGATGTCCTATCAGTTTTTCTGCTTCTAATAGCCTCATTACGGCTGCAGCACAATTTACATTTCTTTCTGAGGCAGGGAGTTTGTACAATACAGAGCAGTCATCTATTATAAATACTACTGGCTTACTTTCATGTCATTCTGCCAGGAGTAACTGTAAAATAGCAGAAAAAAGTGAACATAAAATAGGTTATCCAGAGACAACGGACTGCAAATCCAGGTTATGATGCAGCTAAAACATCCCTGACACAGAAAAAAAGAAATCTAAGCACAATCGGGACATCAGCTTGCTGTCTATGACTAACATCCCACCAGCAGTATCACAAGCAGCTAGTCAGAAGTTGACAGATATACATAGACTCTCCTTAGAGTCCTTGTGAGCAGTGAGCTGTGGCAGGTTTCTCTCAGAACAGTGTAAAGACAGGAACAGGTGTGTGGAAACATGTAGAGGCTATGAAGAGAGATCTACCCCTCCCGACATCACTTTCCGTGTTCCATCTTGAGTCTGCTGGTTTCTAAAGACAGAATTTTAGTAACAGGGAGTGAACAGCAAATGAGGAGGGAGAAATATAGTGGCAGAAACTGTAGAGAGGATTTTGAGGCAGAAAACAGCAACTTTTTAATATAAAGTACATTATATTTTGGTCCAGAATTGCATGATTGAGTCAGTGTGACAAGTTTTCTGAAAAATTTGCAGTGATCTCTGCTTTAATTTTAATTGGTGATTAATTAAAAATTATCATAAACAGAAAAGCAGGCAGCAGGGGAGGCCTAAAAAAGCCCCGATGCTTATCTGTTTCCTTCCTTCTGCTGTATACAGAATGGCTGAAATGGTGACATCACGTTGACTGGACCCCTGGAGTTTCTACTACTTAAAGTGATGATAGGCTGCAGCGGTCCCATCAATGTGATGACACCATTTCAGCTGCTCTGTATACAAAGTGGCGGGGACATAGAAGAGATTCGGATAAGTATGAATGCATTTTTAATTTAAAATTCTCCCTTGGTGCCTGCATTTAATTTTATCATCTCGGGCAACCTATTTAACATTTATAAATATAAAAAACTTTAGCGGCCTGCAGCTGCCACTAGAGGAAAGTTAGAAGCCGCGTGAATACTGAATAAAAAAAAAACTGCATGCAGTAAGCTATCCCTACAAGTGGCTTCTTCAAACCTATATTGTATCACATAAAGGGATTGTCAAAGAGTAGGGAAAAAGAATCTGACTTGGCCTGGTTGATCATTTTCATCTAAAATTGCTTGCTTGGCTATTTTCATAACTCCCATAGAAGTGAATGGAAACAGTTGCGCATGCGCGGCCACCACTCCACTCACCTCACTAGAGCGAATGGGGTAGGGAGACCTACTTTTCTGGAGATAGGTGGGCGTCCCTCACCTGTGGGAATGCCACTCTTCTCCACTGTACTTGTTGGACATACAGAGTGCACCAAACAATATGTCATTAACTATAAGACACATACTTAACTATTGCTGACACTTAATCCCTTTCTTTGTATTTCAGCCTCCGGGGAGAAAATGTCCCTGAAAGCCGCTACAAGCAACATCACCAACAAAAATGATCCCAAGTCCCTGAATTCTAGAGTCTTCATTGGCAACCTAAACACAGCAGTGGTGAAGAAGAGTGACGTCGAGTCCATTTTCTCAAAATATGGGCGTGTTGTTGGATGCTCGGTGCATAAAGGATATGCTTTTGTACAGTACTTGAATGAGAGGCATGCTCGGGGCGCGGTTCTTGGGGAAAATGGACGAGTACTGGCTGGTCAGACGCTAGGTATGTATAACCTGGCCTAGCCAATGAGTGGAACAGTCGGTTATTGATGTTCTGTTCCTTATATACTTATGTACAGTACCCCATTTACTAGGTATTTACTGAGTGTAAACTAATTGCCTACTCTATATACTACTCTACTCTACATACTATCATGTGTAAGGACCAGTGGCATAACTACCGTGGTAGCAGTGGTAGCGGTTGCCACAGGGCCCGGGACATTAGGGGGCCCAGTGACAGCTGCTACCGCTGCGTTTTTTTCTTTTTTCTTAACAGGCTGTTACCCGCTGGAGTTACTCCAGCCAGTAATGGGCCCTATTTACTTACCGATCCTGGCTGGTAATGAAATGGAAAAAATGAAATGGAAAAAAAATTCATTTGTGCCATCGTCCATTGTGTCGGCCATTGTTCTGATCAGTGGGGGTTTGAGCAGTCGGACCCTTATTGATCTGCAAATTGGATAGGGGATCATTTGCTTTGGTGGGAAAACCTATGTAACTAGACTATACAAGGCCCCATGTACAAAAGTAATATAACACGAGCTGCAAATTGTAGAACCCATAATACAACACCCATAGACTTCTATGTGGCCCTTCCATACTTATGCATGCCTCATACTGAGGCTCTTTCTTTCAGGTTAAAATATGGCAAAATAGTCAGTTCACGTTGCCTTTTTTCCATTATCCATAGAAGTGAATGGGCTTCTTTGACCAATACAATGGATACACAACACAAGCAGACCACGTCTATATCCACATCTGAGCATCTGCTCAAGTATTCTATACAGTATATGTCATGCCAGGTTACATTCTGGAGCACGGGGGTTACCTATTTGGATGCCACATGGGATTAAACATCTTACCACACCACAGAGTCTATGTGCTATACTCCATGAGCAGACATCTTCCCACAACAGGAAGGTCCACAGTGTTGTCTAAAGTAGAGCAGGGGAATGAAAGGTTTAGCAAATGTCCCTCAATGTGTATACAACAACACTGTCCTCCAGATACAAGTGACATATAATGTGCGAACAGCTAAGGTCACTTTGTAAATATGAAATAAGTGGATGTGAACATGTTTTTCTTCTTTATGCTTGGAGGGTTTCACACCTCCAGGATTTCTCAGTGCCTCTAAGAGGTCTTCACTTGTAGAGAATTTTCCCAGCTTCCCGAACCGTACATTAGTGTTAACTAAACATTCGGCAGACGCCGGGATTCTTGTTTTTTTATGGTTAGACAACGTAACCAAAGTTTAGCTTTGTTAATACTCTATGCCATTGGTAATGGTTGCTGAAGGCAACAAGGACGTTTCTTCCATGAGAAGCTTTTGACATGTGAGGCCCATTATGTCTTTATTATTGCCATTACGAGACGAGTAACACTCTGGTCTACCTTGGTGATGACTGATCTTCGTAAAGAATTGAGAAATACTTTAGAACTAATATTTCTCTATGAAGGTAAAGATTTATGGAAATGTCTAGGACGTGGTCAAGGTAGACCAGCCTGACATTAAATGCAGACAATAAGTTCTTAAGGACAAATTAAGGAGATTTTGGAGCAGCAAGAATGCAAGATTGTCAACGTCATATGTCAAGATAATCTGTGGTGCTGAGATAATGCCGGTATATAATGTTTGACTTTTTCATTTGTTCGGTTTGGATAAAATATTATTCTGATCTTCTTGGTCAAAGCAATGTCATATAATTTTTCTTAAGTCCTCTTTGGACAAATTTAGCTAAATGATTGTAGTTAATATTGCTCGGACACTTCATGGTAGATTACGTCCATCATAATCATTGTGTAGTAGATCAAAGGGTCTACCTAGGACAAGATACACTTTACATGAATTGAAGCCAGTCCAAATATTCTGAAGTCTGGAGAACAGTCTTAGAATTCAAGTACTGCTCCATTCTCTTCTCCTCTGGCCTACCATGTCCAAATGAGTCCACTGTCAAGATAGCGTGGGAGGGGGCAACACGGTGGCTCAGTGGTTAGAATTGCAGCCTTGCAGCACTGGAGTCCCGGGTTCAAACCCTGCCAGGAACAACATCTTCAAGGAGTTTGTATGTTCTCTCACGTGGTTGCGTGGATTTCCTCCCATTCTACAAAGACATACTGATAAGAAAAAAATATGTACGTTGTGATCCCTATATGGGGCTCATAATCTAAATTTAAAAAAATAGATAGCATGGGGAAAAATGCAGCAAAGTAAGACCTGGTTCACATCTGCACAAGGTTTCTGTTCAGGGGGTCCCCCCCAAATGGAAACCCAATCAGCCTAAAAAAGTGGTTACCTTAGGAAACCTGAAGACCCCATCGACTCTAATGGGGTTTGTGTGGTTTCTATTCGGTTTCTGTGAACCAACCCTGAGAATAGAAGTGTTAATAGCTTATTTTTGTCTAAATCCCACCAGTATTTGGTGTCACTGCCAGGAAGAGTCCTGGAGGCACAGGCTTAGCTATTAGGGGTGCAGTGATAGAAGCCACTCCAAAGATTCCTTTGCCACCTAAATTATAGCACTATACTAAATGTCACAATGTAGATCGGGGTCCTGTTACAGATTCTGGATTGGGGCTCAGGGGATTCAAGTTACATCTCGGCCTGAAAGTGATGATATGACACTCGCAGTGCCCTGATCTCCTCAATCATTCAGTCTGTCTTAGATTACAAAACATGGATGCTTCTGGATCATTATTATTCCAAATTGCCAAGTATATAAGCAGTGATGTTTTTAAAATGAGGGCTGAAAAAGAGGGCACCTTCTGAGCTATGTTGACACGGGTCATGTGGTGGCTAGATGACTAGGTCTTTTATGGTGTTCCAAGTGTGCAGTGCTTGGTACAGTACAACAGGTTCATGGGCATCCAAGTAAGTGGGGAGCGAAGGCTATGTTCACTGGTTATGGGGTTCTTGTGTAGCAATAGACCCATGCTGACTCTGTTCTACCACTAAAAAAGCTTACAATGGGTACATGAACATCAGATCAAAACCGTGCCGAATAAGGTGGCCTGGTCTAATAAATCACATTTTCATTTACATCATACGGATAGCCTGGTATAAGTGCAATGATTGCTTGGGGACAAGATGGCAGGATATGATACTGATATGAAGCAAGTCAGCAAGGTCCAGCAATGTTCTACTGGGAAACTTGTCACGCTGGCATTCATGTACATATACAATATTGCTGTAGACCAAGAATACCACTATATTCTAATGGCAGTGAGTGGTATCTTTCATCAAGATAATGTGCCTTGCTACCCTGCACTTAGGACTGCTTGGAGGAACACAGCAAAGAGGTCTTGGTCTCCAAATTCTCCAGATATCATTCCGATTGAGCCTTTGTGGGAATGACAGGTGTGACCCATAAAGTCTGCAGCTTACAGGACTTAAAGGATCTGCTGCTAACTTCTTGGTGCCAGATACAAAGATCTTGCGGAGAACATGCTTTGATGGGTCAGAGCTATTTTGATAGCACAAGGGTGACCTACACCTTATGACCATTGTAAATCTTGACGTGACTTGAAGTGGTTCCCATCTCTATTCTATGTGATAAATCACCGCCTTCTCTGTGTGCCATGCTGAATCTTTTACTGCTCTGTCTTGCTAGACAATTACTGCCCCAAGTCGGCCGTCTAGACCGCAGATATCAATTAAACCTATTGTACTGTAGTGAGGAGTAGACTTCAGAACTGCTGATCTTCTCATCATGAAGGGCACAATACAAGAGTAGACTAGTGAACTTTCAGAAATGAAGGCGCCACCATTATTATATTTCACAAAAACACGAGTCAATGCATTCTTGGAGATGACTTTTAAGAAGTCTTAGTCAAGTGACTGTAATATTTGCATTTACTTCTTAACATTACCCTTAGGTCTTCATTAGAAGGTCCTTTGTATTAGATTAATAAAACTCATCGTATTCCAGATCTCTTTCATAATTGGAGCCTAAAGACCCTCCATATTTTCCTCCTTTCATCTGCTCGGCACCTTATATCCTCTCTCCGATTTCCGTGCACATTTCGCAGCTGTTATGGAAGGCCTACAGATTATGGATCCTCTAGCAAATATTATAAAACGACACTGACACCGTGACTTGGTGGTTGTGGACAGAGCAGTAAATCTTCCGAATGACTCCTCAGGATGTTTTAAATCTGTCTCTGCGAGGCAATGCAGGATCCTCCACTCCATGATATGCTTGCCCTCCCTGGCCTGGCAGTGCCTGGTATAATATACGGCGGGTTCTCCTGGGGCTGGCACACACAGCCATGCTCACATTACTTGCTGTAGAGCTGGTTGTCAGCTTCATGCCATGATTTGCGGGGTAGCGGCTGGAGCAAGCAGCAACTCATACATCAGAGAGGCCATGGCAAGGTCAGCAGTGGAGACATGATCATGAGAACAGAAGACGGAGTATTTATAACATTACGCAATGAATGTCAATGCGCGTGGAGCAACCGGCAATCAAGAGAGACGTCTTTTAATGGTGCTGAAAGTGACTTATTCGTGAAGGACCATTTCTTTGTGCCCTTCTTTAAAAAACGAAATGCCGCATGGCTCCTATCCAGCTGATTTAAGCAATGTGACATTTATGGCTGTCTACCAATGAGCAGTCACGTGGGTTAGTTCTCACGTCCTTTGTAATACTCAATATCTTTTATGTGTCAAAAAAGATAGCCAGATAATATTATAAGATTCATATTTAGATAACCAGAAAAAGTATCATTGACAGAGGTCTCCATAGAATTCAGGATGCAAGACTGGGCATAGTATATGGTGGGGCTGTTTCTGTGGAAATAGAAGAAAATATTCTAATGTCTATGGGAATTGCAAGAAGATCAATTCCCCAGTAGCTTCTGGTGAACCTTTGGAGGAGGAGCACATAAAAACATGAGCCCTTAGCTGAACAGAAGACAGAAAACAACTGGGCGATAGTCCCTTCTTAGACATAAGTGATGACAAAGATCGTAGAGAACACAAACAACAACAAACGGGAGGTCAGCTAGCCAAGGGGTCAGTATCAGTAGAGCAGCGCAGTACAGAATCAAAATCTGAGAGAATAGTCAAAAGTAAAGCCAGAGGTCAGGAATATGTAAAGATATAACAAACAGTAAAGAGCAAATAGCCAGTGTGCACAAGGCAATAGTAAGTGCCAAGGTGATCGTGAGCAAACAATAAATAGGAAGAAGAACCTGCCCCAGGCTTGATAGGAAGATAGGCTGTCAATCACACAGCTAAGGTTAGTCTTACACGGCCGTATTCAATGTACGATCTGCAAGTTGCTGATCAGCAACATAGGCTCCGCAGATGTCCGTGTCCTGCCGCACTCACCCATAGAGTTCTATGGGCAAGTCCGTGTAGTTCCGTCCTATAAATTGAGGACCACGGTTGCGGCCCGGCCACACTACGGACCATTTGCGGACATTACAGTCGTGTAAGACCAGCCTTAGGTGAATATTAACTATTAGAGGAGCAGAGGGAAACCAAGGTGAATGATATGGGTGTGGTGGAATATCAATTATGCAGGTGAGGGAATAGGAAATTGTGTTCAGACAATACAAGAAGAACCCGAAGCAAGGAATCACAGCCGGACATGCCTCCTGCGCCGCAGCATGCGGCCGGAGGATAGCGTCGAAGCCTGGATGGGCAAGGATGTTACATAATGCTTCCTCATTTCATTTCCTCATCTCCGATTCTGTCTCATATTATACTTACACCTGTGAAATATATAAAGAAATCATCTCTATATGTCCTAAGAGATCCTCTATATAGTCCTGCAACTGTTTGTAAGACAACTGGCTGGAGCAGGAACCTCCTTGTTGTGCCCTGTTTTCAAGACAAAAATATCGTTAAATGGGATATCCCGGAATTGAAAACATGGCTGCTTTCTTCTTCTAGTGGACACATGGCAATTCCACAGCCCCGTTCCCTGGTTTCTAAGGTTAACTGCTTATTAATGCATTCGGTATCCGGAGCGGACTCCCCAAACAGAATACCGAACACAGATGTGAACCAGGCCATAGATGGAGTAGATCAGCAGACTAACATCTTTGTTCTCGGCAGGATTACTACAAGACTGAGGGCAACTATATTTATCGTTTACCTGTAGCAGTCATTTTAGGGTTTAAGGATGTGTGAGGCCAGGGCCCAACGTGGCATAAATACTGCAGTTTGGTTGTAGCGGAAACGCCACAGAAAAAAATGCAACGTTTTACAGTCCCTGCGTAGTGGATGGGATTCTAGTGCACTATGCAAAAAAATGTGCAGCAGACACAATGCGATTGCAGTTTTGGAAATTTCTGCATATCAATTGAACCTACGGAAATGCCAGCGGTTTCTCTATAGGTATAACTGAAGTACAAAGGCTTTCTCTGCGGAGTTTCTTTGAAAAGCGCTGCGGGAAAAAACGCGATGCTTCTTTGCTGCGGGCTGCTACGTGAGGCCTTAGCCTAAGGCCGGGTTCACACAGAGTATTCTGGCTCGTCATTTGGTACGTTGACTCTGGCGCTATTTTGCGGCCGCTGCAAAATAGCGCCGCGTGTACGGTACTGGTTCCCATTGAAAACAATGGGAGCGTATACGGCCCGCAAATCCTCCCGCGGCGTCTACGTACCAAATGACGAGCCAGAATACTCCGTGTGAACCCGGCCTAAGAGTTCAGAGATCTGGGGTTTGTCTAGTGTGCGCAGGGTTGTGGCGCCCGTCTATGTCAGGCTCTATAATTAGGACCCAGGCTCATGGATGTGACAGCGACATTTCGTCTATGGCCATTATAGAGTCCTCAAAGAGGTTGGCGGCTTAGATGCAGTTTATTTTTGCAGATGAATACAACAGAAAGTGACTCCTGACATGTTATATTATATGCTGTGTGTACAGGAATATTCTATCCTACAAGCACTGCTTACTAGAAAGCCTCCGTACATTGCCTTACAGGCCTCGTGCAGACGGCTGTGTCATGGGGCTGAGCCATTAGATTGAGTTATTGTGTCAATGAATAGAACGTTCTTATCAGCTTCAATTCCCAGACTTTCCGCTCTCTTTCTTAAAATTACCTTTCAGTATTAAGACTTTCAGTTCGGGGCCGGCATTTATACACTGGAGTATCCAGCAAGACGCTGGATACTTCCATGCTGCACACCTGTCTAGATTCATTCTGGATTGGAGCTTCCGTTAGTCTCATCATTGTAGATTCCTCCTTATAGGCTAAGGCCCCATGGGACGATACGCTGTGGGAAAAACCGCGGCGGGAACGCATTGTGGTTCTTCCCGCAGCGCTTTGAACAAAAAGTTCACTGACTTTCTGTTACAATTATATCTACGGGGAAGCCGCCAGCGTTTCCGTAGAGCAAATTGACATGCTGCAATTTCCAAAACCGCACCGGTTTTGAAAATTGCAGCGTGTCCGCGTTGCAGTTTTAAACGCAAAGTGGGCATGGGATTCGCATGAATCCTATCCACTTTGCAGTTGATGTATAACGCAGCGCTTTTTCCCGCGGTGTTTCCGTCAAGGGCAAATCGCGGCATTTCCGACCCATTGGGCCCCGGCCATAAAGTCAGATATTTAGCCGTATCTTTAGTCCAATATCTCCTCCTGATAAGACGCAGGGTAGCTCACTGCTTAGTACTGCTATCTTACAGCTCTGGGGTCCTGAGTTTGTATCCAGCCAAGGGTAAATTGTACGGCGTTAGTATGTTCTTCCCATGTTTGCATGGATTTACTCCGGCCATTTCTGTTTCCTTCCATATCAAGTGAGTTTGGAGTTTAGATTGTGAGCCCCAATGGACGGTGACAGTTACAGAATAGTTGGTGCTATACAGTATAAATGAATACATTGATGGATTTCAACCAATCCTAAATTATGGGAAAAAAAACCTATGTTATAATATTACCATGCAATAAGTAAGAAGGTGTTATATTGTCTGCTGCCAGAGGGAGAAGGAGACCAACTCTGACCACAGCCCGCCCACAGGTTAGCAGCAGCACCAAAACTGAATAAAAGGGTATTCATTTATGGTACAAACACTGCAAAAACTGTTATTAACAGCATTTCAGGAGTATTAAAATAAAAATTACTCATGGAATAGCCCCTGTAATAAATTCTACTATGTTAAGAGGGTTTTCTGGGCTACAGATAGGTCACTAAAATCAGATCTGTGGGGTCTGATAGCTGACAACCCCACTGGTCAACTACTGACAGCAGGTGATACAGAGACAATGGAGCAGGCAGCAGAGAGCGCTAAGCTGAGTACCTGAGGTTAAGTCACCATAACACAGAGAACACTGCTGTCTGCTTCCTGCTCCGTTCGCTGTGTACCAACAGGGCTGGTTGGTGGAGGTGCTGGGCATTTAATTAAGTCGTCAAACTTTTTTAGCCTGGAAAACCTCTTTGATCCACTCCCTATGAATTGTTCCTAGCAGCTTCTAACATTGTTGTCCTCGGCTGGACCTTTGGGGCCTGTTTGTCTATGCGGAGGTTCTACCTGTAGACTGGTGGCGGGCTAGCTCATTACTGCACAGAAGCTAATACCACAGGCCTTCAGCGGTTTCACCAGGGTAATTCATTAAAGGGAATTCTCTGTAGACCATTAAGATGTAAACCAACGACGCTGGAATATCTTGTTTTATGAAAATGAAAAAGCGAGGAAACGCTGACATTGTCAGATAAGGGGTTTTATGTGAGTAAATTAAATCATAAGCAATAAAGCTCCTGGAACACTCAATGTATCGCAACTTTCTCTACAGATATCAACATGGCTGGGGAGCCCAAGCCCAACAGACCCAAAGGACTGAAACGCGCCACTGCTGCCCTGTACAGGTAAGAGATTAGCGCAGACACCAATGAATAATTCCTGTTATCTCCATTTTTTTTAAGTCCTTCAAACTGTAACGTCAATGACATATAAAAAATACATTGTGCAAAACTGTGCTCCATCCATTTAACTCCCAGGAAGGATAGATACAGTGTAGTGCAGTATTATATGTGTATTACAAAGGGGGCATGGCTATTGGCACCACCTAGTGGCACAGCAGTATATCACAGACATCTGTCTCATCACCATCTCCAATTTCAAAGGGAGGGGTGAAGTTGTTTTATCCTTTGTGTTACCTAGTGATTTTAGTAATGTGGGAGGAGATGTGAAAACTTGCCATAAATAGGACAACGTCTGACATAGCTAATGAATGAGCGCGACTGAGGGTGAAGGACGATTCCTTTTACATTCAATTCAATTAAAGAAACACTAAATCTAGAGACAGGGGCATATGTAGGATTTTCTGGGGAGGGGTGGTTGCAAGGGGCAGACTCTCTCCATACACTAATATTACTCTTCTAAGTGCCCAAACACAGTATAATGCCTCCTCAGTGGCCCCACACGGTATAATGCTCTGCTATATCCCCCACGGTATAATGCTCTGCTATATCCCCCACACGGTAAAATACTCCAGCTTAACCCCATCCTTCAGCGTGTCATACCCCATCTCAGGACCAACACATTATAATACCCCAGCTCAGGCCCCACACAATATAATACCCCCAACTCCCTACACAATATAATGTTTCCAGTTCCCATGCAGTACAATGCTCCCTGCCCCCACACAGTATAATGCCCCCAGCCCTAAGACAGTATAATGCCCCATCTCAGGACCCACACAGTATAATGCCCCAGCCTGCACTCAGTATACCACCAGTCACTACAAAGTGTAATGTCCATAGTTCCCACACAGTATAATACTCCAGCTCAGCCCCACACAGTATAAGGCCGGGTTCACACGATGTCTTTTGGCACATAATGTGCCACGTAGACGCCGCGGGAGCTTTTGCGGGCCGTATACGCTCCCATCGTTTTCAATGGGAGCCGGTACCTTATACGGGGCGCTATTTTGCGGCCGCCGCAAAATCACGGCCGCAAAATAGCGCCGCATATACGGTACCGGCTCCCATTGAAAACAATGGGAGCGTATACGGCCCGCAAAAGCTCCCGCGGCGTCTACGTGGCACATTAAGTGCCAAAAGACATTGTGTGAACCTGGCCTAATACTCCAGATCAGCCACCATATAGTATTATGCCCGATCTCAGGACCCACACAGTATAATGCACCCAATCCCCACATAGTATAATACTCCAGCTCAGCCCCCATATAGTATAATGCCCCAGCTCGCACTCAGTATACCACCAGTCACCACAACGTGTAATGTCCATAGTTCCCACACAGTATAATGCACCCAATCCCCACACAGTATAATACTCCAGCTCAGCCCCCATATAGTATAATACTCCAGCTCAGCCCCCATATAGTATAATGCCCCTAGCCCGCATTCAGTATAATACCAGCAGTCACTGCAAAGTATAAATTCAATTCACAAATAGTAAAATGCCCCACCCTCCGCACACAGTAATATCCTCTAGCTCAGCCCCACACAGTATAATACTCCAGCTCAGCCCCCATATAGTATAATGCCCTTAGCCCACATTCAGTATAATACCATCAGTCCCTTCAAAGTGTAAATTCAATTCACAAATAGTAAAATGCCCCCCCTCCCCACACAGTATTATCCTCTAGCTCAGCCCCACACAGCATAATGACCCCAGCACCCACACAATATAATGCTCCAAGCCTCCAGACAGGACAGGGCCCAGGAAATTGGTGTTGAGTCTCTTTCTCCATACTCACCACTTCCTTCTCTGTTCCTGGTGCCGACACACACTATGTCAAAGCAAAGCTGGCACACAGCCGGAGCGAGGAGTCCTAGGAACAGTAATTACTAAGAACCGTACTCACCACTGACTCCCCAGGCCCTTCTAGTAGACAATAAGCACTTCCATCAATAGTGAAGGAAACTCTCATTGGTTACTGATGGGGCCCTAGAGCCAAGGACTGATGGGGCCCTAGAGCCAAGGAGCCGCCAATCTTTATCATTATTCAGAATGGTGACTGGCCGAGGTCAGAAAGGGGACAGTTTTAACTGGAAAACTGCCCCCTATGTACACCCCTGCCTATAGGTAAGATATAGTCTCCCCCGCTGTTTGCTAGCAATTTCAGAATAATCCTGATACCGTCTTGTAGAAATCCTGCAGAGAACACAAGGGTTAATCTCCTGAAGATCAGTCCCATGACCTAGAGAGGACGGGACTTGTCCTGCTGCAGACAAGACAGATTGGGAAGTCCTGCTCCCGCCCCAGCCAGTTGTCTTCTAGGGAGGATATGGCAGAGCATCTGGGAAACCCACAGAAAATTAGTTTATATATGTATCAGATTTTAATATAATATTAGATAAATTAGGAACAAGTAGGTTGCGCACTGGGATATTTGTATTATTTTTATTAGATTTTTGGTGTTTAGTGTCCCATTAATGGATGTGGGCTGCAATACCATAACTAGCCTACGGACAGGGGTGGCACTGTTCCTGGAAGAAAAGTAGCCTTATTTTTCTAATCCTAGATAACTCCTATAAGCCTAGTACAATAATATGAAAATCCTGTATCACATATTCCATGAGAACAGATGTACAGTACATTGTGTTCATCTCAGCTTATAGGTGTGATTTCCACCGGGATTTTTTTGCTCATTTATTTTTCCTTTATTGATTTTTTTTTTTTTTTTTTTTTTTTGGATTTAAAAGATTTGGATTTTGAAAAAAAAGCATAATATCAGAATTTTTCTAACTGAAATTTACAATTGTCACATACTGAGATATTTAGCTCTAAAAATCGGTGTTCCCATAATGATGACCAATTCGTAGACAATTGATAGTTAAAAACATTTTCACGGATATAAATAATTAAAAATCTTACAGAGTTCTTGAAATTTTCTCTAACCCTCTTACGCTAGGTTCACACCCGTGTTTGGGAAACCAATCTACTTAAAAAGCGGGTACCCGTGGACCCCATAAACTATAATGGGGTTGACTGGGTTTCCACCCTATTACTGCCCAAAAAATGCGGAGAGAAGAGTCCTGCTTGTAAGATTATTAGAAAAAATATTTAAAATTCCGGCGTGAACACATCGCGGTTCTTCCCGCAGCGCTTTGAACAGAAAGTTCACCGAGTTTTCCTCCGCGGACTTTCTGTTACCATTATATCTATGGTGAAGCCGCCGGCGTTTCCGTAGATATAATTGACATGCTGCGATTTTCAAAAAGCGATTTTACCAGCAGCATTTCTGGCACAGGCAAATCACGGTGTGTCCGGACCGTGGGGCCCCGGCCTAAATTGGCTTAAAACATAGTGTAGAATGCTCTTAAGGCTCCTAGGAACACTCATACTCACCTTCCATTACCTCGCATTGTCCGGTGCTCTTCTGTAACATCATCTGCCCAAGGGTCACGACTGAGGCCTATGATTGGGCCACCAGAAGTCACTTGGGCACGCTGAGTGTCATGACGTCATGATGCTCAGCATGTGAAGGTCACCGCTAAGCCCCAATCAAAGGTCTTAACATTGAACCCGGGCCGATGACATCATAGAAGAGCCCTGGACGCTACGAGATAATGGAAGTTGAGTGAGTTGTTTTTTTTTTTTATGTAGATTGTGAGCCCCCTATAGAGATCACAATGTACATTTTTCCCCCCTATCAGTATGTCTCTGTAGAATGGGAGGAAATCCATCTCCACCCCAGAGTATAACATGGCGGCCATTTATGTTCACCCAAGCCAAACCTCTGAACAATATGAACTATTTGGGGCGATACCAGGTTTGTTACGAGCCGATTCCCTCATCTCTAATCATCAGTATATGATCTGTGGGGGTCCGACTCTTAGACCCTGCATAAATCCGCTGTTCCTGCAACCTCCAAGTACCAGAAGCTGTTGCTATAGAAAGGGAGTGTGTGCAGGGTGCACATATTTGGGTAATCGGAGCAGAGCCAAAGTCTTGTCCACTGTATGGTGGGGGTTCTGGGTAACTACAGCTCCATTCCTATTACTTATATAGGAGCAACCTACCCATATTCTGGTGCATGGAGGATGCTGGAACAGCTGATTTGTGTGGTTTCTGGGTGACGGACCCCCACAGATGAGAAATTGATGACCATTTTGTGTGTTGGGGTCCCTTAAAGATCTGGAGCTCCAATAAGGAGTCCTTGCATTGTTACTTGTGCATTACCATTGTTGAGAACCACAGACTCAGAGCCTTGAAATCCCTTACTAGAAATATCTGAGAGGCCTATATGCACAGGGCTGACATTTCCCTCTGGCAGTAAAAGGGTTATCACGCCACAATTATCTTTTAAAACCAATTAGAAAGGCTGAAAGTATAAAAGAAATCGGTAGCGGTTTTGCAGTAATTTCAGAGGCAATTAAAATAATTATTGGATTTCTCGTATTAAGGATTTATCGGGGCCTTGGTACAAAAAAAAAATCTAAACCCAATCCCATTAAGTTGTAAAGTCTTGCCGCTTTGAGCGTAAATTACAGATGACTTCAAAAGAGAATTGGTTAAACAGCATCATTACAGTAACCTACATCTCGCCGAGCGGAGGACAGGGATCAAATAGGGTCTTGTGACAGGAGTGTAATGCATAGCGTTTAATATGTGGTTCATACGGACTGGGCAAAGACCACATTACAGTGTCCCCAATGTGAAAAAGTGGAAAAATATTTTCCATAAGCAATAGAGATGAGCGAACACTAAAATGTTCGAGGTTCGAAATTCGATTCGAACAGCCGCTCACTGTTCGAGTGTTCGAATGGGTTTCGAACCCCATTATAGCCTATGGGGAACATAAACTCGTTAAGGGGGAAACCCAAATTCGTGTCTGGAGGGTCACCAAGTCCACTATGACACCCCAGGAAATGATACCAACACCCTGGAATGACACTGGGACAGCAGGGGAAGCATGTCTGGGGGCATAAAAGTCACTTTATTTCATGGAAATCCCTGTCAGTTTGCGATTTTCGCAAGCTAACTTTTCCCCATAGAAATGCATTGGCCAGTGCTGATTGGCCAGAGTACGGAACTCGACCAATCAGCGCTGGCTCTGCTGGAGGAGGCGGAGTCTAAGATCGCTCCAAACCAGTCTCCATTCAGGTCCGACCTTAGACTCCGCCTCCTCCGGCAGAGCCAGCACTGATTGGCCGAAGGCTGGCCAATGCATTCCTATGCGAATGCAGAGACTTAGCAGTGCTGAGTCAGTTTTGCTCAACTACACATCTGATGCACACTCGGCACTGCTACATCAGATGTAGCAATCTGATGTAGCAGAGCCGAGGGTGCACTAGAACCCCTGTGCAAACTCAGTTCACGCTAATAGAATGCATTGGCCAGCGCTGATTGGCCAATGCATTCTATTAGCCCGATGAAGTAGAGCTGAATGTGTGTGCTAAGCACACACATTCAGCTCTACTTCATCGGGCTAATAGAATGCATTGGCCAGCGCTGATTGGCCAGAGTACGGAACTCGACCAATCAGCGCTGGCTCTGCTGGAGGAGGCAGAGTCTAAGATCGCTCCACACCAGTCTCCATTCAGGTCCGACCTTAGACTCCGCCTCCTCCAGCAGAGCCAGCGCTGATTGGCCGAATTCCGTACTCTGGCCAATCAGCACTGGCTAATGCATTGTATTGGCGTGATGAAGCAGTGCTGAATGTGTGTGCTTAGCACACACATTCAGCTCTACTTCATCGGGCTAATAGAATGCATTGGCCAATCAGCGCTGGCCAATGCATTCTATTAGCTTGATGAAGCAGAGTGTGCACAAGGGTTCAAGCGCACCCTCGGCTCTGATGTAGCAGAGCCGAGGGTGCACAAGGGTTCAAGTGCACCCTCGGCTCTCCTACATCAGAGCCGAGGGTGCGCTTGAACCCTTGTGCAGCCTCGGCTCTGCTACATCAGAGCCGAGGGTGCGCTTGAACCCTTGTGCACACTCTGCTTCATCAAGCTAATAGAATGCATTGGCCAGCGCTGATTGGCCAATGCATTCTATTAGCCCGATGAAGTAGAGCTGAATGTGTGTGCTAAGCACACACATTCAGCACTGCTTCATCACGCCAATACAATGCATTAGCCAGTGCTGATTGGCCAGAGTACGGAATTCGGCCAATCAGCGCTGGCTCTGCTGGAGGAGGCGGAGTCTAAGGTCGGACCTGAATGGAGACTGGTGTGGAGCGATCTTAGACTCCGCCTCCTCCAGCAGAGCCAGCGCTGATTGGTCGAGTTCCGTACTCTGGCCAATCAGCGCTGGCCAATGCATCCCTATGGGAAAAAGTTTATCTCACAAAAATCACAATTACACACCCGATAGAGCCCCAAAAAGTTATTTTTAATAACATTCCCCCCTAAATAAAGGTTATCCCTAGCTATCCCTGCCTGTACAGCTATCCCTGTCTCATAGTCACAAAGTTCACATTCTCATATGACCCGGATTTGAAATCCACTATTCGTCTAAAATGGAGGTCACCTGATTTCGGCAGCCAATGACTTTTTCCAATTTTTTTCAATGCCCCCGGTGTCGTAGTTCCTGTCCCACCTCCCCTGCGCTGTTATTGGTGCAAAAAAGGCGCCAGGGAAGGTGGGAGGGGAATCGAATTTTGGCGCACTTTACCACGCGGTGTTCGATTCGATTCGAACATGGCGAACACCCTGATATCCGATCGAACATGTGTTCGATAGAACACTGTTCGCTCATCTCTAATAAGCAACAATTTCTTAGATTAGACACATTATTAATAGGTCCTCATGCACATAGCAGTGCGGCAGTACACGGGAGTTCTATAGGAGGGTGCTCGTGTGCTGCCATATAGTGCTACATATGATACATTTCAGAGATACTCTCCTCTAGTGTGATTTTTTAAACAAAAAATATTTTTGATATACACATATTATACACTGAGTGGCCAAAAGTCATGGGAAGGTACCGGATGCACCGTTAATAGCGGGTCGCCCCTCCTCGAGCCCTGATAACTGCAGCAAGACGACAAGGCATGGACTCCACGAGGTGTTGGAAGAGTTCTGGAGGGATATTGATCCACGCAGTCCACAATTGGTCCTGTGTAGTTGGTGCTGGGTCGATGGAGCGGACTGGTATCCATAGCATCCCATAAATGCTCTATGGGGTTGTGGTCGGGCGAGCGGGCAGGCCAATCGAGGGTCGTGAGGTCACTGGTGTGTTCATTAAGCCAGTCCGGTGCCACCAACGAGCAATGACATGTTGCATTGTCCCGTTGGTACACAGCATCCCTATCAGGGAACTCCAACACCAGAAAGAGGTGCAGATGGTCTGTCATAAGCTGCACGTATCGAGCACTGGTTTATTGATCCCTGCACCCGGACAATAGGGCTCAATGGTGACCATGAGAATACAGTCCAGACCATGACTGTGCCACCTCCCGCATGGATATGTCCCTGTTGACATGTAGGATCCATGGCTTCATGGGTCATACGCCACCCTCTCACACGCCCATCGGCTCTGTACAACTGGAACCATGATTCATCAGACCATGCTACATGCCGCCACTGTTCCATGGTCCAATGACGATGGTCGCAGGCCCATGCCAGTCTTCGA
Source organism: Leptodactylus fuscus (assembly GCF_031893055.1). Taxonomy (NCBI): domain Eukaryota; kingdom Metazoa; phylum Chordata; class Amphibia; order Anura; family Leptodactylidae; genus Leptodactylus; species Leptodactylus fuscus. The sequence continues at coordinate 149,116,165 of NC_134270.1, read as the reverse complement.
GCTCTGTGTTGTGGTATCAGCAAAGGGACACGGGTCGAGTGTCAACTATTGAAGCCTATGCGGTTCAGTTCTCAGCATACAGTCCTGGTAGAAATGTGGTCCTGCAGCCCCACATTCAAATCGGCGGCAATTTGTCCAGCAGTAGACCGTCAAGAGCCCCGTACGACTCTGTGGAGGTGATGTGACATCCGTTCATCGAACACTCATGGTCGACAGGTACGCCGGTTTATACAGGTGCCAACATTGTCTCGGCGATATTGCAGGTCCACCCAAGACACTGTTGACCTCGGAAACCCAAATCTCTAGGCAATCTCCAAAATGCTATGCCCCATGCGTCTTGCACTGATTATCATCCCACGTTCAAAGTCACTTAACTCGTGACGTGCTACCATGTACACAAGACACCTGTCTGCATCAGATTGCGTCACACTGTTTGAGCGTCATATCCGATACAACCGGCACTGGGACACGCCTTCCCATGACTTTTGACCACTGAGTAAAAATATATATATATATATATATATATATATATATATATATTTGACATTATAGGCAAGCAGATATACAGTATGGATCTGATACACTTTCATGGGTGCTGTACGACGGCTATGTACAGCCCATAATGTGCATGAGGCCTTAGGTGACAGCAATGGACATTGATTAACGTTAATGTGAACCCAGAAAACTAAGAAAAAATTGTTGTATATTATATTGCATGTTGCATTCCACCCTTAGAAGCATAAGGGGAGAGATTTATCCAGTTACAGTCCCTGCAAAAAGGATGGGATTCTAGCAAATCCCACCCACCCATTGTGGGAAAATACACACGCAACGGACACGCTCTGATTTCCAAAACCGTTGCCGTTTTGGAAATCTCAGCATGTCAATTACACCTATGGAAATACCAGCAGTTTCCCTATAGGTATAATGAAAGCAGAGAGTCTGGCGTATCAACCAGCACAGTCCCTAATGTACCTTATAGATGCACCATATGGTGGCACATAAAGTAATACAGATCCTTAGGTCAGTGTATGCAGTTATCATGCGTGAACAAGTCCACAGTATACAGAAATAATGTTATAATGTAGCAATATGTTCTTCCCATCTTCACATAGTCACCAGAATGTGTACAGAGTGCGACTGGGATGGCAGAAGAGTGTCCCAGCAGGCAACAGGTTAAATATGAATGACATCTTTAATGTGTAATTTAGTGCTGTGCAGAGACCAGGGGCGATGCTGTGAAGTTGACTGGATGGAAGGCTCAGGGGGAATCCTCTGGGGAGTTGGGGTAATGTACATGAAATAGGCTGCAGGAGATACTTTGCTTTGCAGACACTTCTCCTCATCCCTCCTTACCCACAGAAGCTTTTTGGGCCCAGTGTGCTTGCAATTTATAATTCTCTCTATTCTCTTCACAGCGGCTACGATTTTGACTTTGATTACTACAGAGATGACTTTTATGAAAGGTGAGTGAAGCTGCGTGGATGCACTCTGACCTATTTTTGTTCTCCGTCACAGTGTGAATTGCATTCAAGCGGCAGGGGGGAGGAGAGAAATCAGAGACGGTAAAATGCAATCACATCTCTGCATTGTCAGACAGCACGACGGGAGGGATGACAATAATGTGCTCAATCCTTCAACCAACCCCGAAAGAAAGAGCCCACAAGATCTATCTGGAGTGTTAATCATAATTAGGAAGGGAGCAAAGAGCATTATGGGGGATTGTGTGTGCCGCGGATCATAAGAGTGGTCATTTGGCTAGTTGAGGAAAATGGAGGATTCCAATGAAATAGCCTCCTATTGCTTCTAGTCATACATTCTACCAATGCATGTGCTTGAAGTCAACCACTGGGGGCATCATAATGGTGACATTAAAGGGAGTCTATCCTAAAACCTGGGCAGGGGGGCATCTAAAGATCTTCAGGGGGTCACAAGCCAAGTTGAAAAGTTTCTTCTCCACACTGCAGGATTCCAAGCTGCCAGAAATACTAATTGCCTGAATTTATCGGAAACTTTGATGCTCTCCCAGTTATATGACCAGTCACGTGCAGGAGCGGAGCTTGTATAGTAGCTCTTTGTATGAAAGAAACAGGGCTGCCTGTGGGAGGAATAATAGGGAGATAGCAGTGCTAAATGTGAGTGTGGGGGAGGTAGCAGGGGTGAGCTTGTGGGGGAAATAGTGGGTGCATCAGAGTGGAGTGTGTGGGGGGAAATGTGAGTGTAGCAGAATTTAGTGTGGTGAGAATGTGGAAGTAGTAAAGCTGTTTTGGAGGGGTATGAAGGCAGCAGAGCTCAGTGTGTGCGCGAAAAGTGAATGAAGGAATACTGACTGTGGTGAGAAGTGGAAGTAGTAAAGCTGAGTGTGTGGGGGGAAGTGATCATAGCAGAATTGAGTGTGGTGATAATGTGGAAGTAGTAGAGCTGTTTTGGAGGGGTATGAAGGCAGCGGAGCTGAGTGTGTGGGCGAAAAGTGAATGCAGCAATGCTGAGTGTGGTAAGAATGTGGAAGTAGTAGAGCTGAGTGTGTGGGGGGAAGTGAACGTAGCAGAATTGAATGTAGTGAGAATGTGGAAGTAGTAGAGCTGTGTGGGTGGGGCATGAAGACAGCAAAGCTGAGTGTATGGAAGGGGTGGGCTGTATGCAGGAAGGAAACAAGAAAGTAGCCCAGTTGTGGGTGTAGAGGGAATGCATCGAGGTAGCAGAGCTGTGTGTGCAGAAAGGAAAACATGGGCAGCAGAGTGGTTTATGTGTGTGTGTGTGATTGGGAAAACATGGAATAGCAGAGCTGTATGTCCAGAGAATATGGAGGTAGCAGAACTGTTGAGGGGGGAGAACACGGAGGTAGCAGAGCATGGCATGTGAGAAGGTAGAATATGCAGACCAGAGGCGGTATACAGCTGAATAGCATAACAGAAGCCAAATATAGCTAAAGCAAACAGTGCTTCCCCTTGTGAGCCGCTGCCTCCATTGCTGAGCTATTTCTGTTTTTGTCAATATGCAAATTAACTCTTTAGAGCAACAAGGACATTAGCGGTTACATCTTGGGAAGAATAGCTACACCCATGTTGCTCCAAAGAGCTTGTTTGCATATTGTGAAAAACAATGATATCTCGGCAATGGAGACAGCTATTGGGATGGGGGCAGTGGCGTAACTAGGAATGGCGTGGCCCCGTGGTGAACTTTTGACATGGGCCCCCACCAACGCCGAAGACCTCGACTGACCCCCTCCTCCTCACTCTATTATGTCCCTTAGTAATCCCTGAACACAGTATCATCCCCAATAGTGGCCCCTGCACACAGTATTATCCCCCATAGTGTCCCCTGCACACACTATTCTGTCCCACTCTGGACACCCATAAACAATTATTATACTCTGGGGTCTTTTCAGACCCCAGAGTATAATAATCGGAGACCCGGGGGAATAAAAACATAAAAAATTACTGTTTCTTACCTGTCCCCCGGCTCCTACGCTGTCTTCTCCGCTGCCGTCCTTCTTCTATGACGTCGGACGTCACATGACCCGGGAAGCAGGCCGGGTTCATGTGACGTCAGGAAGGAGGCCTAGCAGGATCGTGGAGAGGTAAGTAACAGTGTTTTTTACGTTCCCTTACCTCTCCTGGTCCGCCGGTCATTATACTCGGGGGTCTGCGGTAGTTACGCCCCTGGATGGGGGCACTAATCTACAGGACGGGGTTGATATACTGGATTCTGGTGACTCCCTTTAAGGGCTTATCTGAGAGTTCAAAAAATGCAGCAAATATCCTAAAATAAAAAAAAAGAACTAAAAATAAAGCAAACAACAGAAAAACTATTCACCTGTTCATTTCTATGTCAATCCACTGCGATACACCGGTGACCCCCGCTGGTCTGTGTTTGCAGGCGGCCAGCCTGTCACATGCTTTATAGGATGGCATCACATCTGTGTGCTCAGTGGGTATGGCAGGATGTAGGGTACGTGCCCGGTAAGAGCAGCAACACATACGGTATATAACTAGTATCATGTTAGCCATAGGTCAGACATATTACTCAGCTCCATACAATGATACGTATACTATAGAAGCACACTATTCCCAGACCTTGAAGGGAAGGGGTCCAACCCTGGTAAGAAGCATCCTCTTTGGTACTCCACAGGAGAACATTGTCATGGTCCTTTCACTTACGTTGTTTTTGTCCGTTCTTCTCTTCCATAGTTGGGACAGAAGGGGCTACATATTAATATGGATCCATCTAACAGATCCCGGGAGACCCCATTGACTATAATGGATATCTGTTGTATTATCCACCACATCACTGCTTGCAGGACTTTTTCATCCATGACTCTAGATGGACATAGTCTTAGCACACTATAGGACAAGGAATTTGTCCAAAACAAAGGCATGGAGGGTTAAACAAATTTTGATCTTTGCTATGGGTCTTCCTCTCCCCACTCACTTTATACCATAGTTTGCGCAAACAGCAATACAAGGGTAAAATATTGAGTGACTATGATCAAAGGTGGTTCACATTTTACTACGTTTTCCAGCCTAGAGGGTCTTCCTCTTTTGCTCCCTCTTAGTAGTTTGAGGACATATGTCAGAGAGACCACGGGACCCTTACCCATTACTTGCCCACATTCTATCACGACATTGTCTGCTTTGACCATTGTTGTGCAGAAAATTGTTTCCTAGATCATAGCACTGGGATATTTGCAGCAATAGAGGAGAATATATATATATATATATATATATATATATATATATATATATATATATAGTTATATTATCTGTATTTTTAGAGCTATATATTTAAGAAGCTGGCAGATTTGATCCCCCGGTCTCTCACCCCCAACCTGCCCTTCAGGGGGCTCCTCATTAACCAGCAGGTTACAGTAAGCAAGTGAGAAGCCTTGTATACAGGGTATCCTAGGTATAAGATCTGGTGATGGACACAGAGCCGTCGCTTGCTTTCCTCTTTATATAGCTCATATATAAACACATGAGTTACTGTGTAATTTACTAAGAAACCAAAGGTGTCAAACGTGGGGGAATTAAAAATACTAAGGGAATTTTTCCACAAAATGGTCATCTACGCAGCCGCCTCTTAGACTGCAGCTTGATGGCACGGCCATGGATATCCGGTGTGGAGTCACAGCTCCCCCTGCTGACTGCTTAGTGCAAAACTCTTAAAATGTTTCACTAGTGTGTGCGAGTGTGGTCATTGATACACCGGATAATATTCCATATCTATCACAGAAGCAGTGCATGGTCCGGTCATAAGAAACCGGGAAGGCTCTGTGCACGGTGCTCTGCCATCTACATGAGCCTTTAACCACTTAAAGGGGTTATGCAGGGACAATATTCCCTTCATTGGATAAGCTTTATTACTAATATGTGTCCAGGCCCTAATGACTGTCGTAAAATACATATCAGTAGTTATTATTAAAGTGTAAGTAAACTTTTTTTATAGTAGTAAGTAATGAATACAAGACATCTTATACCGCCCTGTCCATATGACCTATTAGGGAAGAGATATCCTAAAGGGGTTCCCATTCTTGAGTCCCACTCTAGCAGAATCAGCCCAACCATGTATAATATAGGCAGCCATTTATTTACATGTCTGGCCTTACATTGGCTTCCCCAAGATGGAGCTGTTAATAAAACCTGAGATATCTACTTACAAGAACACACAGATTGCAGTTCACTATAAACAGAAAACTCCACAGCAAGTGGACATAAGATAGAAAATGTCGCCTAAACGTGTCTTCTTTATCTCTCTTCCATATAGGTTGTTTGAGTATCGAGGCAGGGTGTCGCCCGCTCCTCGGGCAGTGCCGGTGAAGCGCCCCCGTGTCACAGTACCTCTCGTACGACGAGTAAAATCAGGTCTTCCAGTCAAACTGTTAGCAAGATCAGCGGCCATTACGGGGAACGCAGCTAAGCTGAGATGTAAGCTATATTTAGGACCTAGAAAGTGACTTGACGCTGTGCTGAACAACATTGACAGTGTTCTGTATTTCCCTCGCTGCTTAGTAAGAAGCAATGAGATTCAGGCCATCAAGTCAGAGCTCACACAGATCAAGACGAACATTGACGCTCTCCTGGGAAGATTGGAGCAGATAACAGATGAACAGAAGCCATGTGCAGGTTGGTTCACTGGGACTCAAGTTACCCCAACACTTTCTGGCTGAACAACCCCCCATCCGACTGTTGGGTTTCTCTGACGCCCCTTAAATACACATAGGCCAGCTATATACATTAGATTTCAGATGGCCATCAAGTGGCTGTCCAATCATTCATTGGATTGTTTGTATGTCCGCATCATGTGAACATACCCCACATTGTGGAAACGCAGCTGTTTTTGTTGTAGATTTTTCTGCAGCTAAAGCCAGGAGTGGATTGAGCAGAAGGTAAAAGTATAGGAACTTCCTATATATTTCTCATTCCTTTTGTAGCCATTCTTAGCTCATAAAATCATAGCAAAATCTGCAAGAAAAAAAGCTGCATTTACACAACTAGGGGCCTTAGCCTAAGGGGCCACTCAGACGATGGAAAATGAAGAGGAATTTAAGGTGGACTCATTTCAGATTCCTCCCCATTTTCCAGCCCTGTGTTCCCAATGGTGTAAAGTCAAAGCTGAGCTTTGAGTTGTTGCCACATCTTTTTCTGGATGATTAGCCAAAGATGAATGAGGCAAATTATTGGGTTATTTGGCATATGCAGCTACAGAAACCGTAACAAGATCAGGAAGGATGCTTATTTCTTCCAGTGTCCTGGGTTGGCCTCTATCGCCCATTGAAAACAATGAAATGCAGATTCCATGCGGAATTTAGAACTCATTTCGAGTTGGAATCTGCCTCAAAACCAGCCCCAAATTCTATCATTTGAACATACCCTAACAACTAAACTATAAAGGGACAATTACTTACCGTATTAAAAAAAAACCGAGTAAATTGGTTGATAATTGGTCAAAAGTAGCCCATCATGGTAAACACAGGAATTTTTTGCCTGGTAGCCAGGCGCAGGTAATCTGCTTTTGGTAGACTAAAGTCTAAGCGTGCTCACAGCATCTCCATGCCCGATCGCATGCCAGTCATCAGCCAAGTGAATGGCTAGCTTTTTGCTGGGGACACACAAGGCCAACACGCTGCAGATTTTCAGTAATTTTTCCGTATGTTTCTCTGCAAGCTACCATGGCAAAAACAAAAACTTCCCAGAATTGCTGTAGGATTCCTACAACTTTCAAACTTTGCATTGAAAAAATTGGTCCCAAAGAGTGTCGCACACACTGGTTCCAAAAAGTGAGCAGGGCTACGACTCATCTCCTGATGGCAACACCAACACAGCTATGGTCACTGACTACTGACAAGTAACGCCATTGACTTTCTAGATCCTTGGCATTGACTGCCACTAGAGCTTCAACCTCATGCCGCTATATATATATATATATATATATATATATATATATATATATATAGGCTTCCTTTGTGTAGTATTAGCGCTTATTCTCTAGAGAGACGCTTGGTAATGATCAATGTGTGCAATTAATAGTTAACTATTTCTCTGTATATTTAATGCATGTTACCATCTGCCGCTTACCCCAGCCATAGCATCAAGGAAGAAATCCGACTGCAGCCGGAGCGAATTCTCCCAAGATGACAGCACATCAGAAGCGGGAGACACTGTCACAGACGAGCCTCTTAATGGCGATGAGGGAGAGGAGCTTGTACATGATGACTGCACAGATGACCTGGTATGAACTGCGCTCTAAAGAAAAGACAGGAACTGTGAACCTAGGAAAGTTACCTGCTAATGGATTACAAAAATTTAGCTTAAAGGGAGTTATCACCATCAAAATCTCCTCTAAATCACCTATATGCAGTTGTAGGGGCAGTTAGTGACATATTGAATGTACCTGACATGTGGCAAAGTGCAATGGAGCTGCTCAAAAATTCAGCCTTTATTCCATAGGCAAATGATCGGTTTGGTGCACTCAGGGCGGGGTCACACCTCATGATTTTTATGTGGTCACCAACCAATGCCACCCACAAAACCAAAAGACTAAGACTGGCATGTATCATGAACAGTGATTTGGAGCGACCACAAAAGAAGATAGTGCTCCAGCAGTTATAGCTCCGCCCCAAGTGCACTAAACAGCTCGTCTGCATATGGAATAGTAAAAAAGTGGAAAAGTTTTTCTTAGCAGCAAGATTGAACTTTGACACAAGACAAGAAAGAAAGTTGACTGTGTCACTAACTGGCCATAAAACATTATATAAGGCCTGGTTCACATCTGCATCGGTAATCCATTTGGAGAGTCTGTATGGGGACCCCCCGAATGGACTACCGAACACATTGGCAAGCAGTGTACAGTGAAAGCACATGGACCCCGAAGACTAAAATGGGGGTCCGTGTGCCTTCCGCACAGACTCCGCACGGAACATGCGGACAGAAAAGTAGTTCACGATCTACTTTCCTGTCCGTATGACTTGTGTGGACATCTCGTGGAAAGCACACGGACCCCATTATAGTCTATGGGGTCCATGTGCTTTCACTTCACACCGCTTGCCAATGCGTTTGGTAGTCCGTTTGGGGGGTTCCCCATTCGGACTCCCCAAACGGATTACCGAAGCAGATGTGAACGAACCCTTGGTGTTTTTGGAACGTGAGCATAGAAGGGTGCAGAAGAATAATCACTGCATATACCAATACATTATGTAGGAGGCAGATACAAGAATTTTCTTTATAGAATTTTTTTTTTTTAATTTTTAACTAAGGTCAATTTAACAGGTTAAAAATTTATCCTGGGCAACCTGGGTAGATCATAAATATCAGATTGTCAGGGGTCTCACAGGAAAAGTCCTATTGACTTGAAGTGCCGTGTAGTGTTTTACACGCCAATCCAAAATTAATGGCCTATCCTGCATATTGATCATCAATAACATACTCCTAGAATACCCCTTTAAGTTACAGTAAATCATGTGCGTGTCCAGGAAATTTTTATTTAGGCCGTAAATATCTTATTGGTGGGGGAGCAGGTAAGCAGGCCTTCACACAGTCAGCTGCTTGGGCTACATCCAGCCTGTGTACTATATACTACACAGAGCTTTTTTTGTAAAAGAAAAAAAAAATCACACAAAAATTGACCACATTGCCCTATTTCAGATAATAATAATAGTAATAATACATAATATGAGATACAACCCCGCTAGAGTTATAACTGGTCATGATTCCTTGACACTAAGCCTTGGCCTAAGTACAGTCAAGAAGTTTCCATGGATACTTATGGCGGTACTTATAGGAGAGGACACCCTATATTCTGAATTACAACAGTACAGTCCTGTTGTGGCGACTTCCTGGCACTTACGTACCCCTACCCAAACTCCTTCCCATACTTGCAACTGTTCCCTCAGGTCTGGTTTACAGCTGCATTTGGTATTCTGTTTGGAGAGTCCACTTGCCCCGCTCCCACCAATGGAATATTAAATGCATTAAAAAACGGTTAGCAGAAAAACCACACAAACCCCATAGATTATAGTGGGGTCCATCTAGTTTCCACACAAAACATGTGGAGAGAAAAGTACTGCTTGCAGAATCGCTCTCAGAGCCATATGAGGTCTTACAATGCTAATGCATTGCAAAAAAAACGGCTCTTCTATTTCAGGCTACTCTATGTAGCCTGCAATAGAATCCATTCACAAGGCTCCCTACTGTCATGGCAATGGGATCCTGGACTCGGAGCTTGCTGGCGGCACCCATGTGTCGCCGGGGAAAACGGCAGCACCCACGTGCCGCCGGGAAAATGGCGCCTCAGTCAGCTTTGACCGAGGCACCAGAGGAGTTAATGCCCACGATCAGTGCGGGCACTGAACATGGGAATTAGCGCTGGGTGTCTACTGTATAAAATAATAGACACCTGGCGGCTATGGTGGCCGCTTAGCTCCTGAGCGACTGCCATGTTTAAATACCTGGCATTTGCCGTAATAGTACGGTGGATGTCGGGAAGGGGTTAAAGGTGCAAGGAACTGGACTTGAAAAAGATGAAAAATCCTCATAAGTCCCTACATGGTGTGGGGAAGTTATCTCGGTAGCAGCAGGGTTGCAGACCCAAACAGTCATGGCAGCCACACAAAAATGTGCAGCAAACTGGTTTATTTACAAAAAATACAGGAAAGCAAATAAACCTTGACTTCAGGCACAAAAATACAAAACAAAACACAGCCTTAACTTCAGGCAAAAATAAATCAAATCTCTGCTCGTCTGAGCACTAACTACACAATAACAAAATAATACCTCACTATACGTGTGGCTCTCTGTCAGCCACACAAACAAAAACAAGCCAGTCCAACTCGGTCTCACCAGACTCAAAATGTCAGGGCAACTCCCGCCTCCTCTCACTCCCAGGTTCTGCCCTGTATTGCAGGTTCTTCAGCCTATTATGGGCCAGTAATGAGCTCAGGATCTACACAAAAACCGCAGCAAAATCTGCATAAAACCCCCCCAAAAAGTTGAGTTTCTGCAGCACAGAGCCTCAGCCTTAAAGGGATTTACAGCAACCAACTTGGTGAATACAATGATCATATTCTTCCCCTGATGTGGATAATCTACATTACCTGTAGGATAGGTCTCCATGGCGTGGCAGCTGCATGCACCAGACACCAGGCCCAATAGCAGTGGCCAATAGCTACACAATTTTGTAGCCATTTGCCATCCCATGAAGGTTGAGGCCACATGCGACTACCGTAGAGTGGAAACCTTGCCTTATATTCAGTAACAATTAAAGCCACCACTGCTCCTGATATTACCAGGCCCCTGACTGTCTCCCCAGCCTTCACAAAGAAGAAAAACTCTTGTAGATAACCGACCATCATTAAAATTCTGCGGCTACAATCTCACATTGAGCAGCCTTCATTTACCGTGGCCCAGAATGGCCATTATCTGGGAGATAAACGAGACGGGTAATTAATGGCAGGCCGAGAGTACTGGAGGTCGGCTTCACTGATTCACATCTTTGTCTTACAGGAGAACAGCCACTATACAAACTCATCTCTCCACTAACAAGGTACGGCCCGGATTCCTCTAAATACCGTTCAATCTTAATTCCACATTCTTAATAAGCCTCCAATTATCCGGGATTATTTCTTCCTCCACCGCTGTGAAAGGGGAACAATGTTATTCTAGTCCTCTGTTCTCTACATTAGATCCAATGTCTGCATATGTCAGGGAGGAAAACGCGTCAGTTTTGTCTCTTGAATAAAGGACCTCTTACTTGTATACAGAATGTATGAACAGCGCATAAAAGAGACTGTTATACCACATTATATTCTACATATGACAGACACTTAGGGTATGTTCACACAGCGGAATTTGGAGCTGAATTTGAGGCAGAAGGGCCCAAATGCTTTTAAAACGGATTCACACAGGAGTTTTTTGGACCAGATTTGACGCGGTGGCCGCCTCAGCATCCGGTCCAAAAAACAGCTAGCCGCGACTGGATGCCGGTGCATACACGTTAGATAGCTGCTGACTGACTGACACTAGGTTCACACCAGCTTTGGGTTTCCGTCCTACGAGTCCAGATAGGGACTCAAAAAATGGAAAATATCTGCTTAATTAGTGGTTACCTAGATCCGAATTCCCTAGACCAGGGGTCCCCAATACGTTGATCGCGATCTACCGGTCGATCGCGAAGGACGTATGGGTCGATCACGGGATGCAGCCAGGGATCCCCGGTGTCTGCTTGTTCACAGCGCAGGCTGAGAATCATCTCTGGACACTAGCAGGCCGGGGCCTTGCACTCGTTTGCAGTCAGGGCTGCGGCGGCCCTGCCTGCAAGTGTCCGGAGATGACTCTCAGTCTGCGCTGTGAACAAGCACTCCAGACACTTGCAGGCCAGGGCCTTGCACTCGTTCGCAGTCAGGGCTGCGGCTGTGATTAAGCGCTCCGGACACTTGCAGGCCGGCAGCAGCAGGTCCAGGGGATGACACGCTCCCCGCTCTTAGGGATGAAGGGAGCCAGGGTGCTGCTTGTTCACAGCGCAGGCTGAGAGTCATCTCTGGACACTTGCAGGCGGGGCCGCCGCAGCCCTGACTGCGAACGAGTGCAAGGCCCCGGCCTGCCAGTGTCCAGAGATGATTCTCAGCCTGCGCTGTGAACAAGCAGACACCAGAGAGCTGTCTACTGCTTTCACGCTCCGCCCCACCCACAGGCCCCACCCACAAGAAGTGGGTAGTAGATCTTATCCTTTGGTCAGTTTATAAAGTAGCTCACATGCTGAAAAAGTGTGAGCACCCCTGCCCTAGACTATAATGGGGTTCGTGTGGTTTCTGCCCGAAATGGCGTTTGCTGGACTATCTTTAGTATAGGATCTGTGGGGGTCCGAGCACAGATTAGCCTATCCTGAAGCTACTAAAGTGGACGGAGAGTGGAACTAGTCTTCTCCTACAAAAGTACTTGGAGCGGAGTTGCAGTCCTGTCCATTCTATAGTGGGTGACACCAGGGAAGAGAGAGACCATACAGTGCATGACATGACAAATGCAAAAAACAACAAAAACATTCCCAATAACATATTAATAAAAATTCGAACAATATACCATATCTACACCAACATAGAAAGAATCCAACATAATGCTAGGTCAAGAGATAAATAAAAAAAATTATGGGTCCCAGAAATATTTTTTCCCCATGAAATAGGCTATTGGTGAACAAACATAAAGACCAATATAAATTCGGCATCCCTATAATCATATCAGCCCATATAATAGAGTTAACCAATTAATAAAAATTAATCAATAAATTACATGCACCTCAAAACTGTACAAGTAAAAACTACAACTTGTCCTGCAAAAAAAAGCCCTCATACATCTTTGTTAATGGAAAAATTAAAGGTAAGGCTGGGTTCACATGGGGTTTTTTGGGACCACTGGATATTCTATTATGGACCTTTTCTACCCCACCATTGCAATATCCTGCAGCGCTGTACAACCCCATACACACTGCTCTGCCATATACATGGCATTATAGGGCCTACCTGCAGTCCTATGGAAAACTACAGAAAAAAGTCTATTCAAGCGCAGCTATGTTCCAGCATTATCTGCTATGAGATGTGACAGTCATCTCCATATTGTCTTTACAGTTGCACGAGACGGCTTCTGATCTGTGAGGAGTGACGGCTATGGTTCTGTATATGGACTCCTATATTCTGCCTCCCTGAGAAACCAGAGCGTTGGCTGGATTTTCAGAAAATGTAAAAACATGAAGTATTATTTATCATTTTATAATATGAGACAGCAGTGACCAGTCTGGTGAAGGAAGCACACACCGTAACCTGCGAGGATGGACCGCCACAGGCCGAAACGTGTGCCATATGTTGTAATCCCATACGTTCTATGCTGACGGATATCTGACAGAACAGTCTGATACATCTGAGGTGTAGCTAGGGTGCACTGGTGGGGTGTGTAGCCCTCATAGAGGGTGTCAGAGGGACGCAACATATCATATCATAACATATCAGTATTTCGCAACAGTCTTTGTAAGCCAAAAATAGGAGTGGGTCACAAACACAGAACAGGTGCAAATCTTTCTATTATGCCTTATCTCTGAGTAGCCACTCGTGGTTTTGGCTTACAAACACGGATGTGGGAATAAGGCCTTAGGGGACATGTACAATATGACTGATAGAAAACAAGGGGTGATGGGGAGATGTCTGTTAGGATGCAGCAAGTGTCTGAGACAAGGCCACGAACCGCACCAACATGCTATTTATCATGGATTTTGTTAGGTCTTTAGAACTGGTGACCTATCCTTGAAGATCGACAGGGGTCAGACATCTGGGCTCTCGCCATTCAGTTGTTTCCATAGTGCACAGTAAAATCTGTGGCCTCTTCGCACTAAACCAAGCACAGAACCGCATTTGTTACAGCTTGGTATCGCAGCTCAGCTCCATTAACTTAAATGGGCCTGAGCTGTGATTAGGCTATGGGACCGGCGGACATGACGCCACATGGCCTGTGAAGGTGAAGTTGCACTCTGGAAATACTATCACTTAAAGCAGCTGATCCGTGCGGTTTCCGGGTGCCGACCCCTACAGATCTTCAGTTGATGGCCTATCCTAAAGATCGGATATAAACCTGGGGGAAACCTTTAATGGCCATGTGGTTTTGTGGGTAACACAGGCACAGTCATTAATGCCAAGACCCTTATTGGACGCAATATTTTACAGGTAAATATCAGTCTTGTCTATATAACTGTGTAGGCATTAAAGGTGTTTCTAAGACTGATGGCCAATCCTTAGGTCATCCTATAACTGGGAACCCCACAGATCACCGGTATCAAGGCAGCGTGGGACAGCCATACAAACTGTAGTGGTATGTGTAAGTATTAGGCTACGTTCACACGGGGGGGCGGTGAGGTGGATTTTGGCACCGAGGGTGACACGAGGAGCCGCCTCACTCTCGGGTCTAAACCCGCCTGCTATGACTGTCGCGGCTTTCCCCTCCGGAGCAGACTCAAATGAATGGGCCAACTCCGGAGGTTGGCTGAAAGGACAGACTGCTTCTTTTTTCATGCCGCTCACGGAAAAAAGTAGCCTGGCCATAATCCGCCCCCTCTGTGACCGTGTGAACGGGCCCTTAGAGCACTTCCCCATACAGTAACACACGCTATACCTGCACGTCCATTATACCCGCCCATAGGTGCCCATAGGGAGCCTGTGTGCTGCTAAACAGAGTCTATGACCAAACTGTAACCCTGGTAAGAAACCATTTAGTGGTATTTTTCACGATACTTAGGATGTATCGCGAATAAACATGTTTTACAGCTAACTAGTACATTTTGCCATTACGTTGAGTAGAAAAACAAACAAGCAGCAAAAATGTACCAATGTAGGCAAACCGTGCTATGTAGCGTTCTTACTTTGCAGCATTTTTTCACATGCATGCCTAAAACTTTTGCACAATACTGATTTTAGCGGATCCAATCACAGACAACCCAAGAGAAGCTGTCAGCACCTACAAGCCACAATAAGTCAAAATCACCATAAAATACACATTAAGGCCATAGCTAAAGCGCTGTGGAAAGAATTGCTGCGTGAACGCATTGCGGTTCTTTCCGCAGCACTTTTAAGAGAAAGTTCACGGCGTTTTCCTCTGCGGACTTTCTCTTCCCATGATATCTACGGGAAGGCCGCCGGCGTTTCCGTAGATATAATTGACATGTCCGCGCTGTGATTTCTTCCGCAAAGTGGGCATGGGATTCACATAAATCCCATCCCCTTTGCTTGCACTGTAAAACGCCGCGATTTTTCCCGCAGCATCTCCACTGCAGGCAAGTCGCGGCGTTTATGTCCCGTGGGGCCCCGGCCTAATGGAGTCTCTTGTGGATACTGAAATTTGCAGCATGTGTATTATATTGCAGGACTGCCACAGTGCAGAGGCCAACACTTATAGGGTAAGGATCCCTTGTAGCGAAAAAATACTATGGAAAAAAATCCAGGAAAACACATTACGTTTGTTTTTTCGCTGCATTTTTCATTGCACTTTTGCTTTTTTTCCTTCCCTTTTTAAATATATAAGGGAAAATGCTTGCAAAAGTTAACACGCTGAGTTTTGGCAACCTGGGCCCTTAGCCTTGCCATAAGGTGTATTTTTCATCCATATTGACTCTGATACTATGGTATATTATATTGTAGTAAAACATAGAGGTGTTATGGAGGCGTAATACAATAATGTGCTTAAGGCCTATAGGATTGTATTTTCATGTTTCGTTGACTTGTATGGGGAGAATACAGACATGTCAGGGATTATCAATAAATAAGGCCTAATTCAGACATAGGTATTCTAACCATATTAACCACTCAAATTCTGGACCAAGTCTAAAGTAACATATAGTAGATCCCTAAGTTGGTTCTAAAAGAACTTTGGGGGCGGTACAATATCAGAAAGTTGTATAGTAGATCCCTAAGTTGGTTGTAAAAGAACATCGGGGGCAGGTACAATAGCAAGAAGTCCTTTAGTAGATCCCGAAGTTGCTTCTAAAAGAACCTTGGGGGCGGGTACAATATCAGAAAGTCCTATAGTAGATCCCTAAGTTGGTTCTAAAAGAACCTCAGGGGCGGGTACAATATCAGCAAATCCTATAGTAGATCCCTAAGTT
Source organism: Leptodactylus fuscus (assembly GCF_031893055.1). Lineage (NCBI taxonomy): Eukaryota > Metazoa > Chordata > Amphibia > Anura > Leptodactylidae > Leptodactylus > Leptodactylus fuscus. Next base: position 149,100,037 of record NC_134270.1, on the reverse strand, counting down.
GGTGCTAAAAGAACCTCGGGGGCGGGCCCAATTTCAGGAAGTCCTATAGTTAAACATGGGCACAATATGGCTAACTCTTTTGGGTAAACTGAGAAACACAAAAGCCTAAAAAGCAATATGAAGAACATACTTGGCAGCAGCAATCCGGACGATCATGTATGTATATATCTATATACTTCTGCTCACCTTCACAGAATTGTCCTGTACTGTTCTATGGGCCGTTTTATCACGCTTTTTGCTGGGGTCAGCAGGTTCCTGGCGCGATCTCCTCATTTTACACTGGTCACTGGTCTAGTGGGAGTCACTTATTTACACGAGGGCAGAAATGAGCTGCTGTATGTAAATATAAGGGATGTAATTACAGATAAAGATAAAAAAAATGTTTTCTAACTTTTTTTAAATACCTTATTTCAATACAGATAAATGTACTGTTAAAATCTGGGTCTTTCTTGTGATGTGGGAAGTGAGTGCATAGTCATAACAATAAAAGCTGATGGTGATCACCAAACTCAGGTGGAGAAGGATAGGATCACACTGATCTACAGTATATACTTGTGTGTAAAAACTCTATTGTGTCTACTTATGGAAAGCGTGTAAAATCTGTGCTATCTGATGCTGTAAATAAAGGATCCTGTAAAATAATGGTCTGATCGCTTATTATTCTGACGGAAAAGTGCAAGACAAGGCCGAGGTCAGCATTCCTAAAGGAATAGATAGCTGTTTTACAACATGCTGACTGTTATTCCTTCTGATCCCTCTATACATGGCCAAGTATGCAGGTATTCTTAATAAATAGGGAATAAAACACTGCTAGGTACCTCTTAAAGGGAGTGTGTCACCAGAGCCCAGCATATCAATCCAGCCCCACAATAATCTGCCCCCTCATATTCATTACTGATGCTCTGCTAGGAGTAACTGTACAATAGCAAAGAAATAGCTGAGGAAAGCCAAAGTGATCATTATATAGGAGATCCAAGATAACTGGGCTGTATGTATAGGGCAAATACATGCAGGCCTGATACAAGAATAGAGCAATCTTTGAACACAGCCAGTCAGGGTACGTTCACACAGAGATTATTGCAGGTGGATTTTGACACAGAATCCGCCTCAAAATCTGCCTGCAAAAATGGCTCCCGTTGACTTCTGTAGTAGCTAGTAGAGGAAAAAAAGAAGCAAGATGCCCGGTCTCCGCAGCTCGAGACACGCTCCTATGGGGCCCATTTATTCCGGCCTAATCAGGAGCGGTATGCCACAACAGAATGCCGATAGTGCATTGGCAACCTGTCGCGGCTGGCCGCGCAGAATGTTCACACTGCAGAAAAGGTGTCCTCAACCTGTGACCATACCCTAAAGCTGCTTGCTATCTGTGAATAACATCCCATGTATAATCACGCAAGCAGCCATAAGTAGATACAAGTACATTGAAGACTATTCTTGCATTATAAGATGTGATTTGCAGAATCTTCGATCCTTTGCACAAAGCAATTTCCAGACTTGAGAAGAATCAACTCATCCCCTTTTTTCAAGAGCGAAAATAACCTCCCCCTCCACTTAATGTGATCCCATCTTTCTTATCTAATGGATCAATGGATGAACTTCCTTGGTGTGAACTCCAAATTAGCTAGAAGGTACACATCTAGTGACAGGAACTTTAAAGAGGATTTTGGGCTTTGACCCTTACACCAAGAGATGTTTAAGGATCCAGTGGTAGGCTGCTGTCATTATTCACCACTCTGTTCCATGCTTCTGCATCGGGACCTTCTAAAGTAAGGATGGTGGCCTCCATCTTGGTGGGGGACACTTATTCTCAGCTGCATTGTGTATCCCAAGGGACTGCAGCGTCTAGACAACTAGATAATGAAGTCTATTATACCAAAATCAACCAGATTTTAGCAGCCATTGTCTTAGAATACTTTCACAACTTTTTGCTCTTTGCCGCTGTCTTGTCTTGTCTTACACACATGATCATCTATGTATGAATAATACAAGGACCTATAACTAGGACAAGCCTCAACGCTACAGCACACGAGCAGAGGTGCCAGAGCGTAACTATAAAACCAGCTAAGACCTTATTCAGACTCTCCCTATGATAGTTAGTTTGGGTCATTAGATTTGGGGTCAGCATGGGACACAAGCCTCAGGACCTGTGACCACAATATGAATGCATTAAAGTGTAGATGAGGCCTAAATGTGACCCTGTTAATAAGGGTGAATGCAATCTATAAGAGTGTCTATAAGGCGCCCCTAAAGGGTGGAAGGTCTTGTTAGTCACTGCTGGAGTTTCCGTCAAAAGGATATGACAGTGTTTCTTCTAGAGCAGAGCCGCCACTTCTCATATCTCCTCCAATATCTCTACCAAGAGCTCAGGAGACAGCGACCATAAGGTGCCCATAAATACTGTGTCAGTCAGCACCCGACAAAAGGCCACTCGCATTCTACTCTTGCCTAATAGTTAAAGCAGTAGCACTCCAGGATGCTGCAATAGAGCAGTGCCTGCAGTCCGGCTAGGCACTCCATGTAAAACCAGGCTGCAAAGCACCCAAGTATTCATAATTGGCAGGGGTCTCAACAGTCAGACCCCCACCGATCAAAAACTTACCTCCTATACATAATCAGAATATCCCTTTTACACAAAAGTAGTCACTAGAAAAGTCATTTTAAAGTTTGGTACATCTGTAGATGACCCGAGACTCCTTCTATGGGTGATGCTGCCACCTGCTGGATGAACATACTGAGATATAACAGATTGCTCACTGACAAAGACATGACCAGTTTATAATTTTAAGGGTGGGTTAGTTTTTTTGGGGGTTTTTTTTTATGTAGATTGTGAGCCCCACATAGCGCTCACAATGTACATTTTTCCCTATTAGTATATCTTTTTTTGGAATATGGGATGGAAATCCATGCAAACACGGGGAGAACATACAAACTCCTTGCAGATGGTTTTTCGCCCTTGGCGGGATTTGAACACCAGGACTCCAGCGCTGCAAGGCTGCAGTGCTAACCACTGAGCCACCGTGTGGCCCCGGCTAAGGGTGGGTTAGTTTTAACAGTGAGAAATAGAATATCAAAAATAAAATCCAGAAAATAAAAGTATTTGATCCCTCTAGAAAACAAGACTTACCATACATACTCGAGTATCCCCGAATTTTTCAGCAAAGTTTTTGTGCTGAAAAAGCCCCCCCTCGGGGCTTTAAAAAAAAAAAAAAAAGTTGTAAATTCCTCCTTTCCCTAGAATACATACAAAAGTAGAAAATTACTGTGAAACACATACACATTAGGTCTCCCTGTGTCTGACAGTGCCTGGTCTACTGAATATAGGGGATCTGCAGTGCTCCTCTTCAGGAAGGGGTTAATAGGAGCACTGCAGATCCCCTATATTCAGCCAGGCTGAATTCCAAGTGGGGGAAGAAAAAACAGTCCTCAAGCTGAGGGAAGGGGCAGACAGGCAACCAAAACACCCCGTCCCCTTCCCCAGCAACTACTGCACCCAAAAACTCCGAGCATTTTAATTTTTGAAATTTTCCAGTAGCTGCTGCATCCCCCCCCCTCGGCTTATACTCGAGTCAATACGTTTTCCCAGGTTTTTGGGGTAAAATTAGGGGCCTCGGCTTATATTCGGGTCGGCTTATACTTAAGTAATACTTGTTGGTGACACCCTTGTTGGCGCGCACAGCAGTCAGAGGTTTTTGTAGTTGATGAGGTTGGTGCACATGTCAGTAGGAATTTTGGTCCTTTCTTCTTTGCAGATCATCTCTAAAGCATTAAGATTTTGAGGCTGTCGCTTGGCAACTCAGAGTGTCAGCGCCCTCCATAAGCTTTCTGTGGGGGTTAGGGGTTTCCATTGTACTGGCAATTAGAAAATGTGACATGGCACAGAAACTATTCCAGCAAAATCTGTTCTCCAAAACCGAAATAGCGCTCTTTCCATTCCATGCCCCGCCATGTACCCATACAGCAGATTATGGCCACATATGGGGTATTGCTGCGTTCAGGAAAAATTATTTAACAAATTATGGGGGCCTTTTTCTCCTTTAACAACTTTGTGAAAATGAAAACTTTGGGACTAGTGACATTTTAGTAATTTTGAACCTACACATCCCAAGGTTAGTAAAATCTGTGAAAAGGCTGTGGGGTCAAAACGTTCACTATACTCCTTGATGAATTCTGTGAGAGGTGTAGTTTCCAAAATAGGGTCACTTTTAGGGGGTTTCCATTGTTTTGGCACTCTAGGGGCTCTGCAATTGCGACATGGTGCCTGAAAATTATTCCAGTAAAATCTGCTTTTCAGACCCCCAGTGTCGCTCCTTCCCTTCCATGCGTTGCCATGTGCCCAAAAATCAGTTTACACCCACATGTGCACATATTTCTGTGCTCAATGAGGAACACAACGCGAGATGCGTTTTCTTCTTTAGCCCTTTGTAAATGTGCTAATGCTACGGCTAAATGAATGTATTCGTGAGGGAAAAAAAATGAAATGTCTAAATTTCAACTCCATATTGTTTTAATTCCTGTGAAATGCTTAACATACTTTCCAAATACTGTTCTGAATCATTTTAGGGGTTCCGATTGAAAATGGGGAGATTTATGGGAGTTTCTAATATATATAGGTCTAAATAATCCCCTTCAGAACTGAAGTTTATTCATCTTTCTAACATTGATAGCATGTCCATTAGATAGGGCATTCATATTATATCTGCAGGGGTCCAACATCCAGAACCTCTGCAGATCAACTTTTCAGGACAGTGCGGCTGCAGGTAATGCTAACATGTATACATCTATGGCGAGAACAACCTTGAGCAAGCCATCAGTTGAGAAACTACAACTCCCAGCATGCATATTTGCTCTGTTGTTGTTGGAATTCCAACACAAGTGAATGTAGTATGCGGAGTTATAGATTTACAGCAGCTGGAGTGTGAAGGTGGCGGACCCCTGACCATGTCACACGAAGATGCTCCAAAGCAGCAGCACTACATATATGTAGGTTTCTATAGTCAGGTTATGAGATGCATATAGAATAAAACCCAGGATTACATGACTTTACCAGAAAGGCCCTAGACATCCCAATGCCCACAGTATCAGGTACTCTGACCCGGTCAAACCACGTCTGTGACATGGTTGCACTCCCTGCTGTCCAGCCCAAACACACCAAGTCCTGTCTGCAGCTGACTGTGTACTACTGACCTCTCACATAGCACCCTGTAGCCCCTCCTTCAGAGTCATATATCAGGTTGTCTACCACCTTTATAGGCAATAGATATCCTGAGATATGGCTTTCTGAAGTACCTTCCCAAAAACCAGCCATGAGAACTATAAAAATAAAATGCCCACATTGATCTTATAACAGTGAGACTGGCCATCTGACAACCTTCTTATTCCAGCACTGCGGCAATCATATAACCAATTCCCTGACTGCTGCAACCACATGAGAGGGGCAAGAGGGCCACAGATTCAGAGACCGGCCCCTACAACACCATTTAAGTGGCTTGGAAGACAATCTGGTAATGGTAAACCCTTTAAAGAGGACCTTTCATGGTTTGGGGCACAGGCAGTTCTATATACTGCTGGAAAGCCGACAGTGCGCTGAATTCAGCACACTGTCGGCTTTTCCGATCTGTGCCCCGGGTAAAGAGCTATTGGTCCCGGTACCGTAGTGCTTTACGGTCAGAAGGGCGTTCCTGACAGTCTGTCAGGAACGTCCTTCTCCACAGCAGCGCCTATAGCGCTGTACAGTGTGAGCGGGGAGGAACACCCCCTCCCCTCCTGATAATAGTCGTTTATGGACAAGCACTGTGCAGCGCGTTAGGCGCTCCCATTTTTGTTCTTATTTCCTGCCATCTTTTTCAGTATTAATCTGTTTTTAAAAATCTTCAAAAGATTATTTCAAGTCGTTTTCTGGAACAAGTAAATGTGGCATGGCTGTCAGGATCTTCAAGTGTGAACATAACCTTATGGATAAGATCTACATTTTTTAGTATAAGTGTGAAATAATAATGAGAATACATATTTGCAGTAAAGTTTCAATTGTTGGGATTCTTTTCTTTTACCAGGACTAAGACATCTACATAAATAGGCCAATAATGGCACAGTGGGTGTCCTTCCTAGACTGATCAAGTGTATACAGTTAGGGTAAGTTCACACAGGGTTTTTTGGACCAGAACCTGAGGCGGCCTCAGGTTCCGGTCCAAAATACAGGTAGCTGCAACTGGATGCTGGTGCAGTGCAGTGCGCACTCCGCTCTGGATTAGGCCCAATGAATGGTCCTAATCGGGAGGGAGGGAGGGTCTTCAGGCAGATGTCGCGAGGTGAATCCACCTGAAAGAATGAGCATGTCGCTTCTTTTTTTGCCGGTTTGAAAAAAAGAACTGACCAGCTCCCAATGATTTCAATGGGAGTCGTCTCTTTGGTCAGGATTTTGAGGTGGATATGGCCTCAAAATCCTGACCAGAAAACCCTGTGTGAACTTACCCTTAAAGGGGTTGTCCAGGGACTGTGAATCTACTTAAATGTTCCAAGTTAATTCAGCTGATGATCAGAAGGTTCCGCTGCATCACAACCCCCAGGACATGTCATCCAAGGCAAGCTTCAGGTTCTGGGGTCACTCCGTTTCTCCCCCCACCATCGATCTCACATGATTACCTATTTTATACATTGTATTCAGCCAGCACCCATGATACAGATAACTAGTAGTGACCACAGGAAAGGAGACAGAGGGAATGGAGGCCAAAAGTGTAGGCTCTGATCACAACCCAGTGTCAGAGCCAGTGCAAAACCCCTAAGTAGTCACCTACAAAATCATGGATGAAGAGAGTAGAGAGACTCCCTGGAGAACCCCTTTAACAGCCCTAAAACCTACCGAACTGCAAATCCAGCTCTGGAGTACATGACGTACTGTAACTTGGTACTAATCACCCAACTCATTACAGTGACCAAACACGAGAACAAGAGAAAACACAAAGAATAAAAAGGAAGAACACAAAGAAAGTGGGATTGTTCTGTGAATGTTATAATAACTTTAATGTACTTTTGCATTTTACAGAAGTCTGGTTAAAAATGCATATTCTTCCCCTTTATCCTCAAGACAGCCGGTAAAACATTTTCTGCGAGTGATGCGGTTACCGAACGCTCAGCTTCACTGTCGAATTTTAGCGACTCCTTGCGCAAGAACAGAAAAATCAAGCCAATATTTTCTTGCCCAGTCTGACATAGAAATGGACACCACTCCCTGACTATCAGATTGTGGCCCAGGATCCATAAACAGCACTTGTAAAATCCAACCGGGCAGACAAGCTGGCTAGTTGGCTTTGGCGCGAAGCTGTGCTCTCTTGCCCGTGACAGCCTGGAATCCAGTTTTGATGCTAGCCACAGAACAGCGAGAATGGCAGGTTTCACACTGCAGGAAATATAACCTGGTGTCCTTCTGAAGAATGGTGTCTGGCGACCGACAGGTGTGACAAGTCACGTATTCCTCTGTTAGAGAAAAGAAAAAGAGGAAAAAAAGAAAAAAAAAAGTAAAGAAAGTGTGTTAAAATTCATACGTGGAAAGCTTATCTCCAGACTACGCATGTGCGCAACAAAGTATTGCTGATCTACAAAATTGGGAAGAAGATACAACAGGACTTGACGGGGAGAAAGGAAGGAGAATGAAAGCGCAGGAGAAACGTAAGCAATGTCCTCCACATCACGGTGAACTCAGACCTGTTCACATGGCAGTGCACCGGCATCCCGCTCCTGATTAGGCCTAATTGGGAGTGAGCACCACGGACGCTGCGCCTATCTCAGCCACGGGAAGAAAGGGCATGTCGCTTTTCCCCACTAGCTAACACACACACAAAAAAAAAAAAAAAAAAATGCGAGTGGCTCCCATTCAAATACACGTCAAAATCCGCCCACAAAAAACTGTGTGAACTAGCCCTTATGCTCCTATTCTGTACAATCATGGGAGAATAAGGCTGGTTTCACACAGGAGTATCCAGGCCGTGAAAAACATACCAGATTTCTCTGACTGAACACCGAGCTGGGACTTTGACTCTAAGAACCAGGTTCATTTATGATGCTGGGAGCTCCTGCCTCCCCACTGGAATATAGTCGAACCATACATAAGCATATGGTAAAGTGACCTAAGAGTCTGAAACGACTGCACATGGCCTAGGAAGGGCTGGGTAACAAGCTGCGCCAGGGACAGCTCATGGGTAACCCTTTTGCAATTCGCTGCAGTGGCAATGTGTTCCTCTAACAGCTGCTGCAGCAGAAAACGTCAGAAGTTGGGCGCTTTTTGCTACAGCACAAGTTATGGAATTGCAATATAATGACCCCTTAGGCACATCCTCTGCTGGCCCAGGAGACAATACACCAGTATTCATTAACCCCCTCCACAGGTCCTTCCAATAAGAAAAGGATCATCTCAGACTTCCAGAATATACACCGAGTAGAGAGTTTAGCCTTAGAAGCTGGTGGCCATTTTACACTGAACGATTAATAAGAAGGAATCATGTATAATAAACTAGGCTTTATCCACTTACTGTGGTGCTGGTGACTGAGACCGCTGTATGCTTAAATACTGAATCAATCGCAATATCAAAGAACCAATAAAACAAATAGCACTTACTAATATATCTCCTCAAGACGTTCTCTATCTGTTTCTGCTGGAATCGACCTTTGATGACTAGCTGGTTGTTACCATCTATAGAGCCGCTGCAAGAAATAGCAAGCAAGGGGTCAGAAAACGAGTGCAAATACTCAGCCATGCCACAAGACTGCTAGAATCTAAGCGTCACCCAGATTTCCAGGCATAGTTATCTTTAATCATTGCATTTTACTAATACATATTTTGACCTCGGACCTATGACAAAAGTTAATCTGATATGACGGCTAAAATATTAGCATGAAACAAACTTGCATGGTGCAAAAATTGTTGGGCGAAGGCTACACAAGTATGAGGTCCGATACTATCAAGTGCCTACAGACCATAAATTATATGTGAGTCCACCGGACTTACCTAGTACCCAATTCAGCTAATAGGAATGCCAGTAAATGTTTCGGCTGACGATGTAATCTGGAAATAATTATAGATGGAATTAATAGGCATCATAGAAAATGAGATAGCAATGATTATATAAATCCAGATCCTGCGCAGGAGACGGCACTTACAGTTTGCAGATGTCTGTGAAGTTCACAAATGAGGTTTTCTTTGTGCCTACTCGGACAACCTGGGGCGGCTTCATGACAAATTTTCGTTTTTCTCCAGCTACCATGTCTGGATTTTTCTCCCGCATTATATTAAAAACTCTGTTTAGAAGCTGAAAGGAAACAAGAGTTGTCAGTCAGAGGATATACCGCTGTCATCCGATCAATATGGATACACGCCATGGCTCTAGGAAAGATTCGGACCACAGTGATTGAGCGCTCACCTCATCATACGTGTAATCTCTTTCGGTCCCAGCCCATGCAGGTCCATGTAGAGAACTAAAGGAAATGCCATCGTCCTTTTTATTGTCTTCCTCTTCGAAGGCTGTAACGTTAGGCACAAAAAGTGTCACAAAACATACATGACAGAAAAGTGTGACATTCAGCCCGTGCTATGTAGGTTTTGAGCCAAGGCCCCCTTACGTACGTTCATCTTTATCAATGGTGTCGTCATCCTCTGGGAATTTGACATTTTTCTTTTTCTTCTTTTTTGTCAGCATGAATTCCAAATCATCTTCTTGGGACTCCGACGCTTCTTGAACGTCTGCCTCTATTTTAAGATTCTAGGATGAAAAGATCAAGAAGTTTTCATCGTGAGCAGATCTTTAAGACCCTGGATAATCCACCTGTACCGTAACATGGATGTCCAAACAGGACTGAAAACGTGTGCCGATCGGATGCCATGAAAGAGCTAGATCCGAAACCTATCCCAAGCCAAGTCCAGTGTGAATGGGAGTTATGCAAGGCCAAAATGAAGGCCCTCCCTGTGACCCCACTACTACTACTACTACTACTACATTTTTCAGATAACTATTTCAGTCCCAAATATTATTGCTACCTCCTCAAAGGAGTCTTGGGGGTCTCCGACAACCAGGCATGTATGGGCCACTCTATTACAATGCTGTATTAAATTGGTGCTGAAGAAAAAGACCTCAAAATGACCTCTGTAAAGAGATGTACTGGTGGCAGTCTTAAAAAATAAAATAAAGGGGTATTCCAAGACTAAAGACATTGATGATCTATCTTTAAGACAGGTTATCAATATCATATGTGGGGTCAATACCTTGTACCCCACCAAGCCATATATTGAGAAGATGACAGGCAGAGTGCAGTAGTCCCACTATATCAGCCCCAGATTCCTGACATATACACTCACCGGCCACTTTATTAGGTACACCTGTCCAACTGCTCGTTAACACTTAATTTCTAATCAGCCAATCACATGGCGGCAACTCAGTGCATTTAGGCATGTAGACATGGTCAAGACAATCTCCTGCAGTTCAAACCGAGCATCAGTATGGGGAAGAAAGGTGATTTGAGTGCCTTTGAACGTGGCATGGTTGTTGGTGCCAGAAGGGCTGGTCTGAGTATTTCAGAAACTGCTGATCTACTGGGATTTTCACGCACAACCATCTCTAGGGTTTACAGAGAATGGTCCGAAAAAGAAAAAACATCCAGTGAGCGGCAGTTCTGTGGGCGGAAATGCGTTGTTGATGCCAGAGGTCAGTGGAGAATGGCCAGACTGGTTTGAGCTGATAGAAAGGCAACAGTGACTCAAATAGCCACCCGTTACAACCAAGGTAGGCAGAAGAGCATCTCTGAACGCACAGTACGTCGAACTTTGAGGCAGATGGGCTACAGCAGCAGAAGACCACACCGGGTGCCACTCCTTTCAGCTAAGAACAGGAAACTGAGGCTACAATTTGCACAAGCTCATCGAAATTGGACAATTGAAGATTGGAAAAACGTTGCCTGGTCTGATGAGTCTCGATTTCTGCTGCGACATTCGGATGGTAGGGTCAGAATTTGGCGTCAACAACATGAAAGCATGGATCCATCCTGCCTTGTATCAACGGTTCAGGCTGGTGGTGGTGGTATCATGGTGTGGGGAATATTTTCTTGGTACTCTTTGGGCCTCTTGGTACCAATTGAGCATCGTTGCAATGCCAAAGCCTACCTGAGTATTGTTGCTGACCATGTCCATCCCTTTATGACCACAATGTACCCAACATCTGATGGCTACTTTCAGCAGGATAATGCGCCATGTCATAAAGCTGGAATCATCTCAGACTGGTTTCTTGAACATGACAATGAGTTCACTGTACTGCAATGGCCTCCACAGTCACCAGATCTCAATCCAATAGAGCATCTTTGGGATGTGGTGGAACGGGAGATTCGCATCATGGATGTGCAGCCGACAAATCTGCGGCAACTGTGTGATGCCATCATGTCAATATGGACCAAAATCTCTGAGGAATGCTTCCAGCACCTTGTTGTATCTATGCCACGAAGAATTGAGGCAGTTCTGAAGGCAAAAGGGGGTCCAACCCGTTACTAGCATGGTGTACCTAATAAAGTGGCCGGTGAGTGTATGTGGTCCAGTGCAGGACTGGAATAGGCCTCAGCCCCAGCTGTGGGTCCTGAGACTTGTACTGGGCCATAAAAGATTGCAGAGCCTTCACTTCAGGGCAAATCCAGGGAGTGAGAGGAGGTGCCTGGATCTGTCCTGACACTGTGAAACTGCTGAGGGCGGGTTCACATCTGTGCCCGGCTTTCCACTTTCAGGTTTCTGTCTTCTGCGGACAGGACACTGAAACCCGTTAGACAGTGTCCGCCCGTGAGTGCTTTGTGCTCTCCGCTGAGAAACAGTTTTTTTTAACTGGACACAAAGTCCTACATGTCCAACTTTGTATCCGGTTTTTAAAAAAAAAACCAAAAAAAACGGCTTCGCTGCAGAGACCAGTGGACACTCACGGGCGGACACTTTGGAAGCCCATTCAAGTGAATGGGTTTGAAAACTGACTGCTGGTTTCCGTCTCCTGTCCAGTTTCTTGGGCAGAAGACAGAAACCTGAAAGCGGAGATCGGGCACAAGTGTGAACCCGCCCTGAGACAGTACTGTGCTACTTTGTTTTGTTTTTTTTGGTCGGTAGTAAGCCACATGTATAGTTATGGGGTTTTCTTTTTATGATTTAGTTAGATCTCGGACGAGCAGGGTTTTGTTTCCCATTCTTTTGCCTGAAGTTAAGGCTGTATTTTATTTTTGCTTATTCAGTGTCTGATGTGAAGGTTTATTTATTTTTTTGCGGTTTATCCAAATAAACCATCGTATCCCTGTCTCTGACTGGCAGGGTCTGCACTATTGCTGCTACTGAGCTACCTTCCCCAATAAAGGTCACCAAAATGTGTACTTGTCAAACTTTCCAAAAAAGAAAAAAAAACAACAAAAAAAAAAACAATGCTAGATCATAAGGTCACGGCATCCTCACCATTCCAATTGCCATATGGCACCGGCCTTAAATAGTTGCCATTTCTATAGCACATAATTCAGCATCACAATATTATTCCTTACCAAATCCCATTTCTATTTCTACATACCTTTACGCCTTCTTCAGCTTCGTCCAGGTCAAACTTTTTAGTTTTCTTTTTCTTCTTCTTCTGATTGAAGAAATTTAAGTCATCCAAGTCATCTGGTGCATCTACGGCAGCAAAATGATACTCGAGTGAATTCGCCATAACTACTCAGTAACACAGTGCAACACTTTCTGGCTGTGGTAAACAGACTGAACGTTCAGCCATCTAACATTAGCCCCACATCTTGGTGAAGGTGCTGACTGAAGCATTGTGACCCATTGTTTAAGGACAGTATCATTAAATGCTGAATCCGTTTTCCTCCGGAAGAAAAAAGCAGCATCCCAGGGTGTCTGGCAGGCGGCCTAGTCCTCCCACTCCTGCTGAAATACAGACTAAGGAGTCTGGCAGTGGTAACTATCCAAGGGACAAGTATCCCGGCTTAAAGGAATTGTCCCACAGGCAATATTTACCCGTTATGCATAGGTGTCTGATGGCTGGGACTTTATGGGACTGCCAGAGTACAGGACAACCATATAAAGGTTTAGGAGAGTCCTGAGTCCACCCTGATAGATGTCAGAAGAACGTTACCTCTCCCCATTGACAACACATGTATGCATGCACCTATAGGTGGCCACGTATCATGTGTTTATATGCCAGAAGCCAACGTCTGGTTCGGTAAATCCAAGTACAAGCAGTTTGGATAATGTGGTATATTTCCAGAGCCCTTGTCACTGTATATACACCAATATACCTGTAGATATGCTACTAAGGGCCCCTATGACATGTTTGGTCGATCTACACCCCTATGCAGGTGACTGACACCAATGGAATATCTCTGTATACCTTTTTTCTTAAAAGACTCTTCATCCAGGTCGGCATCCTTATCTTCCACAGGTTCCGGCTCAACCTCTTTGGTTTCGGGAACCTGTGTCTCCTCCACCTGCTGTTCTGCCCCTTCTTCATCCAACATGAAGGGCTTCTTCTTCTTCTTTTTCTTCCTGGTCATGGTAGGGTCGAAAATCATCTAAAAGATAAGAGTTAGCAATTTACTACGGTTATACAGAAAACAAATGTATGATATACATATATACACGTAAAGGTGAATGGACCGAAGTGTGCAGTTTTGGCTCTCTACACTTTATTCCTGGCTGCTGTGGCTCCTGACATCAGCTGATCTGTACGGGTGCTGGGTGTCACACCAACCAAATGGATATTAAAAAGGTAACCTGGGACTATAATATTGGTGGCTGTGGCTTCTTCACAACTTACCAAGCACAGCGCCGTACCTTGTATAGTGGCTGTCCTTGGCATTACAGCTCAGAATCATTCATGTGAATGGGACCGAGCGGCAACATAACCATGTGAAATGATCCCAATGGTATGAGTAGGAGTTTAAGACCCAAGCCCTGAAATCCTCCTTTCATCCTCAATGAAGATCTGTAGTAATACAGTAAAGACGACGACGATAGGAGCCCTGGTCTCATGTCGGAGAAACAGGAAGTTTTTTGACTCGTCCAGATAAGGTTTTTGCAAGTCAGACAAGTGGTCGTGTTAACTGCAATGGCAGCAAAATCTTCCGCTCACAGTTTATTGCTGCAGATTACAGGATTCAGCGGGAAAGAAGGACTGACAATACAAGTGAAAGCAACAGAGGCAACTAAAAAATGTGCTGGCAGCTCAGTTTTAGGTGCTTTATACCTTAATGTAGGGTGGCAGAAATGAAACAGTATAGTACTGGTATAGCGGTCTAACAGGTTTGTAGATCCTTGACAAGCTTATTCTGTGGGTGATGACAGACACTAACCAAGGACTGCGCTCAGGTCACTGTACATTAACAGGATGGATATTTCCTGGGCCAAATCTGCTTGTTCTTATAGAAATCTAGGCTAATAACCGTAAAGTTGCTTGTCCGAAAGCCATTTTATGTTTATGGGCAGTTTTAGAAGAAGTATAAGTTTTTGGAGTAGATATAAAGTAAACCATCGACTATAAAGGCAAGCCCTGGCAGTCTTAGAACTGTAGCCCATCACAGTCAGTGCAATAAAGATGGAAATGGACAGCACTGACCATCCCCAGATATCTCCATTTCACCAGTCATACCGTTATTACACATGGGGTCACGCAGTGTCTCTGTAATATAGCAGCATCATTTCAATTTGGGAAGTGAAGGCTGCAAATAACGTTGCAAAAAGTATTATAAAGTCATGGTAGGGCTTGTAAATTTCCATCTCTGAAACACTAAAGTTACCGACATGACTGTACCATGGTACGCAGGGGATCACAAGCCCCAAATACAGCCCAGGCCTAATCCTTCATTCTAGTGATCACATCCAGTGCAGTGTAGTCAGTTGGCCACTAGATGACAGCACAAATAAACTCATGTCTACATGAAGGGAAGACTAGATAAACTCTGCTGGCGGTACTGTGATGGGGAAGTCCAAAAAAACATAAAACTGGTTTTTTTTTTCCCCTAATATTACCCCATACACCTAAATATACACACACTATGCAGACAATGATGACACTGCTGCGCAATAGAGCAGTAAAAAAGAAAAAAAAAAATTGGACAGAGGCTGATGTAAGATAGAAAACGGGACCGATATAACAGGCAGAAACCGGGACCGATATAACAGATAGAAACCGGGACCGATGTAACAGACAGAAACCGGGACCGATGTAACAGACAGAAACACCATAAAACCAATGACTGAGCTCATTGCATAGTCACCTGTAAGTGCAGCAGATGCGGTATCATTGTAGGGTGCCCCAAGTATGGGGACAGTATTGCTTTACTACAGTCTAATACAGAATACACCTCATAGATAGACACCTCTTCACCAGTGACTGACAGGGAGTCATGTAGTAGGAGAGGGGCAGGAGAGGAACGTTCCAATCCTAGACCAAAGGCCACTATGACTATGAGTTGCTCACTCTATTAGGTTATATTACCAAGCAGCAAGAACGTATGATGGCACTCGGAGGAAATAATGGCAATGAATTGCTTGCATGAGACTGGCTAACTGCAAGATGGCTGCACTCAGGACACGATGCCGGTGGGGAGATTACACCATCATATTAGATAGGTCAGCAAGCCAACACCCACACCCTATAAGATTACACACGAGACGTGCTCTTAGGGTGCATTCACACTGAGTAAACGCTAGCTTATTCTGAACGTAAAACACGTTCAGAATAAGCGGCGTCTAAAGCAGCTCCATTCATTTCTATGGGAGCCGGCATACGAGCGCTCCCCATAGAAATGAATGGGCTGCTTCTTTCACTCCGTGCAGTCCCATTGAAGTGAATGGGGAGTGCTGGCGTATACGGCAAGCTCTGCTCATGCCGGAGCGTATACGCCGGCACTCCCCATTCACTTCAATGGGACTGCACGGAGTGAAAGAAGCAGCCCATTCATTTCTATGGGGAGCGCTCGTATCCCCGCTCCCATAGAAATGAATGGAGCTGCTTTAGACGCCGCTTATTCTGAACGTGTTTTACGTTCAGAATAAGCTAGCGTTTACTCAGTGTGAATTCACCCTTAGTGGATTAGCTGCTGTGGACGAATCCTTTGTGATATACAGTGGCAGCAAAGTCAATGAGAATTCATCCATACACAAGAAAAAATTAAACGTATCATCGGTGTGGGTCTGCAAGCTGCAGGATGTCCATGTAAGCCCTATGTACACCGGGGAAACCGAACCAGAAAATAAGGCATCAGCCAGACTTTGTAGCCCAAAAGCAGTCAATGGACAGGGACTCTGTGCACCACAGTGATATATGATGGGGGAAGTCACGGCCTACCCTCAGGTTTGTATATAGCACTGGTGACAGACCCTCGAGTAGTCTCAGCACCATAGATCACTATGATGTAAGAAGTCACCGTCTCCTGTCAGCATACAGCTGATTGTATGGACCCGATGGGAATCCGGCAGAGCATTCATTCTGTGTGGAAATAGGCCTTAGTGGTGACGCTTGGACAGGCGAGCGATCGGCTGTAGCAGTCACGTGACTGATGTAGGCGGCCTGATCACAGCAGAGACCACCAACCATGTTAGCTGTAGCAGCAGTATAGGTCAGGTCATTATACAAGTTTCTCGATAAATTCCTGGAAAGCCCTTTTGACTTCCCATGGGAGATGAGGCCGACTGCGACATCACTGGGAAGATATCTATTACAGCACAGGGATGGCAGATTAGATGTGACTTAGGTATCAGTGTCTGATGGGAATCCAAAGTGGCTGCAACCCCCAAGCACACTACTAAGCAAGCGCAACGTTACGACCTTCCATCGTGGTAATATAATGGGCCATACATTAAAGGGATTCTACCATTAAAACTTCTTTTTTGTGGATAAGACGTTGGAATAGTCTTTAGAAAGGCTCTTCGTCTCTTACCTTTAGACGTGGTCTCCACTGTGCCTTTCCTTAGAAATATCGGTTCTTACCGGTATGCAAATGAGTTCTCTTGCAGCGATGAGGGCGTCCCCACCACTGCCAGAGAAATGTCTCCAAGCACCGTCTCCTTCTTCATCCGCCGTGTCATCTTCAATGTCTTCTAGTGCAGGCTCGTAATTTCTAGCAGAGCAGACTGCGCAGGCGCACAGGTCACGGGAAAATGGCCACTTGCACAGTATTATTAGTGGCCATTTTCCAGTGGCCTGCGCAGTCTGCTCTGCTAGAAGTTACGAGCCTGCGCCAGAAGTTACATTGAACATGATGCGGCGGACGAAGAAGGAGGCGGTGCTTGGAGACACTTCTCTGGCAGCAGTGGGGACGCCCTCATCGCTGTTTGAGCGCTGGGGCCCACCTCCATCGCTGCGAGAGAACTCATTTGCATACTGGTAAAAACTGGTATTGCTGAGGAACGGCGGAGACCACGCCTAAAGGTAAGAGAATAGCCTTTCTAAAGGCTATTCCGACATCTTATCCACAAAAAAAAAAAAAAAAAAAGGTTTTAATGGTAGAATCCTTTAAACATACATAGCGTACCTACCTGGTGCCCTGTATTCTGCAACTAAGTCACAGACACACCCCTGTGATAGACCGGGGGAATTACCAACAATACTATACCAGAAAACTGACAAATCTTACACAAGGATCAAGGTCTCTGATGTTCAGATCCGCATGGGGACACAAAAGACAGAGAGCCTGTCCGCTAAAAAGAGCAGTTACCCACACACCCCATAGACTATAATGGTGTCCACTGGTTATCTTATCCTTATACTGAAAGCAGCAGAGAGAAATGTCACCTATAACAGACACTGATATTAATATGTCCTTTTTTTTAAACCGATACATTTAATGGCTCGATTAAAAAAATCAGACACTTAAGCATCAGTTAATGTTAGACTTTAATAATAAGAGACGCTTGACATCCGTCATGAAACAGTTTTTCTTAACAGAAACAGAAGTCCTGCAGGTAGGAATTGTTTGTCCCTGGAAAAAAAAACAAAAAAAAACAAACAAAAAAAAAAACGGACATGTGACAGATTGTGTGTAAATGGATACAACATAAAATCTCATTGAAGAGAATGGAAATCTTCCTTTTTTGTCTGTAGATTGTGAGCCCCATATAGAGATCACAATGTACATTTATTTCTCCTATCAGTATGTCTTTGTAGAATGGGAGGAAATCCGCACAAACACAGGGAGAACATACAAACTCCTTGCAGATGTTGTTCCTGGCGGGATTCGAACCCAGGACTCCAGCGCTGCAAAACCGCAATGCTAACCCCTGAGCCAACATGTTGGAGAATGGAAATTTTAACAGATTTGTGACTGTTCAGCTAGTGTCCGTAGCTAAAATCGTGTAGCGGACAATAGTAAGAGACACTACTGACGGGGGCCTCTAAGGTGCTCCATATCACTATTGATAAAACATTGGCGGAGCGGGCAGCAATATCGGAGCGCTTTGGGCCATCGGATTTATATCAGTCCCTAACTGATGTAGATTTGAGGTCAGACATGCAGGACCATTGGAAAGGAGTCAGAATTGGCCAAGGCAGCCATGATTACTCCTATCTACATTCAATAACACGGGGCCCCAAAGCTGAACACCCGCCAGTAAGCTGCAGCACCCCCTCTATGAGGTAGTGCAGATAGAATAGTTACATTGAATCTGGGCTGCACAATCCATTAAATTAATTCGCTGTTTCCAAGAAACAAATTTCGGCTGTTAATTGGAATTGTGAAATCGCCATTATCCCCACCCAGGAGTCCGATACAGTCCGAGCAGGATTTCACCATAGTCTGTAGTTGGGAGGGAGGACGAGGAAGCTGCATCACGTATCAGACTCCTCGCCAGGGGACTGAATATTAGCTTCTTAAAGCAAAATTACGTAAATCGAGATTATAATAAAGAAAAAAATTCATTTGTTATTAAGCCTTGTAATGTATTCCTGCTGCGTCTCCTTTGGGTACGTCCATGTTTCGCCGCGGTCTAGTCACATGGGCATTCAGTCACGGAGTATTCTGTCGCGGCTTTAGGCACGAGGCGAACAACAGAATCCACAGTAAATTCCTCGGCTTGGGCCTGGTATGGCGAGGGCTACGGCTACATGGGGCGAGGGCTACACGGGGACTTTTGCTCTAGCACTTATTGCGCAACTAAAGTTCACCAAGACATCCTGCACCAATGTTAGAAAACTCAGCCGGACTCCGACCCCGGACGCAAATCCCCCCCAAAAACAAGCAGCGCTGAATCTTTTGGCGCACAGATGTGGCAGATGCATTGGGGGTCGCAGTGGGACTATTTACTAACAGTGAAGAAGTTGCCGGACGATCTATAGTCATGGGAAATGCCCAATTCTAGTGCAAGCAGTGCAATGGGGGGGAGACTGGCATAGGAAACGCCAGTCCTAATACATCACCCCACAGTACTGAAGCCGAGGGGGGGGATATAACTTCTAGCCAGGGCCCAGCAGCCATTTTATCTTGGAGCATGGATGGTGAGAAGTGAATAATGGCAGAGGTACAAGGGGCAGCAGCAGATCCTACCAAGGACGTTTTCACAAACCCCCCACATTCTGTACAATATAGGAGGCAGCAGTGAGTATACAGGGCTGGGAGCTTGGTAATATAGATACTGGATATAGGTGTAATAAATGAGAACCGCCTTGTGTGCATGGGAGCTAATACACAGCACGGTAGCGCACGTATCACACAGCAGGCAGGCCGGGGATACGGAGCAGTGTGCAGCGCCCCCTCCTGCACCGGCGCCCGAGCACTGCCTACCATGCCGCACGGCTCAGGCCTCCCCTCCCTCAGCCGGCGCGCACATGTGCCCCGCGCCCTCGTGTTTCCGCCTTCTCTCACCTCGTCTCCAGACATGATGGCGTCGTCTCCCGATGCGGCTATGGTATACAGATGGGCAGTCTGCACGCTGTACTGTGTCCTACTCGCTGCTACGTCCGTTTCACCCGGTCTCTGCTCTTACATCAGCTTCGGCGACTCACACGCCTGTGCGCATGCGTACTGGTGGCCGTGACGTCAGTAGCACCGCGACGAGTCCAATGTAATCAGTAGGCGACACCGCGGTGCGGCCTGGGACATGTAGTTATTGGGCTGTAGCGCTGTGTAACGTGCGAGGTCGTTCGTGTATCAAATTCATCACATAGCTGGCAACAATGAGTCTGAAGAAAGAGAAAATTGTATCAGATTTTTTTTAATTTTTTTTTTATATATAGCTGAAAACCTTCCCTCAAGTATTACACACACTATAAGGCTTCATGCACACGACCATGTGCATTGTCATGCTAGATGTGTTTTTCAGGCCTAGCACACTGATCCACTCATTTCTATGGCCCCATATACATGATCATATATAGTCAGGAGTCAGAGGTCAAACTTAGGACTGGACCTAGTCTTGTTTATTTTAGATGAAGTGAATGGGTCCGTGTAGGCATGAGGTGCGCGTGATATCACCCATGTGCTGACCCTGCCGCCTAATCATGGCCTGGCTACACAGTCGTATACGGGTCCGTGAGAAAACAGCGCAGATGGCACATGGATGATCTCCGTGTGACCTCCAAATATCAATATAGTTCTATGATGGGCCCGTGCCACAAAATTGACAGAAATAGGACCAATTCTGAGTTTACCCCAGGCTTACAGAACCAGGATAATGCATGCAAGTATGTATGGTGACCTTAGCAAATAGGTGAGTGTGCTAGCTATGTGAAACAAGAATATGTTAGATTATCATTATGCTCCACATAGATCCCATTATAGTATACCTAACCATAGCATGCAGATAAAGCACATGGCTGTGTGCATGGAGCCCAAGGCTCCAATCATATTGCAATGTCGTGGTAGCTGCTACTGACAATTTGTACAATTGTGCCATGATTGGCATCCACATGCTTGTGGGGTTTTGTCATCAAACACTGTGAAGATTGCCCAGCGCTGCCCTCTTAAATACACCAAACTTAAACTATGTGGACCTGTGCTCACGCCAAGCTGCCGTTACGTAATAAGGGACCCTTATGAATGAGGATTAAATCAAATATGTGGATATTTGGAACGCTTGTATGAGATACCTATAGAGAAATAATAAAGGAGACTCCATATAGTGTGGGGAAGGTAACTCGGTAGCAGCAATGGTGCGGACCCAATCAGTCAGAGACAGGGACACAAAATCTATAGGAAACACGTTTATTTAACAAAAAAAAAAAACACTGCAAAATAAATAATTCTCCACATTAGGCACAGAAAATGAACAAAATAGAATACAGCCTTATCTTCAGGTAAAACAGTGTGAAACAAAATCCTGCTCATCTGAGCACTAACTAATAGTAAATACTAACTGTATGTAAATATTTACACAATACTGAAGACTCCAGGACAGACCCAGGCACCTCCTCTCACTCCCAGGATTTGCCCTGAAGTGAAGGCTCTGCAGCCCTTTCTGGGCCAGTAACAAGCCTCAGGACCCACAGTTGGGGCTGAGGCCTATTCCAGACCCGCACTGAACCACACATAGGTCAGAAAGCTGTGGGAAATATACAAGACTCCAGCACTCTGCCTGTCACCCTCTCACCATCGTTATAGTTATACAAAAGACAAAAGTTCTGCCGCTTCTCCATGTTGTGGAATCAAAAGCTTATAACCTGACTTTAAATTCATCTATTGGTTTTAGAAATGACTCATATGAAAGCTGAAACCCTCCCAAATGTGTTTTTTATTAAGAAAGTAAATTGGCTTCACTGTCAAAATATTGATCATTTAATGAACACAGAAAGGTCAGATTTTGGCAAGACGCTTTAATGCACCCAATCCTCGTGTACAGTCTCGCCGGTGCTCACTAATTGATTGGTTGATTAGTGTGTGTGTGTAAGAAGAACTCCAGCACCCCAAACCTTCACTTGAACTGCAACTTCACCATTGACAACATGCCAAAAATCAACCCTGTGACCAAAGCCTTGATTATCAAGAGGCTGAAGACCAGATCCACTGAGGTGGCTGCACCTTTAATGTGTCTCAGCGTCAAGTACAAAGAATTTAAAAAAAGATTTGAACAGACTGGAGATGTTTTTGACAAGCCCAGGTCAGGAGACCCCGCAAGACAATGGCTCAGGATCTATCCACGGTGTAGTTCCATAACTAATCACTTCTGAGAACAGCTGCTCAGTGGGGGTGCTGAGGGTCTGACCGCCTTCAATCTGATATTGCTGACTTATTCTAAGGCTTGGTCATCAATATTAAAACACTGGACAACCCAGCAAGCTAGGCATGGAGAAAAAGATTTGCTGAGCAACACACAAGGGTTACCTTAACAACCCCTTTAAAGGGTTATGCCATGAAAATGATTAATCCTCTTTAATGGGGGTGCAACGGCTGATCCTGAAAATGGACGGTGTTTTACTCCCATTGAGAATGTAGTCTCGGGGAATACATTCAGTGCTTTGGCTCATTGCGAAGATCCCGTTGAAATGAATGGAGCAAGGGCACCGGGGCGTAACTTGAGGGGATGCAGAGGGTGCAGTTGCACCGAGGCCCAGGCAGTGGCGGATCCAGGCTTTGCGGGGCCCTGGGCAATTGACTTTGGCGGGGCCCTACTTACCGAGGGGTCTGGGGGGTTTTTTTTGAAAAAATTAGCCTTAAAAATGCATTTTTCAAATGCGATTCATATTTTCTGCCATTACATTCTGACATTACAATAAATACAATGCAGTAATACTCACACTGAAGGGCGCGTCTAAATTCACTGCTGGGGGTCTCAGGAGTCAGACCCCCACCAATCAGGAATCTATCCTCTATCCAATGGTTAAAAGCCAAAGTACCATTCCTAATATATTCTGCTCCACAATTCCTAGTGGGGCCAAACACATGTGTATTTACTGTCACAGAACTTCAATATATAATATTACTAGCATCTGTCCGCCACTTTGTCCGCGTGTTGTTGTCGGTAACGACCCGCTTATATGCCTGCACATGTTGCTGGTGATGATCCGCTTGCACCCGTTTCTTGGGTCTGCTACATCTGTATATATGTGCAGTATACCCAGGTGTGCTCCGGTTCCACCCCGACCCCCCAAGCGCATCACCCCCACCCCCCCACGTGCCCCCTCCACCCGCACAGCCACTCCCCCCCCCCCCCTCCCCAGCAGAGGTGGAAGAGCACATATCCCCACCGCGCAGAGACTGCATACGTATGCTGCCGACATTTGCCCCAGCCTCTCCCCCCCCCCCCCCCTCCCCGGCACAGTTTGAACTCCGAAATCCCCCATCGTACTCACAGTGGGCCAAGACCACGGCTGCAGGTTCACTATGCTGCCGACCGTCCATTCGACGCCATTTTCTTGAGTTTGCACAGTGCCCGGTTTCAGCCTATATAGTTCCGCCCACACAATAGCACCATTCGATCCGAGAACAGCTGAAGGACCTGTGATGACGTCATCTCGGGTCCCTTAGCCTAGCCCAGTGATGGCGAACCTATGGCAAGCGTGCCAGAGAGGGCACGCAGAGCCCCCTCTGCTGGCACGCGTGCTGTCGCCCTGATCGCTCACTAACGGCGAATCCGATGCAGGATTCCCCGTTAGTGAGCGATCGCTGCCTTCAGCTGGTTGTGCAAATGCGCATCCAGCTGAAAGCTGTCAGTGTAGCTCAGTGTAGGCCACGCGTACTACGCGGCCTACACTGACTACAGAGTGTGACCTCTGAACAAGCGCGGGCGTGATGACGTAAGTCATCAGCGCGCGCAGTGAACAGAAGAGAGAACACCCGGCAGCTCTTCAGGTAACTATATTGTGTTTGTTTGCACTGTCAGGGGAGGGGGGCAACGGTAGACATTTCATGTTGTGTAGGAGGGGACTACTGTAGACTTTCATGCTCTGTGGGAGGGGGCTACTGTGGACCATATAATGCTGTATGGGAGGGGGCTACTGTGGACCTTTCATGTTGTGTGGGAGGGGGCTACTGTAGACTTTCATGCTGTGCGGGTAGGGGGCTACTGTGGACCATTTTATGCTGTATGGGAGGGGGCTACTGTGGACCTTTCATGTTGTGTGGGAGGGGGCTACTGTAGACTTTCATGCTGTGCGGGTAGGGGGCTACTGTGGACCATTTTATGCTGTATGGGAGGGGGCTACTGTGGACCTTTCATGTTGTGTGGGAGGGGGCTACTGAAGACTTTCATGATGTGCGGGTAGGGGGCTACTGTGGACCATTTTATGCTGCTACTGTGGATCTTTCATGCTCTGTGGGAGGGGGCTACTGTGGACCAGTTCATGTTGTGTGGGAGGGGGCTACTCTGGACCATTTCATGCTGTGTGGGAGGGGGCTACTGTGGACCATTTCATGTTGTGTGGGAGGGGGCTACTGTGGACCATTTCATGTTGTGTAGGAGGGGGCTACTGTGGATCTTTCATGCTCTGTGGGAGGGGGCTACTGTGGACCATTTCATGTTGTGTGGGAGGGGGCTATTGTGGACCATTTCATGTTGTGTGGGAGGGGGCTACTGTGGACCAGTTCATGTTGTGTGGGAGGGGGCTACTGTGGACCAGTTCATGTTGTGTGGGAGGGGGCTACTGTGGACCAGTTCATGCTGTGTGGGAGGGGGCTACTGTGGACCAGTTCATGCTGTGTGGGAGGGGGCTACTGTGGACCAGTTCATGCTGTGTGGGAGGGGGCTACTGTGGAGTATACAGGTATAATCCTGTGTGGGGGCCACTGTGGGCCAGATTGTACTGTGTGGGGGGCCACTGAGGGGCAGATTGTACTGTGTGGGGTCCCCTCACTATGTATATCACACAGTATTTGTTTTATAGCAGACGTGAAATTAGTACAGGATGTAATAACATTGCACGGTAACTATAAAACAGATCCTGTGCGATGTAAATAGTGAAAATTAATTGTTTAAAAGTACAGAATGCAGAGACCTTTACCTTTCAGTACAAGATCTGTAAAGCCCCAGTCACATGACTGTAATTTGTGGGTCCGCAATTGTGGACCCACAGAGTTTTAAGGTTAAATTGCCGTGTTGGCACTCCGTGATAATTTATTTGGTTTTGGGTTGCAGTTTAGGCACTCGGTCTCAAAAAGGTTCGCCATCACTGGCCTAGCCTAACATACGGGCATTTAGCATCATATCAAGTAGCCTATGTTTCATTCCAGGTGACAATGTATGTATGTGTCAAATGTCAGCCAAATCCGTTCAGCTGTTTTGGCGTGATTGAGGACCAAACACACAAAAACAGAAACATACACACTTTCACATTTCTAATATCAGTAGGATACAAGAGATATATTTATCTTATAGTATACATTGCATTTCTATGCATTTGTCTGGTAGATAAGTGTAATTGTAGCTCCCAGCAGGGTGAACGCCCCCAACTGGCACATGCTGACAGCCGCCACATGATGGAATACGGTGAAAATGTGAGACAGATGAAGAGCACGGAAGATAACCCCAATCCTGTGACTTTTTCTATTTACTAGGATTGACATATTACATTCCCAGAGACCCTTGATTCTGTGCACAATATGTCAATTCCTGTGGACGTGTCTCTTTTTTGAGGCCAGAGAGTAAATAGATACATTACAGTTGAGGGAAAGGTTTCTGACTCTCTACCAGGTTCAGATTTTTGCCCTGCTACGTCATCCTCATCGCAACCACCAGCAGCCCTACCTATGGAAGATTTCTTGTTTTCCAATATACTTCCCCAGGTTGCCAGCCCCCGAATCCCTAGTGAAAGAAGGCTAAAGGTAAATTGACGCAGAGGTTTTTTTTGCAGATGGATTCTGCCTCAAAATCTGCCTGCAAAAAACATATCGTAAGCCCACATCAGCTTTCATATATTTACACCATTGTGTTCCTCGTACATTGTTCTCTTTCTTAAAGTTGGCGCCCCACATTGGAAATGCTGCGGCAAAAAACGCTGTGTCAAAATGGATGGGGTTCTGGCTAATCCCCTTCATACATCATCTGATCAGCGCTGTCACTCTGAATATTGTGGTGGGTTTTTTTTTAGCTGAAACTGTTCAGCTATTTCAAAGATATAAGTCTTGTTAGTGTTGTTACAAAATAGGGTGTGCGAGCCCCTTTATGACGACCAAAGACAGAAACCGTGACCCAGAGCTAAACCTGCTAGACCTTAAACACTTTTCATCTAGATCTGACTGTAATTTCTGCCCAAAGACAGAAGAGGGCGCTATGAGCTTGGATGAATTTATAACTAGAAGAGATGGCAGTGAGCAGATTGGTCAGGATCCAAGCAATTGTCACACATCTCTAAGACTAAAGCATTGCAATATACTTATTATCAGAATTCTTCTTCCATTTTTTGATGTCAGCTTTTTTCATCCTTTGTGATAGCTAGGCCACGGTGAAAAGCTTGTAGGAGGGATATTAGTAATAGGTGACAATCTTGATTGGAGATGGGCGAATTTCCCAAGATTTGTATCTTTTGGGGTTTGGGTGGCTTGGGCGAACATTTGACACGGGGACCTCTCCCCAACCCGCACAAACCGCATTCCTGCACTCACTATTATGCCCCATAGTGGCCCCTGAACACACTATTATATCCTATAGTGGCCCCTACACACAGTGTTATGTCCCATAGTGGCCCCTGCACACAGTATTATCCCACATAGTGGCCCCTACACACAGTATTATGTCCCATAGTGGCCCCTGCACACAGTATTATCTCACATAGTGGCCCCTGCACACAGTGTTATCCCCCATAGTGGCCCCTGCACACAGTATTATCCCACATAGTGGCCCCTGCACACAGTGTTATCCCCCATAGTGGCCCCTGCACACAGTATTATGTTCCTTAGTGGCCCCTGCACACAGTATTATCCCCCATAGTGGTCCATGCACACAGTATTATCCCCCATAGTGGCCCCTGCACACAGTGTTATCCCCCATAGTGGCCCCTACACACAGTATTATGCTTCATAGTGGTCCCTGCACACTGTATTATGCCCCATAGTGGTCCCTGCACACAGTATTATGCCCCATAGTGGTCCCTGCACACAGTATTATGCCCCATAGTGGTCCCTGCACACAATATTATGCCCCATAGTGGTCCATGCACACAGTATTATCCCCCATAGTGGCCCCTGCACACAGTGTTATCCCCCATAGTGGCCCCTACACACAGTATTTTGCCTCATAGTGGCCCCTGCACACTGTATTATGCCCCATAGTGGTCCCTGCACACAGTATTATGCCCCATAGTGGTCCCTGCACACTGTATTATGCCCCATAGTGGTCCCTGCACACAGTATTATGCCCCATAGTGGTCCCTGCACACAGCATTATGCCCCATTGTGGTCCCTGCACACAGTATTATGCTTCATAGTGGTCCCTGCACACTGTATTATCCCCCATAGTGGCCCCTGCACACAGTATTATGCTTCATAGTGGTCCCTGCACACTGTATTATCCCCCATAGTGGCCCCTACACACTGTATTATGCTTCATAGTGGTCCCTGCACACTGTATTATGCCCCATAGTGGTCCCTGCACACAGTATTATGCCCCATAGTGGCCCCTGCACACAGTATTATGCCCCATAGTGGTCCCTGCACACTGTATTATGCCCCATAGTGGCCCCTGCACACAGTATTATGTCCCATAGTCGCCCCTGCACACAGTATTATGCCCCATAGTGGTCCCTGCACACTGTATTATGCCCCATAGTGGTCCCTGCACACAGCATTATGCCCCATTGTGGACCACCCATGATCAATTGTACTCTTGAGTCTTTTCAGACCACAGAGTATAATAATCAGAGACCCAGGGGAGGATACAAACATAAAAAACAATGTTACTTACCTCTCCCTGACTCCCTGCTACTTTTTGCCATCTTCAATGTTGGACCAGATGTCATGTGAATCAGGCCGGCATTGTGATGGATAATGACACGGACCTGGACCACGTGACATCTGGGACATCACCAAACAGACCTGCAGACTGCCGGGGTGCAGGAGAGGTAAGTAACAGTGTTTTATAAGTTCTCTCCCACCCCTCACCTCGAATCTTTATACTTAGGGGTCTGAAAAGACCCCCAAGTATAATGATAGCAGTAATTACTGGGGTTTGCGTGCCTGTAGCCTCACTTACCAATCCCCGCTCCTGATCACAGCCTCCTTCGCTTCTGCACAAGGGGAAGTGCAGGTGGCCATAAGCAGGATCGGTGATCGGTAAGTAATTGGGCCCTTTGTCTTTTGGGGTTACTCCAGCAGGTAACGGACTAAAAAAAAAACAAAAACATGGCCCTCTAATGACCCGGGCACTGTGGCAGTGGTTACCGCTGCTACCCCATTAGTTACACCACTGTAAATCACTACAGAACAGCCTGCATGTATGAACAAGTGTCTCAAAAAACTGCAATCCTCAAGACCACTGCTTGGGATGTAAATGTTAACAGCTAGTATATTAGAAATTAAGATCATGTCTAGTGTGCAATGTATTTACTCTTATGCAACAATGACCACATCGGAATGTCTCCACTTAATACACAGTGGGAAATGTATCACGCCTTGCACATCGGTGTTCTGGCTTACACGCCCTGAAATTTTTGACCAAGTTTTTTCATATACGTCTCCCTTGCCACTTTTCTGAAAAGAGTTATGTTGAGGGTCATGGCATTGGAAGGCCCACTGGCTCATTGTAACTCAGCAGCGCAGAGATTATTTGGGATGGCATACTACACACCAGCCTTGATAAATCTCCCCCATAGTCCATGAGTTCTATAGCAGTAAGGACATGCCTGTCCAGAGTAGAACAAGTGCAGAACGAATGGGGTTACATAGATGTGACATCACGTGTACAACAGCACATCATATGGTGTCCACTATTCATCTACTGGGACTGGGGGCAAATAAACAGGGTTGTAGCTGTAGAGGGTGCAGAGATAGCAATCACTGTCAGGCCCAAGAGTGTTAGGGGACTGAAAGTTCTCTGTGCAACATAAGGAGACAGTAGTGTTCTAGATTGCACATGGTATGTGGGGCCCCATTACACATTCTGCATTGGGGCCCAAGAGCTTCATCAGTGTTGGACTGGGGTGTGCAGGGTCCGTACCTGACCTTTGTTCTCAAATACCCTAAATCTGCAAATGCATTTTACTTCATCCAAGGTTTGCTCTTGCCTTGGATGTTTCTGTCCTAGGGGGTCCTGCCAGTAGCCTGCTGGCTGTCTCTTGAATTAGGGCCCTTCTCACTGAGCAGCAGGGCCCAGGCAGCAGCAAAACACTACAAGATAATTGGGGCCACTGATCTGTATGTAATACAGTGTTGTACTGTGTTGTGCTGCTATAGCTCAGGGGCCCTCTGGGAGATTCACCTGCTCTCCTGTGGGCCAGTCTGGGCCTGAGCTTCATGTTACCCCTCTGTATATACAATATATCAGTCTATGTTTACAGTAACATCATGATTACCATATTAATGGAGTGTTATGATGGATCCATTCTGTAAAGGATCCCAATGGATCTTAGTAACCACTAATCATAGAAACTCATTTTTGCAGAAAATAATAGCCCAGCAGATTACACTATTCTGGCTGTCAGAAAGCAACTTGAACCTGAGGAACTGGATTCAGAGAGTAGTACGATCAGAGTCTAAAGTTATCTCAAGTAAATTGAATTCTGCACTTTTGAATAAAAAAACTGTTTAAAGAGAACCTTTTATCACCTCCACCAATTTCAGTTCTTACCATGGGTTTAATAGGTCCTGTTCCACTGATTCCAGTGCAGTTGGAATTTTCTCTCTAGTCCACACCATTCCTGAGCAACAAGCGCAGTTAGTTTTGGTGCCTGATGTGCTATTTAGGCTCTGTAATGTCAGAAGGGTGGTGTCAGGCAGGGGGGCGTGATTCAGAGCTCCAATCAGAGGCAGCCAGTGTCAAAGCTCAGGATCACACCCTCTTGGGTGATATCTATACATACATTTCTTAGATAGGAACACCCTTTAAAAGCAGTGTGAAAAGGCGTTCTAGGTGTTTCATCCTCCTGATACAGTTTGTGATCTTGTCTGTGTTACATTAGTGCTAGTACAGTACATCAGTGCAGCACTGGTTCTGCATCCTAGTAGGGCAATTCCATTGGGGCTCAGGTTACAAGTTGTCTGTAACAGTTTACATTGTTTTTACTTTCACCAAATATGTAAAATGCAATGAGCGAGTAACAAGAAACATCTGCCTTTTGTTACACAGCTGAAGTATTATTAATTGAAACTGCAATTGTTAAGATTACTGGGCTGGAGTAACAAGAACAATATTATTTAGCTGGCACAGAATTGCATTGTGCTCTCTGCTGTATACATATACACTATAGTTCTGTGTTCCGCCAGCTCTAGATCAAGTTCTCCCTTTGAGAGGACCTCTTTTTGTCATATTTGTCTCATTAAATCATATATATAGTAAGCTTATGGCTGGTCAGGTAATGGAGGGGGTGTACAGCTCACCCAGACTACTCAGGTGGGTGAGATGAGAAAACTCCAGGAATGTTTGTTCTCAGCAGGCAACTTTCGTCTGCTGAGCATTTTGGTAAATACTCAGTATTGGGCTGGATTTTTAGGAATGACAGGTAGGTTGGTAGTGGGACCTGTTATTCCACCCCCCTCCAGTCCACACTTTGGGGATGTTCCGGCAGCGACTCACCTGCAGAGAGTCTCCTTGTCAAGAAGTTGCTCGAGCAGCTACACTTTGGCAGAGCTTGGCTGGAGAGCAAACTGGGATTGCCTGTTGCTATACCTGATGTTCTCTATTAGAGAGGTTCCACAAGCATCTACAGGTTTTTCTCCTTTTGAATTAGTCTATGGTAGACACCCCAGGGGCTTACTTGATATAGCCAAAGAAACCTGGGAAACAAAGGCTTCGCCATACCGTAGTGTCATAGAGCATGTAGCTCAAATGCAGGATCGCATTTCAACAGTCATGCCAATTGTAAAAGAACATCTGCAAAGAGCACAAGAGGCCCAAAGCAGAATTTACAATCGTTCTGCCAGAGTCCGAGAGTTTAACCCAGGGGACAGAGTTTTTACTTTGGTGCCTACTGTGGAGAGCAAGTTCTTAGCGAAATGGCAAGGCCCATATGAAATTGTGGAAAAAGTAGGGCCAGTCAACTGCAAAGTTCACCAACCAGGGAAAAGGAAGCCTTTTCAAATCTACCATGTGAATTTGATTAAGCCCTGGAACCAGAGGGAATCCTTGGTGGTCTCAAATACAGAGGTGGGTGATTTGTTGCCACCAATCCCTCCAGTCCGTGTGAATGAGACCCTCTCAGTGCCCCAGCAACAGGAGGCAAGAGAGTTCCTGCAGAAAAATAGACACAAGTTCTCTGATCTACCAGGGCGTACACACCTGATAGAGCACCATGTAGAGACAGAACCTGGGAGGAAAGTAAACCTCAAACCCTACAGAATACCAGAGGCCAGTAGGGAGGTAGTGTCAGCTGAGGTTAAACACATGCTGGAGTTGGGAGTGATTGAGGAATCCAAAAGTGAGTGGTCTAACCCAATTGTATTAATACCAAAGCCCAATGGTACTTGGCGGTTCTGCAATGATTTTAGAAGATTGAATGAGATTTCCAAGTTTGACGCTTATCCCATGCCCAGGGTTGATGAGCTGATTGAGAAGTTGGGTAATGCCAGGTACATAACCACACTGGACCTGACAAAAGGTTACTGGCAAATATCTTTTTCTAAAGAAGCCAAGGAGAAAATTGCCTTTGTTGTTCCAGAAGGTCTGTTCCAGTACAGGGTTATACCATTTGGTTTGCATGGAGCTCCTGCTACCTTTCAGAGGTTGATGGACCAGATCTTGCGGCCACATTGTGACTACGCAGCAGCTTACCTGGACGATGCGGTCATTCATAGCCCAGACTCGTGAAGTCACCTCTGTAAGGTGCAGGCAGTACTGGACTCCATAAATGAGGCAGGCCTTACTATCAACCCTGAGAAATGTGCTTTAGGGCTGGAGGAAGCCAAGTACCTGGGATATGTCATTGGCAAAGTGGTAATAAAGCACCAAATCAATAAAGTGGAGGCAATACAGAACTGGCCAAGACCACTAACCAAGAAGCAAGTCAGGGCATTTCTTGGCATTGCGGGCTACTATCGGAGGTTTGTGCCAAACTTTGCCTCTATTGTAGCTCCTCGGCTTTCCCGATCTGTGCCCTGGGTAAAGAGCTATCGGTCCCGGTACTGTAGCGCTTTACAGTCAGAAGGGCGTTCCTGACACTCTGTCAGGAACGTCCTTCTGCCAAGCAGCGCCTATCACGCTGTACAGTGTGAGCGGGAGGAACGCCCCCTCCCTCTGCTCACAGTACTCGTCCATAGACGAGTATTATCAGGAGGGGAGGGGGCGTTCCTCACACTGTACAGCACGATAGGTGCTGCTGGGCAGAAGGACGTTCCTGACAGAGTGTTAGGAACGCCCTTCTGACTGTAAAGCGCTACAGTACCGGGACCGATAGCTCTTTACCCGGGGCACAGATCGGGAAAGCCGACAGTGCAATGAATTCAGCGCACTGTCAGCTTTCCAGCAGTATATAGAACTGCCTGTGCCCAATCTGATGAAAGGTCCTCTTTAAGTGGGCGCTGGATGCTCTGAGGTATTACCTCCTGGGGAGAAAGTTTAAATTGATCACTGACCATGCTCCCCTTACATGGATGAAAATCAATAAGGACAGAAATGCTAGGGTTACCTGATGGTTCCTGTCTCTGCAAAATTTTGTGTTTGATGTAAAACACAGGCCAGGGAAATTATTGGGAAACGCTGATGCCCTTTCAAGGGTCTATTGTATGATGGCTACAAATGCCCAACCCTCCGGTCTGGAGAAGAGTGGGGGGGGATATGTAAGCCGATGGCTGGTCAGGTAATGGAAGGGGTTTATATCTCACCCAGACTACTCAGGTGGGTGAGATGAGAAAACTTCAGGAATGTTTGTTCTCAGCAGACAACTTTCGTCTTCTGAGCATTTTGGTAAATGCTCAGTATTGGGCTGGATTTTTAGGAATGACAGGTAGGTTGGTAGTGGGACCTGTCATTCCACCCCCCTCCAGTCCACACTTTGGGGATGTTCCAGCAGCAACTCAGCTTCAGAGAGTCTCCTTGTCAAGGAGGCTTAAGAAGTTGCTCCAGCAGCACACTTTGGAGAAAGC
The DNA here is from genome assembly GCF_031893055.1 of Leptodactylus fuscus. Lineage (NCBI taxonomy): Eukaryota > Metazoa > Chordata > Amphibia > Anura > Leptodactylidae > Leptodactylus > Leptodactylus fuscus. The sequence goes on along the minus strand of NC_134270.1, from coordinate 149,066,890 downwards.
TTGGCTGGAGAGCAAACAGAGAGGTCATACTTTTGGAGCTGTGTCCTGAGTGATTCTACTGGCTTTTGGATTTCTGTTATTCTAGTGAGGTAACCTATTTTTATGTTTAGTTACAGCCTAGCCGGGCAGGTATTTATTTTTGTATTGTTTCCTTTTGTTGCTGCACTACCTTTTTGAGTGAAAATAAACTCTACCTTTGTTTTGGACTAGAAGAAACTGGACTTGTGTGTCTATGCCACCCCACCTAGCCTAGCACCCCCAGGCCCTGACAATATATATATATATATATATATATATATATATATATATACACATCTTTTATATAAAAATGAGTTTCTGTCTGTATATCGGTCTGTCTGTTCTTTATGTGTGACCAAACAACTGGACCGATCTTCACAAAATTTGGCACACAGATACATCAGGTGTCCGGGAAGGCTTAAGACTGGGCCTCCACTCTCTGGGACCTACCGTTCCAGAGATACAGTATTCCCAAAACAATGACTGGGATTAGCCAATGCAAACCTGCGAGTCTTTCACTCATATTCCAAATGCCATACACACGGTCACTCCATATGCACAATCCAACATTGATATCCAAACTGAGATACACGCATCAGAGGATTAGATATGTGGCTCAGCACACAGTACCACACGCCGGAGGATTAGATACGCGGCTTAGCACACAGTACCACACGCTGGAGGATTAGCTACGCGGCTTAGCACACATTACCACACGCCGGAGGATTAGATATGCGGCACAGCACACAGAACCGCAGACTGGAGGATTAGATACACAATTCAGCACACAATATCACACATCAGAGCTTTTTCCAGGTTTCCATAGCAACCCAGCCGTTTTTCTAAACTGCTGTATGTCAGCTTTAAAGTGGTAGGAGGCTGTGGATGACACTGTTACACAAGGTCATATTCACACAGCTTTACTCCAGGTCTCCATAACAACCGATTGCAGGTTTTTCACTGATATCCAAACTGAGATCACATGATGCTTATGGACATACACAAATGACATACAAAATATACCAGTGCAAAACTGGACAATTCTTATGCAGCCACTACACAAACAAAAAATGAAATATAGCTGTGCAAAGATGGGCCCTCCTGCTAGTTATATATAAAAAAAATTCTTTATGTGCGACCAAACGATTGGACTGTTCTTCACCAAATTTGGCACACAGGTACATCAGGTGTCCGGGAATGTTATAGACTAGGTCTCAGCTCTCTAGGATGTACCGTTCCTGAGATACAGTATTCCCCAAAAATGACCTGCATTTTCCAATAGAAGCCTGCAAGTCTTTCACTCATATTCCAACTGCCATATACACGTTCACATGTCACTTACCAACCAATAGAAGCTCGCAGGTACTTAGTCTGCACATGCACACAGCTTTACTCCAGGTTATCATAACAACCCAGCCATTTTTCTTCACTGCTTTAGGTCAGCTTTAAAGGTGCAGGGTGCTGTGGATGACACTGTTACAGCTTTACTCCAGCTTTACTCCAGGTTTCCATAACAACCCAGCCATTTTTCTTCACTGCTGTAGGTCAGCTTTAAAGGTGCAGCACACTGTGGGTGACACTGTTACACAAGATCACATACACACAGCTTTACTCCAGGTTTCCATAACAACCGATTGCAGGTTTTTCACTCATATCCAAACTGAGATACATATGATCACATCATGCTTATAGACCAATGTAAACTCACAGGTTCTTCAGTCTTGACATATACGCATCTTTACACCAGGTTTTGTTCCATAGCAATTACGCTATTTGTGACCTGTATTAGTCAATATCAGTTTGCAGGTCCTTAAATATTCAGTCATATGAAGTGTATTGGCCAATGTAAGTTCACATTTCACTTACCAGGTTTCCATAACAACACAGCCATAAATAGGCTGTACCTATACTGGACTGCCATACAGGATGCTGCCCTCTAGAGGGCGGTACACAGAGTGCACTGTTCTCCTAATTACATCCTGGAGAATAGATTTGCATATTTTTTACCCAGAATCCCTATTGGAGCAGGAATGACTTGTAAGTCTCCGTACCGCCTATGTAGGCACACACTCTCTCTGATGTGTACGATTATTCCCTGACCCTGGTCTATAGTCTCTCACTCTGCCAAATCAGTATCCCTGCGCTATGCTGAGGAGGCCCAATAGGCCATAACAGCGCTGTCCATAGCTGGGAAGCTGTTCCTTTTGGAATAGAAATAGTAATTTGGCAATTAAATCCGCATCATGACAGTAGACTTTTTAACTGAGTCATGCATGATGTTAAGGATACTGCCCTCTAGAGGGTGGCACACAGAGTGCACTGTTCTCCTAATTACATCCTGGAGAATAGATTTGCATATTTTTTACCCAGAATCCCTAGCGGAGCAGGAATGACTTGTAAGTCTCCATACTGCCTATGTAGGCACACACTCTCCCTGATGTGTACGATTATCCCCTGATACTGGATGTTAGCATTCTTATAAATTGAAACATATTTAAACTACTCATGCCTCTAAAAAGGAAAACTGCAGTTGGATGCAAGACTTCTGCTGCAAAATGCATGGCTGCTGCTCGAGCTAATGAAAACTCTCAGCAGACCCAAGCCCGTCTCCATTCAGCCAAGGTATGTCACAGACTATAGTGAGCTTCTGAAACTCCCCAGCAGACCTAAGCCCGTCTCCAAATACCCGTGCAAAGCCAGGTCCTTCTGCTAGTTACAAATAAGTGTTAGTTTTGTGTTGATTAAGCCACCAGTAAACAATGTTGCAATGATACGAAATTGTGTGTATGTTACAATAACACCAAAGGAAATAATTCCATGGGGTGAGACTTAAAAATTTGTCCAAAAATTTTAGCAAAGCTTACTCTGTAAGGGCTATTGAGTGCAGTTTGATGGGGAAAACTGGATTTTTTATTTTAGTACAAGGTCACAACGTGAAAAAAGTGAACGGGTCTAAAGACTTTCCGCATAACTAATTTTACAGAAGAGGTACAGAAGAAGAGAATAGCGGGATTGCTGCTACTATTAGCAGTAGTGGCCCTGCTATGATTTCACCCTGTACGCTGACTTAGTGATATCAGAATGTAGGGACGTTTATAGCATTGGTGGAAAATTATAGAAGATCAGCAACCTTGCTATGATTTTGCTTTTTGGAAATTTTAATTTAGCACTAAAGTAGGTGCTTTGGCTGCTGTGAATAATAGTGGCAGCTGCTCCGCTAAGCTTTAACCTTGTGTACTATAAGCACAGTCATATAGCTGGGGATCAATTGAATAAAAACTTTTTATTACTTTTACTTTTTTCTACTTTCCCATCGGTGTCTGCATAGCCTGAGTTATTAGCATTTTACATGCGATGCTAAGAAGCTGTATTAAGGGCTCGTTCACATCTGCGCCAAGGTGTCCGTACTTCAGGTTTCCGTTTCCTGCATAAAACAGAGCAGGAGACGGAAACCTGCAGGAGTCTCTCTCACCCATTCATTTGAATGGGTGAGAAAGATGTCCGGCCGTGAGTGGCGGTGAGCGTTTTATGCTCTCCGCCACAAAACCGGGTTTTATAATCCGGACACAGTCAGACATGCAGTACTCTGTGTCCGGATTTAAAAAAACGGTTTCGCGGCGGAGAGCATAAAACGCTCACCGCCGCTCACGGCCGGACCCGTTCTGTGGTTTCCGTCTTCTGGCATGCAGAAGACGGAAACCACAGAACGGACAGCTGAACGCAGGTGTGAACCTAGCGTAAGTAGTAGGATGTCGTTTTGGCCACAAAAACAATGGCGTCAAACCACTATGTTGAATCCCATCACAGCTGCTACTGCTATAGTTATACACCTATACGAGGGGGGACCCAAAAGTTTCCAGAATGAGGCTGCTGCGTGCACAGTTTTCATAGTACGCGATTCTGCAGCTAGTTATTTGTTCAACCACGCCTTCTCAGTCAGTGTGCCAAGCGGCGTTGATGTGGAAGGTTTCGTCTACCCGCAGTGAATTTTCTTGCAAGAGCTGTTTTGTCTAACCGTCGTTTTTCTTCATGGAGAAGTTTTATGAGCAGTGCGCGGCTGTGAAGTTTTGCTTTCTGCTTGGGAAAAAAAGCATCGGAAACCGTTCAAATGTTGAAGACCGCTTACAAGGATGACGCTATGTGTCAAGTTTACTCGTGGTTCACCCGCTTTACAAATGGTGAAATGTCAATTGATGATCAACCACGTTCTGGACGTCCCGAATGGACGAAAGTGTCCAAAAAAATCAACGAGCTCGTGTGTGAAGATCAACGACCAACCTTTGAGGAACTCGAAGAGTTGTCTGGAGTGAGTTGGAGCTCGATTTAGCGCATATTATTGGAGTATTTGGGCATGTCACGGGTCGCTGCAAAGTTTGTGCCGCAGCTCTTGACTGATCAACAGAAAGAGCGTCGCATTGAAACATGTTGTGCCCTGAAAGAACATGCCAAAACCGACCCAGAATTTTTTTCTAAAATTATTACGGGAGATGAGTCGTGGTGCTATGCTTACGACCGGAAACCAAACAACAATCAAGCCACTGGAAGACGCCATCCTCACCCTGCACCAAAAAGGCTCCTCAAGTGAAGTCCAATGTGAAGACAATGGTCATTTGTTTCTTCGATGCAAAAGGGATTGTGCACTCGGAATTCGTTCCAACAGGTCAGACCGTCAACCAGGTTTTCTACTTGGGGGTTCTCAAGAGGTTGTGCAACAGTGTGTGGCGAAAAAGGCCCGAAATGTGGCAGTCTGGTGATTGGTTTTTCCACCACGACAATTCCCCAGCCCACACCGCCATCTCGGTGACCACTTTCATAGCAAGGAACAGCATGGCTGTCTTGCCCCACCCACCCTATTCACCCGATATGGCTCGCAGCGACTTTTTTTTTTTCATTCCTGCAAATGAAGAGGAACCTCAAGGGGAAGCGTTTCGCCGACGTGGAGGAGGTGAAGAGGAAAACGACGGAGGCGCTAGCACACATCAAAGCAGATGAGTTTAAAAAATGTAGTAAATCACCGAATAGAAGACTGCTTCTCCATCCAGACATCGCTTAGCGATTTTTCAGGCACTTAAATGACTTTTTTCACTTTCTGTCTGTGGATCTTGTAATTTCATGGATTAAAGGTTATATTTTATTCAAAAGTCTGGATGGAGAAGCAGTCTTCTATTCGGTGATTTACTACATATGTGTAGCCTCCTAAGTCCAAAGGCGTAAGACGTTGCACCCCAAAGACTTCATACAACTAGGTGAGCCATCATCAAGAGTTTTTTCCTTGCGAGTTTAAATTTTTTTTTGAACAATGGCAGACGAGATTTGACAAGTGTATTGCCGCCAAAGGAGAGGACTTTGAAGGAGATTGAAGGAATTTTGTACAAAAAAATAAATACACGTTTCAAATACAACTTTTCTGGAAACTTTTGGGTACCCCCTCATATATAAGTGTGTATATCCTATTAATATTATAAATGTGAAAGTTTGTGAGTTTGGATGTTTGTGGGTTTGTGTGTTTGGATGTTTGGATGTTTGTTCCTCAATCACGCAAAACCCGCTCGACCGATTTGGCTGAAAGTTTCCACAAACATAGTCACTACACCCGATTGTGCAATAGGCTACTTTTCGTCACAATAGCGCACATACGTTTGTGACAGGACCCCCAGAAAACCCAAACTCACACCACCATCTCTGCAATCTCACACACTTTGGACCATAGCAAGCCACAAAATTCATATTGCCCTCTGCAGCCTCGCCCCTAACCCCACACAATCACATATACATATACTTTACCACTTTGCCCCTCCCCTTAACGATACTCCAGGAGGCTCTCTTTAACGCTCCGGAGCAGCCATGTTTGCCGACCCCCACCGCTCTGACAATCCGCGACACTGCCCACCCATGTCAATACCCCTAGGAGGTCTAATAAATGCAAAAAAAAAGTTTAAAAAAAAGTAAAAAAAATATAAAAACAAATAAAAAGGATTAAAAATTCAAATCACCCCCCTTTCCCTAGAACACATATAAAAGTAGTTAAAAACTGTGAAACACATATATGTTAGGTATCCCCGCATCCGAAATCGCCCGCTCTACAAAGCTATACAAATATTTTTCCTGTTTGGTAAACGCTGTAGCGGGAAAAATGGTCAAAAGTGCCAAACTGCCGTTTTTTCACTGTTTTGATTCTGATAAAAATTTGAATAAAAAGTGATCAAAGCAATAACATTTCCCGAAAATGGTAGAACTACAAAGTACACCCGTTCCCGCAAAAAAAGCCGCCCTATACATCCCCGTACACGCACGTATAAAAAAGTTACGGCTGTCGGAATATGACGACTTTTCAAAAAAAAATGTTTTAACACAGTTTTGGATTTTTTTTAAGGGGTCAAAATGTAAATAAAACCATATAAACTTGGTATCCCTGGAACCGTATCGAAACACAGAATACAGGGGACATGTCATTTTGGTTGCACAGTGAACGCCGTAAAACCAAAGCCCCTAAGAAAGTCGCAGAAATGCATTTTTTTGTCAAATCCACCCCATTCAGAATTTTTTTTACCTGCTTCCCAGTACATTATATAGAATAATTAATGGTGGCATCATGAAGAAAAATTTGTCCCAAGAAAAATTAAGACCTCATATGACTCTGGGAGCGGAGAAATAAAAAAGTTATGGGGTTTAGAAGGAGGGGAGTCAAAAATGAAAAACCAAAATCAAAAAATGCCATCGACAGGAAGGGGTTAACTTCAAATACCTCTGTCCCAAAGTCACTATGTACAGTTTCTCACAACACCGTATAGCAGCTCAAATACAAAGTAACTTCAACACAAAAGTCTCACGTATTCTCTGAATTACAGAAACAACAAGATACAAAGTTACATTTCATATCCCATCCCTTATACACAGTACGAAAACCTTACCCGCGCCTGTATATACCCACTTCTACAATCACCACAGACGAAGTCGCGGGTACCAGCTAGTATATATATATATATATATATATATATATATATATATATATATATATCCATGCCTAATGGAACCATGGAATATGAGTTTCATATGTGATATGTATGCATCCCCTCGATGTACACCACAGGTGTTACTGACCCCAGGGCTTCTCTAACCATATGCTAGCAGCATGAGGAAGCATCAGGTTCAAGCTTTTGAAAAGGGTTATTTCCTATACAGATTCTGAGGCAATTTATGACAACTTCTTTGCCTTGGGTAGAAGAGAGCTGAGTAAGGCTAAGGCCCCACGTAGCATCTCATAGCAAAAAAGCGGTGCAGGAAAAACCATAGCGGCAACGCATCACATTTTTTCCCGCAGTGCTTTTTACAGAAGGAGCGCAGGGGTGTTTTTTTTAACTTCAATTATACCCATAGGGAAACCAACAGCATTTTCGTAGTTACAATTAACATGCTGTCATTTCCAAAACCACAACGGAAATCACAGCGTGTCCACTGCGCGTATTTTACTGCTGTGTGGCGATGGGATTCAGTAGAGTCCCATCCACTACACAGTGACTGTAAACCAACGCGTTTTTTCTGCAGCCTTTCTGCCACCTGGGGCCCTGGTCTTAAGAATTTTTTGTAAGACTCGATAAGTCGCCCCCTTGCCATCACACATCTACCACCTTGACTGTTCACCATGCTGCATACAGATACTGATTTATTCATATGTCTCCCTTATTGTCTATTTTATTACTCCAAAACACACACACATTCTCTTTGTCTGCACAGATCTAAAATCCTCTTCAAAAAGCATATTTTCAGTTTTCTAGATGAGCTGTTTCTGTGAGACATTTTGACAAGCCAGATCCTCTTGGAATGAATCACCAAAATTTCAAGTCTCACCTATTTGGAGACATTGTAGCAGACGTGTAGTAAGCCATTGTAGTAAGCTGTGCTGGCAGCCATTTGGCACACCTCTTTGACAAAAGGAATGGTGCCGAGTTGTAAATATTTTATTTATTGAGTAATATTAATATTGTGAATAGGTCCTCTAAGCTTTACGACAGTTACGTTATCACTTTGGCTACATACATGAGAAATACAAAGTGCACCCTTTTTGAATTCTATGGCTTTACATATCAGGACATAATAAAAAACATCTGGTCCTTTGAAGGTCCTAAAAAAAATAACTACAACCTGAGAGGACAGATTCTACCAAGTTATTATTTATTTAACAGAGCCAAAATGGAAAAGCCGAGTGTAAAAACAAAACTAAGTCCACCCCATGAGCCAATAGCTTGTAGACCCACCTTTAGCAGCAATAACTATAACTTTATTAGTCTCTCATATTGTTCTGAAGGAATTTGGGTCCTCTTTTCTTTACAACGTTGCTTCAGTTCATTGAGCATTCCTATATGACTGACTGGGTTATTGCAACACATTTTGTCTTTTTCAGCTATTCTAGTGTACATTTGCTGCTGTTCTTGGAATTATGGCCCTGTTGCATGACCCCGGTTGGCCAGACGTTAGCTGTTGGGAAGATGAGTGGTTTGATGCCTCTTGTTTAGAAGAGGTGGGTAATTAAGATCATTACTAAACAGAGCTTAAATTGGCTTAAAACATAGTGTAGAACACTGTCAGGGCTCCTAGGAACCTATCTATAATACATAGTGTATAACACTGTCAGGGCTCCTAGGAACCTATCTATAAAACATAGTGTAGAATACTGTCAGGGCTCCTAGGAACCTATCTATAATGCATAGTGTAGAACACTGTCAGGGCTCCTAGGAACCTATCTATAAAACATAATGTATAACACTGTCAAGGCTCCTAGGAACCTATCTATAAAACATAGTGTAGAACACTGTCAGTACTCCTAGGAACCTATCTATAAAACATAGTGTAGAACACTGTCAGGGCTCCTAGGAACCTATCTATAAAACATAGTGTAGAACACTGTCAGGACTCCTAGGAACCTATCTATAAAACATAATGTATAACACTGTCAAGGCTCCTAGGAACCTATCTATAAAACATAATGTATAACACTGTCAGGGCTCCTAGGAACCTATCTATAAAACATAGTGTAGAACACTGTCAGGGCTCCTAGGTACCTATCTATAAAACATAGTGTAGAACACTGTCAAGGCTCCTAGGAACCTATCTATAAAACATAGTGTAGAACACTGTCAGTACTCCTAGGAACCTATCTATAAAACATAGTGTAGAACACTGTCAGGGCTCCTAGGTACCTATCTATAAAACATAGTATAGAACACTGTCAGTGCTCCTAGGAACCTATTTATAAAACACAATGTAGAACACTGTCAGTGCTCCTAGGAACGTATCTATAAAACATAGTGTAGAGCACTGTCAGGGCTCTTAGGAACCTATCTATAAAACACAATGTAGAATACTGTCAGGGCTCATATGAACGTATCTATAAAACATAGTGTAGAACACTGTCAGGGCTCCTAGGAACCTATCTATAAAACATAGCGTAGAACACTGTCAGGGCTCCTAGGAACCTATCTATAAAACATAGCGTAGAACACTGTCAGGGCTCCTAGGAACCTATCTATAAAACATAGTGTAGACACTGTCAGGACTCCTAGGAACCTATCTATAAAACATAGTGTAGAACACTGTCAGTACTCCTAGGAACCTATCTATAAAACATAGTGTAGAACACTGTCAGGGCTCCTAGGAACCTATCTATAAAACATAGTGTAGAACACTGTCAGGACTCCTAGGAACCTATCTACAAAACATAATGTATAACACTGTCAAGGCTCCTAGGAACCTATCTATAAAACATAGCGTAGAACACTGTCAGGGCTCCTAGGAACCTATCTATAAAACATAGTGTAGACACTGTCAGGACTCCTAGAAATCTATCTATAAAACATAGTGTAGAACACTGTCAGTACTCCTAGGAACCTATCTATAAAACATAGTGTAGAACACTGTCAGGGCTCCTAGGAACCTATCTATAAAACATAGTGTAGAACACTGTCAGGACTCCTAGGAACCTATCTATAAAACATAATGTATAACACTGTCAAGGCTCCTAGGAACCTATCTATAAAACATAATGTATAACACTGTCAGGGCTCCTAGGAACCTATCTATAAAACATAGTGTAGAACACTGTCAGGGCTCCTAGGTACCTATCTATAAAACATAGTGTAGAACACTGTCAAGGCTCCTAGGAACCTATCTATAAAACATAGTGTAGAACACTGTCAGTACTCCTAGGAACCTATCTATAAAACATAGTGTAGAACACTGTCAGGGCTCCTAGGTACCTATCTATAAAACATAGTATAGAACACTGTCAGTGCTCCTAGGAACCTATTTATAAAACACAATGTAGAACACTGTCAGTGCTCCTAGGAACGTATCTATAAAACATAGTGTAGAGCACTGTCAGGGCTCTTAGGAACCTATCTATAAAACACAATGTAGAATACTGTCAGGGCTCATATGAACGTATCTATAAAACATAGTGTAGAACACTGTCAGGGCTCCTAGGAACCTATCTATAAAACATAGCGTAGAACACTGTCAGGGCTCCTAGGAACCTATCTATAAAACATAGCGTAGAACACTGTCAGGGCTCCTAGGAACCTATCTATAAAACATAGTGTAGACACTGTCAGGACTCCTAGGAACCTATCTATAAAACATAGTGTAGAACACTGTCAGGGCTCCTAGGAACCTATCTATAAAACATAGTGTATAATACTGTCAGGGCTCCTAGGAACCTATCTATAAAACATAGTGTAGAACACTGTCAGGGCTCCTAGGAACCTATCTATAAAACATAGTGTAGACACTGTCAGGACTCCTAGGAACCTATCTATAAAACATAGTGTACAATACTGTCAGGGCTCCTAGGAACCTATCTATAAAACATAGTGTAGAACACTGTCAGGGTTCCCAGAAACCTATCTATAAAACAGTGTAGAACACTGTCAGGGCTCCTAGGAACCTATCTATAAAACATAGTGTAGAACGCTGTCAGGGCTCCTAGGAACCTATCTATAAAACATAGTGTAGAACACTGTCAGGGCTCCTAGGACCCTGTCTATAAAACATAGTGTAGACACTGTCAGGACTCCTAGGAACCTATCTATAAAACATAGTGTACAATACTGTCAGGGCTCCTAGGAACCTATCTATAAAACATAGTGTAGAACACTGTCAGGGTTCCCAGGAACCTATCTATAAAACAGTGTAGAACACTGTCAGGGCTCCTAGGAACCTATCTATAAAACATAGTGTAGACACTGTCAGGGCTCCTAGGAACCTATCTATAAAACATAGTGTAGAACACTGTCAGGGCTCCTAGGAACCTATCTATAAAACATAGTGTAGAACACTGTCGGGACTCCTAGGAACCTATCTATAAAACACAGTGTAGAACACTGTCACGGCTCCTAGGAACCTACAGTGTTGGCCAAAAGTATTGGCACCCCTGCAATTCTGTCAGATAATACTCAGTTTCTTCCAGAAAATGATTGCAAGCACAAATTCTTTGGTATTATTATCTTCATTTAATTTGTCTTCAATGGAAAACCACAAAAAGAATTGTCAAAAAGCCAAATTGGATATAATTCCACACCAAACAAAAAAAAGCGGTGGACAAAAGTATTGGCACTGTTTGAAAAATCATGTGATGCTTCTCTAATTTGTGTAATTAACAGCACCTGTTACTTACCTGAGGCACCTAACAGGTGGTGGCAACAACTAAATCACACTTGCAGCCAGTTGAAATGGATTAAATTTGACTCAACCTCTGTCCTGTGTCCTTGTGTGTACCACATTGAGCATGGAGAAAAGAAAGAAGACCAAAGAACTGTCTGAGGACTTGAGAAGCAAAATTGTGAGGAAGCATGAGCAATCTCAAGGCTACAAGTCCATCTCCAAAGACCTGAATGTTCCTGTGTCTACCGTGCGCAGTGTCATCAGGAAGTTTAAAGCCCATGGCATGTGGCTAACCTCCCTAGATGTGGACGGAAAAGAAAAATTGACGAGAGATTTCAACGCAAGATTGTGCGGATGGTGGATAAAGAACCTCAACTAACATCCAAACAAGTTCAAGCTGCCCTGCAGTCCGAGGGTACAACAGTGTCATCCCGTACTATCTGACGGCGTCTGAATGAGAAGGGACTGTATGGTAGGAGACCCAGGAAGACCCCACTTCTTACCCAGAGACATAAAAAAGCCAGGCTGGAGTTTGCCAAAACTTACCTGAGAAAGCCAAAAACGTTTTGGAAGAATGTTCTCTGGTCAGATGAGACAAAAGTAGGAAAAGGCATCAACATAGAGTTTACAGGGAAAAAAAAGAGGCCTTCAAAGAAAAGAACACAGTCCCTACAGTCAAACATGGCGGAGGTTCTCCCTCAGAGGTCATGGGTCTTCCAGCAGGACAATGACCCAAAACACACTTCAGGTCAGCACTAGAAAATGGTTTGAGAGAAAGCACTGGAGACTTGTAAAGTGGCAGCAATGAGTCCAGCCCTGAATCCCATAGAACACCTGTGGGGAGATCTCTTGATGGCAGTTTGGAGAAGGCCCCTTCACATCTCAGGGGGGACCTGGAGCAGTTTGCCAAAGAAGAATGGTCTAAAATTCCAGCAGAGCCTTGTAAGAAACTCATTGATGGTTACCGCAAGCTGTTGTTCGCAGTTATTTTGTCTAAAGGTTGTGCTACCAAGTATTAGGCTGAGGGGGCCAATACTTTTGTCCGGCCCATTTTTGGAGTTTTGTGTAAAATGATCAATGATTTGACTTTTTTTTTCATTCTCTTTTGTGTTTTTTCATTGCAAGCAAAATAAATGAAGATATTAATACCAAAGAGTTTGGGCTTGCAATCATTTTCTGGAAGAACACGAGTATTATCTGACAGAATTGCAGGGGTGCCAATACTTTTGGCCAACACTGTATCTATAAAACATAGTGTAGAATATTGTCAGGGCTCCTACAAACCTATCTATCCAATTTCTTGATATGTAAGGCAAACACTTGTATTAACACATGCCTAAAAGCTCCAGATCAGCAAACTACCACAACCTCTGCTTTCATAGCGGTGATCAAATTTGCTGCTGAAGGTGTTTGGATAGCAGCACCTGAATGTGACTTACCCCCTTAATGGGCCACTAAACTAGATTTCAAACAATGGGATTTAGACTGCACATTTTTTGTCTATACAATCAATGTGTCAAATTGTTGGAAGGAATCCCCCAAGTACGGTATGAAATCCGAATGGTAGTACCACTAGTACCAGCAATAATGGTACCAGCAGTACACACAGTGACAACAATACAACCCAGTACGGCTCCACAGGCAAAGTCACCCAACTTTTCCAAACTAGTGAATGGTAAATATGTGTCATTACAAAACATAGCATGTCAATTTTACCTGTGGATATAATAAGAGAAGAAAAAACGCAGAGAAAAAGGCAGCAAAAATGCAGTGGAAAGCGGTAAGGAAAAAAAAACCGCATAGTTTCCGCTGTGTTTTTTCGCTGCATTCTGCAACGTGGGGCCTTAAGGAAATCCCTTTTCCATTTCTGGCATTTTCGTTACTAAATCTGACCCATTGTTTCCTGATGAAACATGATGACACCATATGGAATGTATACAGGTCTGCAGTAATTCATGGTGTATAAGGCAGAGCTTTTGTAGTCAGCATGTAGTATGGCAGCATTACATGCTATGAGTTTACTGACATTTTGTGTGTACGTATCCATGTCTATTCATGTGAACCCCACACTGCTTACAAAATCCCGTGTAGCCTCCTGACCCGAGGAATACTGTCCATGAGTCTGTGGAGCAGCTGGCAATTTCACTTCCACACAGTTGCTTTGCTGGAGTTGTCAACAGAATAAAGTCGCAATTTATGGCACCCTGTGCTGCCGGATATCAGAATGGTCGGTATCATAGAGAGGATACCGGCTGCTGCCTATAGTCTGCTGTGATATCCTGCAGGACAGTGTAAGTAATCCCACTGATATCCAATGACATCATTGGACTGATTAAGAATATAGAACAAATCGGTAGCAATGGATCCAACATTACGTTAGTAGATATCTATCCCCATAAATCTCACAAACAACAATTCCGCCTCCTCCCTATCGTGGTGCTGCAGCTTGGAGTACAGAAAGTTAAGGACATGGTTTGAGTTTGCAGGGGGACATGTTACTGGGTACAACTGACCTCTGGAAACTATTCAGAAGTCCAGAGAAGGAAAGATTTGCTTTCAAGCATTTTGCATATGGCTTCAATTAACATACCTATATGATTTAAAGGCAAAAGCATGCATTTGGGAGTAATCTGCTGTTTGTGTGCAGAGAGATTATTGCTGTATGGTAAGTATCTGAGGAATAATAATATGCACGAACACAGGCAACGTCGGTTACGGAAACATACTGTAGGTGCGCAGTATTTTTCTTACAACCCCTACAGAGCAGATCATGTATGTGTCTGGCTTTAAAAACTGATCTACAGAATAAACTGTTGTAGGTGACATGTACAATATTACTAGGTGCTCCATTTTTAAGGTTCCTTACTAGAGATGAGCGAAAAGTAAAATGTTCGAGGTTCGATATTCATTTCGAGTAGCCCCTCAATATTTGACTACTCGAATCGAATATCGAACCCTATTATAGTCTATGGGGGGAAAATGCTCGTTTCAGGGGTAGGCAACGTTCGATCAAATTATACTTACCAAGTCCACGAGTGAGGGTCGGGCTGGATCCTCCGAGAAGTCTTCTCCTTGCAGCGTCCCTGTGGCATCTTCCGGCTCTGAATTCACTCTGCCAGGCATCGGGCCTGGGCAGAGCACTACAAGCGGACATGCGCAGTCGGCTCTGCCCAGGCCCGATGCCTGGCAGAGTGAATTCAGAGCCGGAAGACGCCGTGGGGAAGCTGCACAAAGAAGACTTCTAAAGGTAGGAGAAGAACCAGCTTTGATTGGCCGACTGTATAGCATTTGGCCAATTAATGCTGGTTCTGCATTGAACTTTTCCATTTGAATAGTCAGTGGTACTCGAGTACGAATATTTTGAATACCGTAGTATTCGATCGAATACCTACTCGATCGAATACTACTCACTCATCTCTATTCCTTACCATTCTGAATATTGTCTAAGGTGCCACATAGCGGGCTCTTCACAGAAAGTTTTCCTCTGCAGACTTTTTGCCCTTATTATACCTGTATGGAAACCGCCATAGATATAATATAATTGACATTCGATTTGCAAAAAATATTTTTCTGCAATGTGTGGATGTGTTTAAACAGAATCCCATCCACTTTGCAGGTACTTTAAAGTGCTGCGTTATTTTTACCCTGTTGCTTCCGCCCTGGCCAAAACACCACATATTGGCAACATGGGGACCCAGCATTAAAAGGAGGCGTCTTATATAGTAATGTGCAAAATTATTAAAGGGATCCTACCATTAAAATGTTTTTTTTTTTCTGACTAACACGTAGGAATAGCCTTAAGAAAGGCTATTCTTCTTCTACCTTTAGATGTCTTCTCCGCGCCGCCATTCCGTAGAACTCTGGGTTTTCTTCAGTATGCAAATAAGTTCTCTTGCAGCACTGGGGGAGGTCCTCAGTGCTGAAACAGCTCTGGAGGCATCCCCAATGCTGTGAGAGAAATCTCCAGCAATGCCTCTATCTTCTTCTGGAACTCCCTCTCCATGTGTCTTCTTCTGTCCTGGGTTCAATCTTCTAGGCATGCGCAGTTGGCTCTGCCATCGAGCCTCAGGCAGAGCCAACTGCACATGCACGCGGCCACAAGAAAATGGCCGCTTACACCAGCTTACTGTTGGCTCTGCCTGAGGGCCAATGGCAGAGCCGACTGCGCATGCCTAGAAGATTGAACCCAGGACAGAAGACGCAGGGAGAGGGCTGGGGAGTTCTCTCGCAGCATTGGGGATGCCCCCAGTGCTGTGAGAGAACTCATTTGCATACCTAAGGAAACCCGGATTTGTACTGAACCCAGTAGAAAGTTTGAACCCAGCTCTGGAAGATGTGCAGAGAGGCCGTTCCTGAAGAAGATGGAGGCGGTGCTGAAGATATCTCTTGCAGCATTGGGGACGCCCCCAGTGCTGTTTGAATGCTGGGGACCGCCCCTAGTGCTGCGCGATAACTTATTTGCATACAGACGAAAACCGGGATTTCTACCGAACGGCGGCGCAGAGAAGACATCTAAAGGTAGGAGAAGAATAGCCTTTCTTAAAGCTATTCCTACGTGTTAAAGAAAAAAAAAAGGGCATCCAATGATAGGATCCCTTTAACCTGGCATGGAACAAAAAACGCAAAAAAGAATTCTTTGAAATGGAAATGTAATTCTAGGATCACACCTGTGTTGGGGTTTCCATTCTGGGGGTCTGCTTGGGGACTCCCTGAACAGCGACCTCATCCGTTTAACAAAATTAGTTACCTTCGGACTATAGTCTATGGGGTCTGCTGGAATTCCATCCATAAAAGACACTAAATGCAGAGAGAAAAGCGCTGCTTGCATTTTTATAGCAGAATGGGGAACAGAATCCCCAGGCAGAGACCGGGCGCAGGTGTAAACCCAGCCTTAATGGTTTTTGTCGATTAACTAAATGAAGTGAATGAAGAAAAGAGAAATGTAAATCCCATTAATATTTGGTGTGACCTTTGCCCTTTGCTTTCCATCAATTTTTCTCTGTACTTGCACACAGAACTTGGCAGGGAGGTTGTTCCCGCCATCTTGGAGAACTAAGCCCAGATCTTCTGTGGATGTAGGCTTTCTCCAATCCGTCTGTCTCTTCATGTCATCCCAGACAGACTAGAGGATGATGAGATCAGGGCGATATCTGTGGGGGCCGTATCATCACTTCCAGGACTCCTCCTCCAAAGGACAAACATTGATGCCTTTTAGATCTGTCTTTTCTTCATTTGCTTCATTTTGTTTCTTGACATAACTTGTGCAGAGTCTGGGGCCCTATAGTGTTTTGGCCCTGAAGAAAAAAAAGTTAATATCTCAGCAGTGGAGCTTCCAATGGGGAAGCAGAAAAAAAAACAAAAACATTTTATTTCTGACAATCCTGTTATCAGACTGTGCTTATAGTCCTATAGGGACTGTGCTGGTGATAGACATCCTATAAAGAAGAGCATACCATGTAGGGCTATCCTTGAGGAAGGAACATATTTCCTCCAAAATGTGCAGGAGTCTTCTGTCATTGGACTATGCACCCTGCCATATATACAGTGGCATCATCAGTACTGGCCAGGCACTGTAACTTTCTTTTAGTAGAGACCTGGGTGCACTCCGTGGGAATTACCTGTACCAACAAATAGTTAGTAGCTACAACCGGGTTCTGTACCTATATCTCGGAAGTCAATAAGAACTTGTGATACGGAGGTAAAGACAGAACCCTCAGGTTAGTTCACAGAAGGTAATGGTCTGTATACTACGACTATACATAAGTATTTGTGGCAGACAAGCAGACAAATGTGCTAATCGGGTTCTATATTCTTTAGCTTGTAATTCAAGAGGTTTGGCAAGAGCAATGCAGTCAGTATAACGGTCATATTAATGTCAACAGTGATGTCTTTTACTTGAGAGATTCCTTGAACACATGCAGTGAGACAACACTATTTCTCTATAAGTCTTGGATTTGAGATACTGTAAAGTGTAACAAGGCACTGGCAAAACGTATTCGGTCTTGGAGGCGTCTTCATGCTCTTACTTATCGGTACTATTTTCTAGGGATAGCAGGAGTCACATTAAAAGCATTCCTTGGACCTCCCTTACTTTGGACCCTGGTGGAGAGAGGAGCAGCATGGCATCCAAAGTCCTGCGCACCAGCAGTAGCCAATGGTAATGGCACCCTGTTGTTTGTAAAATTGAGTCTTTACTATCCGCCACCCCAATAAAGTGGATACCACACTAGCCACATTGGGCGCCATCACTCTAAAAACAGTCGTATTGGCAATCAGGTGATTGCTATGGATCTAACTCCTATTTATCTAGTGATCAGGTTTGGAACATTTTGATGAAAGTTTCATCTGGTCATACATTCAATGGATGTATTTTTTCATGGACCCATTCACATCAATGGGAGAATCAGATCCGTGATAATGGACCTGATAGTCCGATCTGTAAAAATGCTTTCTTTTTTATGTGCTCTGTAGCATGCTCTATTTTTTCACAGATCACGGACAGCCCATGGCCAAGGTAGACATCATGCGAATAGGTTCTAAGAGCACCTTCCACTGTAGAGGACCAAGCTTAGTTGCATGTTACATGGTCATCATATATGTATGGCTGAATGAAATCACCACTTGTATTTATAGAAGGTGGCTCTAAGTGTGATATGAGGGCCTCTTCACATGGCGTAAGCGCTTGGCTCATTCCGAGCCGTACACGCGAGCGCTTCTAAACACTTCCCATTCACTTCAATGGGAGCGCTCGTAAAGCCGGCTCCCATTGAAGTGAATGGGAAGTGTTTAGAAGCGCTCACGTGTACGGCTCGGAATGAGCCAAGCGCTTACGCCATGTGAGGGGGCCCTAAGTCTTGTATGATGTCTATATGCCACATAGCTTGTGATGTGCATACTTCAGATGCTTAGTACAGGTAACTATAGGAATTGCAGTGGTCACATCTGCGGCAAACCCAGAATCCAGGGGGGCCCAACGGGTCACATTCAACACATTAGACCTGGATAAACTTCCTTGACTTCTTTTCTAATTCCTTTCAATGACTGGCAGTCTGTGCATCATAAATTTATTTCCCCTGCCCCCTGGTTTATTGGATTGAGACAGGTGAAGAAGATACACAAGCCTTCCATTGTCATGTAAAATAGCCATCGGTCAGCAGCATATAGTCAGCAGAGGTTTTTGTGGGGGAGGCTGTGGCACAGGTTTTTATGGCAGTCTGGGCCCAGATAGTGAAGGAAAGGGAAATATGAATTCTGCTATTATGTATGGATGGCAATTGGCTCATGGTTATGGGGATAATTTGCACAGGAAGGGGTGAGCCCAAGCTGAGCTTTAGTAACAGGGCCTGTGAATCTTTGGTTACGACTCTGGGTTAAATATGACATTTCTAATATCCTAAAAATTCTCACATGCGGTGAGGGTGAAATGCAGAAGTGTGTGTGTGTGTGAGGGGGGTTAATACTGAAATGATGAAAGGCATTATATCTTCACTCTCTAATGTGAAGTGTTGGCTTCGGTGTCCATTGTGAATGTCCAAAGTCTATAACCAGCGGCTCCCTGTTTCAGCTGACCAGTAGTGGTGAGTGTCAGACACCCACCGATCTGATATTGATGACCTTTCTTAAAGAGGATCTGTCACCAAGTGTGAAAAGATAATGGTATAAATCAACTCACAGGCGCTGTTACCCTAAGAATTTTGGTGTTTCAGCTAATGTATTCAGCTATTCCAAAGATATAAGCCCTTTAAGAGTTGATGCAAGTTAGAGTATACTAATCAAGTGGCCAGTAGATTGGAGCAGCAATTAGTGTAACAGCAGCAATTATTTGTGTGTCTTTTCAAACCCCCTTCCCCTCTTCAGAAATGGACTTGACAGGCTGATCAGAAGGGCCAGCTCTGGGGAGCCAGGTGGTGGGTGACAGAAGGACACTGTCTATGGTAAGTTCCATAGAACCAGGAGAATAAATCCCACCCCATACATGAGACCTTGACTAGAGATGAGCGAACAGTAAAATGTTCGAGATTCGTTTCGAGTAGCCCCTCAATATTCGACTACTGGAATCGAATATTGAACCCTATTATAGTCTATGGGGGGAAAATGCTCGTTTGAGGGGTAGGCAACATTCGATCAAATTATACTTACCAAGTCCATGAGTGAGGGTCGGGCTGGATCCTCCGAGAAGTCTTCTCCGTGCAGCGTCCCCGCGGCGTCTTCCGGCTCTGAATTCACTCTGCCAGGCATCGGGCCTGGGCAGAGCCGACTGCGCATGTCCGCACTACAAGCGGGCATGCACAATCGGCTCTGCCCAGGCCCGATGCCTGGCAGAGTGAATTCAGAGCCGGAAGACGCCGCAGGGAAGCTGCACGGAGAAGACTTCTAAAGGTAAGAGAAGAACCAGCGTTGATTGGCCGACTGTATAGCATTCGGTAAATCAATGCTGGTTCTGCATCGAACTTTTCCATTCAAATAGCGAGTGGTACTCGATCGAGTACGAGTATTTCGAATACCATAGTATTCGATCGAATACCTACTCGACCGAGTACTACTCGCTCATCTCTAACCTTGACAGCACTTGGCAGCACCGTCTGCTTCACCCCAAGTGTGAGAAGGAGCGCTATCGGAGGTCCTTCCTCCCAACCACGGTCAGGCTGTATAATCTACATCAGACCAAGCGGAGATCACTCCGCACAGAGAACTAAATGATCCTGAAGTCTTCCTTCTTTCTTTTTAGCTGATATGGATTCCTAGTATTTTTCTCAGCATATGTGTGTCTCCTACTGTAATGTATTACTATTTATTATCCTGTATCTGTATTACTATGCTGCTGTAACACACTGAAATTTGCCCACGGTGGGACTAGTAAAGGATTATCTTATCTTATCTTCATAGACTTATTTGGAGAAAGTAACTGGCTGAAAAGTGGAGAAGAAAACCTGTGTCTTTAATAGGATATATTACAAAGTTTTTCATTTTTACGTGTACTAGTTATTTATAACTGGAGGTACGCTGTCATTTTTTTTAGAATTGTAATATCCTTCTAATGCAGAATCAATAAGTGTATCGAGGTGACCTCGACGAACCTATATTTAATATCTTCTCCAAATTGTAAATAAGATACCCTTATTCTCAGCATGTTAGCACAGCATCTCTGTCAGCCGGGAAATTTTACCTTTCCGCTTATAATGACAGAAATAAGGAGCCCAGCGTGCTAGCTGCAATATTTGAGCTGAAAGTGTTGGATTGACAGCTTTGAACACAGTTACCTATCACAAAGCAATAATAACTATTCAGGATTACCCGTATACTCTGCACATTATTACTGAACTCATTCACACCACCTATAGAGCTCAGCCTAGCCAGAATCTGTGTTGTACCGCACATACATTTTCTAGATTCAAGCACACCCTGCAGGTGGCATACGTATCTTGTGAACCACAATCCATGTGTAGTGAGTAATGGCCGCCTGTCTCTGGTGATCTGCACAGGAATGCCTTATGTTTGAGAACGGTTATGACGTCTGCAGTAGCATGTGGTATATAGACCATTTATAAAATGACACATCTTATAAGAAAAATTGAAAGAACATATAAGAGGTTCTGTGACAAAAATAGTGTCAATAAAACTACAGCTTGCCCCACAAAAAAAAGATACGGAAATATTAAAAAAAAAAAAAAAAAATTTTTACAGGTGTCTGAATAGGGTGACTCAAACAATTTTATTTTATTTTTTCAACATTTTGGGTTTTTCTGGCATTGCAGTGATCGTACAATCCACAGATTACAACATTATTTTAATGCACAATGAAAGCTATAAAAGAAAATCCATAACCCATAACAAAATTGTGAAAATGTAGGTTTTTGTCTAATTTAACCCCATTCTGATTTTTTTTTCCAGCTTCCTAGTACATTGAACAGAATATTAAATGGTACCAATATGAAGTATAATTTGTCCCACAAAAACAAAACCCCCATTAAGCTCTGTGAAAGGGAAAATAGGAAGGTTATCCCTTTTGAAAGTGGGAAGTAAAAAAATGTAAAGGGTAGGGTTTAACTGATATTTGCACAATGCATAGAGCCATACATTGTGTGACCTTGCCACACTATTGCAGCTCAGCTCCCATTCACGTGATTGGATGCTGAGTTAAGATAAGATAATATAAGATAATCCGTTAATAGCCCCACCTTGGGAAAATTTCAGTGTGCAACAGCAGCATGATATTACAGATACAGGATAATAACAATAATATATTACAGAAGGAGACACACTAAAGCTCAGAATAGCATATAGAAGAACAATAACAGGAGTCATAGCAGCTAGAAAAAGAAAAAAGAAGACTTCAGGATCATTTAGTTCTCTGTGCAGAGTGATCTCTGCTTGGTCTGATGTAGATTATGTAGCCTGACTGCAGTTGGGAGGAAGGACCTACGATAGTGCTCCTCACACTTGGGGTGAAGCAGTCGGTCACTTACAGTGCTGCCAAGTGCCATCAAGGTCTCATACATGGGGTGGGAGTTATTCTCCAGCATGGAGCTCACCACCGACAGTGTCCTTCTATCATCCAACTCCTGTCCAGGGGGCTCCCTAGTATACATGTATATAATGCATAATACTATACCACTCTTCATGCTTGAAGAAGGTATTGGGCCAAAAGTTACAGTTCTTGCTTATGTGCTCTACAGTAGAGAAGTAATTGACCAGTAAGAGCAATGAGACTTTGGAACTCACTGTGATGGTATGCGAGGATGATTGATTTCTTGATAAAAAAGTTCAAGAAGGTTATGGGTAATAGAATTTTTGGGATAGGACGTTGATCTAGGGATTTTGCTAACGTGGAGTTGGGAAAGAATTATTATCTCTGATGAGACAATTTCTGTCCACCTCATGGGAGTTTTTGCCTTCTGGATACCCCAGGTAGGATTATACTGTATGTTGAGATGTATAAGTGTAAAACTCCGCTTCACCAGGAAGAAATTCAATCCAAATCCGAAGTAAATGTATAAAATTTAAATTTTATTGTTGTCCATTTATAAAAAAAAAACAGTTAAAAAAAACTGTATGGTGTAGTCTCGTCATTGCTTAGGCTACGCGATTCAGTACTGGCGTACCTTCCTCATGGCATACGAACAAACTACTTCAGATCCTTAAAAAACTCTCGGAGACACTAACCCCACCCTCTTCATTAACCTTTAATTACTAACTTACTTGTATACATAGTTAGACCCTCTCATTTAATTTCAAAAATAGTTGTTTATATATATTGATATATTTTAGGGAATTAGGGGAAAAAAAATCATAGTAGGGTGGAATTGGAGAAAAATAGCATTTGTGCAACTTTCTTATGGGCTTTGTTTTTACGGCGTTCACTCTGCAGCCAAAATGACATGTCTTCTGTATTCTATGCATCAGTACAGTTCCAGGGATACAAATTTATATAGGATTTTTTTTTCCTTTTTTAAAAAAATATCTAGCAGTTGCAATATTCTGACACCTGTAACTTTCTATATTTCTGCAGACAAGAATGCAGGGCCAGATGTCCTTCTATTTATACCAATTTGGGAAATTCCTATCGCTTTGATCACATCATATCCAAATTTTTATGGGAGGTGAAACAAAAAAAAAACAGAAGTTCAACTCTTTGATTTTTTTTTCAGTTACAGCATTCACTGTATGGGAAAAGTATTTTTAGAAGTTTGTAGACTGGGTGATTTTGGACATAGGGATACCTAATGTGTATGTGTTTTTTAACTTTTTTTTTTTTTTAAGTATAATTATTTGCCCCCTAGCTATTTTGAATCCCAGGGGTCTGATCACTAATGCAGTGCATTTCAATTCATTGTAAAATGACAGCACTTGTATTACAGATGGTGTCGAGTATGAACGAATACCAGACAAGCCTGAAAGTATAGGCATAGCAATGGATCACAGCCCCATATCTCATTCTGGGAGACAGAGATCCTTCCCAAAATGGTGATGGGAAAATTGCATTTTGGTCAGCTTTGACCAAGATACCAGGGGCCTTAATGCGCACGATCAGTACGGGCACTGATCACTGGCATTGACGCAGGGTCTTCGCTGTATAGTACAGCTGAGACCCGGTAGCTTTGGGGGCTGCTTAGCTCATGATTCTTACTACATTTTTAAGAAGTGTTGAGTAAGGAATGTACACAAGAATTCTGGCGCATGAAAAAGCCATGTCTTTAAGAGAGTTGAACTCAAATGTTCTGTAGAGCATTTTAAAAAACCAGCACGGTGATTTGATTATACTAGGACCACACATTGATCATGCGTCAAATGGTTGTCATTGGAGATGCTAGTAGAACATGAGCTAGGGTGTCATTAGAGACTCTGGTACAGCATGGGACAACTGGGACATGGGACACCTGTAAAGGACGTAATCCAAATTACCCTATAAATAAATTTTTCGTAAAAAAGGCACCATAATAGGTCCCATACAAAGGCATATTGTGGTCATTATGGTTAAAATGAATACAATTGCAATTAAGATGATACTGTCATAAAATTTGGCTTCAGTTTTGGTTACTTTCAACTTGGAATCAACCACATAGTGCATTGTATGCCACCCAGTCCATTTCTATAGAGTTATATTTGTCTTATTGGACATTTTTTGGAATTTTTTTTTATTTTTTTTTTAGTAGGACGACTAATTGCAATTTCACACATTCTTGTTGTCTCAATCCTCCGAGGCGTATTTTACATGGATCTTTTTATCCTATTAAGCCCAGGGGATTCTGTTTTATTAGAAAAATATTAAATCACTTCTAAAACGAGTGTGTAAACAGGTCTCTAAGGAGAGGCGAAGCATTCGCTGACATTCCCTACCTCCAGCCTACAGGCATATTGTTGTAATGTAATGCCTCTCGTTGGGGGAAAAAAAAAGAGAAAAATGTGCATTTTGCTGCTAAGCAGTGAAGAGGACAGGACTGGGAAAATTCTACATTTTCCATCCTTTTTACATGCAAGCCTTACTGGCTGTCTGACCTGCACTTCTTTCATTTTTTTTTTCTTCTTTCCCAAAATTACTTTCAGATTTTTTTTTTTTTTTACTCATTGTCTTCGAGTTACTCAAATTTCCTGAAAGAGAAAGCAGATCTGGTCGTTCCCTGCGCGTTTTCAGGTAGGTGCCTTGATCACTACCCCGGGGGCTTCTATGACAGTATTAAAATAACGTTTTCACAACCGTTTATGATGTGCTTAACCTACAGAGAGTCACTTTTCCCTGTCATTGGGGGGAAAACTTGTTATTACTTATTGGAAAAATACAGTTTGACTAATGGGAGAAAGACGGACAGAAACATGGATGGTGAAGGGCTTCATCATCAGCTGCCATTTTCCTTGTAGGGTCCGTGTCACTTGTCAGTTTCAAAGGCAACCAAATGGCACGAGTTGACTAAACAGCTACACATGGTAGCGTTTCGTAAAGGAATTTGTTTTGTGCATCTGTGGTGTTCAAAGCTTTGTAACAAAATTAGTGAGTAGTTGGGTAGTAAGGTAAATGCGGTACTATGGAGGAGGGGGCTGCTAATTATTGAAACATATGGTAGTATAATTTCACATTCTAATTTGTACCATATTGGGTTTAGCTTTCTTCTCTTCTGAGTGTCTGTAAGGGAGGGGAAATATATATTTTTCTACAGATGAAGATTGTAGTGTACTAAAAATATTTAAAATATATACATATATTTTTATTTTTTTTTAATTAATATAAAAAATATAAAAGTTAGCCAATTTTCAAAACTTTAAACATATATATATATATATATATATATATATATATATTTTATTCATGTTGAAAATATAAAACTCTGAAGACAAAAGTTAACCAATTTTCAAAAATTTAAAAAGATATTTAAAGTTTTAAAAAATTTAAATGAAAAACTTATTTTAAAATATATATATATATACTTATTTTTTTTATATACATGTTGAAAATATAAAACTCTTGAAACTAAACCCAGCCAATTTTCAAATGTTTAAAAAGATATTTAGATTTTTAAAAAATCTAAATAAAATCTAATCAAAAATTATATACATATTTATTTATTTTTTTATTCACATTAAAAATATGAAACTCTTAAGAATAAAACTAGCCAATTTTTAAAAGTATAAAAAAATCAAAATAAAATCTAATAAGAATTTTTTTTTACATGTTGCGTTCCAACTTTTAAAAAAAATATATTGTACATTTTCTGTGATTTTACTGGCTGTCTAGAGACATAGGTATATTTAAAAAAAAAATATATATAAATAGTTTGGTAATGTAAGTCTATATTGTTTTCCTGTGAAGTTTTATATGGAGCTTTTTTATTAGCTTTGTTTATATGGAATTTCTATAAGATTACGAAGAAAATTAAGAACAAATGTCTGATATCTGACTATTAACGGTTATATAATACTGTAAATATTTATTATCCTATCTATTATCTTTATTGGTAGATCATTTTTTATCAGCATTATTTATAAGGTGTTACAAAATGATTACTAATAATAATATCAATAATAATAAAAGTAAAAAATAGAAATATAACAAAATAGGTTGACGTTGGATATGAAGACCAAAAATTTGCATCAACTCAACTATTTATTAGAAAAAGCATGCAAACTATCTAAGTATCTATATAATACAATGTAATATACAATATAGAATAATCTTTATATAATAAAAAAAAATAAAATGATATTTTTCGGGGTGCATTAGCCCTATGTAGCGGTATAAATCTCCTCACAGTCCTTTACATATTTTCTAATCCCTCAAATTTTTGTTGACATGTTGTAAACTAAGTAAACTAGTAACTCGAAGCAAATGATATAAGATGTCGCGCACAGTATGAGGTGACCAAACAACGCGCACAGCTTGGATGTGTCTTTAGGGCTCGACATTTGGTGCTGGATTTGTCATAGTACAATCCCAATTTTTTATGTTTTAAAGGAAGAGGAAGTAATCTAAATTTTGGAACAGCATCTGTTCCCTGGATTGTATTTGATATTGCGGTTCTCCCCAGGGTGGAATAAAATACTTAAAATTTATAAACTGATGATTGGAGGCGGGGAGAAACTCGATAAGAGAACATATAGACATCACTGTAAATTATACATACTACACTGCAAGGCTTTGAACCTAGGTCTCACATAACTGGTCGTACATACTGCAATTGTGTACCAGGCCCCAGGTACCAAAACCTAGCTAAAAAAGCATTGCGGAAAAAAAAATGCACCAAAAATGAGGATTTTCTTTCCCTATTAAATCTATAGGGTAAACGGTTGCAAAGATCAACATAAAAATTCAACTTTTTCGTAGCTTTTTTTCCCTGCAATAATCAGATGAGATTTAATGAAATTGACTTTTCTAGTATTGTAAAACACATCGTTTCGCAATGTAGGGCCTTAGCCATATTGCTTCATTCAGTATATTCCAGAGATTCCGCTTCATGTAACATTATGTTCCAATAAATCTGTTCAATTTGGACATTTTTTCTAATTATTATATTTTCCATTTGACATTGAGAGATTTATGAAACACACTACAAACAGGGCTTTTGTGGGATTTGTTTTTCTAACTTTTTGTACATTTTTTGGCTTTTTTTGAATGCGGTATGCATTGTATCATTGTTCTTGGAGTTTATGGCTATTTCATGTACAGTATCTGTTTTTTAATGTGATTCAAAGAGGAATTTTTGAATCACCTGATAAAAGTCATTACCAAAATACATAAAGCCAAACTGCAATGTAAAACGACCAGGGCTACATAAGCAAAAAGAAAGCGCAAGTCTTCCCTATCAACTACTTCCTTATGTAACAATTCCTGGCTTTGGTAAAAAATAGAAAAAAATTCAATTTAAAAAAAATGAAATAATAATTTGTCTTACATTTCTGCTACATGAAAGGAGGGATGTAATGCGCAGACCTTCTGGTATAGTAGAAATACATGATGTATATCCTCCACTAACTACAGATAGGTTCTGTATTATTCTGCAAACAATTTCTTAAAACAGAACAGAGAGATAGACAGTAAAGTCAGGTCTAGTTATTACCAGAAGTTTTCTATTATTTTAGATTTCTTTCTGGCCTATCTGTTTATATCTTTAACTATATACTATTTATACATATGCGGTTTATGTATTTATCAATATCATCAGTATGATTAGCTCCAAACATTACGCCCATTGTTATATTTCTAGATTACAATTTTAGGTTCTTTATGGTTTGTGATGTTCATGTTTTTATTATATTATTAATTTATAGGTATTGTACTTGTAAGTAAGCAGATACAATGAACACTTAATAAGAAATATATAGATATATATGTATATATAGTGTTATTTTTGTTCTTGAGATTAGTTACTGATGCTTATTTTGACACATTGAATGCAATTGTTTTCCTATAGGCACTAAATATGGAACAAACTGTACTTGACCTGAACTGGTAAAACATATGACCGGGGTTAGTTTTAATTACTAGCCTACTGGTGTGTGACACATCTGCTTGTAATACTTTCAGGGTTTGGAAAAAGATAGGTGGATAGATAGATAGATAGATAGATAGATAGATAGATAGATAGATAGATAGATAGATAGATAGGAGATAGATAGATGATAGATAGATAGATAGATAGATAGATAGGAGATAGATAGATAGATAGATAGATAGATAGATAGATAGATAGATAGGAGATAGATAGATAGATAGATAGATAGATAGGAGATAGATAGATAGATAGATAGATAGATAGATAGATAGATAGATAGATCTAAATATTGAACAAACTGTACTTGACCTTAACTGTAAAACATATGGCCCGGGGTTAGTTTTAATCTCTAACCTACTGGTGTGTGACACATCTGCTTGTAATGCTTTGGAGAAAGATGGGTGGATAGATAGATGATAGATAGATAGATAGATAGATAGATAGATAGATAGATGATAGATAGATAGATAGATAGATAGGAGATAGATAGATAGATAGATAGATAGATAGATAGATGATAGATAGATAGATAGATAGATAGATAGGAGATATATATATATGAGCTAGATAGATTAGATAACTAGCTAGATAAATAGATGTATATGTGATAAGATAGATAGATAGATAGATAGATAGATAGATAGATAGATAGGCGGCATATCAGGCGGCACATCAAAGAGTATATGGTGAAAAAAGTGAAGGAACTTTATTGCCTCATGTTGCGGCGTTTTGGCTCAAAGTCTCTTTGGTGTGCCGCCTGTTTTTTGGAGTTATATTGAACGGGGCAGATCCTTTTCCCATTGCTGAGCACCCTGTGCTTATACTGGTGCGGTCTTATATATCTTTTGTCAGTAGATAGATAGATAGATAGTTGATGCTGTGCTTAAGCATATATTCCTATCTAGTATTTGGTAGAGATTTTTTTTTTAATTTACAGTAAAAATGATCACTTTGTTCAACAATTTTATATTTCTATTTTTTTCTTAGTTCTGCGTGCTATATTTCATATTCTAGAGAAGAATGTTTTCATTATAAACTTATTGTAAGTCATATTATAATTCGCCAACTTTGGACACGATAAATGTACTGGAACTAAAATATTTTGATAAAATATTAATACATTTCAATTAAAAAAAGTCCAAGTATACCTAATGTGTTAAATATAAACTATATCATTACATTAGAAAATTGCTGAGGAAAATATAAATTCTTGATTCGCCTCATTTAGTTTATTTCGTCTCTTCTCTGGTACTTGCTCCTACTAAAAAGTTGAAAGGCACGGAAGTTTCTTTATACATTGTGCAAATGAATTTTTTAATAGTGGATTAAGAAGTCAATCTTTTACAAAAACAAGATTTATCAATCACAGAGGCCTCCTGCGGGGTTAATAAGAAGTAGTAAAATGCGAATTACTCGCTCAGATTTACCGTAACATGTTTATTAAATCAGATTTGGTAGAACGTTGGAGAGACATGTACCTTGTGCAAATATCAAGAACAACATAAGCAACATATTATATAGGAAAGGCAAAAAGATCTACGTGGACGATAAATACAAAACATACATATCAGATAAATAGCCAAAAAAAAAATAGGAAAATAAATAGAAAAACAGCGAGATAGATCGTTGGATAAAAGTCAAATAAAGAGAGAGCTGAGTTTTCTAAATACTATATTTTCGACATTTACCACATGCATACTATTCTACTATACAGTCTTGTTACCCTTTGTACGTAACATGAGCTTACATTTCAGTTGATGAGAACAATGAACGTTTATTGATTTTGTAAACACAGAAAATTACGGAGGTTCCGAATTGAAAAAATTTGCCAACCGACCTCTGCAGAAAATGATGTAAATGATTTAAGAATCTGTCATTAGACTTCACAAAACTATTAGCTTATGTTATTAGATAGGTCGCTTAGACCTGATGCCAGCGTACTTACCTTGCAAATCCATGTTGGAATGGCTGTAATGAATTTGAGTAGTTTATGTGTACAGTAAGAGTGTTCAGGAGTCCAGGATGAGAGTTTATGAGTCCAGTAAGAGAGTTCAGGAGTCCAGTAAGAGAGTTCAGGAGTCCAGGATGAGACTTCATGAGTCCAGTAAGAGAGTTCAGGAGTACTTCTGAACTCTAGAACTGGACTCCTGAACCCTCTTACTGGACTCATGAACACTCTTAGGGCCCCTTCACATGGCGTAAGCATGCCGCTCATTTAGACACGTATACACGTGTCCGAGCGCGGCGCTTCAAAACAGAGCCCACTGATTTCAATGGGAAGCGCGCGTATATCGGCATATACGCGTGCTTCCCATTGAAATCAATGGGCTCTGTTTTGAAGCGCCACGCTCGGACATGTGTATACGTGTCTAAATGAGTGGCATGCTTACGCTGTGTGAAGGGGCCCTAAGAGTGTTCATGAGTCCATTAAGAGAGTTCAGGAGTCCAGTTCGAGAGTTCAGAAGTCCAGTAAGAGATTTCAGGAGTCCAGTATGAGTGCTTGAGTCCATTAAGAGAGTTCAGAAGTCCAGTAAGAGATTTCAGGAGTCCAGTATGAGTGCTTGAGTCCATTAAGAGAGTTCAGGAGTCCAGTTCGAGAGTTCAGGAGTCCAGTAAGAGAGTTCAGGAGTCCAGTAAGAGAGTTTATGAGTCCAGTATATTCAGAAGCTAAACTCAATCTTCTCCCAAGCTAGTCTGATTGACTTGTACTGAGCAGTGTGAAAGTCCACCAGTAAAGGAGGAGGGAGACTAAAAGGAGCTTGTGAGTCTTTAAGTCTGATAATACAACGTAATTGTTAGATTTATATACCATCTTTATTTTCATTCCCACTGAATAATGGCTGGATGGTGGCTCAGAGGTTTGCAGTGTTGCCTTGTAACACTGTAGTTCTGGTATAGGATTATATCATGGATAACATCTGCATGGAGTTTGTATGTCTTGTATGTTTCCTTCCACACTCTATAAACAGATAGGGAATTTCGATTGCGGGCCCTATTAGGACAGTAAGTAATGATGTCTTTAAGCACCACGAATGATGTTGGCTGTATATAAAGAAGAGAAATAAATAAAATGGTGTTAAGGTATTCCCAAAGTTTACGGGAATATTAGTATAGACGGAACTTCTTCAGTCCAAACCAGATGTGCTTTTATGATACTCTGGGAATCTCTGCAGATCACAGAGTAAAATAATCATAGGACAAAGAAGCTGCAAATTTAAAAAAAAAAATACTTATCCTCACTTTTCCTTGGCCTCGCGGCAGTCTGGTCTTCTCTCCCGGACGCCCTCAATGGCTTTCACCTCTCTATCCGACAACATCGGCCATATGTTACCGCTGAAGGTCTTGATTTGCCGCCGCGATCACTTGCATCATTGTCAGGACACTGATGATATAGCGCTAGAGTCTTGACATCTGCATCCGCATAAGCTATAGAAGTACAACAAATGTATTCATACGCTCAGAAGTTGGACTACAAAACTGACTTGTCTTGTTATCTTCACATATGGGTGTGTTCTTCAGTGACATGCCTAAGGCGAGGCAATTTGTAATGTCTAGAGGTATATCCATATCCCAACAATTCAGACTTCTAGCTGTAACTTCAATGGTTTCTCTGACATTCCTATGCTTTGTAGTCCACATTGTTGAGCTCCACCACATGTTGGATTTGTGATTTAGTGTCCTCCAAGCTAAGACAATGTTATCTGTAATCACTTCCATGCTGGTTCCCACATTGTCTTTCCTGTGAATTGCTACACATGTAGGTGTCCTTAATATCTCCATTGATGAACCATTGACTTATTCACTTCTAATCTCCATCCTCTTGTCTCCTGCATATGGCTTTCATAAATGAAGGGTTCAATTCATTTCATCTCATCTTTAACTATTATCACCCTATTTCTAGTTCAACTCCCCAATGTGATCATTTTATTTTATTGACTATACTATCAAATTTGTCTCCCTCCCCGAAACCTACGTGTACCCGATACGTGCACAGAAATCTTCATCATATTGACATGGAAAATCTTATGACCATCTTAGAGGGGTTAAATCTCAATGATCGTATAATGATAATAATTCATTTTCTAAGGCTTTACTTTTCAGTTCTCTTATCATGGTCAGGATATCTACATGATGTCAGTGAATGGAAACATTGGTTCAGATCAGTACATAAGTAGAGGCTCAGGGGCTCTTTCTGAGATTCCAGTGGAGGTGCCGTATCAAAACCCAGCTGATTTCGGGTATTTTTGGTTGCTACGATTCAACAGTATTGTGTCCCTTGTGGCCCAGGTCTTACAACTTTTTTTCCATGTGTCTAACTCCAATGCAACATCTATTGATTAGAGATGAGCGAACAGTGTTCTATCGAACACATGTTCGATCGGATATCAGGGTGTTCGCCATGTTCGAATCGAATCGAACACCACGTGGTAAAGTGCGCCAAAATTCGATTCCCCTCCCACCTTCCCTGGCGCCTTTTTTGCACCAATAACAGCGCAGGGGAGGTGGGACAGGAACTACGACACTGGGGGCATTGAAAAAAATTGGAAAAAGTCATTGGCTGCCGAAATCAGGTGACCTCCATTTTAGACGAATAGTGGATTTCAAATCCGGGTCATATGAGAATGTGAACTTTGTGACTATGAGACAGGGATAGCTGTACAGGCAGGGATAGCTAGGGATAACCTTTATTTAGGGGGGAATGTTATTAAAAATAACTTTTTGGGGCTCTATCGGGTGTGTAATTGTGATTTTTGTGAGATAAACTTTTTCCCATAGGGATGCATTGGCCAGCGCTGATTGGCCGAATTCCGTACTCTGGCCAATCAGTGCTGGCCAATGCATTCTATTAGCTTGATGAAGCAGAGTGTGCACAAGGGTTCAAGCGCACCCTCGGCTCTGATGTAGCAGAGCCGAGGCTGCACAAGGGTTCAAGCGCACCCTCGGCTCTGATGTAGGAGAGCCGAGGGTGCACTTGAACCCTTGTGCACCCTCAGCTCTGCTACATCAGAGCCGAGGGTGCGCTTGAACCCTTGTGCACACTCTGCTTCATCAAGCTAATAGAATGCATTGGCCAGCGCTGATTGGCCAATGTATTCTATTAGCCTGATGAAGTAGAGCTGAATGTGTGTGCTAAGCACACACATTCAGCTCTACTTCATCGGGCTAATAGAATGCATTGGCCAGCGCTGATTGGCCAGAGTACGGAACTCGACCAATCAGCGCTGGCTCTGCTGGAGGAGGCGGAGTCTAAGATCGCTCCACACCAGTCTCCATTCAGGTCCGACCTTAGACTCCGCCTCCTCCGGCAGAGCCAGCGCTGATTGGCCGAAGGCTGGCCAATGCATTCCTATGCGAATGCAGAGACTTAGCAGTGCTGAGTCAGTTTTGCTCAACTACACATCTGATGCACACTCGGCACTGCTACATCAGATGTAGCAATCTGATGTAGCAGAGCCGAGGGTGCACTAGAACCCCTGTGCAAACTCAGTTCACGCTAATAGAATGCATTGGCCAGCGCTGATTGGCCAATGCATTCTATTAGCCCGATGAAGTAGAGCTGAATGTGTGTGCTAAGCACACACATTCAGCACTGCTTCATCACGCCAATACAATGCATTAGCCAGTGCTGATTGGCCAGAGTACGGAATTCGGCCAATCAGCGCTGGCTCTGCTGGAGGAGGCGGAGTCTAAGGTCGGACCTGAATGGAGACTGGTGTGGAGCGATCTTAGACTCCGCCTCCTCCAGCAGAGCCAGCGCTGATTGGCCGAATTCCGTACTCTGGCCAATCAGCACTGGCTAATGCATTGTATTGGCTTGATGAAGCAGTGCTGAATGTGTGTGCTTAGCACACACATTCAGCTCTACTTCATCGGGCTAATAGAATGCATTGGCCAATCAGCGCTGGCCAATGCATTCTATTAGCGTGAACTGAGTTTGCACAGGGGTTCTAGTGCACCCTCGGCTCTGCTACATCAGATTGCTACATCTGATGTAGCAGTGCCGAGTGTGCATCAGATGTGTAGTTGAGCAAAACTGACTCAGCACTGCTAAGTCTGCATTCGCATAGGAATGCATTGGCCAGCCTTCGGCCAATCAGCGCTGGCTCTGCCGGAGGAGGCGGAGTCTAAGGTCGGACCTGAATGGAGACTGGTGTGGAGCGATCTTAGACTCCGCCTCCTCCAGCAGAGCCAGCGCTGATTGGCCGAATTCCGTACTCTGGCCAATCAGCACTGGCTAATGCATTGTATTGGCTTGATGAAGCAGTGCTGAATGTGTGTGCTTAGCACACACATTCAGCTCTACTTCATCGGGCTAATAGAATGCATTGGCCAGCGCTGATTGGCCGAATTCCGTACTCTGGCCAATCAGCACTGGCTAATGCATTGTATTGGCTTGATGAAGCAGTGCTGAATGTGTGTGCTTAGCACACACATTCAGCTCTACTTCATCGGGCTAATAGAATGCATTGGCCAATCAGCGCTGGCCAATGCATTCTATTAGCGTGAACTGAGTTTGCACAGGGGTTCTAGTGCACCCTCGGCTCTGCTACATCAGATTGCTACATCTGATGTAGCAGTGCCGAGTGTGCATCAGATGTGTAGTTGAGCAAAACTGACTCAGCACTGCTAAGTCTGCATTCGCATAGGAATGCATTGGCCAGCCTTCGGCCAATCAGCGCTGGCTCTGCCGGAGGAGGCGGAGTCTAAGGTCGGACCTGAATGGAGACTGGTGTGGAGCTATCTTAGACTCCGCCTCCTCCAGCAGAGCCAGCGCTGATTGGTCGAGTTCCGTACTCTGGCCAATCAGCACTGGCCAATGCATTTCTATGGGGAAAAGTTAGCTTGCGAAAATCGCAAACTGACAGGGATTTCCATGAAATAAAGTGACTTTTATGCCCCCAGACATGCTTCCGCTGCTGTCCCAGTGTCATTCCAGGGTGTTGGTATCATTTCCTGGGGTGTCATAGTGGACTTGGTGACCCTCCAGACACGAATTTGGGTTTCCCCCTTAACGAGTTTATGTTCCCCATAGAC
The DNA here is from genome assembly GCF_031893055.1 of Leptodactylus fuscus. Lineage (NCBI taxonomy): Eukaryota > Metazoa > Chordata > Amphibia > Anura > Leptodactylidae > Leptodactylus > Leptodactylus fuscus. Next base: position 149,031,701 of record NC_134270.1, on the reverse strand, counting down.
TATAATGGGGTTCGAAACCCATTCGAACACTCGAACAGTGAGCGGCTGTTCGAATCGAATTTCGAACCTCGAACATTTTAGTGTTCGCTCATCTCTACTATTGATCTCTTGTCATCAAATTCTAAAGGTTAATCCTTTTGGACCCACCTACTACATTTATAACTGTGGATAATCTCGTAGCCCTACGGACATTCCAATGCTTTGACTTGAAGGACATTGTTCAAACCTTCTTTTTCTTCCCATGACACTTTCTAAGTATAGTTTATTGGTTCTGCTGTTTCCATTTCTGTCCGCCATTATCCATGCTCCACGGGGCAGCAGCGAACATGCAACCTATACTACATCATTGTCAATACCGTTACAAATTAGAATTGGAAGGATGTAAGCAGAAGCCCAGGACCTGATGTGATTAGATCTACAAAGCCCTTTCATTGTACTGTTTTTTGGAACACATCCATATGTAACAAGTGTGCACTTGACATTAAAGGGATTTTCCCATCTCAAGAATCCTATCTATACTGGTAGCTTATGCAAATTGAAGACTTTTCCAAGATATATTGCTTTAGAAATGCTGCTTTGTTTTTTTTTTTTAAACTCAAAAATTTTTATTGATAATTTTTACAAGGAGAAAAGAAAAGACAATTACAAGCCACCGGGCGAACACATGCCCTGTGAGCAGAAAAGCATATAGTGCAACACAATATTGAAGCACAGAAAAAGAAAAACAACATAGGAAAAACAATAAGAAGCTTTCAGGAAGACCCGGAAGAACCGGAATAAGGGAGTCGAAAAGCAACAAGGAAGCGAGGGAGGAAAAGAGGAGAGGAGGGGGAAGGGGAGAGAAAGAAAGAGAAAAAAAAAAGGGGGGGGGAGACGGATGGAAAAAGGAACTTAACAACGGGGGGGACAGGGTAAGGATGAGTGTGAGCAGTCAGGATACCAGAAAGAGCACCTCCATTGTCAGGTCATCTACATCACAGCCAGAGGTAAGGTCTCGGGTGCGACCAGCAGCCAGATACCTGAGACGGACAACAAGAGTATCAATCAGAGGGGTCAGAGCCCAGAAGCGTTCGGTACTCTGCAGACCGCTGAAACATGAACCAATAGAACCAGGTTCTGGTGTATGCCTCAGTCGTACCATGCAGGAAAGACGTGAGATCTTCCATGCGCATTATCTCGTTGACCTTCGAAATCCAGAGGGAAAGAGGAGGAGGATCTACTCGCTTCCAAAAAAGTGGGATGCAAGCCCGGGCTGTGAGGATTAGGAATCTGAGCAGGGAACGCTTAAAGACTTTTATGGAGGACTCACAATGATTAAGGAGGAACAGGGCAGGGCCCAAATGGTGAGAAGTTTCAGTAAACTGGAGGGTAATCCGCTTGACCCCTTCCCAGAAGGACGACAGGGCAGGACAGGACCAAAAAACGTGTAACATGGTGCCGGCCTCCTCACCACAGCGCCAACATAGCGGAGAGACCTGAGGAAACATAGCATGGAGTCTCGTAGGGACCCTATACCATCGGGATAAGATTTTATAGCTGGCCTCCTGGTAGCGAGAGCTGATGGAAGCAGTATAAGGTGAAAAATACGCCTACGCTGTTCCCGAGAGAGGGAAAGGGACAGATCAGATTCCCACTTCAGTAAGAATGGCGGAACCAAAGTCCTCCGGAGGTTCTACCAGGATTTGGTAAGTGAGTGAGAGGGAGTGGCGAAGGGGGTCAGCGCCAACACAAATCTTCTCCAAGGGAGTGGGTTCGACACGGAACTCTGTAGGAGCAGGAAGAGAATGTAAAAAGTGACGAAGTTGCATCTCGCGCCAAGCATCCAAAGGTGGCAGCTCAGGAGGGGCCTGAGAGCTCGGAAGTGTATTCCATCCCCCCTCGTCTCGGAAGTGACAATCACGGAAAATTCCATGGCGGCGCCAATTACGAAAGACTCGGTCAAACATTCCAGGTGTAAAAGCAGGATTGCCTAGTACTGGAAAAAAAGCTGAGTTTTTAGGGAAGAAAGTGGAGCGAATCAGGCCTCTGGAGCAAACCCGAAGCGTGGGGCCAATGGTAGGATGGGAAAAAAGAGATGTTAATGAGGAGGAATCCAACCACGGGGCAACCTGCAGAGGGATCGGGGAGAATGCCTGTTCGATGTAGACCCAAGGTTTAGAAACAGCATGCCTACACCAGTCCACGACACGAGTCAAGTGGGTAGCCAAGTAATAGGACTTCAGGTCCGGAAGCAATAAACCACCACAACTCTTAGGGCGAAAGAGAAAAGCCTTGCTCACTCGGGCGGGTCTGCCCGACCAGATGAACTTCAGTTGGATGGAAGTGAGGGCCCTAAGAAAGGATAGAGGGATGTGAACGGGAAGCGTCTGCATCAAGTAGAGAAGACGAGGAAGAACGTTCATCTTAAAGATGGCGCATCTCCTGAACCAGGTAAAGGCACCTGTGGACCAGCGAGTACAATCAGCCCTAATAGACGCCAGTAATGGGGGGAGGTTGCAGCGAAAAAGATCTTTCGGGTCCGGAGTAAGATAAACCCCCAAATATTTAAGAAAAGTGGGGGCCCAATGAAAGGGGAAGGATTGACTCAAGGAAGTGGCCGCTGAAGAGGAAAGGGTCACATTAAGAGCTTCCGACTTTGAAAAGTTGATTTTAAAGTTCGAGAGGATCGAGTAAACCTGAAAGGCAGACATCAGAGCTGGAAGAGAAACATGAGGGGAGGAGAGAAAAAATAACAAGTCATCTGCATACGCCGCACTTTATATAAGCAGGAAGAATGAGCAGCACCAGAGATGTTCGGATCAGCTCGAACGTGGCGGAGGAAAGGCTCAAGAGTCAAGACGAAAATGAGAGGCGAAAGGGGGCATCCTTGCCTGGTACCATTTTGGACAGGAAAGGGCTGGGACAACAACCCATTCACTCTGACCATCGCCGAGGGTAGAGAATATAGGGCCATAATCCAACTCATCATGCGATCTCGAAGACCGATGTGTAACAGGGTCTCTTCCATGAACCGCCAGTTAACCCTGTCAAAGGCTTTCTCAGCGTCCGTCGAAAGAAGCATGAGAGGATTACCCGATCGTTTAGCCCCATACATGAGGTTGATAGCTTTGGTAGTATTGTCTCGAGCCTCACGGCCGGGTAGAAATCCAGCTTGAGCTGGGTGGATAATGGCACCCAGCAGGGGTGATAATCGGATCGCCAGGATCTTGGCAAGGATTTTGAGGTCAACATTGATTAGCGAAATGGGACGGTAGCTAGGGCATACAAAAGGATCCTTTCCTGGTTTGGGGATAACTGCTATGTGTGCACACAGGGAGTCACGACAAAGGGTCAAACCAGTAGTAAGGGAATTGAAAACTCTCAACAGTCTGGGGCGGAGTTCAGGGCCAAGTTTCTTATAATATACCAAGGTAAGGCCGTCTGGACCTGGGGCCTTACCCGTTGCCATACTGGAGATAGCTGAAGAAATCTCTTCTTCAACAATAGGAGATTCCAAGGCGGCCAAGTCTTCCAGGGGCAGCGACGGGAGACCCGAGGAGGAGAGATAAGAACGAATACGATCACGGAACACCGTCTCAGGGAGAGGAGAGGGACCAGAGTCTACAGAGTACAAAGAGGCATAGTAGTCCCGAAAAGCAGACGCAATGTCGAGGGGCAAGTGTAACTGAGTACCCTGGGTGGAACGGAGGCACGGAACATAGGTGGAGGATCGCTGAACCCGAAGAGCTCTAGCCAGGGAACGCCCGCTCTTATTTCCGAACTCGTAGAAATGACGTCTGCATTTAGCTAGAGTACCCTTCGCCTTATCAGTGACAAGCGTACGGAGTTCTTCCCGGGCACTGGCAAGCTGAGAATAAACATCAGGAGTGATTTGGCGTTTATGAAGGAGTTCCAACGAGCGGATCCGCTGCAGCAGAGACTCAATGCAAGCTCGGCGCGCCTTATTCAAGCGGGAACCATGTTGCAACAGGATACCCCGGACAAAACATTTATGAGCCTCCCACACCACTGGGGGAGCAACCCCCGACGTCTCCTCCCTCTCAAAGTATTCCTCCAATCGGGTCTTGATGTCGGCCAGAATGGATATGTCGTCTAGAAGTTACGCGTTCAGTTTCCACTGACGTTGGAAGTTGAATAGGAGAGGATAAGGAAACAGACAAAGTAACCAAAGCATGGTCGGAGAAGGTAATGTTGTCAACTTCCGCAGCTAACAAAGAATGGAGATGTTGGTGACGGACAAAGAGGTAATCAATACGAGAGTATCGGTGATGGACCGGGGAGAAATAGGAGTAATCCCTATCCAAGGGGTGGAGTAACCTCCAGGAGTCCACAAGTTGGTGGGAGTGAAGATCCCTCTTAACCCCTCGGAGAAGCGAGTAGGGATGAGAAGAGACACCAGTGGAGGAATCCAATGAAGGGTCTAGGACCAGATTAAGATCACCCCCCGCTACCAGGAAGCCCTCTGCGAAGCCGTCCAACAGCCCTAAGTAAGAACTGAGGGCACGACCCTGTCCCAAATTAGGCAAATACAAAGAAACAAAAGTAAAAAGCTGGGAGGAGATACGACCTTTGACCATAACAAGTCTGCCCTCGGAATCAGTGCGAGTCACCAAATGTTCCCAAGGCAGGGAGCGAGAAATCAAAATACTAGTCCCTCTGATTTCGGGTCAGGAGAAGAGCTGTGATAGGAATGGGGGAACCAAGCATTAGTCAACTTGTACGGTTTGTGAGAGCAATGGTGAGTTTCCTGCAAAAACACAACATGAAGGCGCTTACCTTTGAGCAGATTGAAGAGCACGGAGCGTTTTTCCGGGCTGTGAAGGCCTCTCACATTGAGGGAGCCCACTGTGATGGAGGAGAGGTGAGTAAGTGGAGGCATGGTGGAAGACAGGCCCTCACCGCTCACAGCCTAAGAAGAGGGGAAGGGGGGGGAGGAGAGAGAGAGGAAGGGGGAAAGGAAAGAGATAGAAAAAAAAAAAGGGGGGGGAGGGGGGGGAGGGAGAAGAGCAGTAAAGGTAGGGTAGAAGAAGGGGGCGGGGGAGAAGAGTAGAACAAGTCTAAATACCCCTAAACGAATAAACAAGGGGCACATCAATAAACAGGAAGGAGTAGGGGATTAGGAAAAGATGGGGGGGGAAGTGAGCCCATAAGCACCACGAGTGTACCTGGTAGGGAGAATCCCACGCCCCCCACTCCCAATGAAATACAAAGGGATAGGGAGCACAGGGCTACAAAATGAATCTAAGGTCTACGAGACAACATCTCAGAAAAACATGACATAATCAACACCAAGGGCCATCTAGAAAGCCCATCAGGAACAGGATCAAAAGGAACAGAGCGATCACAAACAAAATAAACACCAACTGCAAAACAAGTCCAAGATCACTCAACACAATAGGACAATAACACTGTCCTGTGGGTAGGGCAGAGATCAGTAGCATGAGGGCTCATGCTTCGATGGGAAGCGAAGTTGAAAGATCCGGTTGATGGAGCGGGGGCCCAGGCGGATCCATCATTGGAAGACGTCGTGGAGATAGGTTGCTCTGAAGTCTCTCTCTGGAGGCAGTTGAAGAAGAACGCCTGGAACCGCGGCTACGTCTGGATACATTAGGACGGGAGGAGTCCAGAGCAAGCCAGTTCGGGACTGAGACAGGGCGTACATCCAAGGAGGCAAACAAATCAGGCAAATCCGCCGGGGAACGGACCACAATGGAAGAGGAGCCAGAACGTACAATCAAATGGAAGGGATGACCCCATCTATAGGAACCTCCACTGTCCTTGATTAGAGTCAACACCGGTTGAAGAGCACGGCGCATAGCCAGCGTGCGAGATGAGATGTCAGGATAGAGCTTGACAGAGGCGTTTTCAAAAGGCACCGATCCCATATCCCAAGCACACTTCAGGATGAGCTCCTTGTCCGTGAAGTAATGTAATCTGCACAGAACGTCTCTAGGATTAGCAGGGTCAATCGAGCCAGACCGCTGGACTCTATGCACACGGTCCATCACGAAGGTAGCATCCAGTGGGCGTTGAGTCGCCATATTGAAAATGGTATTAACTCGGTTGAGCAAATCATCCTGAGGGCCTTTTTCAGGTACTCCGCGCAGGCGAATATTATTTCTGTGACCCCGATTCTCTTGATCATCCAGGAGCAGAGCAATATGTTGAAGACGAGTCTCAGAGTGAGACTGAGCGCTCTCCACTGCAGACAGGCGTTGTTCCAGAGAGGACAGTGTTTGATCAGTAGCATCAGCCCTAGTGGTAAGCTGAGACACATCAGATTGGATAGCACCCAGGGCCTGAGCTTGGGACTGCTCCATTCGAGAAACTACAGCATCCAGGTCTTGTTTAGTAGGTAGAGCCTGAATAAGGTCCCGAAGTAATTGAAAGTCCGCTGGGGCAACATGGGCTGCCGAGCAGGGTGGGGGAGCAGAATCCGAGGATTGCATGTCATGTACAGGGGGGGTAGCAGACACTAAAGAAGGCGGCTGCGACTGGCGCAGCGGAGGAGATGGAGGAGCCATGTCTTCAGCGCCAGACCCTGTAGCCGAGGTTCCAGGTCGGGACAAGAAGGTAGAGATTGATGGTGAGTGAGCAAGAGGGCGGCCTGGTGTGCGGGAAGGAGCAGTGGAGGTGTTATGACGTCTTCTGGACATATCACAGCGGGAAGCGACCATAGAAGGTAATGAAGGTACACTCGCAGTATCACCAGGCCTTACATGAGGCGGTTAAACAGTTCCATAATCAAACCTGGCGCCCAGGGGGTGCAAAAGGAGCAATGAGAGAAGCGTCAGGTCTGTGGGGACACACCAGGAGATGGACACTGGAGGACCACACTGAGCCAGGAACCACTGTGGAACAGCAGGCAAGGTGTTCTGGATGCAGCCACCGACAGAGAAGCCAGCACAGACGTAGGCCGCAGATCCAAGATGGCGGCCGCAGCGGTGAGAAGACAGCAGATGAAGAGTCCGGCAGGCAGAGGACACCAGAGAGCCAGAAATGCTGCTTTGTTTGCCTGCTATGTGAACTTATTCTTCCCATTGTGTACACAGCGTTGCTATAACCGTGGACCTGTGAGATAGGACAAATGACATCACTCACTGCTCTGCAGGTAGGACAATCAGTTCAGCTAATCGCAGTTTGCTGATAAAGCAGAGTCTGTTATCTCTCTATGTAAACACACAGATAACACCGAGTCCATTTTCTCCAAGCATGTGCATATTATCTGATCTGTATAAGTATTGTGATACTTCAGTGTCTCATTCAGCAAGGGAGAGGGGGGTGGAAATACAGGAATTGAGAAGAAGAGACAACAGGCAGACTGCTGAAACAGTGATATGGGAAAACCCCTTTAAAGAGGAGCCTGTCACCCATTTCATTAGTATACCCAAATATGTATCAACATATGGATTAGCTCAATAGAGATGAATAAAAACAACACTAATGTTCTCAGGGTGATAACGCCTATAAGATGAGGTTTGGCATTAGGCTTCTCTAACCTACTGGCAGATCTTCCTGGAATGTTCCTGGTCTCAAGATTCTTCACAGCTCTTCTTTTTTCTAGTTTCTCTGAGTAACGCTTCCACATTCTGTTAGAGCTCTCCAAGCTACAGTGCTTCCATGTCTACAGTTTCCCCATTGCGCAATCCCATCAGGAACACTATTGGTAGGTTTTATTTCCAGTACTAACTTTGTGTAGATAGCATTCATATACAGTGCCTACAAGTAGTATTCAACCCCCTGCAGATTTAGCAGGTTTGATAAGATGCAAATAAGTTAGAGCCTTCAAACTTCAAACAAGAGCAGGATTTATTAACAGATGCATAAATCTTACAAACCAAAAAGTTATGTTGCTCAGTTAAATTTTAATAAATTTTAAACATAAAAGTGTGGGTCAATTATTATTCAACCCCTAGGTTTAATATTTTGTGGAATAACCCTTGTTTGCAATTACAGCTAATAATCGTCTTTTATAAGACCTGATCAGGTCGGCACAGGTCTCTGGAGTTATCTTGGCCCACTCCTCCATGCAGATCTTCTCCAAGTTATCTAGGTTCTTTGGGTGTCTCATGTGGACTTTAATCTTGACCTCCTTCCACAAGTTTTCAATTGGGTTAAGGTCAGGAGACTGACTAGGCCATTGCAACACCTTGATTTTTTTAACTCTTGAACCAGGCTTTGTTTTTTTTGGCTGTGTGCTTTGGGTCGTTGTCTTGTTGGAAGATGAAATGACGACCCATCTTAAGATCCTTGATGGAGGAGCGGAGATTCTTGGCCAAAATCTCCAGGTAGGCCGTGCTATCCATCTTCCCATGGATGCGGACCAGATGGCCAGGCCCCTTGGCTGAGAAGCAGCCCCACAGCATGATGCTGCCACCACCATGCTTGACTGTAGGGATGGTATTCTTGGGGTCGTATGCAGTGCCATCCAGTCTCCAAACGTCACGTGTGTGGTTGGCACCAAAGATCTCGATCTTGGTCTCATCAGACCAGAGAACCTTGAACCAGTCTGTCTCAGAGTCCTCCAAGTGATCACGAGCAAACTGTAGACGAGCCTTGACATGACGCTTTGAAAGTAAAGGTACCTTATGGGCTCGTCTGGAACGGAGACCATTGCGGTGGAGTACGTTACTTATGGTATTGACTGAAACCAATGTCCCCACTGCCATGAGATCTTCCCGGAGCTCCTTCCTTGTTGTCCTTGGGTTAGCCTTGACTCTTCGGACAAGCCTGGCCTCGGCACGGGAGGAAACTTTCAAAGGCTGTCCAAGCCGTGGAAGGCTAACAGTAGTTCCATACGCCTTCCACTTCCGCATGATGCTCCCAACAGTGGAGACAGGTAGGCCCAACTCCTTGGAAAGGGTTTTGTACCCCTTGCCAGCCTTGTGACCCTCCACGATCTTGTCTCTGATGGCCTTGGAATGCTCCTTTGTCTTTCCCATGTTGACCATGTATGAGTGCTGTTCACAAGTTTGGGGAGGGTCTTAAATAGTCAGAAAAGGCTGGAAAAAGAGAATTAATCCAAACATGTGAAGCTCATTGTTCTTTGTGCCTGAACTACTTCTTAATACTTTAGGGGAACCAAACAGAATTCTGGTGGTTTGAGGGGTTGAATAATAAATGACCCTCTGAATAAACTTTTCACAATTTAAAAAAAAATTAAACAAAGAAATAACATTCTTTTTTGCTGCAGAGCATTTCACACTTCCAGGCTGATCTACAGTCCAAATGTCACAATGCCAAGTTAATTCCGAATGTGTAAACCTGCTAAATCTGCAGGGGGTTGAATACTACTTGTAGGCACTGTATATTGAGATTCCTCCTTTTCTCACTGATACCTAACACTCTGTAACACTACCATTATTTCTAGATTCCAGGACTATCCAACAATAGTTATCCACCAGCATCAGGAATCAGGAAACTTGACTTAATACTAGAGATGAGCAAATTGGTTAGGAGTGAACTAGATGCAACCCCAATTTTCCTAAAGTTTTGGGTACAACCTGAAAATGATTGGTGTCACATGCTCTTCCTATCCACTGGTAGCTTCCAGGACCTAGAGGAACCCCGAAGATCACATACTGTGGCAGTGATCAGCTGACATCCCCCGGGATAACCCATCCCCCATTGTAAACCTTTGGTTATTTATATATCATTATTCTTACCCAAAATGAGATAAAAATAATTTAATACATTATTTGCTTGACCTTTATTGGGTTGTGGTATGACTTAATTTTTTCAGCCATGTAATGATCAAAGGGGTGTCTGACACTCCGGTACATCCTTATAGGCAAAGCCTATAATAGGGAAAAAAATAATATACTGTTAAAAGGCGTCTACCACCACTAAAATGTCTTCAACACCATTTATAGGCTGAGGCCCTACATTGTGGACAGCTTCATTCTTTGTTGTAGAGTGTTCTATGGGATCAGTTCTAGCAAGAGGCATCAGATCTGGAGCCATACGAGACAAAATCTGTGCCTTAGCTGGATAGAAAAACACTACCTGCGGCATTTTTCTGTCCAGCTCCCTTAAAATTTCTTCTGATGCTTGCTGGGTGCTACTTGAAGATGGATGTGGCTGCACCCAACGTTCAGTACAGTTCATATGTGTACAGCAATTACCCCAACAATTGCCGGATTCACTACTTTGTCCAAGCAGTGGTTGCTGTCTTGGACTTGGCAGCTCCTCCTGTAGGTTCTGTGGCTCAAACCCCCAATTCTCAATTGCTAGCTTCATTTCTGAGCAGGGGGCTGTCTGTTTTCTGGACCCCTACCTTCTAACACTTTCATTATGACAGCAGGTTGGAGAAACCTTCATTTCCCACATGCTGTCCCTCCCTAAGCGCTGATCCCTTGCATTGGTGGCAGTAGGGATTGGTAATCATCCCTGATGCCTTCACACATGAGGGTCCTTGCACAGGCAGTAGGGATAATAATTACCAATCCCTGCTGCTTATTGATCAGGGTTTGAGGACAACGAGCATGAGATGAATGTTCCTTCCCCATTATGGAAGGAGAAATAATGGTGAATTATACTGTGAGTAGGGGAGGGTACTAAAGAAGATACTGCTTGGCATTGGCAATAATGGGGCATTATACTGTGTGGGGGGGAGGCACCCATCAGTGGACTCATGGACCTTCATGGCAAAAACTGATGACAACTCATGGTTTTAGAGTAGAAATTTGAAAAAAAAAAAGCCTGATGACAACTGAAGCATTTTTGCCACAATTGTCACAATCAGTTGTAATGACTTAAGGGACAAAAAAGACACTTATGCAAGTGATATATGTGAACGTACCCTAAGAGCTTACTTTATATTTATCAATCCTGTTGAAGTCACCCTTGGCTTTGGCTCAAAAACCGCAGCAAAATCTGCAATATAAACGATTTTTGGCGATGTGGTGCCTCGGCCGTATGCTGTTGTAGGGGAGGTTAGTTACATAATGAGTCACTGATAAAAACAACTTTTTATCCATATGCAAAGTATCTGTATCGGTTTTCATGTTATGGGTGGCACTAGGTGGCAACCATTGCCAAAAGGGATGCTCTGACATATGTGTCCATAACCCAGGTGCACCAAAACATTTGGTGGAGGAGGACTCCCTTTAAAGGTACACTCCTCTGATCTTTAAGGTTTAGAATTCTGTTATCCAACACCAATTCAATGCCCAATTCGTTCTTTCTGAAGTCCTTCTCGTTTCCTATATTTATGTTCTTCATTAGTTTCCTATCTCTTTTCATTTCATTTATTCTACTTACCTTCTTTCTTCTTCCTTTTATCTTTGTCTAGTGTTTTATTCTTAATCTTTCAATATTATTTGGCAATACTTTCATACTATCTGTACTTATGGCTTTCTCAGCCCCTTTCTTTACTGAGTATTAGAGATGAGCGAGTAGTACTCGATCGAGTAGGTATTCGATCGAATACTACGGTATTCAAAATACTCGTACTCGATCGAGTACCACTCGCTATTTGAATGTAAAAGTTCGATGCAGAACCAGCATTGATTGGCTGAATGCTATACAGTCGGCCAATCAACGCTGGTTCTTCTCCTACCTTTAGAAGTCTTCTCCGTGCAGCTTCCCTGCGGCGTCTTCCGGCTCTGAATTCACTCTGCCAGGCATCGGGCCTGGGCAGAGCCGACTGTGCATGTCCGCTTGTAGTGCGTCCATACACCTTTGTATTGTGAATATGCAGAGCTGAAGAATTTACTAAAGAGGGAAAGGTCACTTTAAATGGCTGGATCTCCGGTTGTATACCACCTAGATGTATAAACACAGTTGAACATTTCAGCTTTACTATCTTCAGCAGTTCATGCTGCACATAAAAATCATATTCCTGAATGTGTTTGTAACTAGCAATATCTTTAGTTCTTGTATACCAGGTACTTTCATCTTAGAATCTGAGAATCCCATCTTTCATATGACACCAGATCCATTTTTCTACCTGGTATAAAACCAGAGATACAGTCTTTTGAAATGACCTTCCCCCTTTGGTAAATGCTTCCGCTCCATATGCTACATTGAATAGAGATGTAGAGCATTGCTAATTAGAACTTTATAGCCTATTTTCTATTAAAAGGAAGTTAGATAGGTTACATATTACAAAAATGTTCATCAAAGACAATAGCAAAAAAAACTTAAAAAAAACTGGGAGTTACATTCTAAATCATAAAATAGTTAATTATTCTATTATTACAAGTTTTTGCCTCCGAGGGGTGAGAGGGTTTGGTTTTAATGTCGAGACATACCTTAGATAACTCTGATTTCTCTACATCACCTCTAGAGAAAGGTGAAATTCAAATCTAAGAATCAGAAAAAAATGTAGTAAATAAAAGAGAAAATATGCTAAAATATTATTAAAAAATGTACTTAATTCTGTAAATATATTATTCCCAGTTGTCGCCAGGAATAAAAATGGTATGGTCCATGGTTTCAGTCTGGAAAGGATGATGATGAAATCCACTAGGAATTTAGGCCTTGTGATGACCACTTTTCTTGAAGTGGGGCTTTATCCTTATTTACAATACCATATTTTTCAAAAAATTTTAAAGAATTTTTAAAATATTTAAGCTGTGTTTTATTTTGTTACATTATATTGTACACTTAGTATTGTTTATTATCTTCTCCTCATGCAGTAATTCTGAGTTTAAAAACATTCCCAGCATCTTCCAGAATGGCACGAACTGAGCGGATTGATGTATAGTTTTGAGCGAAAAGATTCAGAACTAATAATTTAGTGATCCAAATATGTGGGCTTAGAGTCAAGTGAGTGATCCTATTCATGTAGCCTGCAGAAAAAGCAGTTCATTAACTCAGTAGGACCGCCCACTGGACTCCTAATCAATATATTATAAGTAATAATGGATCTTCTTCCTAAAAATATACATCTGTCTTCCCGGCTATTCCAGCTGTAAAACATACTGCCTTCAGATCAGGCAACATCTTCTTTTTTTTTTTAATTCATGTACATTAATTACGTTTTTTAAGTTTTATAAGGAAAAAAAAACACCCAAAATCCCGTAACAAAAGTGCGTTTATGCTATCCGGTAGATAATACACTAATTCATGCCAACCCGCTACCCGATGCTCCCTCCTCGTCATGGCCTCCTTGGCAAGATTTTCACAAAAAATTCATAAAAAGAAGTATATAGTATACTCCATTCATCCTCCCCCCCCCCCCCCCACATATAGAGCAGAAAACTTTCTATAGACATGTGGAGACTCTCACTAGGCTGTAAATACCATTACCATGTGGAAAAATGTTTTGGACCGCCAAGTGCTACTAGAGGCATTCCTTAAGAACCAAGTCACCTGGCTGCACTAAATTCTGGCACATGCTCAAGATTTCAGGGGAGGATGAGAAGGTTCTCTAAGGTCAGGTTCAGACGGGGTTTTTTGGTCCAGAATTTGACGCGGAGGCTGCCTCAGATTCTGGACCAAAGAACGGGTAGTCGCTACTGGATGCCGGTGCAGTGCACTGGCATCCAGTCGCTGCACTCTGCTCCGGATTAGGCCCAGATGAATGGGCCTAGTCGGGAGGGAGTGTCTTCAGGCGGACATCCGGCCGCGGAATCCACCTGAAGAAAGAGCATGTCTCAAAAAAAGAAATAACTGTCTCCCATTGATTTCAATGGGAGACATTTTTTTGGTCAGGATTTTGAGGTGAAAATACCCAGTGTAAACTCAGCCTAGGGTCCATTCACATGGAGTTTTTTGTTGAGGATTATGGCGAGGAAAAAATCTGCTTCAGGAATTAGGAAATGTTTTTTGAAGTAGTTTGTGGACCGTTTTTTGAGGCTTTTTTAGTTTTTGCCAATTCCACGCCCAAACCCACACTGTGGATTTTCCACCTCCCATTGACTGCGTTGGTTTTCGCAGGCGGAATCCACCTCAAGTAAGTTTTTGTTTCCGCTAGCCGAAAAATTCCACGAGTGGAAAAATAAAGCAAGCAGAACCCTATGGGGAGACGTTTTTTCCACTTGGATTCTGACACGGATTCAGCATCAAAATCAGCGCCCAAAGACTCCATGTGAATGGAACCTTACAGGGAGAGGTGGGGTATAGATCACAAGACAGAGGGGTAGGGAGTCAAGAGAAGGGCTACAAGAGCTGGGGTACTTGGTTCTGAAGGGAAGCCCCAAATAGGACTTGGGCGTTCCTTTGCATATTTAGACATCAGATAACCAAAATAAACAGTACCATCAGAATTGGAGCAAATTGGTCTACACACAGTAGTTTATCGCTGGTGACTCAACTCAGAGACTGACTTTAAAGTTTAATATTTTACAGACTTGAGCCAAATTCTTTTCTTTTCATTGGTAAACTGCAATTTATTGGCAAATTCACATGGAATTACATAATTTATTGTGAACCCGAAATAGACAAATTGGACAGCCCCTTCCTAATTATGGTTTTACCTCCCATATAGCAATTGTAATAAGAGGGTCCTCCCTACAAGTAAATATAAGAGTTGGCTTTTAGCGTTCCACCACTTAATTTGGGCAGAGAGGTACTGGCGGTAGACGGAAGCCTTACAATACGCTGGCTTGGACTTCTTGTGAAGGTAAAAGGGCACTGGGAATATCAAAAAGGGTTACTCAAAACCGATTTATTGGTATGTAGTTTGTAACCCAAAATATCTACGTAGTTTTATATCACTATGGCCTTTGGACTATTATCTAATTTTATATTTACCGAGATTATTTGGTTATTGCCCAATTTATATTTTTGTCTTTGCAAATTCTTAATATAGTTTGGCCTTAAAATGTAAGGGAACGCTTGGCCATCAGAATTAGACTTGGAATATAATATAATGTAATATAATGGAATGGCGTATTCACTCGTAAAAGATGCTTAGGAAATTTTTAGATTCTTTTTGGACATCATTTCTGTTTTTGCCATGATTTTTTCATTTGCTTATTAAATTACTTAGTTTCTCATTACCAGAACACAGATGTCACTGTGACAGGTTCCAGATACCTAATTGACATCAGAAATTGATGCTAATCAGTGCCCTAGAAGTGGAATTTTCTTAAGATTTAATTAAAATTGTTGTTTTTAAGAGAATTCAATTTTTTTTTGTAAGAAGAAACATATCCTCTGACATGGACGGCAGACAGAAAGTAACAAATGACAGCGAATGCCATGTGGGGTATGGAAGACTTTTCGGAGGTTGTGCGTAACCCTTTCACTTTGTAGAAAAGGCTCATGGTTGATATCTAACACTTACAATAAGAATTTTCTATAGATTACTGAAGGAGTTTTTCAGGGAATTAAATAGGTTTGGATTTTTAGAAGGACAAAAATTCTCCTCTACGTAGACGTTAGAAAAAGTCGCTTTGTAGACGTCGTAGACAGTTGAGCGGAGAACGATTGAGATAAATGAGAGCCGAGACCATTCTCCTTCACTTTTTATATATATCTATACGAAAGGGAAGACATGGTCTTGTTCTTAAGGTCATCCATTTCAAAGCTGATAGAAGATACGGTGAAAGATAGAAGTGAAAACCGACCTACGAAAGGTAAACTAGTGATAGTATTTGAGGAATGCCTTATCCTCCCAGTAAATGAGACATCCATGTGAGATTTATCTGTAACAGCAAAGTTCATCCTCTAGATGAAAGCAAGGAAAAATGAATATGAGACACATCTCAAGTTGAAAAGTGTAAAGTGGTTCACTTGAGACATCCAATAATAAAAGACAGACTTGTCATTGGAGGTAATAACCACAAGGTGAATAAAGGATTGCTAGAACTAGATCTAATAATAGTGAATGTAATGAGAATATGTCATGAAGCTCCAAATATTAGCAGAAGCGAGAGGTTAGAGGACGCGGCTCGCAGGAACATCTTCTAATACGCAATAGCTAACACTGGTAAAGCTCTCGCCGAAAAATGCAAAAAAAAAAAAAAAAAAAAAGAATGGTCTGTATAAGCAGCAATAAAATAGTATACATTGTACTTAGTTACATAGTAGATGAGGTTGGATGAAGACATCAGTCCATCAAGTCTATATATTTTTTTAAAAATATCTCACAATGTATAAAAATAAATAACATAGTAAATAAGAAAATGGCATCATATCTCAGAAGTACATATAATATGATCAGAACTTACTGTGATCATACTGAAAAGATCCAAAAAAAGGTCCCCATCTGATAGTAAGGACAATTATACGAATGGAAAGGTAAGTGTATAGCAAAAGCGCCCAACTTTCCATTCTTATGTTTGTCCAGATAGAATTCTTTCCTAGCATTATTTTCATTATTTTTATAATTTTATTTAATTTTGGTTATTTTATTTTATTATTTATTATTTATTATTGTTATTATTATTATTATTAATAATAATAATAATAATAATAATTATTATTATTATTATTATTATTATTATTATTATTATTATATTTTATATTATATTATACTTATTCACCACTATGTTTTTTTTGTATGGACTCCGATTACTGAGGATATGATATATATATATATATATATATATATATATATATATATATTTAATTATTTATTGTTTTAAAATATATTTTTATAAATTTTATATATATATATATATATATATATATATATATATATATATATAGATATATATAGATATATATATATATAGATATATTTTATATGATATATAATTTATTTTTTACATTGTGGCATCAAAGCAAATTGTGAAATTGTATTGTATTTTATTTTTTTAAAATTTGCATTCATTTAGTTTGTGTTCTAGCTACATATTATTCATATAGACACCTTTCTTTTCTTATACCATATTCTATTTCTTAATTTTTGCGCTTCCAAAACACTATATACACATTCATTGTGGAAATGGCCCTTATATTTCTAAAGCAGTTCTAAGATTCTGTAAAACACTATAACTTATAGCGATAAGACAGTAACATATTGTATAGTAATAGCCGCGGAGACATCGAGAGAGGGTTGATAAGGTCAGCAAAAAGTTACGTAAAAGCTGGAGCAAAACAATTGTTACTATAAAAAGGGATGTAAAGGCAGAATTCAAGGAAAATGATTTGACTTTGACTTTATGAATCTGGAATCGATATGTATTAAGGCAAAATATGCAAAAATTCTCCAATTTATCTTTTTTAGGTGTGAGGGCGTGAATAATTGGAGCTACTGCATGTCTAATAGATGGAACACTAGATGTTTTATATACTGAGCCTCCAGATGTTTTACTCATAGATGTGGGACTATTATATTTCAAAAACAGATGCAATATAAGGAGTAGGAGATGGGACGTATCACTGAGCGTCTCAATACATCCATGATGATAGGTACGAGATTTATATTTTTGTGTGGAACACAAGGCATTTTCTTTATCCCCGTATATGTCTTGTAGAAATTTGATGAAATGGCAAAATCCAAGTTGGTAAAGGTGTTGGACGCCTCAAAGACGTTTAAGCATATTCTATTCTACCCATGTAAGTTTACTTTTATGGGTTAGAATTACATACCTGCATAACAATATATGAAGTTCTATTTTATATATATATATATATATATATATATATATATATATATATATATATATGGTAATTTTTTAAAAAATTCCATTTTCTGTACACGGTAATGGGGCAGCCATGGGGCTCACAATATACATTCCCTATCAGTACATCTTTGGAGTGTAGGAAGAAACCAATGCAAACACCTTCTGTTGTCAGTAGTGGATGTAATCTTGGGTTAGTGGTGTTATCTATAGAGATGTGAACAGGTGTGTAATAGAAGCCAGAATGAAAACTGAATATATACTGATATAGTTTGTTTCTTAGTTTAAAAAATAGATCACTTTTGATGGCACATTCCCTTTAAATGCTTCTTAAAAAGGACAATGACCTCTCCTAACATGCCTGCTTTAGTAAATTCTTGTATTCCCCATATTATAACCATTTTAGAGCATCTTTTCTGCATTTTGATGAGTATGACTTTTTATTTTTATTTTACATTAACTATGGCCACTATGGGTTTCAATTTTTTCATGAGGAACCATTTAAGGCCGGGGGCCCACGTTGGGAATATGTGGCGTTTTGGCCATGGTGGAAATGCTCTGCCAGAAAATGTTGGGGGCAACACGGTGGCTCAGTGGTTAGCTCTGCAGCCTTGCAGCGCTGTGGTCCTGGCTTTGAATTTTGACAAAACATCTGCAAGGAGTTTGTATGTTCTCCTCTTGTTTGCGTGTATTTCATCCCATATTCCAAAGACCTACTGATAGGGAAAATGTACATTGTGAGCCCTATATGGGGCTCACAATCTACATTCAGAAAAAAAAAGTGTATTACAACACCTGCAAAAGGAAAATGTTTGTTTTGGTACCGTGTTAGCCAGTGGTTATAAAATATAAAAAACAAAAAAAACTTTGCAAGTCTTCAGTAGGTGATACCTTTTTTAATGGCTGTCCTTAAATTTCCGGTAGATTCTGTAGCCATTAAAAAAGGTATCACCTACTGAAGACTTGCAAAGTTTTTTTTGTTTTTTATATTTTAACACCTGCAAAGTGAAGGGCAACCTGGCTAATCCCATCCACACATTGCAAAAAAAAAATCTGTAGTGGAAATGCTGTGATTTCCAAAACTGTGACATTTTTGGAAATCGCAGCATGTCAAATATACCTATGGAAATGCTGACATTTTCCATATATTAAAGCAGAAAGTCTGCATAGGAAGACAATGTAGACTTTCTGTGAAAAGCATTGCGCTTCAGTCTTTTCCACAGTGTTTTATGGTTTCGGCTCACTACGTGGGGCCTAGTTTGAAACGATGGAAAATTGTTAAAAAAAAAAAGGTACTGCAATGATTAATGAAAATTATCAGAGCAAGTATGTTCCTAATATGGTTCTGTACCTCCTACAGTGTTTCCCCAAAAATAAGACATCTCCCGAATATAAGACCTAGTGCATTTTTACAAGCTTAGAAATAGAAGGCCTCCCCTGAAAATAATACCTAGCAGCAGTTACTGCCACAGCCGTCACACTGTGCTCTTCCCCTGCTCCCACCCACTCAACATTAACGTTATCTGATCAATGTGTTTTCTGTGCATGTAAGCACATGTAAGAGAGAGTATTTCAGCCGCTGCTGCATCCAGGGACCGTTGTTTATGGGTGAGCTGGAAGAGACCCGCCACATACAATGTCCTGTATATGAACAGGAGAGCCTGCTGCCTCCACCGCTGTCCCTACTGTATCGGTACTTGTTGCCACTGCTGTGATATGTCCATTGTCCTTGGTGCTCTGGGATAAGCTGGGAGAGGTCTGCTTCCGTCACCACTGTCCTTACTGTATTGGTACCTGCTGCGGCCGTTGCACTGTCTCCATTGTCCTTGCTGCTCTGGGAGGACGTGGGAGAGGTCCACTGCTGCCACCACTGTCTCTACTGTATTGTTACCTGCAGCCGTTGCACTGTCTCCATTGTCCTTGCTGATCTGGGATGAGCTGGGAGAGGTCCGCTGCCGACACTACTGTCCCTACTGTATTGGTACCTGCTGCGGCCGTTGCACTGTCTCCATTGTCCTTGCTGCTCTGGCATGACCTGGGAGAGGCCCGCTGCCACATGGTTCCTTCTATGCCCCACAGAAATCTGATGTATGTAGATTTCAATTTTGGCATATCCAGAACATTCTACTTATTCAGGCACATCTCATGCCAGTCTAGGACAGACATACAATTGGTGCAAATTGTGCAGGAAGACAGGGGGTCCTATCACCTTAAAAGACAACCTTTCACCACCTTCAGCAACTCCAACTCTATGTAGCTTTCAATAGGCGCTTCAATGATTCTGGTGCAGGTACATACACAGTTTTGGTACCTAATGTACCATGCTGTCTGCTCCAGTCCAGTCCAGTTGTGACCAAAGTTCTCCACAACAACAAGGCTTGAGTACCGCTAATGCTGGACTCTCAAAAACAGATCGGGTAGTCCTGCTGGCATCACTCCATTGTCGCTGCTTGCAATGGAAAGGGACGTGACAGTGACACACCTTTGACAGCAGTGAGTCAGATCTGTGTGCCCATCCACCATTGACACTTGCAGACTCTAATTGTTTTGGTTGTAAGGGGGTCTGGTGGGTGGATTGTGGTTCATGGAAAAAAAATAAGACATCCCCTTAGAATAAGACCTAACCCATCTTTTGGAGCAAAAAATAATATGACACTGTCTTATTTTTGGAGAAACTCGGTACCACTAACTATATTAGAGCCACAATACTTACAATAAATTACAATTTTTTCACCATGGAACAGTACACTGTGATATATGATGTGTGATGTGCTATGACCGTCATTACTTGAGGTGTTTTGGCACTTTTATGGGGACACTTTTATTGTGACTTGCCATGGGGGGTTGACTGCCACTGTTATGAAGGCCTTTTTATTGTCATGGCTATGGATGTTCTTGACTTCACTTGACACATTTATATGGTGTACTCTGTCACTGTTTTGGGTCTTCTTATTGGTCCTATTTAGAGATGAGTAGTATTCGATTGAGTAGGTATTCGATTGAATACTAAAGTATTTGAAATACTCGTACTATACCACGTGGTAAATGCAGTAAAAATTTGACTCCCCTTCCAACTTCCCTGGCACTTTTTTTACACCAATATCTATGCAGGGGAGGTGGGACAGGAATTAGGACAACATAGGCATTAAAAAAAACGTGTACAGTAGAGATGAGCGAGTAGTGAAATATTCGAAAATTTGAAATTCTATTTGAGTAGACCTCAATATTCGACTATTGGATCGAATACCTACTCGATCGAATACTACTCACTCATCTCTAGTCCTATTACTTTTATTATAAGGGGTCCAACAACTATTATCACTGTCCCATGGCAGGCAACTCATAGTATAATTCATACAGTAGTTAGAATGGGGGCATAGCGGAATTTATGCAATAACTAAAAGGTTGCTACCCCATATGAGCAACAATAACAACCAATTTGTGAATTCTCCAGAAACACGCTGGTTATTTCCTATGGTGTGAGAAAACATTTCTGAGTGATCTTGTGACCTAGACAAGAATTCTATAGTTGAATTACGCAATACTTGCGGGTCTGTCGTGACTGTTCATATAGGGAATGCTTGAAGCCTTATCGTAGCTGTGTTTTTTACTGTATGTCCCCAGCGTTACTGGTAACCTGTTTCCTTGAAGATTATTTTGGGTTTGAGCGCACACCATTCCGTTCATCTATTAAGATCTGAGAAGTCCTTATATCGTTCACCGATTCACATACGTATACAAGACAAGTGATATGCCTTTCCATTTGCTTACCCTACATAGTAAAGCTTCATAGCAGACAGCTAACCGCAGCCATGATCTCCATAAAGGGTTCAACCTACAGTACATGCTATTTATACCTTTCCGAAAAGGTTTTACCCAAATCAAACAATCACTTGACATTGTCAGATGTCATATCATCTTCACCAAGCCATACGTCAAAGGTGATACGGTGTTTCCTAAAATGTCGAACAAGCCTAATAAAATTTTCACATTTACACCATAGTTCACATCCAAACTGGATTTAGGCAGCTTTAATACACAGACATTTTATGATTTCTAAGGAAAATATCATAATATGTTCCTCTTCAAGTGAGAGGTGAAAGACTCTGGTTTTAAGCCCTCTGCTTAAGACATCAGACTGCTCTCCTTACTTCCCCGAGGCTACGAGAAAATCTCCTGGTCCCAATTATATTTCTGTAAGGCAAATCAGACAGAAGAGAAGATTCATTCCACATGTCTTCCCATACTGTTTAGGAGACGAGTTTTACATCAGCCGAGCGTAGACCTTTCCCATTGTTATAGCGTTGCCCTCCTCCTGTGCTTATAAAGCTAACACAGCACATGTAAGCCCTAGGAGAATCCATAAAAACAAGATCTAAATAGAAGGAATCATTGAAGCCTCAGCAGATATCAATGGAATATTTTCCAAGGAGATATTGGACACAATATGAATTGTACACAGATCCTTCTTTGTTCATCACAGCCTCTCAATAACTACAAGTAAACCTGTGTCTTTTAAATCGAAATCGTATCATCCCCGTATGACCCATAGACCAAGCAAAAAAATAAGCATATAATCTGGATTAAAAGACTTCTGTTTTATACGTACATTGGGGCAAATTTACTAATACAGTATGTGTGTAGCTAGATCTCGGTCTACTCTAATGTCTCTGCCTGTTCAGGTCTCTGTGTCACCCTTGTCACAGGAGGTGTGTGTAGTTTGATTTCTTGCTTAGAGTTTTTGGTTGCACTGTGTGAACACGGCTCCATTTCTGTAATTGAATTTCCACCACACCCGTCTTCTGCACCTTGTTTGCCTCTGTTCATGAAATGGTTAATTCTAGCCTTGCCTGTGTGACTGACAGCCTGTCTTCCAATCAAGCCTAGGGCTGGTCTTTGGCTTCCTATATACAGGCCATCAGCTCACATAGACTTGCTGGTTATTGTGACTTTGTCCCTGCTAAGCGTCTCTTCTTCCACTATTGTATTACTGACCTCTGACATCTGGATTTCCCTATTGACTATTCTTTGGATTTTAATTTGGCACTGCATAGCTCGACTGTTACCAAACCCTTGGCTTGCTGACCTCCCTTTTGTGTTGTTTATCTTGTCTGCATTCTGTGTTGTCACTTATATAGGTAGGGCCCGTCGCCCAATTGTCGCCTATTGCCTAGGATGGGACAAGTAATCAGGAAGGGAAAGTGGGGGGATTTCAGCTTAGGGCTCACTTTCAATTGTGCTCCTCCCCCCAGGGTTCACCAGCAGCTACTTGGTAAAATTTGGGGAAATTCTTGGGCAATTTGACACATTTTATTTTAGACACATTTCTAATTCAAGTGCATAGAATAAATAGTAGAATTCCCTAGCTCACCTGGAGCGCAGAGGGTGCATTCAAGGAAGCGTGGCTTCATTAGCATCAGATTAGTACACAAATCAAACCAACACAAAATGTAAGATAACTAATAGGTGATATAATAGGTGAGTCTAAAGCTCAGTTCACACAGGGTTTTTTGGTCCTCCTCGGAATCTAGCTCCAAAAAACGCCTCCCATTCACTTCAATGGGAGTAATTCACTTCTTTCTTCCACTAGCATTTTTTGCCAGTTGCGGTAAAAAGAAGCAAGCTGCCCTATCTTGACAAGGATTCTGCGGATGAATCCACCACGGTGTCCGCAGCGCAACACTCCCTCCCGACTAGGCCCATTCATTTGGGCCTAGTCCGGAGAGGAATGTGGCGACTGCATCCCAGTGCACCGCACCAGCATCCAGTCATGGCTAGCCGTTTTTTGGACTGGATTCTGAGGTGGCCTCCGTGTCAAATTCTGGTCCAAAAAACCCAGTGTGATCTCAGCTTAAGGCTAAGTGTTAGGATGGGGTCCCGCAGGTTTTCCTTCCTTTGCACAGCACCACCTGCGGGTCGATCCAGCTCTCGCCCTCAGTGTTGGACGGTGAGGTGTGTGGAGTCTAAGTCCTACTGAGCATGCTCGGACTTTTTGGAGACACTCTGAGGCTAAGTCTCATTCTCCCCCTACTGAGCATGCTCAAACCTTTTGGAGACGCTCAAAGGCTAAGTCTGATTCGTCCTATACTGAGCATGTCCAGTGAGGTTATGGCCACCGCCCTGTGGGCAGGGACTTGCCTTTATATGGTGTGAGCCGACGCCCACCGTGTGCTCACACTTTGACTATTACTTTCAGATAAGAGGTCAGGGCTAGAATCCTGTGAAAGTCAGTTCAGGGATTCTAGTTAGGATTCCTGGGTACTGCTGGTAGGAAACTGAATAGCCTGTTTGAACTGTCCAGTAATATTGTAACTCCAAAGCTGTTGTGGAGCCCTTTGTGTTACTGACCAGGGGTGACATTTAACCCTTGGCAGTCTTTGCTGCAGTCTATACTTAGGTGAAGTTCCCCAGTAAGTTACTGGTGAACCGTTGTTGCCACCTGTTCACATTAAAGCTGCACCAATACATTTACCCAGTAAAGTCAACTGGTGGAAGCCTCATTGCAGTCTGTTCATATTGGGAGCTGTGCAGACACATTCACCCAGTGAAGTTAACTGGTGAACGTGTGTTGCCCCCCGTTCACACTAGAGTCGCACAGACATACTGCTGTTTCACTTAGGCAGACGGCCGCCCTCCTAGGGCTTGATTAGATACACGCATCTGTACACAGTCCCACACACCAGAGGATTAAATACACGCTTCTGCACAAAGTTCCACACACTGAAGGATTAGATACATGTGTCTGCACACGGTTCCACATGCCGAAGGATTAGATACATGCGTCTGCACACAGTACCACATGCCAAAGGATTGGATACGTGCATCTGCACACAGTTCCACACACCCGAGCATAAGATAAGCATGTCTGCACACAGTACCACATGCCGTAGGATTAAATACGCACGTCTACACACAGTTCCACACTCCAAAGGATTAAATACTTGCATGTGCACACAGTTGTACACGCCATAGGATTAGATACGTACGTCTGCACACAGTACCACAAACCGTAAGATTAGATATGCGCCTCTTCACACAATACCACACAATGGAGGATTAGATACGTGTGTCTGCACACAGTACCACACGCTGAAGGATTAGTACCACACGGGGGAGTATTAGATATGCACCTCTTCACACAATACCACACAGGGAAGGATTAGATACACACATCTGCACACAGTTCAACACGCCGGAGGATTAGATATGCATGTCTTCACATAGTACCACCGCCAGAGGATTAGAAATGCACGTCTGCACATAGTACCACATGCTGTAGTATTAGATACGCGTGTCTGCAGACAGTACCACACACCAGAGGATTAGATACACGCATCTACACACAGTTCCACACGTCGTAGGATTAGATACGCACCTCTTCACACAATACCACACAGGGGAGGACTAGATACATGCGTCTGTACACAGTACCACACGACTGAGGGTTAGATATGCACGTCTGCACACAGTTCCACACGCTGAAGGATTAGATACGTCTGCACAAAGTAACTGTTACGGTTCTGTATATATATATATATATATATATATATATATATATATATATATTTATTTTTATTTTTTTTGAACAACAGAACCTCTTAAAGGCCCAATGGTGGGTGGCTGTATGTCTGAACTCAATGTGAATTGCTGCAAAGACACTGCAGCGTGAAAATCAATCTGAACTACTGCAAAGACACTGCAGTGCGATACTTAATGTGAACAGCTGCAAAGACACTGCAGCGCGATACTTAATGTGAACAGTGTATACTGTGAGACACTTAATGTGAACATAGGTGCAACTAAAACCCCGCCAGTTTAGCTCACTGGCCAGGTGCACCAGTACAAGTGAAACACAAACGGCTGCCAGGGGTTAACACTCACCCCAGGCCAGCAAACACACACTTACCCCTGCAACAGCTAGGGGCCACCACGGAAGTTTAGAACATTCTCCTGCACACAGCTTGGAGTTCCCAGGGGAGTTTGCATGCTCTTGCACACAGCTTGGAGCCATCAAACACCCATGCTCCCGCACACAGCTGGGAGCCATACATGAAGTCAGATAGTACACATAGGCTATCTCAGAGACCATACCTGCCGCAAATCTACAAGCTGGAACGGCGTTTACCTCTCCTAGCCCTGGTGTAGATCTAGCGGTTCAGGGTTTAAAGGTCCTACCTAACAGCACCCAGATTGAAGCAGAGAAACCCCACACAGAGACCTAGTCTGAAACCTGCCTGAGTACTGGACCCTATCCTTGACTACTGTCATTCACTCCGTGGACTTTGAGGACATTTTAGTGGAAGTGTGAGCACCCGGCGGGTGTCGGCTCACACTATTTAAAGGGAAGTCCCCGCCCAATAGGGGCGGTGGTGATGACCTCACCACTCATGCTCAGTAGAGGAGAAATGGCACTTAGCTTGTGAGCAGCTCAAATAGGTCTGAGCATGCTCAGTATGGTGAAAGCTGGATAGTTAGACTGACCCGCATCCTAACAGTAACACACAGGGAAGGATTAGATACGCACATCTGCACACAGTTCAACACACCGGAGGATTAGATATGCATGTCTTCACATAGTACCACCACCAGAGGATTAGAAACACACGTCTGCACACAGTACCACATGCCGTAGTATTAGATACATGCATCTGCACAGTTTCATACGCCGGAAGATTAGATACGCGTGTCTGCACACAGTACCATATGCCGGGGGATTGGATACACGTGTCTGCACACAGTACCACATGCCAAAGGATTGGATACGCGCATCTGCACACAGTTCCACACACCAGAGCATAAGATAAGCATGTCTGCATACAGTACCGCATGCCGTAGGATTAGATATGCACGTCTACACACAATTCCACACTCCAGAGGACTAAATACGTGCATCTGCACACAGTTGTACACGCCATAGGATTAGATACACACTTCTGCACACAGTACCACATGCTGTAGGATTAGATACGCGCGTCTACACACAGTTCCACACGCTGTAGGATTAGATATGCGCCTCTTCACACAATACCACACAGGGGAGGATTAGATACGTGTGTCTGCACACAGTATCACACTTTGGAGGATTAGATACATGCCTCTGCACACAGTACCACAAGCCAGAGGATTGGATATGCACATCTGCACACAGTTCCACATGCCAGAGGATTAGAAATGCACGTCTGCACACAGTACCACATGCCGTAGCATTAGATATGCGCATCTGCACACAGTTTCACACGCTGGAGGATTAGATACATGCGTCTGCACACATTTCCATACGCCGGGGGATTGGATACATGCGTCTGCACACAGTATCACATGCCAGAGAATTGGATACACGCATTTGCACACAGTTCCACACACCAGAGGATTAGATAAGCACGTCTGAACACAATACCGCATGCCGTAGGATTAGATACGCGCGTCTACACACAGTTCCACACTCCAGAGGATTAAATACGTACGTCTGGACACAGTTGTACACGCCATAGGATTGGATACACGCGTCTGCACACAGTACCACGTTCCGTAGCATTAGATATGCATGTCTACACACAGTTCCACGTGCCGTAGGATTAGATACGCGTCTCTTCACACAATATCACACAGGGGAGGATTAGATATGTGCGTCTGCACACAGTACCACACTTTGGAGGATTAGATACATGTTGCTGCACACAGTACCACATGCCAGAGAATTAGACACTCGTCTTAGCACACAGTACCACCCGGGGGAGGATTAGATACGCGCATCTGCACACAGTTCTACACGCCAGAGGATTAGATACATTTGTCTTCACACAATACCACACACCGGAGGATTAGATACACGCCACTGCACACAATACCACACGGGGAAGGATTAGATACCTGCCTCTGCACACAGTACCACATGGGGCAGGATTAGATACATGCCTCTGCACACAATACCACACGCCAGAGAATTACATACGCATCTCAGCACACACTACCACACGCCAGAGGATTAGATACACGCATCTGCACACAGTACCACATGCCGTAAGATTAGATATGCACGTCTTCACACAATACCACACGGGGGAGGATTAGATACGTGCATCTGCACACAGTACCACATCAACAAGGATTAGATACTTGCATCTAAACACAGTACTACACGGGGAAGGATTAGATACAGCTTTACTCCAGGTATCCATAACAACTGATCACAGGTTTTTCACTGATATCCAAAATGAGATACACATAATCACATGACGCTTATGGACATACACACAAACCACATACAAAATACACCAGTGCAAAATTGGACAATTCTTATGGGGCCACTACACAAACATTAAATGTAATATAACCGTGCGAAGCCGGGTCCTCTTGCTAGTAATTTATATATATATATATAGACAGAACCATAACACTAAGGCTCCAGGTAGCAAGCCAGAAAAGACTTTGGCGGAAGTGCATTGTGTTTTCTTTCCATAGCATTTTTCACAGAAAGTCTATACAGTTTTCCTCTGCAGACTTTCTGCCCCATTATAAGTATAAATATAATTGACATGATATTATTTTTTTTCTGTAATGTGTGAATGGGATTAGCCAAAACCCCTTCCACTTTGCAGGTAATGTAAAATGCAGCTTTTTTTGCAGCAATTTTTCTTCTGTGGCCAAAATGTTGTGTTTTCGCAACATGGGGCCCCCGCCTAAAGATGCAGGAGATTGTTGCCCCAATTCTAGGAGACCCTGACATGACTCCATTGATATTTGAATCATGTTAGAATAAGAATCTGATATGATAGGTAACTTTATTGGCAGGACTGGGGTGAAACCCATTGACTATTTTAGATTCCCACCATTTGAACCCTTCCGAATCCAATAGATCAACTACTTCATGTAAATAAATGAATAATTCATTGACTGTAGCTCATATATGTACACAGATAACCACCACAAAAATACTAATCCACTAGACATAGACAGGTTAGATCCCAAAATACCAACCAGCCATTAATGCTGCACCAGCCACACTGTCTAGTACGCCAACGCACATTTCATACTCTCTTCCCTCTTCCTTCCCAACATTTGCCTCTAACCACTCAGTAACTAGACAACAGGAATGTTCCAGGAAGGCAGAGGGGCACAGATACTTTGTACACGCTGAATACAGACTCACCTTAGCAATGTTCAATTAAGAGAGATTGCAAAGCGATGTTTTGTTTGTTTGTTTTAAAAAAATCTTCCCTGTTATCTTGTGCATATCTTCAGGGCACTACAAAGTTTGTGGGATTATTATTTTTATTATCTATTTTGATAATTATTGATTATTGATGATTTGATGATTATCTTACTTATATAACACCAACAGATTCTGAAGCACTTTACAGACATTGTCAGTCACAGCCCCATATAGGATTCATAATCTAAATTACCTTTCAGTATGTGTTTAGCTTGTGAAAGGAAACCGGAGTACCCTGAGGAAACCCATACAAACACAAGGAGAGCATACAAACTCTTTGCAGATGTCATCCTTGGCTAGAGTGAATTTATGATTCCTGCTACACCAAGTATTTTTCGGGAGTCTCAGCAATGACATTCTTTAGATAGTAGTACTCACTGACTGACGTGCCAGTATATGTGGTGGTAACTTTCGAATACTTAACTAAATCATTTTGGGAATTTATTTTCAAGGTACATTGAAATTTAAAATAGTGGTTATTTCTAATCAATATATTTTGTGTTTGTAAACATTTCCAAAATTTCAAAGAAAATTTGGAAAAAATTACAATTTTAAAATTGGCTATACCTCAGAAAATTGTGGACAATTAACATATACCATATGTCTACTCTATTGCCTTTTGGCATCTACGCACCCATTGTAAAAATGGAATTTTTCCAAGTATACAAACTTATAAAGTTTGTTAACCCTTTGTGTTTTCACATAAATTAAATCAAAGCAAAGGTAACATTTCAAAAATACATTTTAAAGGTTTTCAATTTTTATTAATTTGTCTATAAAACAACATGTGCTACCAGAGAAAAGAAACTCTGTACTTATTGCTCTGCTGGTGACATTTTGTCAAATCCCATATGTGACCCTAGACTCAAACACAAGCCTTAGAAATGAAGGCGCACCTGAAAAACGTAAGGGCTTCCTCTTTCTTAGGATGTTTTAAGACGGTTTTTAAGGCAGACCCAATTTTAAAAACTATACCCCTCAAGGAAGTTATCTATGGGTATTGTGACCATTATATTCTCACAGGTGTTTTTTAGAATTTAGTTAAAAAAAATTAAATCTAAAACCAAATATTATTGGAGTTTTTTTTTGCAATTTTACTAAAATTGCAAAAAAAATTCCAATGATATTTGGTTTTAGATTTCATTTTTTTTTTTCACAAAGGGCAAATGTAAAAAAAGCACATACTTAGGCCTGCTTTACACGACCATAAATTTCATCCACCGTGGTACCCCCATCAATGGCGGATGATCATTTTAATTTTGGGGGATCCAACATTTGACAAGGACATTTCAATTCTATTTTTTATAATTCATGCAAGGACTGAGAATTGGATTGGATTTCACAGCTGTTTTATACTTTGGTGATGTTAACACCACTCAACACTATTTAATGTTCAGACCTCTTTGGTCTGAAACTGCTAAAAATACATGTAAAGAATCAGATTCAATGTATTCTGTTACCAAACTCCATATGTGTCTATTTACACACTCTCATGGTGATGAAATCTAGGCATTTACAATGATTGATTTCTTTTCTTTTTTCTTGATTTCTTTATATGTTTTTTTGTCAATCTTTTTTAATGAAGAAATTTTGACAACTAATCTAAAAAATAGTTCACATACAATGGGCGATTTCTAAGAAGATTTTTGTTTTAGAAGGATTTTGGACGGTGGATGTGAAGCTGCACAACACAATTGACATGTATTTTGTAGGACCAATATGAATATTTTGACATGTAGATAAAATTTCTTGGCCAAAAAACAATAGAATTGAGTTACTTCCAGCACGTTTGCATACCTCTTTTCTACAACAAATCTGTTACGTGTGTCTATAGTTTAAAAGAATATCCCATTTTGTGAAAACGGAGATAAGAGTCCAAATAAGATAAGAGCCAGTTTAAGCAAAGGGTAGTCTGCATGGCTTCATTCATTTCTTTTGGACATCCAAGCTTCTCTAATTCGCTAACCTTCAAAATCTCATGGAACCATATGTATTGGACATTTATCTCTACTTGGCTACTATTGAAAGTAGAAGTAGCAGTAGAGAAAAAAATATATATAATCGCTCAGTATAAAAATGACGAAATTGGAGAAATAAATTATAGAATCATCAACCTAACCTCTTCAAGACCAAGTCTAAAAGTACCTAGATGACCAGGCCTCATTTTTCAAATCTGACATGTGTCACTTTATGCGGTAATAACTTTGAGACGCTTTAACTTATACAAGTGATTTTGAGATTGTTTTCTCGTGACACATTGTACTTCATGTTAGTGGTAAACATTGATCAATATTTATTTAATAAAAAATAGGAAATCCCAATTTTCAAAATGTGAAATGCTCTGCTTTTCAAACAGATAGTCATATCACACAAATACATGAATAAATATTATCTGCCATATCTCTGCTTTATATCGGCATCATCTTTTAAAGTATTTTAAAGTATTTTGGACATTATCAAGCTTACAAGTGTAACAGCGATTTTACAGATTTATAAGAAAAATTCCCATACTAATTTTTTGGGGACCCTTCAGTTCTGACAGGGATTATAAAGGCCTATAAATTAGAAACCCCCATAAATCACCCCATTTTCAAAACTGCACATCTTAAATAATGCAAAACAGCATTGGTTAAGTTTGTTAACCCTTTAAGCATGTCACAGAAATTAAAACAAAATGGAGGGGAAATTTAAACATCTCATTTTTTTCAATCAAACATTCATTTAGCCCTAAAATAAACACATTCACAAATGGTTAAAGGAGAAAATGCATCTGACAGTTTGTTGTGCAATTTCTCCTGAACACAGAAATCCACCACATGTGGGTGTAAACGGATTTTTGGGCACACGGCAGTGCATGGAAGGGAAGGTGCGACACTGAGGGTTTGAAAAGCAGATTTTGCTGGAATAGTTTTTGGTGCCATGTCTCATTTGCAGAACCCCTAAAGTACCAAAACAATAGAACCCCCCCAAAACAGACCCCATTTTGGAAACTACACCCCTCACAGAATTCATCAAGAGGTATAGTGAGCATTTTGTTTCTTTTAAATTTCATTTTTATTGAGGGAAAAAAAATAGAAGGAGAATTTTCAATATATAAAACAGTAACAAACAAGAGAAAATCAACATATTTCCGAACAGTAAGGTGTTGCATACAAGGTCAATGTTCCAGAATGCAAATTAGGTGTGAAGGCATCACAAATATAGTCAAGTAAAGACCAGAAAATCAAGTATACATACGTTTCCTAGATAACAGATACTGCGGTAATACGGAAATAACAGAGGAAGACAAAAGTTCGGGAAAAGAAACGAGGGAAACACCAAAAAAAAGGGGGGGGGAGACGAAAGAGAGAAAAAATGAGGGAAATAGGATAGCAACAGAAGAAAACAGGAAAACCAAACATAATCAACAACAGTATACCTGAGTACAATGCCGGAGATACATGAAGTACAGTAAATATAGAAAACGAAGCCACCTGGATTCATGAAACAGAAGACAAGTTAGGGGGTTCCTGCGGGGTCAACCTGACACCACGAGGAGGAAGACGCTTTACTAGTTTCCCTATACGAGATCCAGAGGGACCATTGGGTACGGAATTTAATGTAAGTATGGTTTTTATTGGCCAGCATATGTTCCAGAGTACATGCTAAATCACATAGTGAGCATTTTCACCCAGCAGCCTTTTCACAGATTTTATTAACATTGGGATGTGTAAATGAAAAATTAATAGAATGGCACTTTTTTCACCAAATTTTTCCTTTTCACAAGGAGTTAAAGCAGAGAACGCACGCCACATTTTGTTAAACAATTGCTCATGGAAGTGGCAATACCCTATATGTGGTTCTAATGTACTCTATGGGTACATGGTGGGGCTTGGAATGGAAAGAGCGTTATTTGGCTTTTGGAGGGCAGATTTTGCTGGATTAGATTTCGGGTGCCATGTCGCATTAACAGAGTCCCTAGAGTCCCAATACAATGGGAACTTTCAAAAGTAACCCCGTTTTGGAAACTACACCCCCCACAGAACATATTAAGGGATGTATTGAGTAGTTTGAACTACCGCTTTTTCACAGATTTTATTAATATTGTGACGTGAAAATGAAAAAAAAATTTTTTCAATAAACCAATTTAGTCCAATTTTTTTTATGTTTACAAGCGGATAAAGGAGAAAAAGCCCCCGACAGTTTGTTACACAATTTCTCTTGAATGCAGCATTAACCCATATGTAGTCATAATCTGCTGTATGGGAACATGGCAGGGCTCAAAATGGGAAGAGTGCGTTTTGGATTTGGACGGCAGATGTTGCTGGAATAGTTTTCTGGTGCCATGTCGCATTTGCAGAGCCCCCTAAAGAACCAATACAATGGAAACCCCCCAAAGTGACTCCATTTTAGAAACTACACCACTTAAAGAGGACCTTTCACCATATCTGGGCACATGCAATGTTATATACTGCCA
This sequence comes from Leptodactylus fuscus, assembly GCF_031893055.1. Classification (NCBI taxonomy): domain Eukaryota; kingdom Metazoa; phylum Chordata; class Amphibia; order Anura; family Leptodactylidae; genus Leptodactylus; species Leptodactylus fuscus. The sequence continues at coordinate 148,998,514 of NC_134270.1, read as the reverse complement.
GAAAGCTGACAGTGCGCTGAATTCAGCGCACTGTCGGCTTTCCCGATCCGTGCCCGGTGTAAAGCGCTATCGGTTCCGGTACCGTAGCGCTTTACAGTCAGAAGGGCGTTTCTGACCATTAGCCAGGAACGTCCTTCTGCCTCGCAGCGCCAATCGCGCTGTGCTGTGGAGCTGGGAGGAACGCCCCCTCCCTCTCCTGATAATGCTAGTCTACGGACAAGCTGTGTGAGCAGAGGGAGGGGGCGTTCCTCCCCGCTCCACAGCACAGCGCGATAGGCGCCGCGAGGCAGAAGGACGTTCCTGGCTAATGGTCAGAAACGCCCTTCTGACCATAGAAGAGCTACGGTACCGGTCCGTAAGCTCTTCACACCGGGCACAGATCGGGAAAGCCGACAGTGCGCTGAATTCAGCGCACTGTCAGCTTTCTGGCAGTATATAGAACTGCCTGTGCCCAAAAGTGGTGAAAGGTCCTCTTTAAGGAATTTATCAAGGAGTATTATCATTTTGAGCCTAAGAGTGCTTCCCAAAAATTAATGTACAATGTGAAAATTAAAATTTTTAAAGAAATCTGCCATTTCGGTGCCCAATACGTTGCGCCCACTTTGCATCATCAGAGACCTGCACTCCTAAAACTATTTAGTGGGCCATCCCGGGTAGGAAGAAGTTATATATGTGGGTGTAAACTGCTGCTTGGGCACACAACAGGGCTCTGAAGGATAGGAGCACTGCGCTTTTTAGCTTTTGGTGTACAGATCTGGAGAGGTTTCCTGACGCCATGTTGTTTTTGCAGAGCCCTGGAGGTGTCAGTGATTTGGAATTCTCCAACAAGTGACCCCATTTTGTAGGGGAAATTTTAGAGTCTCTACAAATGTGACATGGTGTTCAAAAACCAACAATCTAAATCAGCTGTCCAAAAGCACATATCGCTCCTTCCCTTCTGCGTCCTGCTGTGTACCCAAGCAGCAGTTTATGCCCTCATGTATGACACTGGTGTACCCAGGATAATGTACTTAATGCCATATGTGGTAGAAACGGCTGTTTGGGCACAGAAGGGAAGGAGCGCCATTTTGTTTTCTGGATCGCAGAATCAGATGTTTGGTATCTGGTTGCCCATGTCATGTTTGCAGAGCCTCTAAAGTACCAGTAAAGTGGAATCCCTTAGAGAATGACCCCATTTTAAAAACTGCACCCCTCAAATAACTTATCAAGGAGTATAGTGACCAATAGTATCCTAAACGTGACTGCACAGCGGATGGAAAATAGTAGATATGTAAGCTGTGCGGAGTACATTGGAAACACCAAATTCCCTACTATATCCCCAGTAGCTCCTATGTTTGAGTGGGGGGGGTCACTCTGGGGGGCAGTTCTGGTTTATTTTCCCTTGTAAACTCTAAATCTGGTTTGTACCCCAATATACGCTCGCACAGCTTATACATTCCCTTCCTGCTGCAGCCAGTTGTGTTCTAATGATTTGGTGATTTTGGGGGGTTTTGTCTTCACATTCTACAAGCTATAATTTTAAATTTTTCTGGTGATGTGGCCGCATGAGGGCTTGATGTTTGCGGTATGAGATGTATTTTGTAATAACATTTTTGGGTGTTTTTAACATATTGACTAATTTTTATTAACTCTTTCTTGGTGGATTAAAAGAAAATCCCTATCAATACTGGTATTGTGTTTTACCTTTAAATTTTTTTCTGCACGGCATACAGCATAAGTAACATGTGACCTTTATTCTGCGGGTCAGTGTGATTATGGTGATACCTCATTTATGTTTTTCGGTTGACAGAATTGGTTGATGGCTTATTTTTTGTAACCTGTGTTTTTTGTATTGGTACTATTTTGGGGTACATGTGACTTTTTGATCACTTTTTATAGCATATTTTGTAAGGTGAGATGGTGAAAAATCATTACTTTTTCTCTTTTTTTTCCAGTATTCACCGTGTAGGTTAAATATCGTTTCAGTTTTATTGTACAGGTTGTCACAGACGCGTTGATACCAAATATGTATTGTTTTTATTAATATTTTGGGTTTTTTTTATATAATTAATTTTATTTTATATAAGAAAAGGGAAATTGGGGGATTTTATGACTATATAAAAAATTGTTACACACTTTATTTTTTATTAACTTTTTTTATTTGTCCTATAAGGACACTAGAACCAGCAATCAGAGAGGATCGCTGGCTCTATACTATAGACTTGCAATACAGTGTATTGCAGTCTATGGAGGAAGTCAGCCGATACAGACGCATCGGCTGGCTTCCTCAATACCCGGCAGGATCATCCAGGTACTGGGGGCTCTTAGCAGCCTGAGGTCACTGGTCAGACCCCAGGCTGCCGAAATTACTTATGGGCACCCCCCGATCTTGCCACAGGGGGTGCCCAGGGGCACTTTTAAGCATCGCTAAACCCCTTGGATGCGGCGGTGATATTTCACCGCTGGCATCTAAGAGGTTAAAACCTCAGCGGAGACCAGCTCTGAGCGGAGTATATCGAGCACGGTGTTAACTATCACATATAGCTAACACCTTATCGCGATGCCGCCCGCAGGATCATCTAACCTGCGGGCGGCAGCTAATGTCAGGGAAAGTTTGTTACTCCAATAAACTTTCCCTGGCATGGCTGCTACATGATCAGGACCTGAATCTATCAGGTCTTGATCATGTTTCCAAGGACCCCAGGAGTTATTAGCATTGGGTCCACGGAGCTCCGGACCCTTGGGGAGACCCCATCCCCATTTTGAATGAGCCGTTAATTAACGTCGGCACAGCACAGAGCCCAAGCCGCGCCGACGTTAATCTACAGGGGCTGGTCGGGAAGCGGTTAAAAATCATAATTTGATTGCCCCTATTCCCTTGAATAATTTTTGACTTTTTTATTTTTCTAATCTGTCCTCCCATTGATAAGATATGGCCACCGGAAGGTTATATGTAAATTATCTCTTATTCTCCTTACTCTCAGAGAAAATAAACCAAGTTTTGACCGAACCTATTATACTACGGGGAATGAAGAGACCCTAGGATATAATAATATCACGTTCGTTTCTATCCAAACAATGTTAGATCCAAAACGGAGGATCACTTAGTCCAAACACCGGCAAAAATAATCTTCATTGGTTCGCCTATCTTCAGATTATTTACATTGAACACTTTCCACAGTCTTCTGAAATACCTAGTCTCGCGTGTGACATATTTTTCCAACACTCTGAAGCAGATTTCTGTATATATCATTAGAATGAGGCAATCCATCACCATTTCCCTGCTCCACATTTCTGTTCCGCTGTAGGAGGACATCCTTTCTAACCAGAACAAGCCATTCTTATTTTGCCCCATATGCTTTTGGCATATGTCATCTAATTTCTTTATGAACATATGGATTATATCATTTTATTGTCATAAATTCTGTCTTCTGCTTCTCAAAATAATGATTTTCTGCTAGTCTTTATCAGTTAAAAAAATCCTTGAAAAATATTGGACTGAATGAAGAGATTGTGTTGAGTATGAGACAAGTTGTCTTCATATCTTGTCTTGCCAAGTCTTTTATTGGAAGCAAACTGTGCGAGGCCAGGGAAGTGGCTTCCCGCAAAATATTCTTAAATCATGCTGTATTATTTGGAGAGCCGTAATGTGACTGAGGATAAGAACCATTTCTCTAATCCTATTTACCCTTTCCTGCCTGCAATAAACTTATATGATACTAGTGTTTTTGTTTAATATCCTACTTACCCTTAAACAACTGCTACAAAGTGATAGTGAAGGATCCATGACACACGTGAGAATTTCCAGCTCCATAGTCCATGGCATAATGTCATCATTTAATCATCTGAATTCAAATGTTCCTGAAATTCCTAAAAAAAATTATATCAGATGTTTTCTAAATAATGACTATTGAGTTAGTTTTGGCCCACTAAAGGATCCAACCGTTATGCTGGTTGACCAGTTTGACCCGGGCTAAATACCTTCATGTAAAGCACTGTTTTCTACACCTTGGATCATGACCCCCTTAGTGGTCATGTAAAGACCTACGCAAGGTTTTTAGCACTTAGGCAAGGGTAGGTGATCATGTAGGGTGTCCTCGTGCCTACTGTCACTGGGGACACAATGAATAATTCCATCACTACTAAAGAGATGAGAACATTGCTCACTAGGGAGGGGCGGGAGTGGGGAGGAAATATGGCTCTTCTCAGTACTCATGGTTCTTAGGTCCCCAGTTCTTCTGAATGTACGAAGAGCTGTGCAGGTCCCAAGAATACACAGTATAAAGGTATTTTGTTACTTTTATTAGAATTAGCATAGGGCTATTTTGGACACTAAACCATCAGTCCATAGTGTCCAAAATAGTTCTGACAAGTTCACAATTTTTTGCTTTGTGGATGGCTAAAGGTAGAATACAGCTAAAAAGCAGAATAGGGGTTTATTTTTTGAAGGGGCAAAGTGGGGGTCCTAAATAAAAGTCTCACCCCAAACCGGGTCCTGTCTTCAGAAAGTCAAGGAACCAAAAGTTTAAAGAAGAGTTTAAGAAGGAGGCTGGCTTTAGGTTTCACTTGCTCCTCCGAGAGTTAGCCACGCTGGAGGCGCAACATAAGCAGTTCCTCCAACAAACTACTTTAGCCACTCTGACGGTGACACGTCAAGAATTGGGATTCATGCGCACATTACTGTTATTCCTAAGGAGAGTAAGGACCCCTTACTTTTCCCCAGTTACAGACCAATCTCATTTATCAATACCAATGCAAAGCTCTATGCTCTAAGCTAATAGCTAATCGCCTGAGCCCATATATGGAGGGTCTGGTGCACCTGGACCAGGTAGGGATTTATCTCTAGTAGGGAGTCTCGGGATAACACATTAATGGCCTTCTCTGCAATCCACCCCGCTCAGCAATCTCGGATCCATGCTGCTCTCGCTGGACGTGTAGAAGGCCTTTGATAGAGTGGACTGGAGGTTCCTGGAGGCCTACTATGCTCACCTGCATTCGCTCGCTCTATAACTACCCCTGTGCACAAATTCAGGTGAATGGCTCATCTTCCCTCCTCCTTACCATTTGTAATGACACCCAACAAGGCTGCCCCTTATCCCCACTCCTATATGAAGCCATCCTAGTCGAAACACACGTCAGGCTTTCAGTAGCTTGCTCCCATTGGAGATGTACAGTGGACTCCATTGCTTACTATGTTACTATGTGTTTGGGTTTGTAATTTTTGATGTAAGATGCTGCTATTTATTTATTTAGCTGGCTAGCTGCCATGTTCCCTGGGTGGAGTGCTATATGCACATACTTTGTTTCAGAGACTCTCTAGTATATACCTATGACTAGGAGCTGCACTGCACTTTGCTGAGTGGGTTGATTTATGTGTCTGCAGATTTATTATTTTTTTTATAAATTCTTTATTTATAAACACAGAACAAGCAGAAAAAAAAAACACAAACAGAGTGAAAAAACACTCATAACAACATAATCGCATAGACCAAAAAGGCCCAACATTTAAACAAAGGGCCAGTGCCACATAGAAAACAAATAACGCCTAGGTCAAACAAGGGAGAAAAGGGGGGGTGAGGAGGGAGGGAGAAAAGAAGAAGAGAGAAGGAAGGGGAGAAAGGAAGTAGAACAAGGAAAAAGCGAGGGAAAAGATAGATAAAAGAAAAAAAGGGGGGGGGAACCCCGGGTCCAGACCACAAATGAGCCACGAGCCTAGGAGGCGCGCCTAGCCCATAATGACTGTGTAGGAACGGGACCCCTGGAAGAGGATCCAGGGGGTCCAGGCCCTGACAAAAGCCTCACGGGTGTTTCGGAGGGACGCCGTGAGGTCCTCCATGGACTGGATATCCTCCACCTTACGGAGCCAGTGACAAAGAGTGGGAGGATTGGGGGACTTCCAAAGGGCAGGGATGCAGGCTCTAGCCGCATTAACCATGTGTCTTATCGCCGATTTACGATAAGCACGGAGGGAGGCATCCGAGAGATGTAGCAGAAAGAAGGCCGGGGTGTTGGGGATGGTAGTTTGGAAAATTTGGGAGATCAGATGGTGACCTCCAGTCCAAAATTCACTCAACACCGGGCAGCTTCAGAACACATGAAGGAGCATCCCCTCCTCCGAGCCACAGCGCCAACAGAGTGGAGAAGAGGATGGAAAAAACTTGTGCAGCTGGGATGGAGCATGATACCATCTAGTGAGGATCTTGTAACCCGCCTCTTGGTACTTGCACGCCACCGAGCTCTTATGGGCAAGCTCCAAGACCCGAGCACAATCCATGTCCGACAAGGACAGATCAAGATCCTCCTCCCACTTACTCAAGAAGGAGGGTCTGTGGTCTGGAGGGGGGGGAGACCAGTGACATGTAGAACTCTGATAGAGAGTGACGGAGGAGACCGGAGCCCATACAGGCCTTCTCAAAACCCGTAAGAGGCCTATCAAAAATACCGGAACCAGGTAGCGAGGCAAGAAATTGGGAAAGCTGCAGCGCTCGCCATGGGCCTAGGGGGGGAAGGTTCGGGGTAGCAAGAAGGTCCCTATGAGAAAGCCAAGCACAAAAGTGCATGGCTCTCTGCATTCCTGAATCTCTCCAGCATTTGAACGGACCAGAGGAGAGCCCAGCTGGGAAAGCAGGGTTACCCAGTATGGAGAGCAAAGGAGATGGGGAAGGAGAAATGCTGTCCTTCTGGAAGAGTGCCCTGCACACCTTAAAGGTGGGCCCAATGGTGGGATGAGAACTCAGAGGAGGGAGACAAACATGATCCAAACAGGGGATTAGATGAAGAGGAAGACTCGAAAATGAGTCCTCCACGGAGATCCCCTGCTTGTAGGGGGAATGGTGTCTGCAGATTTTTTAACTATTTGGTTATCAATAAATATTTTTCATACTTTTTATATATATTTTTGCTTTTGTCTCATGTTTTCTTTGGTTGTTATGTTTATTCTATAGTGGGACTTTGTTTGATATTTGTAAGGGTACGTTTTTTGGTTTTTATACCGTATTGATTTACTGAAGATGAATGTCCTTCCCTGTCTCCTCTACCTCTTTCAAACTATCCCCATTATTTTGCCTACTCATTTCTTTTCTGCGGTCCAAAAGGCCTTCACCAAGTTCATCTGGGCATCAAAACTTTTTGCTAAGTTTTTCATCCATTATTAAATCTATAAGGACTATAAGGACTTTATCCTTACTCTTTTATTTACAAGTATTCCTTTTATTTTATATCATTGTAGAATATACAGTACAGACCAAACGTTTGGACACACCTTCTCATTCAAAGAGTTTTCTGTATTTTCATGACTATGAAAATTGTAGATTCGCACCGAAGGCATCAAAACTATGAATTATCACATGTGGAATTATATACTTAACAATGAAGTTTGAAACAACAACCACTCTGCGGCCTAGCTCACCCCAAACCATCTCAATTGGGTTCAGGTCTGGTGACTGTGGAGGCCAGGCCATCTGGTGTAGCACCCCATCACTCTCCTTCTTGGTCAAATAGTCCTTACACAGCCTGGAGGTGTGTTTCTGGTGATTGTCCTGTTAAAAAATAAATGATGGTCCAACTAAACGCAAACTGGATGGAATAGCATGCCGCTGCAAGATGCTGTGGTAGACATGCGGGTTCAGTATGCCTTCAATTTTGAATAAATCCCCAACAGTGTCACCAGCGAAGCACCCCCACACCATCACACCTACTCCTCCATGCTTCACGGTGCGAACCAGGCATGTAGAGTCCATCCGGTCACCTTTTCTGTGTCGCACAAAGACATGGTGGTTGGAACCAAAGATCTCAAATTTGGACTCATCAGACCAAAGCACAGATTTCCACTGGTCTAATGTCCATTCCTTGTGTTCTTTAGCCCAAACAAGTCTCTTCTGCTTGTTGCCAGTCCTTAGCAGGGGTTTTCTAGCAGCTATTTTACCATGAAGGCCTGCTGCACAAAGTCTCCTCTTACCAGATGTTGTAGAGATGTGTCTGCTGAGAGAACTCTGTGTGGCATTGACCTGCTCTCTAATCTGAGCTGCTGTTAACCTGCGATTTCTGAGGTTGGTGACTTGGATGTACTTGGACTCCTGACTTCTGCACAACACAACTGATGGTCTCAACCCCATTTAGAAATCCCACTTATTAAACCTGACAGGGCACACCTGTGAAGTGAAAACCATTTCCGGTGACTACCTCTTGAAGCCTATCAAGAGAATGTCAAGAGTGTGCAAAGCAATAATCAAAGCAAAAGGTGGCTACTTTGAAGAACCTAGAATATAAGACAGATTTTCAGTTGTTTCACACTTTTTTGTTAAGTATATAATTCCACATGTGATAATTCATCGTTTTGATGCCTTCAGTGTGAATCTACAATTGTCATAGTCATGAAAATACAGAAAACTCTTTGAATCAGAAGGTGTGTCCAAACATTTGGTCTGTACTGTATATTATAATGATATTGTGAGATTTCTATCCTAATTGTTTATTGTCTGGGACTGACATTTTTTTTTTTTTTTGTTGGTGTCTTTGTTATATGTGATGTGGGAGTCTTTGTGATGTTATTAGGGACATCCCACCACTGTTTTTATTATTAAATCCTAATAAGTCTTCTAAGAGACACCTTGAAGGCAGAATAGATATCTCTCTGCATGGAGCGATCGCATGGTGATCATAAGGCAAATTTGAGCTTTTCTGCCACCTAGGGCAAAAGCTTTGAATGGTGCCACCACTCAATTGTACCAATACATAGATTTTCTGTGCTGTTGTCATATATAGTACCACCATTACATACACAGAAATAGTACCGCTACCAAATGTTTAGCGTATTAAGAGGCAGGCTAAATGAACTACACTTCATTTGGGTTTCCATCATTCGGTTCCGCATGGTCACGTGAAAGTTGGAAACCTTGTTCGTTTAAAAAGCAGTTACATGTGGAAACCCATGGACCACTCTTATTCAGGAACATAAAAAAATTCCAGATACATGTTTTAAAATTGACCCTTTCCTCCAACAGAGCTCACTATAGAATTTTATAGGTTATGGAGACTTTGGGTTAAGAACTTACAGGTAGTTGATGCCCAGCTCTGACAGGTCCATAGGTGCTGCCAACACAGGCATAAAAGGTTGTTCCAGCAGGTGTGTCCACTTCCCAGGTTAACCAGGCAGTATGTTTGCATATGGATTAAGGCCTAGTTCACATCTGCATTGGTAATTAGAGATGAGCGAACACTAAAATGTTCGAGGTTCGAAATTCGATTCGAACAGCCGCTCACTGTTCGAGTGTTCGAATGGGTTTCGAACCCCATTATAGTCTATGGGGAACATAAACTCGTTAAGGGGGAAACCCAAATTCGTGTCTGGAGGGTCACCAAGTCCACTATGACACCCCAGGAAATGATACCAACACCCTGGAATGACACTGGGACAGCAGGGGAAGCATGTCTGGGGGCATAAAAGTCACTTTATTTCATGGAAATCCCTGTCAGTTTGCGATTTTCGCAAGCTAACTTTTCCCCATAGAAATGCATTGGCCAGTGCTGATTGGCCAGAGTACGGAACTCGACCAATCAGCGCTGGCTCTGCTGGAGGAGGCGGAGTCTAAGATAGCTCCACACCAGTCTCCATTCAGGTCCGACCTTAGACTCCGCCTCCTCCGGCAGAGCCAGCGCTGATTGGCCGAAGGCTGGCCAATGCATTCCTATGCGAATGCAGACTTAGCAGTGCTGAGTCAGTTTTGCTCAACTACACATCTGATGCACACTCGGCACTGCTACATCAGATGTAGCAATCTGATGTAGCAGAGCCGAGGGTGCACTAGAACCCCTGTGCAAACTCAGTTCACGCTAATAGAATGCATTGGCCAGCGCTGATTGGCCAATGCATTCTATTAGCCCGATGAAGTAGAGCTGAATGTGTGTGCTAAGCACACACATTCAGCACTGCTTCATCACGCCAATACAATGCATTAGCCAGTGCTGATTGGCCAGAGTACGGAATTCGGCCAATCAGCGCTGGCTCTGCTGGAGGAGGCGGAGTCTAAGGTCGGACCTGAATGGAGACTGGTGTGGAGCGATCTTAGACTCCGCCTCCTCCAGCAGAGCCAGCGCTGATTGGCCGAATTCCGTACTCTGGCCAATCAGCGCTGGCCAATGCATTCTATTAGCCCGATGAAGTAGAGCTGAATGTGTGTGCTAAGCACACACATTCAGCACTGCTTCATCACGCCAATACAATGCATTAGCCAGTGCTGATTGGCCAGAGTACGGAATTCGGCCAATCAGCGCTGGCTCTGCTGGAGGAGGCGGAGTCTAAGGTCGGACCTGAATGGAGACTGGTGTGGAGCGATCTTAGACTCCGCCTCCTCCAGCAGAGCCAGCGCTGATTGGCCGAATTCCGTACTCTGGCCAATCAGCGCTGGCCAATGCATTCTATTAGCCCGATGAAGTAGAGCTGAATGTGTGTGCTAAGCACACACATTCAGCACTGCTTCATCACGCCAATACAATGCATTAGCCAGTGCTGATTGGCCAGAGTACGGAATTCGGCCAATCAGCGCTGGCTCTGCTGGAGGAGGCGGAGTCTAAGGTCGGACCTGAATGGAGACTGGTGTGGAGCGATCTTAGACTCCGCCTCCTCCAGCAGAGCCAGCGCTGATTGGCCGAATTCCGTACTCTGGCCAATCAGCGCTGGCCAATGCATTCTATTAGCCCGATGAAGTAGAGCTGAATGTGTGTGCTAAGCACACACATTCAGCACTGCTTCATCACGCCAATACAATGCATTAGCCAGTGCTGATTGGCCAGAGTACGGAATTCGGCCAATCAGCGCTGGCTCTGCTGGAGGAGGCGGAGTCTAAGGTCGGACCTGAATGGAGACTGGTGTGGAGCGATCTTAGACTCCGCCTCCTCCAGCAGAGCCAGCGCTGATTGGCCGAATTCCGTACTCTGGCCAATCAGCGCTGGCCAATGCATTCTATTAGCCCGATGAAGTAGAGCTGAATGTGTGTGCTAAGCACACACATTCAGCACTGCTTCATCACGCCAATACAATGCATTAGCCAGTGCTGATTGGCCAGAGTACGGAATTCGGCCAATCAGCGCTGGCTCTGCTGGAGGAGGCGGAGTCTAAGATCGCTCCACACCAGTCTCCATTCAGGTCCGACCTTAGACTCCGCCTCCTCCGGCAGAGCCAGCGCTGATTGGCCGAAGGCTGGCCAATGCATTCCTATGCGAATGCAGACTTAGCAGTGCTGAGTCAGTTTTGCTCAACTACACATCTGATGCACACTCGGCACTGCTACATCAGATGTAGCAATCTGATGTAGCAGAGCCGAGGGTGCACTAGAACCCCTGTGCAAACTCAGTTCACGCTAATAGAATGCATTGGCCAGCGCTGATTGGCCAATGCATTCTATTAGCCCGATGAAGTAGAGCTGAATGTGTGTGCTAAGCACACACATTCAGCACTGCTTCATCACGCCAATACAATGCATTAGCCAGTGCTGATTGGCCAGAGTACGGAATTCGGCCAATCAGCGCTGGCTCTGCTGGAGGAGGCGGAGTCTAAGATCGCTCCACACCAGTCTCCATTCAGGTCCGACCTTAGACTCTGCCTCCTCCGGCAGAGCCAGCGCTGATTGGCCGAAGGCTGGCCAATGCATTCCTATGCGAATGCAGACTTAGCAGTGCTGAGTCAGTTTTGCTCAACTACACATCTGATGCACACTCGGCACTGCTACATCAGATGTAGCAATCTGATGTAGCAGAGCCGAGGGTGCACTAGAACCCCTGTGCAAACTCAGTTCACGCTAATAGAATGCATTGGCCAGCGCTGATTGGCCAATGCATTCTATTAGCCCGATGAAGTAGAGCTGAATGTGTGTGCTAAGCACACTCATTCAGCACTGCTTCATCACGCCAATACAATGCATTAGCCAGTGCTGATTGGCCAGAGTACGGAATTCGGCCAATCAGCGCTGGCTCTGCTGGAGGAGGCGGAGTCTAAGGTCGGACCTGAATGGAGACTGGTGTGGAGCGATCTTAGACTCCGCCTCCTCCAGCAGAGCCAGCGCTGATTGGCCGAATTCCGTACTCTGGCCAATCAGCGCTGGCCAATGCATTCTATTAGCTTGATGAAGCAGAGTGTGCACAAGGGTTCAAGCGCACCCTCGGCTCTGATGTAGCAGAGCTGAGGCTGCACAAGGGTTCAAGCGCACCCTCGGCTCTGATGTAGGAGAGCCGAGGGTGCACTTGAACCCTTGTGCACCCTCAGCTCTGCTACATCAGAGCCGAGGGTGCGCTTGAACCCTTGTGCACACTCTGCTTCATCAAGCTAATAGAATGCATTGGCCAGCGCTGATTGGCCAATGTATTCTATTAGCCTGATGAAGTAGAGCTGAATGTGTGTGCTAAGCACACACATTCAGCTCTACTTCATCGGGCTAATAGAATGCATTGGCCAGCGCTGATTGGCCAGAGTACGGAACTCGACCAATCAGCGCTGGCTCTGCTGGAGGAGGCGGAGTCTAAGATCGCTCCACACCAGTCTCCATTCAGGTCCGACCTTAGACTCCGCCTCCTCCAGCAGAGCCAGCGCTGATTGGCCGAATTCCGTACTCTGGCCAATCAGCACTGGCTAATGCATTGTATTGGCGTGATGAAGCAGTGCTGAATGTGTGTGCTTAGCACACACATTCAGCTCTACTTCATCGGGCTAATAGAATGCATTGGCCAATCAGCGCTGGCCAATGCATTCTATTAGCGTGAACTGAGTTTGCACAGGGGTTCTAGTGCACCCTCGGCTCTGCTACATCAGATTGCTACATCTGATGTAGCAGTGCCGAGTGTGCATCAGATGTGTAGTTGAGCAAAACTGACTCAGCACTGCTAAGTCTGCATTCGCTTAGGAATGCATTGGCCAGCCTTCGGCCAATCAGCGCTGGCTCTGCCGGAGGAGGCGGAGTCTAAGGTCGGACCTGAATGGAGACTGGTGTGGAGCGATCTTAGACTCCGCCTCCTCCAGCAGAGCCAGCGCTGATTGGTCGAGTTCCGTACTCTGGCCAATCAGCGCTGGCCAATGCATTCTATTAGCCCGATGAAGTAGAGCTGAATGTGTGTGCTTAGCACACACATTCAGCTCTACTTCATCAGGCTAATAGAATACATTGGCCAATCAGCGCTGGCCAATGCATTCTATTAGCTTGATGAAGCAGAGTGTGCACAAGGGTTCAAGCGCACCCTCGGCTCTGATGTAGCAGAGCTGAGGGTGCACAAGGGTTCAAGTGCACCCTCGGCTCTCCTACATCAGAGCCGAGGGTGCGCTTGAACCCTTGTGCAGCCTCGGCTCTGCTACATCAGAGCCGAGGGTGCGCTTGAACCCTTGTGCACACTCTGCTTCATCAAGCTAATAGAATGCATTGGCCAGCACTGATTGGCCAGAGTACGGAATTCGGCCAATCAGCGCTGGCCAATGCATCCCTATGGGAAAAAGTTTATCTCACAAAAATCACAATTACACACCCGATAGAGCCCCAAAAAGTTATTTTTAATAACATTCCCCCCTAAATAAAGGTTATCCCTAGCTATCCCTGCCTGTACAGCTATCCCTGTCTCATAGTCACAAAGTTCACATTCTCATATGACCCGGATTTGAAATCCACTATTCATCTAAAAAGGAGGTCACCTGATTTCGGCAGCCAATGACTTTTTCCAATTTTTTTCAATGCCCCCGGTGTCGTAGTTCCTGTCCCACCTCCCCTGCGCTGTTATTGGTGCAAAAAAGGCGCCAGGGAAGGTGGGAGGGGAATCGAATTTTGGCGCACTTTACCACGTGGTGTTCGATTCGATTCGAACATGGCGAACACCCTGATATCCGATCGAACATGTGTTCGATAGAACACTGTTCGCTCATCTCTATTGGTAATCCATTCGGGGGATTACGCTTGCAAATGCGTGCAGTAGTCCGTTTGAGGGGTCCCCATGCGGACTCCCCGAACGGATTGCCAAATTCAGATGTGAACCAGGCATAAGGCTGAGGCCCTACGTAGCCGAAATGCAGCTTTTTTTGTTGAGGTTTTTTTGAGCCAAATTCAGTAGTGGAGAAGTAAGTAGAAATATAAAGACTTCTTATATATCCCCCATTCCTTTTATAGCCATTCATGGCTTTGACTTAGTAAAATCAGCAAAAGAAGCAAAATCTATAACAAAAAAAAAAGCTGTGTTTCTAGAACGTGGGGCTTCAGCATAAAGCTAAAGCCCCAAGTAGCAAGCTGCAGCCAAAAAGCGCAGTGATAAAAACCTTCTGAAACTGTCTGCAAGTACCGAGAAGAATTGATGGAAAGCAACGGGCAAAGGTCACACTCATTCACTTCATTTTGTTAATTGACACTCGGTTGAGAGACTATACCTGGTAATAATCCCAGCATCATTGCAAAACAAAGGCCTATTGGAAGGTCGAGCATGATGTTAAAGGGAGCAGCCATTATTGGGCTATATCACTGAGATTCTGTCTTCCTAATTACATCAGGGGAGACAGGCTTGCACATTCCAGTGAGCGCCCTCTATTGGTTTGCAACACTGAGGCACCTGACTTACTAATTACATCATGGAAGACAGATTTGCATATTCTTCCAAAAATAAACGGCTAATTCTTCTATTTCTGATATTCTTATTTGACAGCATTTTTTCACATCTGGTTAAAAGTTTTGTACCATACATTCAACAATTGAAATTCTGCAGCATGTAACATATGTATTCCAAGTTTGGCCTGGCAACCTGCTGTACTCAATATGGCTGCCTCCTAAAAAACATTCTAAGGGTGCATGCACACTGAGTAACGCCGGGCGTGTATGAGAGCCGTACACGCCGGCATAACAGCAGACTGCCGAACACTTCCCATTCACTTCAATGGGAGCGCTCATAACAGCGGCGTTTACGAGCGCTCCCATTGAAGTGAATGGGAAGTGTTCGGCAGCCCTGCTGTAACGCCGGCGTGTACGGCTCTCATACACGCCCGGCGTTACGTAGTGTGCATGCACCCTAAGGCCGGAGGCCCCACATAGTGTAAACACCGAGATTCTGCCACTGTGGAAACAATGTGGCAAAAACTGTGGCATTTTACAGTACCCGGAAAGAAGATGGGATTCTGGCTAATCCCATCCATACATTGCTCTGTGATAGAAATATTGGAGCTATTCGTTACAGCTGTCATTTTCAGATAGCTCGACCTTCAGCTCTATATGTGTCATGGTGCTGATGTAACAACATTAATAATACTGTGATGATGATGTGGCACTTGTAGGTGACGTCCCCATGTGTACTGTACTGTAAATGGTATACAGCTGTGTATTGTGTGCCCAGAGGCTGCGCTGGGTCTCATTACCTCCCAATGTTTATTTTCTAACACTTCAGAAATTCTTGTCTCCTAAATTAAAATCGTACCGTGCCAAATGACCTAGATCCATCTCATCCAATTCTATCACTTTCTCCTGGTACTAAAACACAGCAGAAAATTTCTCACTATGTAGATATTTTATTTCATTGTAACCCATTCTACCTTATCTAATAAAAGGGTTGTCCGCCATTAGAAATGCTCAGAATTCTGTAAAAAAAATTTTAAAAAAGTGTACTCAGTTTTTACAATGTTAGACTGAAGCCCCACATTGCGGAAACACAGATTTTTTTTTTGTTGTTGCAGATTTTGCTGCAGTTTTTTGAGTCAATGCACTGCAATGCAATTGTGTGATTTTGTTAAAAAAGAAACAATTTGAGAAATTGAAGTTGAAACCATCTCATGCTGAAACAGTTCTCCCATATCTAGTTCTATATGTTGGCAACTGATCAACACAAAAACTGTATGCACTAAGATTATTATAGGAAATCTTTAAGGCTAAGGCCCATGTAGCAGGCCAGAGCAAAAATTGTTTCCTCTGTGGACTTTCTGCTTCCATTTTACCTTTAAAGGGAAACCGCCAGTAATTTACAGTCCCTGCAAAGTGGATGGGATTCTGGCTAATCCCATCCGCACATTGCAGAAACATATGCGCAATGGATATGCTGTAGAGATGAGCGAACACTGTTCGGATCAGCCGATCCGAACAGCACGTTTCCATAGAAATGAATGGAAACCCCTTGGGACGCAGACTTTGCCGGAGGCCGGCCGCTTAACCCCCACGTGCCGGCCGCTTCCATTCATTTCTATGGGAGCGTGCTGTGAGTGTGCTGTTCGGAACGGCTGTTCCGAACAGTGTTCGCTCATCTCTAATATGCTGCGTTTTCTAAAACAGTTGCAGAATGTCACTTATACCTATGGAAACACAGATGATATCCCTAATAGGTATAACTGAAGCAGAAAGTCCGCAGAAGAAACCTCTGCAGATTTCTGTGAAAAGCGCTACAGGGAAAACCGTAATGCGTTGCCGCCTCATTTTTTCCCGCAGGTTTTTTTTTTTAGCTGCAGCCGCTACGTGAGGCCTTATCCTTAGTTTGAGCATTCTTGTCGGTATATTCCATTATATACTGTATATCGGATCACGTTCTCTCTAAGGCCCCATGTGGCGTGGTTTTTCCCACAGTGCTTTGCAGAGAAAGTTCACAGGGGTTTCCTTTTGCAGACTTTCTGTTCCAATTATAACTATAGAAAAACCGCTGGCTTTTCTGTAGATATAATAAACATGCAACGATTTCCAAAACCACAACGGTTTTGGAAGTTGCTGTGTGTCCGCATAGCATATTTTCCCGCAAAGTGGGAATGAGATTCACTAGACTCCCATTCACTTTGCTGTGACTGTAAAATACCTCGTTTTTTTTGGAGGCATTTATGCCGCGGGCAAACCACGGCATTTACGCCATGTGGGGCCCCCGGCCTGAAAGTTCTCTTTTGTCCCACTGTGTTAAGGCCCGAAAAGTCCACAAGCCTTTGTGCATAAGGCCTTATACAGCATGCAGTTTATACCAAGGATAGAAATGAAGGATTAAATTTTTGGTATTGGGCACTGTTAATAAATCTGCCCAAAGATTTTTTTTAACAATATTACAGAAAAGCAGGATATTTTTTTCTTCAGTCCAGAGTTAAAAGGAAATATTTATGATCTGTGAGCCGAGAGTAAAGCTTTGCTCGAATTATATCCCCCCTGCTGAGATGCTGCATTAAATTGTTCTATCAAAGCCCGAGGAAAGGGTAAAGGCTTGCAGACGAACTGAGATAGAATTCCTTTGGTTACAACACATGCTGCTTTGTTCATTTGGTCACATCACATTGGGGCAGATTTACTAATACTAAGACAATGAAACTTTTGGGACAATTTATGAAGATTAGCACATTGTGCACCAATCTTGGTCTTAAAGGGGTTGTCCCATAGCAAGGATCCTATCTATACTGCTAGTTTAGGTGGATTTAAAACTTTTTCTAAATACATTGCTTTATCAAAACTGCTTTGTTTGGCTGCTATCTTAATTTATTCATTTTATTGTTTACATGCGTCTCTATGACCATGGCCCCGGACCACAGGCTTATCTGCTCAGTCCCCAAATGATGTAGCTGCCTGCTGTGAAAGGGGAAGGGAGGGGCTGAGTGCTGGGAGCAGCTCTGAGCTGTGTATGTCTCTGCCACAGACAAGCAACGGAGCTCCTCAGATAGCGCAGGGGGGAGGTGAGAGCTCCGGGATTTCTAAACTCTTATCTCCTGCTCTTCCACTTATCAGTCAGTTTAATTGAATTTGGCTGATAAGGGCTGAGATAGGGAGTCCAGTACCTATGTATGTATTGCAAACTGACTCAAATCCAGCTCTGCTACATCAGCTTCTACATCAGCTTCATACTGTGGTAATTCATTTACCACCAATCCCTCATTACTGACTGAAAGCATAGCAGATAACAGAGCAAGTGAAACCCCGGCCACCAATGTGCCGAGAAAACCAGGAAGTGAAGAGAGCACAGAGCCCGCAGGCTGCAGAACAAGAGTTATGGGAATACCCCCTTTAATACATTTGTATGCTAGTGGGAGAGACAAGACTCCGACTTCTTAATAATTCTGCAAGTCCTGGGCACCAGAATTGAAATCTAAGCCATGGGCTAGCATCAAAGGCAAAAACCCCAGTGTGCACCAAAGACTCTTTCATGCTTTTTTCAGGTTTTTGGCCATGAGAAAAAGCTCCAAAGACTATACAGTCTATAAATATGCCATATTTATCACAGTGGCCGCTGGATAATAAAGACGAAGCACTTTTAGGCTGAGGCCCCACGTTGTAAAAAAGCTGTTTTTTTGTTACAGATTTTGCTGCAGTTTTTTGAGCCAAAGTCAGGAATGGCTGCAAAAGTAATGGGAATTAACTAACAAGGTCTAATACTTCTAACCTCTGCTTATAAAACGCAGCAAAATATGCAACAAAAAAGAAGCTTTTTCGCAACGTGGGGCCTTAGACTAAGGTCTCCTGCAGTTGACCATGGCTGTGCGCAATGTGCTATCCATGTTTTTCACAGAGAGCACACTGACCCATTCATTTCTATGGGCCCGTATACATGATCATGAATTATCTGGTCACATATGCAGGCCGACAGTCTGGGCTGCAGAATATGGAACAGGTCCTATTCTTGTCCGATTTAGCGACCTTGCTTCTGTGGCTCCTATTCATTTAATGAAAGGGGCCACGGAAGCACGGTGGCACACAGGTGACATCCATTTGTCCCCCATGCACTGCCTGTAGAACCCCCTCCATTACCATTGACTATAATGTAAAAAATACAATGGACACTATCTTCATCTATTTACATTTGTTACTTTTGCATGCAGGACTTTTTCTTCCATCTACGTGGGGGTAGATGGACACCAGACAGAGGGGGCTTCATCTGCATCTGTCATTTAACCACTTCAGTACTGGGCCAATTTGTGGTCCAGGACCAGACACGTTTTAGGTATTTTTTGTATGTGCAGTTTTGAGGGCTGTAACACTTTTCTCATACGTCTCATTCAACTAATTTTTGCGTCTTTTTTCATGGAAACATAGGGCTTTATTTTTATATTGTTTTTATTTTCGAATGTGTTTTAATTTTTTTATATCTGGGAAAATATAAACAAAATAGGGGGAAATTGTGTCTGTTTTTCACTTATCTATTGAAAATCTTTATAAAATAGTTTTTTCTTTCCATTACGGTAATTTTTATTTTGTATGGTGTTGTCGGGGGTCGGGCTATAACCTTTAATAATGGCATTTTATTTGCGTTTTATTTTACCTATTTTTTAAATTATTTTATTTAAATTTTTTAAAAACTTTTTTTTATTAATTTTTTATTAATTTTTTTTCAGATGGCGTCCCCTTAAGGTCATAAGAGACCTTTGGGGACATCTGATCACTTTTTTTCTTTGTTAGCAAGGCTGGTTTCTCCTATATCTGGGGCTGGTACATTTAGCTCCAGAATACAGCCTCCTGCACCCTGTATACACAGTATACAGAGCTAATCTGGGTCCTGTAGGACCCAGCAGCTCTTGCAAGACACTGATTCCGGCAGATCACGTGACCGCCGGGTCAGACGGCAGTCGCATCATGGCGGCACCCATAGCTGTGTATACAGCGCTCATTGAGCGCTGTATACACAGTGATCGAGAAGGCAGGGACAGGAATAATCCTTCCCTGCTATCTCTCTGGGAGCTCCGGCTGAAGTTTCAGCCAGCTCCCAGTTTCAGCAATTGCACAATCTTGTGCAATAGCTGTGTTCTGACTGGACGTACCGACACATCCTGTCAGAACAAGGCAACCACTTCCTGGACGTATCTAGTCTATGGGCGGTCCAGAAGTGGTTAAAGAGATGAATGAGAGCAATGGACATTAAATAACTGTAATGTGAACCAGTGTCTGACTGGGATGTCTAGGGCCCTCCAGTGGAATTGTTTCTAGGGGCCCACCATCAGGAACCCTGCAGACCAGCAGTACCGAGACAGGGAAGCTAAAGGTAATAACATGTTCGGAGGCATGCTGCTCACCCGTTATACCATGTGCAACAACGCACTCCCTAAACCTACTGCTACACCCTGGATGGTAAGTGAACAGCATGGCTCCTAGAATTGAACCCATCCCACATACACATACTCGCCTATCACCAGTGCTCCAGTGTCCTCTCGCGCGGTCCATTCCTGCAGCGCTGCTATCTTCTTGAAATCCTCACAAGCTTTGACATCCCAGGTTCCTTCCCTTAGGAGAGAAAGTTTAGGGTTTTTTTCCCCTGTAATTAAAAAAAAAAAAAAAAAAAAAAAAAAGATCCCCACGGCTATTGGCTTCCATCACTGCAGGACATTGAACTGGGGGCAACTAGAGGGGAACATTAAACCGTAGGGGTAGCTGGAGGGAGACATTAAACTGGGGGCCACTAGAGGCGGACAGGTCCCCCTCCAGCTACTCCCATGGTTTAATGTCCTCCTCCAGTGATCCCCATTGTTTAATGTCCCCCTCCAGTTGTCGCCAGTTTAATGTTCCTCTAAATGTACCTCAGTTTAAGTGCCCCCTTTCATATGCCCCCCCATTTAATTTCGCCCTCCATCTCTGCCCCAGTTTCATGTCCCCCTATATCTCTGCTCCCAGTTTCATGTTCCCCCCTCAAATCTCTGCCCCCAAATTCATGTCCCCCCTCCATCTGTTCCCATTTTCATGTCCCCCCTCCATCTGTCCCCAGTTTCATGTTCCCCCTTCATTATTATATGCTTCACAGTGGCCCCCCACGCAGTATTAAATGCTCCACTTTGTGCCCCAACACACAGTATTATATGCTCTACAGTAGGGCCCCCACACAGTATTATATGAACCACAGTAGACCCACCACCCAAAGTATCCCACACAGTATTATATGCGCCACAGTAGGGTCCTCCCCTACACAGTATTTTATGCTGCATAGTAGGGCCCCACACACAGTATTATACTTACCTGAAGTCCCACTTCCCATGTCCCATGAAAAGCAGCGTCCTCCTCCATCTTCTGACTGCAAGCGCTGATGACTTCGTCAGGGCAAAGGTCACACTCTGCAGTCTGTGCAGGCCATGGTCAAACGGACTGCAGCCTTTCAGGGGTATGCGCATTTGTGAGTTAGTGAGTGATATAGGCACGGGGGTAGGTATGACGATCGGGGCCTCCAACCAATACATCTGCATTGGCAAAATGAACCTAACAGTCGGGACTCAGGGCCTACAAAGGAATTCACCAGTTCCCTGGTGGGCCAGTCCGACCCTGATGTGAACCTCCTCCTCATTTTAGACAAAAAAATGCCTTAGGTTAAAGCCCCATGTAGCCAAACACAGCTAAAAGAACACATTGCATTTTGTATCTGCAGTAGTTTACACTGCAGATTTTCCTCTCTGTTTTTTCTTCCCCTATCAGATCAATGGGGAAAACTTGTGATTCCACAATTAAAAAATGCATGCGGTTTTTTTTTTTTAAAAAAAGTTTCTCTGTGGCTCTTTTTTTCCACAATATGTTGGTACTGTAGGGCTAAAGCTCCACATTGTGGAAAAACAGCTTCTTTCTTACAGGTTTTGTTGTGATTTTTGTTGTGTTTTTTTTTTTAGCCAAAGCCAGGAGAGGATTGAGCAGAAGGTAGAAATATAAGAACTTCCTATATATTTCCCATTCTTGGCTTTGGCTCATAAAACCGCAGCAAAATCTGTAACAAAAAAGCTGCGTTTCCTATGGATGAAATCCCAACGTTTTGGCTGCAACGAAAACACCACATCAAAAAAGTTCTGCCTTTTACAGTACCTGCAAAATGGATGAGATTCCCCAAATGTCACTTTTTGAACGATTTTCCTAGGGTCACCGTATTCTGATGCCTATAACTTTTTTACTGTTTTGTTGACGGAGATATCTCTGGTCAGGATAATACACATAAGAGGAGTTATGGGGTTAATACCTTCTTCTTGTACTTTTTCTGTTTCTATGGCTTATTCCTACAGCAATCTGAGGGCCGAACAGTCTTCATGTGATGTTATCTGCCATCTGTTGGAGAAAGAAGAAAATTACTTGGGAATTGATCACTTTTTACCAGCAGATGGCAGACAGAATTACAAGCAGCAGAAGAGAAGGAAGGGGGGAAATGGAATTTCACAGTTTCAGCATCTCCATATCACTACTGGTCGGATCAATCCTGCATGATGGTCTTCTCAACCCCTTTCTCTTACTCTGTCTCAGCGCTGGATGTCTTTAATTCTATATGGTGAAAACCATAAGGAAAAAAAATTACCAAAAGTCAGAATTACTGCCTATTGCTGTGACTTTTTTCAGTTTTTTTTAACCGTAGTAAAACATAAGATAAACTATAGAGCTGCATTATAATTTGTCCATTTCAAAATACTTTATATGCTACATTTTATTGTATCATTAAAAAGGATAACTTGTTCTGTAAAAAAATAAGCCCTCATACATATATATAAACTAGCCCCTGCCCGCGACTTCATTTGTGTGTTGTTGGCGTCGATGATCCGCCTATATTCAGCAAATTGCTGCTGTCGATGGTTTGCCTGCTCCGGCATTTCGGCAGCTCTCAAGCTGTCCTGCTGCTGAACTTGTTCCTCACACCGTGCCGGTGATTGTTCCAGCATGTCAGCAGCTCACTGGGATGCCATATAATGAGTGTGTTGTGGTGTTGATGATTCGCTTGCCCCGGTGTTCCAACAGCTGTGAAGCTGGCCTGCCACTGAACTTGTTCCTCGCACTGTGCCCATGATTGTTCCGGTATCTCAGCAGCTCGCTGCAAAGCCATATAATGAGCGTGTTGTTGGCGCTGATGATCCGCATAATGAGCGTCTTGTTTGTGCTGATGATCTGCATGCTCCGGCATTTCGGCAGCTCTCAAGCTGGCCTGCCGCTGAACTTTTTTCTTGCACTGTGCCTGTGATTGTTCCGGCATCTCAGCACCTTGCTGGAACATCATATAATGAGTGTGGTGTTGTTGTTGATAATCCGCCTGTTCCAGTGTTTCGGCACCTGTCAAGCTGGCCTGCCGCTGAACTTGTTCCTCGCCCTGTGCCGGCATGTCAGCAACTCGCTGAGACGCCATATAATGAGTGTGTTGTTGGAGTCGATGAATCCCCTCAGCTTCGCTTGAGGAGAACTCTGTGACTTCTGGCTCCTTCATAACTTTGCGACAAATTTGATTTTCTTTTTCCAGGCATGTTTAAGATTGGCAAACTGCCAATTTGGCTTAAAGATGTTTGCCCATGTCCTTTGTGAGCACTGGAGCAGATCAGATAATATGCAAAGGTTTATACACACTGTGGATTAGCGTCTGTTTACACATAGTGATAACAGCCCTGGCTGAGATAAGGCTGCTGCTAAGTGCTGTGTAATATAGTATGTGAACTTAAATTCATAACAGTCATGAAGCCATGTCATTTACCGGTATAAAAAGTAGCCTATATTTTAATCGAGGTTACAATCTATTTGTATGCCAAATTCCATTCAAATCCATTCATCCGTTTTTGCGTGATTAAGGAACAAACATTCCATTCAAATCCATTCAGCCGTTTTTGCGTGATTGAGGAACAAACATCCAAACACACAAACTTTCACATTTATAATATTAGTAGGATAGTAGGATGAGAAAATAAAAGCAATAGAGTTTAGAAGGAGGATAGGAAAAAACAGTAATTAAACAATTAAAAATAGCTTGGACTTTATTGAGAGTCTATCAGCAGACCCCAGCCCTGCAGATAGATAGATTAGGGTCACCAGAACCAGCATATCACCCCAGCCCTGCAGATAGATAGGTTAGGGTAACCAGAAACAGCATATCACCTGGTCACCTAAATCATATAGTGTTTTCCCCTCGTGTATCAATTTCTTCACTTACAAGTACTGTTTTTGTCAATATGCAAATTAGATATTTAGAGTAATGAGGATGTTGCCTCATTGGAGCAATGGTAACTCCTTGGTTGCCCCAAAATAGGTAATGTACATATATATATATATATATATATATATATATATATATATATATATATATAGTGAGAGAGTGAAGGGTGTGGTCTGGGAGAACAGGTATGTTCCAGCCAGGCACCTAAAGGGTGTATGGTAAAGACCCACACCAGGGAGGTCAGCAGTGTTTGTATAAAGCAGAATATATGCAGCTCTGACCACTGTGGAGTGACTTGTATGTGTTTTCACTAGATCTGTTGAACGAGCAAATGGGCTGCACAGAGAAACCCCCGGACTGTTTGACGGGGTAGACAATAGTAAAAAAAACCCTGAAAATTACTCCAGTATGCCCAATTATGTATAAAATGTAACTTTTACTTCAAAAATTTAAAACCATAGTATAGACATGGATCCAGGCACGTATATAAAACAGATAAGCTATGTTCCAGCCAGGCACCTAAAGGGTGTATGGTAAAGACCCACACCAGGGAGGTCAGCAGTGTGACTAAGTGACTGGTATAGTCTGTGTGTGAGGACTAGGAGCTGTGGCACGACACTGACAAAGCTGAGAGTTCTTGTGTGAACTGAACCTTCAAACCAGGTACTGTGCCACCCATGGTTGCTACCAGAGCGAGAGTCTGGCAGCCAGGCTCCTGTATAGTCAGGATACAGTTTCTTTTGTCGTAGTTAGTTCTCAGCTGAGAAGGCATTTGTTTTCTTTGTTTGTACCTTTGTAAAGGCAGTTTATGCACAAGAAGTGAATAAATACTGAACTTAAGTGCAACCTAGTCCCTGTGTCCCTGTTTCCTGTACTGCTACCAAGCATCAACCTGAGCGATTCCCCAATATATATATATATATATATATATATATATATATATATCATGTAAAAATAACATAGTTCACCGGAAAAGTGAAAAAATAACAGGTGGAAGAGCGATTTTCAATACAGAAAAAGTACAGTGAGATATTGGAGAGGTTTAGGTAACATATACCTGAAAGTAACAGTAACATGTGAAATGGAAGTAGCATGGGGGAGGGTGTTGACTACAACCTAAAGGCGATCTGTTAAGGCAAGGGATTGAAACTCTAGATTGGTGTAGAACTGAATAGAGAATTTGCACTTAGAGTCTGGAGGAGGATGTTTAACCCTGCTGTTCTGTTTGTATTTACTATACACTTGTACTGTTTCGGGTCAATATGACCCAATATATATTTGAATATATATTTCATTATTAAACTGTATGTGAACATGGTTGATTAGAAATAAATGAAATTAAAACTTAATTATTTTTTTTCAGAAAAAGGTTACACGGGCTGTTTGCAATTGTTCACTTTATAGCATTCTGCACACAAATAACAAACATGCTTTAGATTTCTATTACTAGAACATGAAATCTAACTAAATATAAATTTGTGTTTACATATTTTATAAAACAACAAATGAAAAATCTTTTTTTTTTTATCTCTGAAAGGTTAAACAGGTTCATGGCATTTTTACATTGAATATAATAATATAACATGTCTTTTACATAGATATTTTGCACAGCCAGCAGATGTCAGATTGATTTTTTTGACAACAGAAGACATGGACAGAAGCTCCATGTCTTCCTTTTTTGGCTGGTAGTTGTGCTGGTGGAGGCCGTGGAGTCTCTTACTTGAGCTACTGGACACGCTTCACAATGGCGGCTGCTCTTTCACTTCTGGGGTTTACGTCTCTGGTTTTGATATACGGCCTAACTAGGGATTTTCCTAATTCTTCAATAAAAATTCTTTTTTTAGGCTACTTTCACATGGAGTAACGCGCTGCTCATTCTGACATGTAAATACGTGTCGGAGTGAGTGCTGTAAAACAGAATCCCATTGACTTCAATGGGTGCGGTCTTACGCATGCTACACGTTGAAATCAATGGGTTAAAAAGACTCCCATTGATTTCAATGTGTAGCGCACGTAAGATGGCACTTCAATGGGATTCTGTTTTACAGCTCTCACTCCGACACATGTTTATGTGTCAGAATGAGCAGCGCGTTAGTCCGTGTGAAAGCAGCCTTTTGCAGCTTATTTCCAATCCAATTGGGATCAATTTCTCTCTATAAAACAAATGCGTTGTATGTCAAAACATCCAGAATGTTGTAAAATATTATCGTTGGCCAACAATTAGTTTTGTGTTTGCATATGTATGTTGATATTGCTTGATCTAGTGTATAAACTGCCCCTTTTGTGGCATTATAATCTAATATCATGTCCAGCATACTGTCTTCTCGATTACTTATTGCATTGTCATGGTGTATTGTGCTCACTAGAATTACATGTTTATTTTTTTGGGAACTCTTTTACTAAGGATACCTTGAAGCAGTTCTAGCTTGTTTTTCCTTATAGTACCCAGCATGGTAAGTTGTCTTTTTCGCAACATCTGGCCCACTTTGCAGGGAAAACTAGTTTGGCAGAGATGAGAGACTTCGACACCAGGTTCTGGGGATAATATCACTCCTTAAGGAGTGCAGATTTATATATTAACCATAAACCCCCGGTGGAGCAAAAATGAGTTTGTAAGTCTCCATACACCTGTAAAGGTTCTCTCTCCTTAAGGAGTGATATAATCCCCAGAACCTGGTCTAGAAGTCTCTCATCTCTTCCAAACCAGTTTTCCCTACGCTGTGCTGATGAGATCCATCAGATAGAAACAGCGCTGTCCACAACTCGGATTCTGTTCCTTTTGGAATAGATTTACTGGTTTGGCTAAACCTCACATCATAGCAATAGGCTTGCTGAA
This sequence comes from Leptodactylus fuscus, assembly GCF_031893055.1. Lineage (NCBI taxonomy): Eukaryota > Metazoa > Chordata > Amphibia > Anura > Leptodactylidae > Leptodactylus > Leptodactylus fuscus. Next base: position 148,971,882 of record NC_134270.1, on the reverse strand, counting down.
AAAAGTCATACATAGTAGGACCAGGAGTAGCTTTTATGATATTTTCAGAGGACAATCTACCAGCATGACTAGGCTGCAAGTTCCAAATTACATCCTTGTTTTGAGAATGGATTTCTTGCATCTGACTAGTGGTCTGGGTATCATGTTCCTCTTCATATTCCACTTCAAAACCAGAATTTTCAGCATTACTTTCCCTGTCACTCACGTGGTCCTCCTCTTCAGGCACATTTTCCTGTGGGATTTCATCTTCTGAATCAGAGGCGTTGACAAGCTCTTCCAATTCAGCATCAGTCAGTAGATGTCTTTGAAATATTTTTATCCAAATTTGGAAATTATGCACAGTCACAACTTGCATGTGGTAGAGTCAACACTATGAAATAAAATAAAAAAACGAACTATATAAATAAATAGCAATAAAAGAGAAAATAATCTATAACCAGTTTCACAAAAAAAAGAGCTTATATACTACAGTAAGGGCCCCATCGCTCTCCCAATGATGAAGAATGTGCAGTGTGACTGCTACGGTTACGATGCTGGAGCCTCGCGTTTGTGAATTTGCAGCATCACAATCTCAGGGTGCATGTGTGTCTGTGTCTGTTTGTGATGGGGCCCTAAAACAGACTTTGTTCAAATCTGTACTCAATGCTCATCCATGCAATCAATATATCACAGCAGTGAGAATACACCCCCTCCTAGACACACATTCTGTCTACACAAGCCTAAGGGTACCTTTAGCATATGTCCCAACCGTCCCGAATTCTGCAGGACATTCCCGGATTCAGGGTCATGTCCCGCAGTCCCGGTCGGCAGGATGTATGTCCCAGTTTCAACTCATCTGCATCCAGAGTTGAATATAGTATCAGAGGAAGCAGGAACTGTTGGCAGTTCAAAGCTGTGCTCTGGGCGCAATGTGATGACATCATCACATCGCGCCGCAGCTCAGCGCTGAAGTAAAACAGGCAGACTGCAGACAGAATGGCAGGGGATCGAGGAAAGGTGAGTATCAGTGTTTTTATGATAAACTGAAGACAAATTGAGGAGGAACAGTAACCTAGGGGCAGAGATGGAAGGTGAACATTTTGCTCGGGGCAGAGATGGAGGGGGGACATGAAACTAGTGTCAAAGATGGAAGGGGAACATTATACTGGGGACAAAGATGGAGGGGGGACATTATACTGGGGGCAGAGATGGAGGGTGGACATGAAACTAGGGGAAAATTATACTGGGGCAAAGATGGATGGGAGACATTATACTGGGGGCAGAGATGGAAGGGGAACATTATACTGGGGGCAGAGATGGATGGGGAACATTATACTAGGGGCAGAGATGGATGGGGAACATTATACTAGGGGCAGAGATGGTTGGGGGACATTATACTGGAGTCAGAGATGGAGGGGAGAACATTATACTGAGGCAGAGATGGAGGGGAACATTATACTAGGGACAGAGATGGAGGGAGGACATTATACTGGGGGGCAGAGATGGAAGGGGAACATTATACTGGGGCAGAGATGGAAGGATAACATCATACTGGGATCAGAGATGGATGGGGGACATTATACTGGGGGCAGAGATGGAAGGGGAACATTATACTGGGGGCAGAGATGGATGGGGGACATTATACTGGAGGCAGAGATGGAGGGGAGAACATTATACTGGGGCAGAGATGGAAGGGGAACATTATACTGAGGCAGAGATGGAGGTGCACATTATACTAGGGACAGAGATGGAGGGAGGACATTATACTTGGGGCAGAGATGGATGGGGGACATTATACTGGGGGAAGAGATGGAGGGAGGACATTATACTGGGGAAGAGATGGGGGGACATTACACTAGGGGCAGAGATGGAAGGGGAATATTATACTGGGGCAGAAATGGAGGGGGGACATTATACTGAAGGCAGAGATGGAGGGGGGGTATTATAGTTGGGGCAGAGATGGAGGGGGCACATGAAACTGGGGGCAGAGACGGAGAGGGGACATTAAACTGAGGGCAGACAAAGGGGATACATTACACTGAGGGCAGACATGGGGGGACATTAAACTGGGGGCAGATGTAGGGGGGGATATTAAAAAGGGGCAGATGAAAGTGGAAAATTAAACTGGGGACAGATGAAGGTGGCAATTAAACTGGGGGGGATCAAGAGGGACATTAAAAATGGGGACAACTGGAGGGGGATATTAAACAATGAGGGATACTGGAGGAGGACATTAAATCATGAGAGTAGCTGGAGGGGGATATGTTTGCCTGTAGTTGACCCCAGTTTCATGTCTCGCTCCAGCTGCCATTAATTTATTGCCCCCCTCCAACTACCTCCACTGTTTAATGTCCCCCTCCAGTTGCTCCAGGTTCATGTCGCCTCTAGTTTCACCAGTTTAAACTGGAGCACCAGGAGAGGGAATTAATACTGTGGGGCAGTTGGAAGGGAACATTACAATGTGGGTGCATATGATTTACGGGTGACTGTAGGAGGATTATACTGTGTGGGGGCACATGAAAAATGACTGAGAATGGGTGGAGTCAATGCAAAAGTGGGCAGAGCTAAATTTGCAGCGGCGTGCGAGCACAGCACATTTTGTCCCTCTCTCTGTTTTTCAAAAGTTGGGAGGTATGCCTGTAGACGGGCACACAGCTTACATCATGACACAGTAATCAAAAAATGGCTTTACAATATGCAAGCTAAAGAATAGAAATGAATTATTTTGAGAAGAAAAGCATAGTTTATATGCTACATACCTGTAAAGCTGTGTATTCACAGCTCAGTGTCCTCTCTCACAGGATCCAGTTTCTTTTCTAGCAGGATTGAAAGTGAAATGACTGGATGAGTAATTGCTCAGGGCGGGTTCACATCTGTTCCCGGGCTCCGCTTTAGCCAATCTGGTGGGTTTCCGTCTTCTGCACCAAGAAACTGGACAAAGGACGGAAACCTGGCAGTCAGTTTTCAAACCCATTCATTTGAATGGGTTTGCAAAGTGACCGCCTGTGTGCGTCTTCTGCTTCTGCCTCTTCGCAGTGAAACTGTTTTTTTTTAACCGGACAGAAAGCCCTGCATGTGTGAGTTTGTTTCCGGTTAAAAAAACAGGTGACTACACTGTAGCACAATGCTACAGTATCCGATTGGGCATATCCAACAGAGAAAACATCATTGGTTACCCTATGAAAACAGAGGTTTATAGCAGTACGCTAAGCCTCCACAGAGGTCTATGAGCGCTCTGTTACGTCTTCATTCAATTTGAAGGCTATGAGGCGCCATTACACAGGCATATCCATGAGTCATAAGGCCACTTACATCTATCTTACTAAACTGAGCACATTGTTGTAGACGTTTTTATGAAAGGGCTTGCAAAAAACAAATTTAAGTTTTCAAGATGTTGTCCTGCATAATTTTTGTGTTTTCAGGAAGGGATCAAAGAACAGTCTCCTCGTAAACCCTGCTGAAAGCTTTTGGGTGTATTATTCATACTGTGATTTATAACCCCTGACCTGTAATATTATAGAAACATTCAATGAAATCTTTCTGCACAAGTACAAGCTGTGTATTGGTTTAGCTTCAGTCCCGTTGCAAGTCCTGTTTATGTTTGGGACATTTTTATCATCATCATTATATTTATATATGGATTTTATACATTGTTTTCTTTAATAAATCCTGCCAAGATGTTTGTGACCTTACATGTAACCAGGGGGAAATCAAGACACTATTATTCACCACCATGGCTGGTGTCACATTGCACACAATGAATGTATACAACTGGATGACATCATAGTTATACCAAAAAACAAAAATACAAAGATAAAGAACCTACGTTGCTGGAAATTTATCAGCCAATTTCACTTCCAGCTACAAATGTTAAGTTACTAGAACATGTTATATCTAAAAGACTAAATAAGAAAAAAATTCATCTCAATCAAACTGAGTTTATTCCCACCAGGGCAACTGTGTAATATTTGGCGAGTGTAGACTAACCTCAAATTTGGATATACCGTATATACTCGAGTATAAGCCGACCCCAATATAAGCCGAGGCCCCTAATTTTACCACAAAAAACTGGGAAAACTTATTGATTCGAGTATAAGCCGAGGGGGAAAATGCAGCAGCTACTGGAAAATTTCAAAAATTAAAATGGCCGGAATTTGTGGGTGCAGTAGTTGCTGGGGAAGGGGAGGGGGGTGTTTTGGTTGTCTGTCTGCCCCTTCCCTGAGCTTGAGGACTGGTTTTTTTTTTCCCTCTACTTGGAACTCAGCCTGGCTGAATATAGGGTATCTGCAGTGCTCCTATTAACCCCTTCCCGACGGAACAGGTGCACTGCAGATCCCCTATATTCATTAGACCGGGCACTTTCAGATACAGGGATACCTAATGTGTATGTTTCACAGTAATTCTCTACTTTGTGGGCAGGTTCAAACCAGCGCCCGATCTCCGTTATATAGGTTTTCATTTCCTGCCTGAGAAACTGGGCAGGAGACGGAAATCGGCAGGCAGTTTTCAAACCTATTCATGGGTTTGAAAAGTGTCCGCCGGTTAGCGTCTTCTGCTCTCCGCGGCAAAACATGTTTTTGGTTTTTTTTAATCGGACACAAAGTCGGTCATGCAGGACTTTGTGTCTGGTAAAAGAAAAAACGGTTTTGCCATGGAGAGCAGAAGACGCTCACCGGCGGACCATGGATGTTGGTTTCTGTCTTCTGCCGACAGAAAATGGAAACCTGCATAACAGAGATTGGGGGCTGGTGTGAACCCACCCTTATATGTATTCTAGGGAAAGGAGTGATTTAGAACTTCTATTTATTATATTTTTTAAACTGAAATGTATAGTATTACCAAGCGTGGCTGCGCTAATTAAGAATTAGGTACATATGAGAATTCACATATAAGTCCTTGTGGACTCCAGAAATAGGTCAACTTGTTTTACGCCTTTTTTGGTACGTAATCAAGCTATGTATACCGAAAAACGTGGGGCAACGTCTACGGCTTACGACTCAAAGGTCAAAAGATATCACAGGACAGTGATTGAGAGATATACCCCCAAGGAGCGCTAATAGTGCGCTCCTTTCAGTAAAAATAAGTTTTGGTACGCTGATGTATCAAAATAAAAAAGATTTATTTAAGATGACGCGTTTCAGGGTTCTCCGGTACCTCACAAGTACCACCTCTTCATCAGATCTAGTTGAAAATACAAACATAACACACCTTTAGGAGTTCTAAAATCGTTCGTACGGGCAGTGCACGGCAAGCCCACGGAACCCATTATAGTCTAGGGGGCCCGTACGCTTGAACTGCAAAGCGCTTGAATTCCGTCCGGGGGAGTCCTCATGCAGACTCCTTACGGACGGAACACATCAGCATGTGTGAACCGGCCCTTACTGACCCAGCATCCGGACCCGGCATACAGACACCGGGGCGGGTGCCGGGGCTGCAGCATCACCACGCTACTGGATGGTGATGCTGTACATTTCAATCTACAGAAGTATGTAGGGTACTTCTGCTAGCACGCCAGGAAGCAGACACACGCCTGGTACGGCTTAACTTACGTGGCCACGTCACGGCCACGGCGTGTGATGGAGCAGTGGGGGGACGGGGTCTGCGTTCCTGGCCTGCTAGCAGAAAATTACCGTAATGACTCTAGTATAAGCCGAGGAGCACTTTTTCAGCACAAAAACTGTGCTGAAAAACTCGGCTTATACTTGAGTATATATGGTATTTCAATCATGGTGCTAAACTTTTCAATAGAATCTAAAGATTTGCTTTGGTTCACATTCAGATTATTCAGCCCAAAGATTTGTTTCGGATTGAACAAGTTCGAATAGAACTGGAGAGAAATTATTATGCTCTAGGATAATAGGTGGAAGCCAAAGAAAGGTGTAAAAAAATTACAATTATACTCACCTTCACTCACCTTCTCTGGGCCTCCTCATAGCATCCTTTACTCTCTCCGGGTCTTCTTCTAGGCTTCTGGTGACATCATGAGTCACCACTGAGGCCTGTGATTGGGCCTTAATAATCACATGGGACACACCGAGCACCATGATGTCATGGACCTGGAGAAATCCATGGACACTGTGAGAAGGCCCAGAAAAGAGGAAGGTATTATTGTTTGTTTTTGTCACCTCCCCCTATTATGCTCTGTGGTTTGAAGAGATCTCAAAGTAAAATAATTCTGCTTTAGAGTCATAGGTGAGGAACCCAAAAAGTTCCCCAAACCTGAATCTTTTGAAAAATATTGGTCGAATCTGGTTCATTATAAACCGATACACCCATCTCTAATCTCAGCCAATGTCAAGAAAATGTTTTACTATTAAATTGAGATTTTTAATGAAGGTGCTGAGTGGGTTTGGCCTTAAATAGTGAAAGATCCTTTACTACAAACCCAAGGCCAGAGCAGGTATTATATATTATGTAACATAGCTGATAACGTAGGATAAAGACAAAATTCCATCAAGTTCATCTTATAAACCTACCATGTTTATACAGAAAAGGGCCAAACTCATTGGCCAATTGTGCCATTTTCAGGAAAAATTCCTCCCTAACTCCAAATATTACAATCTAATAACAGTCAAAGGTGATCCATCAGCAGTAACTAGAATCTATAGCAGAGACAGCTCCGATCCCAGGAATTTAACCCCCTTACATGCTGAAGTTAATAGTGCAAAACGGTTCCTGGCTTCTCATTGCCCCTTGGTACGAGCAAATCACAATCACGGGGTACTTATGTGTTTTCATCAGACCTCCTGGTCTGTCATTATTGTCCTCCTATTAGGTCTTGCCTTGTTCTCCTGTTAGGTTCTGGAAAAATGGTCAAAACAATGGAAACCAAAACCACAATTCAAAGTTTTACAATGTAAAGCAATGCAGAGCTAGTCAGAATCATATTGTCCGTTCTGTGTGAGCTCTAATTTGCACAGGATAATTATTGGGAACATTCCTGTTTGGCATATTCATTCCATTTTTTGTTGGTCTGTAAAAACGGGCCCTTAGCCAAAACTTTATAAGAACAAGACTTAGGAGTTGTGACTGTCAACAAATGCATCAACAGTGCGGTCAGGAACAAGGGAAGGCTGGCCTAATACTTGGCTGCTTAGCTGGAGGTATTACCAATAGAAAGAAGGAGATTTTTCTACCACTCTAGTGAGATAATATTTGAAATACAGTAGTGCAAAATCTCTAATATTGTCTTATAGTGAGACTATATACGCACACCAGATTTTTCAAAGTGGCTCAAGGGAGACATGACTGAAGCCTACAAGTAGGGCTCAGGAGGGAAGTGCTCCTAATAACAAACAAATAATAAGTACAAGGGGGAACAATCTGAATTGGTTGGGGGAATATCAGAGGGTCCATTGACACGGAGTAAACACGCGCTCATTTTGGCAAAATACACGTGTAAAGAGTACACGTGTAAAATAAGACTCCCATTGACTTCAATGACATTTTTTACACACGTCAAAAAACACATGTGTAAAAAATGTCATTGAAGTCAATGGGAGTCTTATTTTACATGTGTACTCTTTACACGTGTATTTTGCAAAAATGAGAGTGCATTTACTCCGTGTCAATGGAACCTTACAGAGTGAGGGTGCATGCACACTACGTAACGCCGGGCGTGTATGAGAGCCGTACACGCCGGAATTACAGCAGACTGCCGAACACTTCCCATTCACTTCAATGGGAGCGCTCGTAACAGCGGCGTTTACGAGCGCTCCCATTGAAGTGAATGGGAAGTGTTCGGCAGCCCTGCTGTAACGCCGGCGTGTACGGCTCTCATACACGCCCGGCGTTACGTAGTGTGCATGCACCCTAAGAGCTGCCCAAAATTGACGGAGAGTAAAGTCTCACTTGCAGGTCTTTTCTATCCACATATGTTAAGCGGGAGGAGAAGGGGAGAGTGGAGCAGTCTTGGGCCTGAGCAAGGTGATAAGTATCTTCAACATCTGCAGTAGTAATTGAGATCCTTCAGACCAGTTGATGTTTCTAGTTTTGATTTGTGCAATTTTGGTGAACCGGTGTCCTTCTAGCTTTTGTGTCCAATTCAAGTTCAATGGAACTTGTCTTCTGCAACTGTAGCTCATTCTGGAGGTTTGAGCTCTTTTATTTTTATGTTATTCATGTGAGTTACTGTCAAAGCTCCTTCTTTTTTCCCAGTTCATGGACCTTTTGGTCAGGGGCTACCTTACTGATCTAACTTACTAAGAAGGTCTTCTTATTCATAAAGGCTGTAAACACATCAAGTTTAATTTTGCTGCAGTTTTTGGAGCATAAGCCAGGACTAGGATCAATACGAAATGGACGTCCTTAATTTATATTTATTATTCCTTATAAATGTATTCCCAATGAAATCTGTACCAAAAAATCAACAAAGCTTAATGGGAATATTTGTTAAAAATGTCAAAACAGGTGCAAAAGTAGTGCATTTTTGCACGCAGTTGTTTGTAGCAAAAACATGCCAAAATTGAGATACTTTATTTATTTTCCAACCTGCTCATCACTTATGAGAAAAGATGGCAGGTCAGGGATAAGCCTGACAGATTCACTATAAGTCATGTCATAAATCTGGCATAAATTACGCGTTGACTGGTGTAGATTTCAATTCTGTCGAAGCTTCTTAGAAATTCTGGCTCATCTGCTGCCAACACTAACATTACTAATAACTAACATAACTAACAAATATAAAAACTAGGACACTATGTGCCCGTCTTATTAAATTCCTCCCAATGTGTGATTTCAGTCGCCGTCGCACATGCGGTAGTATTTGTCATTTTTTGCACATGATTCTCTATGTACTCAAAATCTATTTATCATCATATTCACTATTATCACTTATTCACTATTCCTTCTCTGTTTCTCTGCAGACATGAAAGTTATAGCCATTTTTCTTCTTACCTGGTTGATGGTTCTTGTCCAGTCTCATATTCTTTTTGAGGACAAGCAAGAAAAAGCCAACAGTGGAAGTGTTGCCCGTTTTTCGGATCTTCTTCCACCCATTTCCATAGTAGGTCAGTAAGGCTCTTACTTATTTGCACACTACTGTGTAATAAAATGCTGTACAGGGGCCACACAATGGCTCAGTGGTTAGCACTGCAGCCTTGCAGCGCTGGAGTCCTGCTGTTTAAATCCTGCCAAGGGCACAAAACCACCTGCAAGGAGTTTGTATGTTCTCCCCGTGTTTGCATGGATTTCCATCCCATATTCCAAAGACATACTGATAGGGGAAAAAAATGTACATTGTGATCTCTATGTGGGGCTTACAATCTACATAAAATGCTGTACAATAACACAATACATCTCTTTGTTTTATTGATACCACACAGATTTGACAAAGACATCACGAAGAGTAAGCAGAATGGATGCCGAAAAGAATAAACTGGCGAAGGTAACTGATTGCCTGTATAGTCATTGGCTGCTGCTTGGCTCTTGTCTTGAACAAGGGATCCTCTAGTTATGCGAGCTAGGATATATAGCATTTTAGGAATTTTCAGAGATTATGTTCACTTTTTGTTCAATCTTTTTTGGGGAGCCAAAAGAGTGGAAAAAATGGTGGTTGGGCTATTTTGGAATTTCGGACATGGGAATACCTAATATGTTTATGTTTGTTTATTTATTTTTTTTATTTGTAGCTAGGAAAAGGGGTTATATAAAATGTCTGTATTCTATTTTATTTTTAAATGATTTTTTTTTATTTACTTTTATTTTTAGGCCCCCTTAGGGACTTGAAACATAGGATGGTAAATAAAGACTTCTGAATCGCTGAATATTAAAGCCCCACATAGCGAACCACAACTGAAAGATGCAGCAGAAAAAACACAGCAGGAATGCATCATGTTTTTTTCTAAAGTGTTTTTCATTGAGTTTTTGATGCATTTCTTCTTTTTTCCTTACCCTATTAAATCTATTGGGAAAATGCTCAAAATTCAGCAAATAAAAAAATCACATTCACTTTGCTGGTATTTTAAAATGTAGCATTCTTTTCCACAGCCTTTCCACAACATCGGTACTTAGCCAAAAGCATTTGGCTAATGTTTAGAAAAATGAACATTTGTTCCTGATCGATATCCCATTGTTTATGTGGGATTAATAATGATCGTTGGTCAGTAGCAAACAAGTAAACAGGGATGTTCTGCTGTCAGTAATGTAAGAGTATGAGATGTAGGGTTTTACAGAACAATAGTTTATTGAAACCCTGAATCAACTTTCTATATCACTGTTGGTAAATTCTAGAATGTCAATTCTGTATATGGAAATGCTGGTGTTTTCCATATAGGTATAATAAAAGCAGAATATCCACAGAGGAAAACTGGATTTTCTGAGAAAAGTGCTGCAGGAAAACCATAATGCACGCCCAACGCTTTTTATCTGCAGTGCTTTTTCTCTGTGGCTCGCTACATGGGGCCTTAGCCTAATACAATTTTTTTTAAAGTTTTTATTCTTTATATTGCAGAGAAAACCGCTCCCTAAAAAGAAGGTACATCCACCACCACCACTAAACTGTGTGCCTCTTCAATCCAGCTGTAAGCCTCCTGTGCCACCATGCTGTGAGCCTTGTGCCATATGTCATTGCCACCTCTTCCAGACTGTCTGCTACTACAGGATGGGCAACCCGAACTGCTGAAATACAATGTTAAAGGACAATGGACACAACAAGATGATTTAGTGTGACTCGTCTGGTTAAAATGGATATGAAGACCAATATTTCAATATGAAAACCAGTAGTGCTCTCAGCTACAAGCGTATCTCACATAGGCACACCTGTACTCACTTTATTTATTTCACATCAAGTCATTTATAACAATGTTCTGTACATTAATATTTTATGGATTTGGTAATGGTTTAGTATCTTGACATTTGTAAATCCTTATGACTACCTGAAAGTTGGAACGTGTATCTGTTTCCGGAACCCCCAACTTTGTGGTCAGGAGGACAAGCTGTGTCTGCCACTGTGTAACTCACTGACAATATCTCTTCTTTATAAATCTATACCCAAATATTCTATTTATTAAACTGTTAAAAGTAAAATGTGTTAAATTCACCTAAATTTTATTTCTTGTCAACATAGCCATAGAACTTTTTTCTACAGGACAAATTATATTTTTAATGCAACCATTTAATATACTATGTGATATAATAAAAACATTTTAAATAATTTTTGTGGGGTAGAATTGTATAAAAACCTACTATTTCTCATATCTTTTGGATTTTATTTTTATGGCATTCACTGTGCTGTGAAAATTATTTTATGGGTCAGGGTGAGATCACACCTGCACCTGGTCTCTGCTTAGTGGGTTTCCGTCTTCTGCCCAAGAAACTGGACAGGAGATAGAAACTGGCAGTCAGTGTCCGCCCGTGAGCGTCTTCTGGTCTCCGCAGCAGCCTTAGCTGACACAAAGTCCTGCATTTCCGACTTTGTGTCCGGTTAAAAAAAAAAATGGTTTCGCCACAGAGACCAGAAAACGCTCACGGGCGGACACTTTGCAAACCCATTCAAGTGAATGGGTTTGAAAACTGACCGCTGGGTTTCCGTCTCCTGTCCAGTTTCTTGGGAAGAAGATGGAAACCTGCAAAGCGGAAAACCAGCCCTCAGTATGTTTATGGCAATGCCAAATATTGAAAGTTTTTGTTGGTATTTATAACTTTTACAAAGTAAAAATAATTTTTAGGCTGAAACCCCATGTTGCTCATATTTTTGGAAATCACAGCATGTCAATTATACCTGCGGAAACACTGACATTTTCCCTATCGGTATAATAGGGGCAGAGAGTCCACATAGGAAAACTCTATACATACAGGCTTCTAAAATTTCCAAAACATGTTTCCTTCATTCAAGATTCCTTCATTTGATATAGTAGATTTCAGATATTTTCTTGGAAATAAGGCATTGCATTTGGAGCCCCACCAGTTACTTCATATATATTTTGCACTTTGTGAATACATGTCATTTGATAATATGTCTTATTTACTTTCCTATGTAGCATATTTATTATGGTGTATGATCTGCTCTATGCCTGTTTTATTCTATGTTCTCTAAACTATCATTATTTTTATATAACATCTTATACATATTAAATATTTTCATAAATATGTTGTGATGTCCTCATTTCTGCATAAATCTTTGTTAGCAGTAGAATGGATTTACAGGGGATATCTAACAGAGGAACCCAACCAAAAACCAAACTGTACTATTTAAAAAAGGAAATATGGCGAATCGCTAGACACCGAGGCTGGATACTTCGCACTAGGCCACATTGCTATGGCAACATGTAAACTTAGCAGCTACAGGACACCTCACTACCCGATAGTGTATATGTTAGTATAGCAACATGGCCTAGCGCAAAGTATCCACCTAAGACTGAGACCCCCTTTTGCCTTCAGAACTGCCTCAATTCTTCGTGGCATAGATTCAACAAGGTGCTGGAAGCATTCCTCAGAGATTTTGGTCCATATTGACATGATGGCATCACACAGTTGCCGCAGATTTGTCGGCTGCACATCCATGATGCGAATCTCCCGTTCCACCACATCCCAAAGATGCTCTATTGGATTGAGATCTGGTGACTGTGGAGGCCATTGGAGTACAGTGAACTCATTGTCATGTTCAAGAAACCAGTCTGAGATGATTCCAGCTTTATGACATGGCATTGCATTATCCTGCTGAAAGTAGCCATCAGATGTTGGGTACATTGTGGTCATAAAGGGATGGACATGGTCAGCAACAATACTCAGGTAGGCTTTGGCGTTGCAACGATGCTCAATTGGTACCAAGGGGCCCAAAGAGTACCAAGAAAATATTCCCCACACCATGACACCACCACCACCAGCCTGAACCGTTGATACAAGGCAGGATGGATCCATGCTTTCATGTTGTTGACGCCAAATTCTGACCCTACCATCCGAATGTCGCAGCAGAAATCGAGACTCATCAGACCAGGCAACGTTTTTCCAATCTTCAGTTGTCCAATTTCGATGAGCTTGTGCAAATTGTAGCCTCAGTTTCCTGTTCTTAGCTGAAAGGAGTGGCACCCGGTGTGGTCTTCTGCTGCTGTAGCCCATCTGCCTCAAAGTTCGACGTACTGTGCGTTCAGAGATGCTCTTCTGGCTACCTTGGTTGTAACGGGTGGCTATTTGAGTCACTGTTGCCTTTCTATCAGCTCGAACCAGTCTGGCCATTCTCCTCTGACCTCTGGCATCAACAACGCATTTCCGCCCACAGAACTGCCGCTCACTGGATGTTTTTTCTTTTTCGGACCATTCTCTGTAAACCCTAGAGATGGTTGTGCGTGAAAATCCCAGTAGATCAGCAGTTTCTGAAATACTCAGACCAGCCCTTCTGGCACCAACAACCATGCCACGTTCAAAGGCACTCAAATCACCTTTCTTCCCCATACTGATGCTCGGTTTGAACTGCAGGAGATTGTCTTGACCATGTCTACATGCCTAAATGCACTGAGTTGCTGCCATGTGATTGGCTGATTAGAAATTAAGTGTTAACGAGCAGTTGGACAGGTGTACCTAATAAAGTGGCCGGTGAGTGTATATCCCCAACTGGTGTAACATTAAGTTGTATGAGATACTACATTGTTACTGGGTTTAAAACACTGGGAGGGCAGAGGAGCAAAGAATAACTGTACAAGAGATTCTCATTAAAAGCCTATGAGATTATATGCCTAATGAAAAAATGCTACCGTATATCCAGTACTGGCAATTGTTCTGCAATAGCTAAGAATATAAAGTGTCAATTGTGATGGTCAAGACTGTGTTCTATTCTACCGAATAAGAATGTAAAGGAAGTCAATGGACCTGCTCACTCTTGAAGGCTGTGAACTTTCTAGGTTGTTTGTGGCTTTGTAATGATATAAGGTCATATCTCTAACCTGGGTCACCACTGAGGCCACATGGGAAGTGCTGATGTCATGATGCTTGTATTATAGTGCTATGACATTAGCGTGCCCCAGGGACCCGTGCAGAGGCCAGAAGACAACCAATGAGGACCCTAAAAGAATGATGGAAAGCTCAGAAGATGTGTATTTATTATGCTTCTGCACCTCTCCTTGTTATACTCTGGGGTCTGAAGAGACCCTACAGTATAACAATAGCACTTCCGATTCAGTCCAAACTTGAAACAGATGAATTTTTGATTATTCGCAAAACAAATTCTGCAAGGTTTCCCCTTATTCCTTTTGCCTCTCTTGGGCCTCCTTGTGGCATCTGGCACTCTCTTGGTCTCCTTGGTGATACCATGCTCCTGGGGTCACAGGTGAGGCTTGTGATTGGACCTAAGTGGTGATATGGGCATGCTGAGCCTCATGACATCACCGCTGTGGCCTAATCACAGGCCTCTGTGTTGTTTCAGGACGCGTGAGGTCAAGAAGAGAGCGCTGAAGGCTGCAAGTAGGCCCAAAAGAGATGAGGGAAGGGGACTATTAATATTTTTTCATTTTTACACTTCTCCTGGGACTCCAACTATTCTGTCTGAAAAGACCCCAGCGTATAATAATTTACCACATTGCATGTCGTGGTCACCATTTTAGTTCATCTGAGACTAATTCCCAATTGTTCAGTTTTGTTAAAAAGCGAAGAATTTGGGAAATTCAGGTCAAACCCTGAATTATCAGGCTAGTTTTAGTAGCAGAAGCCGAGCACAGCAAGTCTCAATGCCTTGAATGTTGATGAGTAAATCTGCCCCAATCAAGTACATGAGTTCCCAGTATGGAAAAAGAAGATGTGCACTTCTTTCTCGAATGGTCTAGAGCAGAGTTTCCCAAACTGTGCTCCACGGAGCACCAAGTGCTCTGCGAACCATCTAGAGGTGCTCCGCGATATGGCGATAATAAACGGCTAACAATAAAAAAGTAGATAAATGTGAAGGGTTTCAAAATTAAAATACTGGTTCACATGCACTCCTAATATTCTACTGGCGCGCAGCGCCGCACCTCCCTTGAGGCGACCTGAAGCAACCGCTTCAGGTGGCGCTATGCCAGGGCCCTGGGGAGGGCGGCATTTTTGCTTACAAGTTGTCCTGGCACTACAGTCTGTTCAGTGAATATACGAGGACAGTGGATTAACGTTTCATGGTCCGACAGCACTTCCAAACTGGTCTCAGACCGCCCTTTCTGGCTTAATACGCCAGTCTCATATATTCGTCGAACAAACTGTACCTATGGACAGAAGTGCTTTAGTCATCTTTCACGCTCCTATTGTGCGGTCACTCAATCCTTGCTGTGTCAGTTTAGTTTGCGCAGTATTTACAGTTTGTCAGGGTGGTGGTCTCAATGGGACCACTTAAGATTATTGGATGGATTCCAAATTACGTCAAACCTCGAGGTTCGCAATGACGCAATCAACACAGAAACAAGATGAATCTGAGCTAAAGCATAAGGTTTATTGAACAAATCATCTCCTCTTATACCCAAAGAAGTGGGCGTACATACAGGGTGTATTATAGAGTAATCATTAACTCGGTAGGCGCATATGGGTGTGTCATTGAGTAATCATTAACCGTTAGGATTCAGCAATTTCTATACATGAGTATTACAAGACTATCCCACCCCTAATTATGAATATTCTAACTGTTCTGACATCTGATGATGAGGTTAACTCAGTGCGCATTACGTAGTGTATGTTTTAGTCACCTTACCGCATGGCATAACAAAGTCTATTTTGACATGGGTTTTTCCATTAGTCTCATCTTAAACTATTTTAATAACCATCTTATCACTTTATTCCAGCCACTTTATTACTCTGTTTATTATGGGGTGCGGCATTATGTCTGCAAATATTCTGATTAATATGGAATATGGGTCAAGCTGACCTGGAGAGGCATGGTACAAGCTTAAGTTATTGTAAGAATGTATACACATATAGGGAATATATATGAACGTATTGATTTCCCTATCAATCCCTCCTTTTGAGAACAGATATGAGACCTCCCTCATCCACAAGTACTTCAATAGCAAGAAGCTATTGTCGGGCCTTCCCGAATTCCCTGAAGGTATGGGAAGGATCATATCTCATTCTCACTTATAGCATTTCACATTTAATCGTCATTGCAGGGCTTTGATTCCAAACACATAGTTGTATCAGTCAATCTATGAAAAAGTCCTTGATTGCAGGAAATTCAGCAGTATCCACAGGTAACAAGTATTTCCGCTACGACTGCAACCGAGACAAAAAGGCTGGACATTAGGCCACTCCATTTTCCAAACCAGGTTTGCAGCCAATCAGTAAAAGGGTTGTCAATGCCTGAGTTTTCAGCCATCTCTTCAGACAGGGATATAAGACCCTCTAGCGCTCTAGTGACACTTCCACCAGGGGCTGTATTATTCTGGATAAAAGTACAACCATTAATGTCAATAATTTTGCAAACCCCTCCTTTTCCTACTAATAACTTCTCTAAAACTACTCTATTCCTCCATGTTATCAAAGAAATTAGACCAAATTGTTCAGCTATTTCCTCTATAAATCTAGGCTGATTGTAGAAAATATCATTTATAAGCCGTATGGCCATCACAGTGTCATTTTGGGTTATCAGCCCGTCGGTCGTCTCCCCTTTTTGGAGCAAAGTTACCAGAATCATCAGAAACAGGATCATTCTTTTGCCACAGGGCTTTATAGTGGCTTGCATGAATCCAAATGGCCTTCCCCTCAAGTGGTGGTAGTAAAGAGGACTTGGAAAGGACCATCAAACCTGGAATAGAATCATAAGCTTGTTTATGCACAAGGGAGAGTCTCTTTTGGAGGCTCTGGACATAACTGATGAAATTGTCACAGTGTATAGGCTTAGCCTAGTGTCTGTGGGAAATACAAGCCTAGCCTTGATGCTGACCTAAATAAATCCTTTTATAGGAGACTATTTATTTATTTATTTATTTTCCATTGGCGTGTACCTTATAGAAAATGAACCCAATGGCAAGCACTCTGTGCAGGGTTTCCCTAATTTCTGACTTGCTTTCTGACTTTTTAAGCTTTAGAGCAGGGGTAGGGAACGTACGGCTCTCCAGCTGTTGCAAAACTACAACTCCCAGCATGCATACTGGCTCTGCTGTTCTGGGAACTCCCATGGAAGTGAATGGAGCATGCTGGGAGTTGTAGTTTCACAGCAGCTGGAGAGCCAAAGGTTCCCTACCCCTGCTTTAGAGTATCATTCAATATCTCCACTTTTTCCCTAGTTTGTGGATGAAAGGATGTATGCAATGCTTGTGTGACCCCCAACATTTGCATATTGTTTTGCATTACCTCTCCTGTAAAACAGATACCTCTGTCACATTTTATGGCTTCAGATCCACACCTACAGAAAACCTCCAATATCAGTTTCTTTGCAGGGGCTCTTGCAATGGCTTTTGGCATTGGTGGCCGGACGTCTTCCCCTGCGAAAAGATCAACACACACAAAAATATACTCATACGTGCCTACCTTAGGTAGTTGTATGAAGTCCATCTGCAGTCATTGAAATGGGTAGAGGGTTTTTGGTGCATGTATCTGGGGCACCTTAACTACCCCACCTGGATTGTGTTGTATACATGTGTGTATATGTCATCCATGCTTTGTGTAAATATGTTGGCAACCACTGGAAACCGTGTGAAACATTGCTTATCCACCAAAACACAAATAGCATTCTTAGACAGGTGGGTCGTACCGTGAACAGCTACAAGGACCTTGGCAGGCATACCCGCAATCCCACCTTCCACAGACCTTCATTGTCCTGAGCTCCAGCCTTTGACCAGACCTTTCATCTCTTCCCCGGTGTTTTCCAAGTTAGAGCCTGTAAAGGTACTTATGTCCATCTGGTTTCACTCAGTACTCACCATGATCAGCGGAGGTGTTCCTGGGGTGTCTTTTCACCTTGGTTTCCTTGCCGCTTTTGTTTGCACCTTGTCTCTGCCTCATTGGTGGCTTTGTGTGTGTCTTTACCTTTTCTTACAGCTACTTCTTTTAGAAGCATCAGGGCTTCCATCAACTGTTTAATGAGACTCCCATGTTTAATCCGGGTACCTGCTGTTGTAATTAAATCTCTTGCCCTCCATGTGGGACCATAGTCATGGGCAACTCTAAAATCATACCTGAAGTCAGTGTATATGTTGTACTGTTTACCTTCTGACCCTCTAAGCAATTCAATGAACGCCATCAGCTCCATCTCCTGTGCAGACACATGAGGAGGGAGTGGTTCTGCTTTTACTACCTCATGTTGTGTGATCTCTGTATACCCAGTGTAGAACCGTCCATCATCACCAATGCTTCTTGCACCATCTACAAAAAAAACTCAACATCTGAATTAATGAAAGATACATTAAAAACATGTGAAAAACCTAATTTTCCCTGAGCCACGGGCTATAAAATCAACAAATGAAGAAAAATAATGATTTTCCTTGTCCCATTTCCCCCCTTTTTGAATCCATTGCACCGATAGGAATTAGAGCAGCTGGATTCAAAAGAAATGTACTGTATCTCTTTCAGGTTACAAGATTTTGTAGGCTTTATTGCACCAGAAGGAATTAATTCTGTGATATATATCTCTATATTGTTGGAGGTTACTCCACTATAAGGGACTTTGCTCCTAGCTTTACCACCGGAGAAACTGGCATATGCCCAATATCAATATCAGGGACTTTGACCACAGGGACTTACTGTAATGCTGGATTGTCAGGTGGGGCTGTACACACTGTATACATCTGTATACCCTGTACTGTAGCAGTATATCTACTCTTAATAAATTAACAGGTGACATATCACTGACTATAGTCTATCAATCTGGTCATACACATATGGGCAATTACAATTTGTGGTACATTGATACAGGATCCTATTGTGAGTTCTAGGATGAGACACCTTCCCCCGAACTTTACCTTTATGTGGGGACCTACAGTAACGCTTGGTGTGTCCCATCTTCTCACAGTTATAATACTCAAGACACCTACATGATTTCCTGGCTGGGTTGTATTCCAGGAATTGTAGATTCTCCCATTTTCTCTATTGTGTCCATAACTGATTGCATTATAGATTCACCAATTTTTTCCCTTTAAGATGGACTCTAGATCTGTCCATGTAAATGTTGTTCACCCACAATCTGTCTATAGAAGCCGCCCATTACAAATCAAATGAGTCTGGGACATTCTTGAGTAGCACCCTTTTATCTTTTAGACCCCATGGTTTATAATGAGATAACAGTCATTGGTGCTTTGTGAAATCTAAGGGGTGAATGATGTTATACCTCTATAGTCTGAAGATAGGAAGGGTGATTATCCTCTTCCTCTTCCAATGTAATTAAACTTTCCTCTTGCTCTAGCGCAGAGGTACTAGGTTCAGGTTCATATGCCCTAGTCTAGATGCAAACATTATGATATAGTCCCTTTCCTTTGTGTGATCTTGGTTCCTCCCCCCCCCCCCTCCCTTTTTTGGCAAAACATTATTTACACCAGTCATGGTTTTTCTGTCCATACACACAAGTCCATCCTCCTGGTCCTGTTGCAACAGGAGACATGAGATGGGGTTGAGCTGGTGGAGGAACTTTACATTTACTACTTTTCTCATATATTACACCTTTCCAAGTCTTATTCACAATCCAACTACTTTCTTGTTTCATATCTTTCATTACCTCAAACCAAACTTCCTTTTCTGACCAACTTATTGTCATTAACCCATTAATCAGCACTGAGGCTGATTGCCAGCTCACTAATGGATCACTTCACATTTCTAGAACTTTCAATAACTTAATAACTTACTTGAATCTTTCTTTCATAACAACTTTGCATGTACACATAACACTATCTCACAAGCATCACAAGCCTTAACCCCTTCAGGTTCCTACTGGCTAGGTACATTTCCCATGTTTGCACTTTCCTCTATGCCCACCTCTGGTTGACATATAAACCTCTGTGTCTCTCAGTACTGTACACCACTACCGTACTCTATAAGATGCCACAGATACTGTACCCTCCTGATCTAACTCCCACTCCAGGCATTTTCTCCCACCCAGTAGCTCACAAAGTGCTTGCTGGGCCCAAGAACAGTTCAGCGACCCTTTTTGGCCAATTATGACTTCCTAAATTTCAGTCACCTTCCAGTCGCTAATCACTGCCCGAGGAGCTAGATACGGTACAGATATCAGGCTACTTTTTGCATAACAATAGATTCTATATATCAACCAGAGGGTGAAGCAAACTAATGCTAAACAAAACAAGAACAACCTAAACCCTTTCAAATTCTCCTGAAATCATGTGAGATAGCGTTGTGCATACTACAAGACAAACAATGACAAACATAAGACAAACATAAGACAAGACTTATCCTCTGAGTAAGGGCGTCTCTCTTTGGTTACCAGACAGAATTACAGAGGATCTATCAGTCATTTGATGTACTTTGTACACCATATCTCTAATTGTTCCCAAGAGGAGGTATCTGGCATGTATGATCACCCATCAGGGGCGCTCTTTCCCAGACCCACCGGACACACCAGTCTGATCCCGGGAAAAGAGTTGGTATTTACGGCAGATCCCAACAGACCATTCCATACCCTCTAGGTATTAGGTAGACTCATACATTCACACAGCCGTTACACGTTAGACATAACAAAACAGTAATACATAGAAATATCCAATCCAATATACCATTAAGTATCAAGAATGATATTCTACGGTTCTTTGCCAAATAATTTGAGCTGGAATTACAAAAAGACAGACTATAGCATACCTTCAGATACAGTCCCAGAGTTAGAAGACCCCCGGAAACACAGAGATATTGTAAGTAAGAAGCAATGGTTCTTACCTCACCGGTGATTGTCTGTGTGTCCTTTGATCCTTAAATCTGTTATTGCCGGGTCTCAAGATATTGAGGTCTTTTGCCTTTGACAGCCCCACGTTGGGCGCCATTTACTGTCAGGGTGGTGGTCTCAATGGGACCACTTAAGTATATTGGATGGATTCCAAATTACATCAAACCTCGAGGTTCGCAATGATGCAATCAACACAGAAACAAGATGAATCTGAGCTAAAGCAC
This sequence comes from Leptodactylus fuscus, assembly GCF_031893055.1. NCBI lineage: Eukaryota > Metazoa > Chordata > Amphibia > Anura > Leptodactylidae > Leptodactylus > Leptodactylus fuscus. The sequence continues at coordinate 148,950,909 of NC_134270.1, read as the reverse complement.
AAAGTTTATTGAACAAATCATCTCTTCTTATACCCAAAGAAGTGGGCGTACATACAGGGTGTATTATAGAGTAATCATTAACTCGGTAGGCGTATATGGGTGTGTCATTGAGTAATCATTACCCGTTAGGATTCAGCAATTTCTATACATGAGTATTGCAAGAATATCCCACCCCTAATTATGAATATTCTAACTGTTCTGACATCTGATGATGAGGTTAACTCAGTGCACCTTACGTAGTGTATGTTTTAGTCACCTTACCGCGTGGCATAACAAAGTCTCTTTTGCCATGGGTTTTTCCATTAGTCTCATCTTAAGCTATTTTAATATCCATCTTATCACTTTATTGCAGCCACTTTATTACTCTGTTTATTATGGGGTGCGGCATTATTTCTGAAAATATTCTGATTAATATGGAATATGGGTGAAGCTGACCTGGAGAGGCATGGTACAAGCTTAAGTTATTGTAAGAATGTATACACATATAGGGAATATATATGAACGTATTGATTTCCCAATCAGTTATTCGCCATGTGTTATTCAAAAAACATTCCTAATTTGATTGTTCAGCAATGGAGCACAAAAAATTGGAAAAAGAACCACAGCCAAATAAAAAAAATGAAAAATAATCACAATGTTCAGCAATGGATGACTGGTTGAAGACTGTATCCTTCAGAAAAGTAGATAATACCAATGATACAGACCCTTCAGTAGGAGCAGTGGCTTCAATATCAAACAGGTATGTTCAAATATTATGTAAAAAGTTAAAATATGGATGTTGTGATTATCCAGAACCAGATTTGAGTGATACGACTTTTCAATTCCAGTGTTGAAGAGATTACTGATGCTGAAAGAATTCGACAGGCTGAAGGGTTTGTGGAAGAGTTAGTGGCGCCAAATACATCAGAAGTGTTCAACAAACAAAAATGTAATATCTAATATCAATTCGTTAGAAATCCCCCCCCCCCTTGTTAATATCGTTAGTTATCTTTGGCACCTATGTACGCTTTAGGTAAAATATGTTAAGTGCTCCCTACAGAATTTCTGTCCTGAATAGTGCTCCTCGACTCAAAAAGTTTGGGAAACACTGGTCTAGAGCAATTGTGTTACATAACTATTAATAAACAACATTTCTTCTTCTCGCCTCACATTTAGTTTATCAACAATTATTAAAAAATACATATTTAACGCCGTGAAGAGGTATCAAAGCCGCCAGTGCTTCTCACTACCATAGGGGGCAGAAGATCTAGCGTGGTCACCTGAGGTAACGTGCCCATTGCTAGACACACGCTCAGATTCACTTAAAGTCTTATAAGAATATCTTATATTTTACTGAATCTAAAGGACTCCCTGATGATGTTTTACATTGGAAAACTCTCGAGGGTGATATTTTTTTTCTACACAATAAAAGGCACTCGGGGATTTCCATGATCTCACCGCACCAACGATCATTATCGGCAACTACAAATGTAGCATGGATTCAGGGCAAAACTTATTCTAATCCTGAGAAGTAAATGGAGTGTACATAAGGAAGAGATTGAGATAAATAATACATATAGGAGTCAGTAAATTGACATAGCAGGCTCTAAACAAAAGCAGAACGTGCTAATGGCGAACAACAAAGGTATACGTGAAATGATAACCAAATGTGAGCCAACGTGTTTTCTCACTATTTGGGTCATTTTATAGTGAAATTGATGCCTTTGAACACTAAATATAAGCTAAAAATCACAACCAGTTGAAACCAAGAAGGTAGATATTTATATTCTATCCAGGCCATATGTAAAATGAACCTTTCAGTTTTCTATAGACTTGTCCATCCATAACTTGGCTCAAATTTTGGATTCCAAAATTCCACCTCCCCCAAGTATATTAAACTGCTATTACTGCAATACAGGGATATTCAGCTTACTTATGTATAGTGCTCTTGTAGATTTGCAAAAAGCAACATTTGGTATCTTATGCAAATGAGGCAGTTGGTGCACTGGGGGCGGGCCTTCAGCTCTGCTCTTGCTGCTCAAGTAAGATGGATGATGTCATAGCAGTGGGAGGATCAACTCTTACTGCATAGGGTAGCACAGGCAAGAAATAGTATATAAATGGAAATGAGGAGAAACCTGCAAATAACACCATGTATCTGCTATAGTGTCCCCCTATATATAGAGAGAGGAATAATATGTATAATGACACAAATATAGTGCAAATACAGATGTAACAGAGATAACCTGAACGTCGGCTGGCGGTAAATAACACATTTGCAAATTAAAGAACTGCGGTGAAAAGTAATGTGGATGTTTTAGGTAAACTGCAAAGCCCTAGAAGGTAACTTAAGGTGTCTGTATCCTACAGAGGTTGCATTCACATTTGCACGGTGTTACTATCAGTTTCCCTCCTGCATGGTTCACTATGGGATCGGTTCTGGCACAAGATGCACTAGTTCTGGCTCTGTATAGCGTCGGATGGAAAAAACACTACCTGCAGAGTTTTTCCATCCGGCTCCCATAAAATTCCTGCAATGCTGAATGCTGCCTAAAGATGGATGTGGCAGCACCTGGGGTTCTGCAGAGGAGGCGCCCAAACTGCTTCCTCCACAGAGCTGCTTTTACATTAGTGAAGCTGGCAATTGCTGGCTTCACTAGTGTACCCAAACAGAATGGTGTGCTTAAATGGGACTGCATGTTAGAGGAGAGGAGTGGTGTGCTTACATGGGACTGCTTGATGGGGAGAGTAGTGGTATGCTTACATGGGACTGCATGATAGATAAGCGAGAATAGTGGTATGCTTACATGGGACTGCATGATAGATAAGGGAGAGTAGTGGTGTGCTTACATGGGACTGCTTGATGAGGAGAGGATTTTTGTGCTTACATGGGACTGCATGATAATTAAGGGAGAGGAGTGGTTTGCTTACATGGGACTGCATGATAAATAAGGAAGAGGAATGGTGTGCCTATAAGGGACTGCATGATGGAAGCAGTAATGGGGAGAGGAGTGATACTTTTACATGGGACTGCATGATGGAAGGGGCACTGGGGAGAGGAGTGATACTTTTACATGGGACTGCCTGATAGAAAGAGGGAAATAAGTGGTGTGCTTACATGGGACTGTGTGACAGAAGGGGCACTTGGGAGAAGAGTGATGCTTTTACATGGGACTGCATGGTGCAAAGGCCAAAGGAGACAGTAGTGATGCTAATACATGGGACTGTGCGATAGAAGGGGCCGTGGAGAGAAGAGTGATGCTTTTACATGGGACTGCACGATGGAAAGTCAAAGGGGGGAGGAGTGATGCTTTTAGGCTGAGTCCCCATGTTGCACAAACGCAGCTTTTTTGTTGCAGATTTTGCTGCATTTTTTTCACCCAAACCAAGAATGACTACAAAAGGAATGTAAATATAAAAAACAAGAAAACTTGGTAGTCTTCAGTAGTTGATACCTTTTTAATGGCTAACTCATAATGATGACAAATTACTGACGTTTCGGAACGCTTCGGCTCCTTTATACATAAAGGATAAAGGAGCCGAAGCGTTCCGAAACGTCAGTAATTTGTCATCATTATGAGTTAGCCATTAAAAAGGTATCAACTACTGAAGACTACCAAGTTTTCTTGTTTTTTATATTTCCAACCCACTGGCTAACACGGTACAAGAACGAACATTTTCCTTATACAAAAGGAATGGAAAATATACAGGAAGCTCTCATATTTCTCCCATCTGCTTCGACTCAAAAAACTGCAGCAAAGTCTGCAAAAAAAATTTCTGCATTTCGGCAATTTTAGGCCTCAGCTGTACATGGGATTGCATGATAGAAGGGGCAGTGGGGAGAGGAGTGATGTTTTTTTGTTTTACATGGGACTGAATAGGTTGTAGGGTAGGGGTTGAGAACCTATGGCTCGCGAGCCAGATGTGGCTCTTTTGATGGCTGCATCTGGCTTGCAGACAGGGGTGAAACTATCACAAGCACTATTATACTCGGGGGTCTTTTCGGACCCCCGAGTATAAAGATTGAAGGCCCAGGAGAGGTAAGGGAACATAAAAAACAGTGTTACTTATGGGCCTACTTGCGTGACATCCTAGATGTCACATTACCGGGGCCTGCAACCAGCAGGTCCTCCATCCAGTAGCTCCATTCTATTCTGTTCACTAGTGAGGTGACTAGATTAGAGTTGCGGGAGGGAGGACCAAACAGGAGCAACCCCCTAGCGGCAGCAGAGATCGGTAACCAGTGGTGTAACAAGTGTCTAGTGGGCCCGGGTGCAAACTTTTGTCCATGCCCCCTCCCCACTGTTTGCCCCCACACAGTATTATATGCCCAGAAATGGCCCCCCACACAGTATTGTATGCCCAGCGTTGTCCCATACAGTATTATATGCCCAGCAGTGTTCCCCCCTATGTAGTATTACATGTCCAGCAGTGCCCCCCCCCACAGTATTATATGCCCAGAAGTGCCCCCCACAGAATTACATTCCCAGCAGTGTTTCCCCCTACACAGTATTACATGTCCAGCAGTGTCTCCTCAGACCCCAGAGTATAATAATCGTAGGCACAGGGAAGGTGAATAAAAATAATAAACACTAATATTCACCTTGCCTCACCTTTCCTGGGCATCCTGGCTCCAGCTGTCTTCAGCATCTTCGGCCATCTTACTGACGTCTCAGATTGATCCTCAGTGGTCACATGGGGGTGCACTAACTGCATTACGCCACTGCACCCCATGTGACAGCTGAGGCCTAATGACAGGCCTCAGTCACATTATGGAAGATTGGCATGCTGGGCCTCTTTTCATTTATAATATGTATAGCGGTCGGGGAACCAGGCTTTCCCCAACCCCTGTCATAGTCATACCAGGCCCTGGTCATCTCCAGCTGGCCGCAGGCCCTGTACCTTGCCTGGTCTGGTCGCACTGTCGGTAACCATACCTACTACTTTCATACTTGAGGGCACTTGTTCAGGTTGCATGGACGACTGCCGATCCCTGACAACACTTAGTGTAACGTATCAGGACTTGGGGACAGCGGCAGGAGATGAATGTTCCTCAAGCTGCTGTTAATTATGTGCAGTGACACTAATGGGGGATTATACTGCGGGGGAGACCTAGGAGGATACTGTGAGAAGGCACAATAATGGGACATTATACTGTGTGGGGGCACTCTTTTACTATTAGGGCTCCCCTACAGTATAATGCTTCTTAATGTTCTCATCCACAGTGTAATACCATGTTAGTTCCCCCCAAGCAGTATAACGCCACATTAGTCATCCCCCACAGGGTGTAATGCAACTTTAATTGCCCCCCTACTTAATTTTTCTTGTCTATACCTGGGGTGTGTCTTTTACTCTTGTTTTTTCAATTCAAAGTTTTATTGCAAATTTTAAATACAACAAGGTCTGAAATAGACCAAAAAAAAACACAAAAAAGAGGAGAAGGGCCCGGGTAGGGAACAGACGAAAGACAAACCAACTAGGGAGGGGTCCACACCTGGAGGGCCACGAGTCCGATACCGGGGAGCATAAGGCAACAAAACTGTGGGAGCAAGGATGCACCTGCCTCGGCAACCACCACCAGAGTACGACTCACAGGCCTAGGAGGGAGGTTCAGAGCCCAGGAGCGTCCGATACTCCCCAGAGCATTGGACATTAAACCAATAGAACCAGGTCTTAGTGTAGGCTTCAGTCGTGCCATGCAGGAAAGAGGGGAGATTATCCATACGCATGATCTCATTGACCTTCAAAATCCAGTCTTATACTTTTTTTTATCTGAAAAATACCATAAATACTGGTGTTCAGCTCTGACTTTTAATTGATGGTAGAACCCAGTCACCATACCTTTACAAAAAGTAGTTGTGTACCCCTGCTCTATTGGCCTCAGCAGCCCATCATGCCTTGTGGACTGTCATGGTAAAAACTGATGACAACTTATGGTTTTGGAGTAGAAATTTGTGAAAAAGCCTGATCGCATCTGACACATTTTCGCATCAGTTTTGGCATTAGTTGTAATGACAAAGGACACAAAACTGATGCAATTGATATATGTGAACGTACCCTGAGCTTGTAATTTTTTTTTTCATAGGTTTTAACACTCAGACACTTGCCATGGCAAATGGAGCACGGCACCCAAAGATTAACCACGATGCAAAAATGCCCCAAAAGCCACAATGGACTCCTTTTATGTTACCATACGGCCACTGTCTGATGGTACCTGTAGGTTTATAGACATTAGACAGTGGGCTGAGTGGTGAGTGGTGGGGCAGGGGTGACACTAGTAGCAGCATTGTCTTTCAACCCCTCTGTTCACAGTCCCCCCCCCCTCCCCCCTCCGGGACTACCCGAAGGCTTTGTTCTGTTCTCTCTCTGTTGTGTAGGTGTCATGTTTGTTTATTTTTTTTGTCATGCACTGTATGCCTTTATGTTCACAGGGCATATGCTCGCCCTGTTGCTTGTGACTGTCTGTTTTATTTTCTCCTTGCAAAATCTTTAATAAAAACTTTGAGTTGAAAATAATAAGCTGACTGAGGCGCAATTTTACCAGCAATCGCAGGGACCTGGAGCAGGCTCCAGGGCCTGCGTCCAGTTTCTATGGCAGCCGGGAGCTTTGTGAAGGCTCTCCGGCCTGTCATTCAGTACTTTCTATTGCAGGCTACAATAGAAATGCCAGATTTTTGCAATGCATTAGCATTGTACTGCATTGCATTAGTGATCAGACCTCCTGGGGTTCAAGATCCCTAAGGTGTCTAATAAATGCAAAAAATATAAAAAGTACAAAAAAAATAAATAAAAAGTATTAAAATTCAAATCACCCCCTTTCCCTAGAACACATATAAAAGTACTTAAATACTGTGAAACACCTACACATTAGGTATCCCTGTGTCTGAAAACGCCCGCTGTACAAATCTATAAAAATATATTTCCTATATAGTAAATGCCGTAGCGAGAAAAAAAGTCAAAACTGCCAAACTCACATCCACCATTTTCCATCAACAAACTTTATTTAGGGGGCATTCACACAGAGTAATGTGGCGCTGATTCTGTCACGATAACTTGCGGCAGAATCAGCGCTGATAAAAAGACTCCCATTGACTTCAATAGGTTCCGTTTAACGCGCGAAACTCATTGAAGTCAATGGGAGTCTTTTTATCAGCACTGATTCTGCCGCGAGTTATCGTGACAGAATCAGCACCACATTACTCCATGTGAATGTCCCCTTAGTAATTCACAAGGTAAACATTAAAAAAATGATCAGTTTTTTTTAGCAAAAAAACTGATGCAAATGGATAAACATCCATTATCGGATCAGTTTTTTGATGCATGAATTGACATCAATTTGCATCAGTTTTTTTTATTAAAATAACAGATCCGTTTAATTGATCAGTTAGGGCGGGTTCACATCTGTGCCCGGTCTCCGCTTTAGCCAATCCAGTGGGTTTCAATCTTCTGCCCCGAGAAACTGGACAGGGGCGGAAACCCGGAGATCAGTTTTCAAACACATTCACTTGAATGGGTTTGCAAATTGACCACCCATGTACGTCTTCTGCCTCTCCACAGTGAAACAGTTTTTTTTTGTTTTTTTTTAACCAGACACAAAGTCCTGCATGTCCGACTTTGTGTCCGATTAAAAAAAAAGGTTTCGCCGCAGAGAGGCAGAAGATGCACATTGGTGGTCACTTTGCAAACCCATTCAAGCGAATGGGTTTGAAAAATGACCGCCGGGTTTCTGTCCCCTATTCAGTTTCTCGGGGCAGGATTGGCTAAAGTGGAGACCCAGTCTCTGGTTTAGCCAATCCAGCTGGTTTCAGTCTTTTGTCTCGCGAAACTGGACAGGAGATGGAAATGGGTTTGCAAAGGTGACCGCCCATGTGTGTCTTCTGCCTGTCCACAGGGAAAGCGTTTTTTTTAACCAGACACAAAGTCCTGCATGTCCGGCTAAAAAAAAGGTTTTCCTTCAGACAGGCAGAATATGCACATGGGTGGTCACCTTTGCAAACCCATTCAAAGTGAATGAGTTTGAAAGCTGACCACCATGTTTCCATCCCCTGTCCAGTTTCGCAAGGCAGAAGAAGGAAGCCTGACAGATTGGCTAAACCAGAGACCAGGCACAGATGTGAACCCGCCCTTACACAGCAGGTCGGTAAATTTGGTGATACCAAATATGTTACTTTATAAAAATCATATGAAATACAATTTTTTTTTTCCCCAAAATTAGAAATGGGCAAATTGTGCCCCTAAATCTGTCTCCCATTGTTTCCAGGAGAGGCAGAGATCAATGCAGGATGCTGATAAATAAGCACCTTTCTCATGTTTGCTGCAGATTCCATGACTGATTCAGCCTGAGAACCCACGGCATAAGAGAAGTAGCTGACTAGACCAATTCATTCTGCTATGGGAAGCTGGAGGGGTGGAAGGGGTGAGGAATTTGAGGCAGAAGTCCACTTCAAATTTCTCGTACATTTCTGCCATATGAAAAGGCCTTAAGTTATAATGCACTTGGAAATGGCTAGTCAGGAGATCAAAGTTATAAAATTCCTTGGTAGAGAGCTCCCATAGAGAAGGCAGGGAAGGTTTATAACCGTCCATGACTTCCAAGTCGCTTTGTACACAGCGCTCAATGAGATTTGTATACACAGCTATGAGATCCGCTATGGTGCGGCTGCCCTCTGACCCGGCGGTCACATGACTCGCCGAGATCGGAAGCTGTTAGATAAACTCTATAGTTATAGGCAGGAGGCCTCCTGCAACTGGGACTAAATATATCAGCCCAGTTACAGGGGAAATCTGCCCCCCCACACACCAAAAAACAGTGATCAGATACCTCCAAAAGGTCTATTTTAACCTGATGGGGACTCAATGTAAAAGAATAAATAACTGAAATGAACAGAAAAGTAAAAAAAAAAAAAAAAAAAAGTAAAATAATTTTTAAAAAATAAATAAAATAATACGCCAATAAAACGCCCTTATCATAGGTTTTAGCCCCACCCCCGACGACACGATACAAAATAAAAATCACCTTTACGGAGAGTAAAAACTATTTTATAAAAATTGTTAGTAGCACTTTGTGCATTAGTTTTAAAAAAAATTCAAAGTGAAAAACAGACACATTTTCCCTCCTCTTGTTTATATTTTCCCGGATATAAAAAAAACAAACATGCAAAAACAACATAAAAATAAAGCCCTAGCTGTCATAGAAAAAAAAAATTGAATAACACAAATGATAAAAATGTTATATCCTTCAAAACCGCACATTCAAAAACCTCGAAAATGTGTGCGGTCCTGAACTAAAAATTGGCCCGGTATAGAAGTGGTTAAATTAAACTGTCATTCCTCCAATTAACCCAAAAAAGACCAATTGTAGCAGCATTTTTATTGTCTATTTCTGGCTGTTCATCTGTGCAGACATTTTCCTGCTGTTTTTTCATGCTAATAACAGTAGATGGTGGTAGAATGCCTCGAATCCTTATAGAACCAAGTAATATTACTAGAAAGTATAAACCACGACAAAGACTGGATCTGATAATAAATGGTATTCGTGAATCTGTACATTACTTAGACATATACAGTATATAATATCCACTTCACATTAGACACGGGATGACGGCATAATTTATGAGATTAGATACATTTCACAGGTTTCTTAGTCTCATACACAATGGCGCAGGTTTACTATTGAGGATATGACTAGGCACTGGCGTAAACATGACGCATCCTTGGCACAGTGTGTTGCAATGTGACAAATAATTTGGGCTAGAATTTTTTGACATGTGGGTGTGGTTTGTCGGGAAAAGATAGAATAGCTTAACCCCTTAAAGGGGTTGTCCCATCACAAGGATCCTATCTATACTGCTTGTTAATGTGGATGTAAGACTTTTCCTAAATACATTGCTTCAGCAAAACTGCTTTGTTTGTCCACTATCTTACTTTATTCAATTTTTTGTGGCCACAGCCCTGACCTAGCTGCTCCTGAGTCAAATGATGTATCTGCTGCTCTCAGGGGGGAGGGAGGAGGGGCTAAGTGCAGGGAGCGAGCCTGTGTATCTAGCTAATCCTGTGTCTACACCATGTGACCTAGCTTCCTGCTATCAGATAGGGGAGAGGAGCTGCTTTCATTTCTTCTGTTCTCCCAGTTATCAGGCTAGCTAATTCAAATGTGTTCATTATGGCAGAGACAGGCAGTCTCTGTATGTAACACACAATGGAGTTGCTGCTGCCTGTACTTCATAGTTCAATGTGGGTGGGCGGAGCTACATGTGAATTTGGGGGTGGGGTTAAACGGCAGGTTGCCTGTGAAACCCCGCCCACCAAATGATGCAAGAAACCAGGAAGAAAGAAGATTTTACAAGAGTGAAGACTGGTGAGTATGTGAGGTGGGAATACCCCTTTAATGACCGGCCCATAGTAAAATTACGTCGGCACTGACAGATCCTTCCTGACTGCCCTATTGTAAAATTACGTCAGGCAGTCAGGGAAGGTTTCCCTATCAGTGCCGACGTAATTAGAGTGGGTGTTAGCTGTATCTGACAGCTAACACCTACTCCTTAACCCCCCATCAGAGCTCAGTTCCGATGATTGCTGTCCCCTCCAGCACCCCCGCGGCGTGATTGGGGGGTGCCGGTGTTTCTAAAATGCAGCCTGGGGTCTGGCCAGTGACTCCAGGCTGCTACAAACCTGGTTGATCCTACCGGGTAATGAGGACGTCAGCCGCAGTTTTATCAAAGCTTAACTAATTCAAGTGTCCTAAAAGGACACATGAAAAAGTAAAAAAAAAGTGAAAAATAAAAAAAGTTTATGAAAAAAATGAATAAAGTTATAAAGCCCACAAAATTCCCTTTTCCCGTACGTCCTACGGCAGCACAATTACACAAGGGATTTCGTCCCCTAGGTACAACCAGAGAGACAGGTTAGTTAGCAATCGTGAACAACCAATTAAACAATTAACAAGGACCCCTCCCATAAAGGTAAGGAAGTCGGCTGGCCCAATTGTGTTCTTTTTTCTCTCTAGGTGCCTGAAGAGACAGGATGTGTTAAGGACTTTTCGGCAGTTGCTGGGCTTTCCGGGCTGTATACAGGGCTGGGTCCCTGTCCCTCAGTTCCGAAGGTGTTCCAAGATGATGCCGATTGTTTCTATTTGGACTTGCCTTGGTTCACATGTGGGTGGAATTACATGGTCAGGAATTCCCCACTAAACATGGATGGTAGCACATGGAGGCGCTTCAGTTTCTCCCTGAAGTATGCGCGCCTAGCCCAGCAATCCATTACAAATGGCGCACTGAAAATGGCGCGCGTGCTCGAGAAATGAGGCATGTTGTTCCAGGACTGGCATCAAAGCTGCAGCCACCATAAGGAATGGAGCCAGTATCCGGCAACATGGCACACTTTGCCTCCTGCTCAGCCCTCTGCTTGATGAGGTAAGTAAGGCTGAATGTTCTGAGCAGCTCCATGTTGTCTATCCTGGTGTTCAGCTCTGCACTGGTTTTATTATACACTGTAACCCTTCACATGCCAGTAGCCGGCAATATGGGGATCACCTCCTGCTCAGCCCTCGGCTTACTGTGGTAAGTATGGCTGAATGTTCTGAGCTGCTCCATGTTGTTTGCCCTGCTGTGTTTAGCTCTGCATTGGTTCCAGTACACACTGTGACTCCTCACATGCTGCACTCACCTCCTGCTCTGCACTCTGCTTACTGAGGTAAGTATGGCTGTATGTGCTAAGCTGCTCCATGTTGTTTCCCCGGCTGGGTCCAGCTCTGTGCACTATTAACTCTCCGCATGCTGAAGCTCTGCTAACTGTTTGTGTTCTGTTTAGATGTCTGCGGGAGCAGTAAGAGGACCTGTAAGTCCAGACACAGGGGGCAGTAGAGGCCACAGCCCCTACCTGAGGACCTGGTAGCAGATACCTGTGTGAATTGTTCCTCACCTGTGGCTTCCTCTCCAGGAGAGGGCACTACAGCATGTATGGAGGGGGTATACAGCAGCTTACTAAGGGTTCAGGATGTCTCCCTCACCCAGTGACCAGTACCAAGCTCCTCCAGCTCTGACTCTCATGAGGGGTTAAATCCTAAATTCAGATGACCCAGGAGTTTTGTGTGTTCAAGGACAATGTGAATTTTTTTACTTAACGCAGTTTAAAACTCAGGGAATTCTGCTAAAGAGGTGTAACCAGGTTACTGTAATCACAGAGCAAATGGTGCAGCTGCCCCGGGCCTGTCTGGCACTTCATATGAGAGAGGTGGAGAGTCTGAAAAAACAAACAACAATAAATATATTGCCATGACCGGTTTTATTTTCCCCCTCTCCTGCTGGTGGGCAGGTAGTCCCGTTGTAAATACCTTTGCCAGCGCAGCAGCCTATGGGCCCTATAGTTAGGTTTCTTGCATACAATGTTCCTTGTTATTTGCCAGGTATGGCAGTGCAGAGCGGTAGAGGATGCATTGCTGCAGAGCATTCCCTCTAGATCCCTAATGAAGGGTCAAGTTTGAGCCCTTAAGTTGGGAAACAATTAGGGAGCCCTCCTGATTTCTGGGTTGCATATCAGGCTCCTGCTCATAGAATACCGCACCTATGCAGCCGTGTCCCACCTAAAGCAGATTGTGTTACGGTCATTTTTCCTATCCCTGTCTTAGAGATCGGACATGTTCTGTGGTCAGACCATTGAATCTGTTTCCTGGAGAGTTGGGTGACAGCCAGTGGATTTACTGTTGCAGATGTGCTCAAGTTTAGGTGGCGCCCTGGATGGCGGCGTGCAGTGTCCGCTATAATGACAAATATAGCCAGATATATATTCCATAATAATCCCTTCATAAAGTGGCTGATTATCTTCTGCGCCAGGGCCCTCCTCAAACCCTACACTGCCCAAATTTGCAGAATGCCGCAGACAAGGCATAGGTCAGGGCTGGTAGAGACATATCTGGATAATGTTTTTCTGCTGTGCCCAGTTAGGAGCCATTCACACTGCGCCTCTTCATTGTCCAGCCTTCTGCTCCTGCGGCTGAATGTCTGACAGACACTGGATTCGGCTGCCGTCTTTCCTCCACTATTGGGGCCTTATCCATAAGGAGTCTTACAGGACAGCGGTTTCTCCTTCCAGTGTCCTCCCACAACCTGCACCTTCCATTGGAAACAATAGAGATGGAGTCTGGGCAAAGTCTGTTGCTGTTTAGGGGCGCAAATCCCTACATGTGAACGCCTCCTTACACCACTGTAAGCTCTCTATACTATGCACAAGAAAATCTGCGCTGGGGTCCTCGACATACATTTCTGTTGCATAGATTATGTGGTAAAGCCGCGCACCATAGTGTAAATGGAAAGTGTTAGACTAATGATAAATCTACCGCACTGCATAAAGTGGACATGTCTATCAGGAGATTCTGCAGAAACTGAGGTTATATTTAATGAGGTGCTGCAGCAGCTTGCACTGGGCCCACTAATGAGTTAAAACAGCGTAGGATGGAGCCTGAGAAAGAAGCTCTATTATTGTCTTGTAACTAAAGGCAAGGTTTATCCGAGTCATCCAGTCCTGCAGGAATGGCTACAATGTGACTAGGAGACTCAGAGAAAGTAAAAAACAAAACAAACAAACAAATTAATTAATTAATTTTTTATATATATATGAAAATATATATAATTAATATATATATTAATATAAATTAATATAAAAATATATATAATTATATATATATATATATATATATATATATATATATACATTTATATGCATTCATATACCATATAAAAGTCAAATATATACTTATATGAATGTATGAATACTATATAAACTAATATACAGCCAGTTTCATAACTACCACCTTAGCAGCAGAGGCAGCTGCCACAGGGCCTGGGACATTACGGGCCCGGCGACTACCGCTACGTTTTTTTTTTGTTTTTTTTTTAATAGGCCATTACCGGCTGGAGTAACTCCAGCCGGTAACGGGTCCTAAATACTTACCAATCCTGGCAGGGGCCGGGTTCGGTAAGTGACGGCGCCGGCCCCACAAGCACTATTATATTCGGGGGTCTTTTCGGACCCCCGAGTATAACGATCAGAGGCCGGGGAGATGTAAAATAACATAAAAAACTGTGTTACTTACCTCTCCAGGCAGGCTTCGGCCTACTTGCGTGACGTCATAAGACCCGTGACGCAGGGCCCCGGTCACATGACGTCCTGGAAGATGGCCGACAGTGATGGAAAATGCAGGGGTGTTGGGAGATAGGTTAGTAACAGAAGTTAGTTGTTTGTATCCCTCTGGTTCTCCGATTATACTCTGGACCCCAGAGTATAACAATTGTTCATGGGTGTCCACAATGGGACATAATACTGTGTACTGGGGCCACTGTGGGACATAATACTGTGTACTGAGCCAGTATGGGGCATAATACCGTGTGCAGGGGCCAATATAGGATATTTTAGTGTGCGCAGAAATGCGCACTCGGGGGGGGGGGGGGATCGGGGCGGCGGCGTTAGGGGTCAGTTGGTCGAGTGGGGACCCAAGTCAAAAGTTCGCCATGGGGCTCTGCCATTCCTAGTTACGCCACTGTATACACCCATACGCTCACCCATATACATTATTATAGCACATATACATTTATATACATGTGAGATATATACAGAGAAAGACAAAAAGACAAAAATTTGATGTTACTTAGTGTCAGGATAGCAGTATACAAGTCCTGTAATATGACGCTACAGTGGGACCATCTATCTCAGAGGTGTGTTTATGGTGGGACACTTATTGTAGTGCACCTCAGATAGCAAGAAGAAGGGAGGTCCTACTCTCCATTTTGATGCATGTCCCTTATGATTACAGATAAAAGTTAATAAAGAATATAACCCCCCCCCCCCCAACCACATCAGTATCAATTCATTAGGTGTGCAACAAAAATGGCGACAAGGATGGGACTGAGTCACAATTCATAGAAGATACAGAGCAGAATTCACTCAATAAAAGATAAAAAAGAACCAATTGTAAAGTGCAGCCATCTCAGTGAGATCCTGTGAGTGTCCCCTCAGTGAGATCCTGCCCAGCAGACTGACAATGGATGTGGAGATCTGTATTAAAGGGCTCTATCACTGGGAAAAGTCATTTTTAACTAATCACATCCTTGCATAGCCTTTAGAAATGCTATTTCACACTTACCTTTAGGGGGCGTTCACACTACCGTCAGTGTCCGTTCAAAATCTCGCACGGACATTAGGAGCGGACACTAGCTGTGTCCGTGACACTTTTCATTCATTTAAATGGTGATCGGGTGCGTTCCTTCACTGTCTGTTTGTATAGATGTCCGACTTATCAAGCGGATAGAAAAACCCGACATGTAGGTTTTTTCTGTCCGCTTGAAAAGTCAGACATCTTTACAAACGGAGAGTAAAGGACAGGCACGGAGTGCAAAAGAACGCACCCGATCGCCATTTAAATGAATGAAAAGTGTCATGGACACAGCTAGTGTCCGCTCCTAATGTCCGTGCGAGATTTTGAACGGACACTAGAAGCGGACACTACCTGTCGGGAACTGACGGTAGTGTGAACGCCCCCTAAGCATGTAGATTGCCTCAGTGGTTTCTGAATAAGTCCGTTTTTATTCATATGCTAATGAGCATCCAGCCAGCTCAGGAAGTTCCCAGCAGCCTCCTCTCTCCTATTATCTCCTGTGTGTGTGAGGCAAACAGGAAGCT
The DNA here is from genome assembly GCF_031893055.1 of Leptodactylus fuscus. Taxonomy (NCBI): domain Eukaryota; kingdom Metazoa; phylum Chordata; class Amphibia; order Anura; family Leptodactylidae; genus Leptodactylus; species Leptodactylus fuscus. The sequence goes on along the minus strand of NC_134270.1, from coordinate 148,935,258 downwards.
GAGTCATCATCATCAGCAGCAAAATAACGCGACGTATACGGTCCAGGCTCCCATTAAAATCAATGGAAGCGTATACGGCGCTCAAAGTCTCACACACCGTATACGTGCCACATCACGCGGCACGTTACTCCGTGTGAACGCACCCTAAGACTTCTCAAGAACCAAGGTTGGTTTCATCCCACGTAACATCTAGAATTAAGCAGAATCCAATTTGTGAGGCCTGCAAGGCATCAAATCAAGATCATACATGTCGCAACTGCTACAAATGTGGCAAAAAAGGACATTATGCTAGGGGATGTTGTGCACCCAGATCTGCACAGTTAAAAGACAGGAGGTTGCTGGTGAGGGACAATCAGTAACCTGTGCCAAGCCTCAGTCCCAACCAAAGAAAGTACCATCTTCAGGTATGGAAGCCAAAGAAAATCTGTTACATGCTTATTTCAAAAATGTATGTGATTGTATCCAACAACTGGAGCTTCAACAGAACAATATACAGCAAGTCACTTCTAGGAGGTGCACGACAACTAACTTACAGATGAGTGAAAGTGTGTCATTATGCAGGAGAGCGGTAAACAAGACCGAAATTCCTTTCATTGGTTGGATAGAAGTAACCTTTCAGCTGTCCTCTGGTAATGACAACATAGATCTTCTGGTGCCTTTTCTAGTATCCAGTGACAATAACGTAGCTGAAGAGCCAATCATTGGATATAATGTGATTGAGGAAGTCATCCTGAGAAAAATCCCTTCATCATCTTTGGTGAGTACACTGGCTGCATCATTTTCACTGCCGACAAGAAGAGCAGAGATAGTGGTAAAAGCCGTCCAAGTGAGCCAAGCAGAAACATTTGTGCAGGAGGTAAGAACTGGAGTACGTCGTACCATTATTCCTGCAGGTACTATAATGGGTGTCAAGTGTGGTGTCCACGTGGGACCTCACCAGAAGAACTAGGGAAAGCTCTTTGTGCCAGGTACTACACAGTTACCAGAGGGAATATATACAGATGAGACAGTTGTGATTCTACCTTGTGACAACCATGATCGGGTAACCATTCCTGTAATGAACCCCACTAAACATGATATTGTACTGAATCCAAAAACCGTGTTGGGTCACTTGGAAACAGTCAAAGCGTTATACCCAGCTTGCATAAAATCTGTTCAGGTTTCTTCGTTGACTGCAAACATACAAACAGTGGAAAATGTTGACAACGCAGAGGGTGAAGTGTCTTCAGTTAAAGAGGAATGGGATCCTCCGGTTCCTACGGATCATCTTGATGCAGACGAACAGTGCATAGTAAGGCAGATGTTAAGAGAAGAATGTCATGCCTTCTCCAGAGATGAGTCTGATGTTGGATGTATTCCATCACTCCAATTAAAGATTAATCTAAAAGACACCACCCCTGTTAAAAAGACATATACTTTGGTGCCGAAACCGCTTCATAACGAAGTGAAGGAGTACCTACAAGACCTGATAAATAGAGGATGGATTAGAAAATCAAAATCATCCTACTCTTCTTTTATAGTATGTGTAAGAAAACGAGATGGTAGCTTGAGACTCTGCTGTGATTATAGAGAACTAAACCAGAAGTCAGTTCCTGACCGTCATCCTATACCGAGAATCCAAGATATGCTGAATAGCTTGTCAGGAAGTTCTTGGTTTTTTTGTGCTTGATCAAGGGAAAGCCTATCACCAAGGATTAATGGAAGAATCCAGTAGGCCTTTGACATCCTTTATAACACCTTGGGGATTATATGAATGGATCCATATTCCTTTTGAGCTCAGCTCCAGCGGAATTTCAAAGAAGTATGGAAGAATGCTTGGAAGGACTGAGATACAGTATCTGTCAAACATATCTTGATGACAACCTAGTTCACAGCAAGTCTTTCACTGAACATGTGGAACATGTATGGACTGTGCTTCAGAGCTACCAACAGCATGGAATCAAGCTAACACCGAAGAAATGTGAGCTGTTCAAAAGACAAGTCCGGTTCCTAGGTAAGATTGTCCCTGGTGATGGCTATACTATGGATCCAGCAGAAATTTCTCCGGTAATGGCTTTGAAAAACAAACCTCCATCTACAGTGGGAGAGCTTATAAAAATACTGGGTTTTCTGTCCTACTACCGGACATATATTCAAAATTTCTCCCGGATTGCTGATCCACTTTATGATCTACTGTCGGCAGGGCCATGTTCACCATCACCCACACAAAAGAAAGCAAAAAGAGATAGGTCCAAACCAAAGGAAAAAAGTCAACTTCCTGCACATCAGACATGGGGTATCCAGACTTCAACAACCCATTTATATTGCACTGTGATGCTTGTCAGGAAGGACTTGGTTCTGTCGTATACCAAAGGCAAAATGGCAAGTTTAGAGTTATTGGTTATGGCTCAAGTACCCTTACTGCAGCAGAGAAAAACTACCATTTGCACTCAGGGAAACTTGAGTTTTTGGCAATGAAATGGTCCATATGTGAACGTTTTAGAGACTACTTGTACTATAGTCCATAATTTGTTGTATATACAAACTTCAATTTTAGCATTAAATACCGCCCAGGGAAAGCAGATGCTGATGGATTGTCAAGAATGCCACTAAATCCTGACCAGTATATGAAGGAATGTTCCCAAGAAATCAGCATGGAAGCTATTGGTAGCACTGTCCAAGCAGTTCAGATACAAGAGGAGGAATATATGCCATGGTGGTTCCCTGTAACTGTAGCCCTGTAACTGGGGAAGCTGAACAAAGCCTCAGAGCAAGCGTTACCCAGCTTCCTAAAGAAACAATCAGAAAAGAACAAGAAGAAGACAAGATCATTGGGAGACTGCTACACTACAAACATCAAAATAGATTTCCAACTAAGGGTGCATTCACACTGAGTAAACGCTAGCTTATTCTGAACGTAAAACACGTTCAGAATAAGCGGCGTCTAAAGCAGCTCCATTCATTTCTATGGGAGCGGGGATACGAGCGCTCCCCATAGAAATGAATGGGCTGCTTCTTTCACTCCGTGCAGTCCCATTGAAGTGAATGGGGAGTGCCGGCGTATACGGCAAGCTCTGCTCATGCCGGAGCGTACACGCCGGCACTCCCCATTCACTTCAATGGGACTGCACGGAGTGAAAGAAGCAGCCCATTCATTTCTATGGGGAGCGCTCGTATCCCCGCTCCCATAGAAATGAATGGAGCTGCTTTAGACGCCGCTTATTCTGAACGTGTTTTACGTTCAGAATAAGCTAGCGTTTACTCAGTGTGAATTCACCCTAAGAAGGAGAGACAAACAGAACAACCAGCTGTAACTGCCTTATTCAGAGAATGGTCTAAATTATACCTCAATTCAGATGATATTATTTATAGGAAGACTAGCCATTACTTACATTTAGTCTTGCCAAAAGTCTACCATAAGGCTGTATTCACACTGAGTAACGCTGGCGTTTTTTGTGCTTATTTTTGCACATAGCGCCGCGTTAACGCGACATTATGTGCAAAATTAAGCACAAAAAACGCCAGCGTTACTCAGTGTGAATACAGCCTAAGACAGTATTCAAAGAACTACATGAACAAATGGGACACTTGGGAGTAGAAAGAACTGTCAATCTTGTCAGAGAATACTCCTTCTGGCCATACAGTGTTGGGCAAAAGTATTGGCACCCCTGCAATTCTGTCAGATAATACTCGTGTTCTTCCAGAAAATGATTGCAAGCACAAACTCTTTGGTATTAATATCTTCATTTATTTTGCTTGCAATGAAAAAAACACAAAAGAGAATGAAAAAATTTCAAATCATTGATCATTTTACACAAAACTCCAAAAATGGGCCGGACAGAAGTATTGGCCCCCTCAGCCTAATACTTGGTAGCACAACCTTTAGACAAAATAACTGAGAACAACCGCTTCCGGTAACCATCAATGAGTTTCTTACAAGGCTCTGCTGGAATTTTAGACCATTCTTCTTTGGCAAACTGCTCCAGGACCCTGAGATGTGAAGGGGGCCTTCTCCAAACTGCCATCAAGAGATCTCTCCACAGGTGTTCTATGGGATTCAGGTCTGGACTCATTGCTGCCACTTTACAAGTCTCCAGGGCTTTCTCTCAAACCATTTTCTAGTTCTTTTTGAAGTGTGTTTTGGGTCATTGTCCTGCTGGAAGACCCATGACATCTGAGGGAGACCCAGCTTTCTCACACTGGGCCCTACATTATGCTGCAAAATTTGTTGGTAGTCTTCAGACTTCATAATGTCATGCACACGGTCAAGCAGTCCAGTGCCAGAGGCAGCAAAGCAACCCCAAAACATCAGGGAACCTCCGCCATGTTTGACTGTAGGGACCGTGTTCTTTTCTTTGAAGGCCTCTTTTTTTTTTTTTTTTCCTGTAAACTATGTTGATGCCTTTTCCCAAAAAGCTCTACTTTTGTCTCATCTGACCAGAGAACATTCTTTTAAAACGTTTTTTGGCTTTCTCTGGTAAGATTTGGCAAACTCCAGCCTGACTTATTTTATGTCTCTGGTTAAGAAGTGGGGTCTTCCTGGGTATCCTACCATACAGTCCCTTTTCATTCAGATGCCGATGGATAGTACGGGGTGACACTGTTGTACCCTCAGACTGCAGGGCAGCTTGAACTTGTTTGGATGTTAGTCGAGGTTCTTTATCTACCATCCACACAATCTTGCGTTGAAATCTCTCGTCAATTTTTCTTTTCTTTCCACTTCTAGGGAGGTTAACCACAGTGCCATGGGCTTTAAACTTCTTGATGACACTGCGCACGGTAGACACAGGAACATTCAGGTCTTTGGAGATGGACTTGTAACTTTGAGATTGCTCATGCTTCCTCACAATTTTGCTTCTCAAGTCCTCAGACAGTTTTTTGGTCTTCTTTCTTTTCTCCATGCTCAATGTGGTACACACAAGGACACAGGACAGAGGTTGAGTCAAATTTAATCCATTTCAACTGACTGCAAGTGTGATTTAGTTATTGCCACCACCTGTTAGGTGCCTTAGGTAAGTAACAGGTGCTGTTAATTACACAAATTAGAGATTAGCATCACATGATTTTTCAAACAGTGCCGATACTTTTGTCCACCCTCTTTTTGTGTTTGGTCCGGGCCGATCCGGGCCCCTGACCAATGCATCTGCATTGGGAAAATGAGGACTGATAGTTAAGGCTCGAGGCCCACCAGGGGATTCCCCGGTTCCCCGATGGGCCAGTCTGACCCTGCGTTCAGATACCAAAAATCTGAATCTGAACTCCAAAAGCCGCATTTCGCTCCTTCCCTTCTGCACCCTGCTGTGTGCCCAAACTGCAGTTTATGCCACATGTATGGTGTACCCAAGATATCATACGTAATGTCATGTGGGTATAAACTGATATTAGGGCACAGCTGGACACAGAAGAGAAGAAGGGTTATTTGGTTTTTGGAGCACAGACGACTTGGTTTTTGGATGCCATGACACTTTTGCAGAGCTGAAACGCCAGTAAAGTGGAGTCCCCTGATATGTGACCTTATTTTGGAAACTACACCTCTGAAGGACTAATTAGGACTAAGGCCACAAAGTGTAAATTTTTTAATACGGGAGAAGTGGGGTGATATATTTTGGGGTGTGCTTATTCTTTTTGATGTGTTGTGTGCAAAAAAAAAGTTTTTTAAATAAATTTGCGCAAGTTATATCAGTCTAATTTTACCTTCTCAGTAAAGTACAACATGTCACGAAAAAACAATATCAGAATTGCTTGGATATATACTATACTGCTACAGAATTATTCACTGATAAAGTCACACATGACAAATTTCAAAAATTTGGCTTGGTCATTAAAGGGGTATTCCCATGCACATAATTATTTTTAGATATTTAAAAGTGTCAGGGTCTGGGGTTGCTAGGTGGGGTGGCATAGACACATAAGTCTAGTTTCATTTATTCCAAAACAAAGGTAGTTTATTTTCACTCAAAAAGGTAGTGCAGCAACAAAAGGAAACAATACAAAAATAAATACCTGCCCGGCTAGGCTCTAACTAAACATAAGAATAGGTTACCTCACCTAGAATAACAGAGACCAAAAGTCAGTTAAGTTCTTCAGGACACAGCTCCAAAAATATGTCCTCTCTCTTTGGTTCTCCAGCCAAACTCTGCCCCCAGTCTGCTGCTGGAGCTGACTTCTTAAGCCTCCTTGATGAGCAGACCCTCTGCAGCGGAGTCGCTGCTGGAACATCCCCAAAGTGTGGACTGGAGGGGGGGTGGAATGACAGGTCCCACTACCAATCCTACCTGTCATTCCTAAAAATCCAGCCCAGTACTGAGGATTTACCAAAATGCTCAGCAGATGAAAGTTGTCTGCTGAGAACAAACATTCCTTCTGGAGTTTTCTCATCTCACCCACCTTAGTAGTCTGGGTGAGATGTACACCCCCTCCATTACCTGACCAGCCATCGGCTTACTAAAGTTAAACATTTTTGCAAATATAAGTAATTAAACATTTTGCAGAGTTTTAAAGATTTTCTCTAAATATCTTTTGTTGTCTTGATCGGTTGCCATGGATACGACCATGAATGCAGGAACTTTCTAAGGTCAGAGAATTAGCCATGATGTCCTTATTGTGGCCGGGATATCTTCTGATACATGTAGTGTCGCTGCCTGATAACCCAGCTACAATAAGAAAATCATAGCTGGGTGTCATGACCCGGTCTTCGCTGTCTAGGCCTGTTGGGTTCAGGCGTAGAGTGTCGGAGCGGCATTCGGTGCGTGAATCATCTGATGCGCTGCAGGGGAGTGTTCACACTAGGCATGCTGTTTCTGCGGTGACACTCAAGCATGGTTCATGTGAAGAGTTGCCTCGTGGATCAGTGCCTGGTGTGTCTTGGCCTCTGAAGGGGTTAAGTTCCCTGCAGTGCTCCACAGTGGCCTCCTCTTCTCCCAGTAGGATGTAGAGTTTCCACTTCTCGTCTGCAGATGTGAATTCTGGGATGTGGGCAGAGAGTCTTTGGAAGTACAAAATATATGCAAAAAGAGAAAAAATGGGGGCACTTACCAAGGCATTCTTTTAAAAACATAGGGAGAGAACGAGATTACACCACAGTAGTCTCCATTGTGGTCCGATCTTAGACTCCGTCTCCTCACAGATGAGCCTCTGGCAAAACCAGCATTGATTGGCCGAATGCTGTACACTGGCCGATCAATGCTGGTCAATTCATTCCTATGAGAAAAAGTCAGCTCCCTCGTAACAGCAAGCTGCCAGAACTCCTGACTAGCTAGGACAAGGATGCTGCAGAACCAGCGTTGATTTGCCACAGGCTCGTCTTTGCTAGTCGGGAGAGCTGGCAGCTTGCGGAGCTTACTTTTTATCAGTGCAACTGCAAGCGTGCAGTTAAAGCGCACGGACCCCATAGACTATAATGGGGTCCGTGTGTTTTAACTGCACAGTGCTCCTCTTAAACACTCTCCTCCTGCTTTTCGTGGACTTAATGACTCTCCTTTAGTCAAATAGTTGTTTCCCCTGAAACGAGCATTTTTTCCCATAGACTATAATGGGATTCGATATTCGATCGAGTAGTTGAATATTGAGGCTCTACTCGAAACAAATCTTGAATATTTCACTGTTCGCTCATCTCTATTCCTTATGTAAATGAGTTTTCAGACAGTACTGGGGTGTTCCCCTGTACTGTCTGAAAACTCTCCAGTGACGCCTCTGTCGCCTTCTCTGGACCACCTCTTCTCTCTTGTTCCCATCAAGTCTTCATCCAAAAGCGCCAACTGCACATATCCGTCAGCCATTTTCCTGTGGCCTCTCCCACCCCTGATGACACAATACAAAATAAAAATGACCATTACAGAGAGGAAAAACCATTTTATAAATGTTTTTTAGTAGAACTTTGTGCAATTAAATTTAAAAAAAAATACAGTAAAAGTCAAAAACAGACACGTTTTCCCTCCTCTTGTTTATATTTTCACGGATATAAAAAATAAAAAAACATTCTAAAACAACATAAAAATAAAGCCCTAGGTGTCATTGAAAAAAACCTCAGAAATTAGTTGAATAATGGAAATGTTAAAAATGTTATAGCGCTCAGAACCGCACATACAAAAAAAAACAAAATGTGTGCGGTCCTGAACCAAAAATTGAACTACTGAAGTGGTTAAATTAATTCAGTCATTCCTCCAATTAACCCAAAAAGACTCATTGTAGCAGCATTTTTATTGTCTATTTCTGGCTGTTCATCTGTACAGACATTTTCCTGCTGTTTTTTCATGTTAATAACAGTAGATGGTGGTAGAATGCCTCGAATCCTTATAGAACCAAGTAATATTACTAGAACGTGTATAAACTATGACATAATCTGGATCTGATTATAAATGGTATTCGTGAATCTGTACATTACTTAGACATATACAGTATATAATATCCACTTCACGTTAGACACAGGATGACAGCATAATTTATGAGATTAGATACATTTCACAGGTTCCTTAGTCTCATATACTATGGCGCAGGTTTACTATTGAGGATACGACTAGGCACTGGCGTAAACATGACGCATCTTTGGCACAGTGTGATGAAATGTGACACATATAATTTGGGCTAGAATATTTTGACTTGTGGGTGTGGATTGTCAGGCATATACGACTTAGGGCTCATTCACATCTGCTCCCGGTCTCCGTTCTGCAGGTTTCCGTTTCCTGCACAAAACAGAGGCAGGAGACGGAAACCTGTAGGACTCTTTCATACCCATTCATTTGAATGGGTTTCAAAGATTTCCGGCTGTGCGTGACGGTGAGCGTTTTATGCTCTCCGCCGCAAAACAGTTTTTTTTTTTAATCTGGACACAGTCGGACATGCAGTACTCTGTGTCCTGTTTAAAGCATAAAACGCTCACCACCGCTCACGGCCGGACCCGGTCTGTGGTTTCTGTCTTCTTGCATGCAGAAGACGGAAACCATAGAATGGAGACCCAAACGCAGGTGTGAACCTAGCGATATTTATGAACAGTGCACGCCAGAAAGAACCGAAAAATATGAGACTCAACGCTATAGAAAAATGTATCCCAAAAAAGGCACAGTTTAGAAGTCCCTAACTTTATTGTAAGAAAGTACAAAGTTCAATAGTATTGCTAAATGTGCCCAATTGTTCAGGTTTACAATGCAGACAGAGGTCAAGGGGCAGCATAGAACAATAACAGCATATAGTCCCCTTGTTATCCAGTATCTTAGCATAAAACGCCACCTCACACCTTCTAATCCATATAAATGCAGCAATGGATAGGCTAAAATATAACTTTTTTTTGTTAATAAATGTTAAAACAAACACCGTAAGGAACATGCCAATGCCAAAAATACAATTAAAGACCAACATACATCATAAGTGAAGAATTCTTCAAAACCGCCAGCATTATGCGAAATATAGTGATCCTACAGAAATATGGACCAGTCTTACCACAAATAGTGTATTGTCAGGTGGTTTCTCATAGAGTTTGCTTAGTTTCTTGTTCAAGTAAAAATTACATGGAGCTGCAGGGTACTCAACCACCAGAAAGGGGAGACACCGGTCCCTAGAATGACCATATTTGGCCCTCACTGGCTGTCCCTCTGACCCTGAATAAGCTCCCTTACAAAAGCAGTGCCCAGGCTTGCCCTTAAAGTGAATTAGCCTTGTTAAGCCCTATCCCATACATATAGGACTCACCAGGGAGTCTAAGGTAGTGGACCGAGGAGCAGGCAAAATGCAAGGGAATATTCTGGGTCAATTTATACACTGCTTTGGGTAGCAAGGTTATTGAAAACCCAATGTCACACACCTCGATTCTCCAACTGGAGTCAGATGCACATAAACTGGGATAGCAGACTGAAGGGTCAGAAACATACTGAAGTCAGATGTCTAAAACCAATAAATTGAAAGATTAAAATTTCAAGAGTTGTTGTTAAAACTGCATCAAAGCTGCAATAAAAGTTAATTAAACAGGACCTTTCACCATCTCCACCAATTCTAGTTCTTACCATCTGTTAATACTCGTCGCTCACTGATTCCAGCATAGTTGTTAGTTTTGGCGCTTGATGTGCTATTTAATCTCTGTTATGTCAGATGGGTGGTGTCAGGCTCAGAATCACACTGCTCCTGCCTAAACCCATCCTCCTGACAGTGCAGAGACTAAATAGTATATCAGGCACCAAAACTAACAGCAGTGATTGCTCATGACTGTTTGATTGTAGTTCAGTGGCTACAGTGTAACCCGTACCAGAATTTACACCCTCTACCACCACCTTCTAGCTCTAGCCCAACTTAGCATTGCAACCATTAATGTAGACAACCACGCTAGTTTGTTTACAAATGTAACCCCTGTGTGCAGTTCAAGGCAACGAGGGGTTAACAGTTTGCAGACATTATGCATGCAGGATGAAAGCAATTGTGTTTATTTATCAAATCCTTGGAGGATGGGAGGGGCTGCTTTGTAAGGGAGACCATGTGCTCAGAGTCTGCAGGATAGAAGGATCAAAGGTGGATGTAAAAGGAGGATCTCTTGAGCTCCCAGAGGCTGAAAGCAAAAGGAAAGAGGATTTCATTTCTTCAGAGAAAAGGCTACCAGCTCCACAGGAGGATCTGCTGAAGAGACTGGGTGTTTACACCTTCCACAACCGATGGAGGCGCCTCCCAGCTACACCTGAACATTCTTCCAGACTTAACCCTTTGGCAGCCTGTTGGACGGGATGGGGTTAATCCCTCTGGGACTGTAAGTGTACCACCAGTATTCTTATTTAGACTGAATCCTATGATCCAGGAGTAAATGGTTCTTGCTAGAGTAATCTTCCTCTAGGAGTAAGAGACTTGTTCCATGCAGATATATGCTGTGCTGCCATGTCATATTACAAGGGATAGAGACTGCTGCTGCTGATAGATGATTGTAGCCAGTAATGGATTCTTTGCAGTGTACAGTACATCATCTGCACTAAGGAATCTCACCCTGCTAGGATTTAAAGGAGTATTATTAATTTCTGACATATTTCATGTGCACCAACGAACGAAGAGTTTCCCACAACCGTGGCAACAGGCCTTTTATTAAGATGAGTTTTTTGTGATTGTTATACATTGTCCTAGGGCTTTGCCACATAGACTTGCCATTCTCTATATAGGTTTATCGCTTAAAGTACAACCTCTTACTGATGCTGTGAATGTTATTGCATATTGTACTTCACCATTACTTTTATTAAGTTCCATATAAATGTTTCTTTGTTTATACCACAATCCTCTCTGGCGTCTTGGTGTGGGCGCGGCTTTCCCTTGTCAAGCCTCAGGCAAAGATCTGAAGAAAGGCACTGTCAACCCGGAAGCACCAGAATATCACCGACAAGAGTGGAGGCACTGCGCTAAGCAAGGTAGAACAGCAACTTATATTTACCTGAATGCCCCGCTACCCGGGGGTGTGGCCAAAAGGGGTGCTACATTGGAGGCACTGCTGAGATAGATATGAAAAACCAACAACCCCTATACAGTTGCAATGGAGAACATAGCCGAGAGAGATGTGGCTGAATGGTGTAAGGAGATGGACATTCCTGCAGAATGCAGTTTTGCAGTAACTGGAGAGTTCCATGACACCCTGGATGATGAGGTCATACAAGTGGTGAGCACACTTCACAGAGTAAATTGTCCTAAGGTGGTGGACCGGAAGACGGTAATTCTCAGAAAATGATTTTGGCTTTAATAATGGCAGATAAATCCCTAGATAGAGACTGTATACCGGTTATTCTGGTTGCACCATGAGAGCAAGGTCGGAGGTGGAGAATCACCTGTCCTTTGAGGTCTGAAGTGGGAGTGTGCCAAGACGAAGAATCTGAACAGGAGGAGTACAGTCCCATCCCTTTTAATAATCATACAAGAACTCAGTCCGATGGAGCAGTAAACACTACTTCTACTCTACTTACTTCCATAGGAAAGTTGGTCGACCAGATTGTCAAGTTGCAACCTGAAGGAAGTTATCGTCGGTTGAGAATCTTCTCAGGTTCCATCCCGTTACCTTCTGGAGAAGATCAGTATGAAACCTGGAGAGATGTCACCATGAAATGCCTGGAAGAATGGCAATGTTCGGATGGGGTGAAGAGGCAGCGAATTGTGGAGAGTCTCAAAGTTCCCACTATGGAAGTGGTGTAGGCCGCTTGGAGAGGAAAGCCGCAGGCCACTTGTCAGGGCTACATGGAGGCCCTTGAAGGTGCATTTGGGTCGCCTGAAGACACCACTGACCTCTTATTCAAACTTCATACCATGTACCAAGAAACTGATGAGAAACTGTCTGACTATCTCTACAGATTGGATAAACTTGTGCACTGCATAGCGGCGAAAGGAGGACTTAGCCCTAATGAAGTGGATCAATGTCGTCTGAATCAGGTGTTGCGAGGGGCATTGACTCATAACTATCACTCAGAGGTTGAGGTGTAGCAACAAGGACAAGATTCCACTGCTATTTCATCAGTTGCTTAAGTAGGTGAGACAGGAAGAAGCTACTCTGGCGGCCCGGGAACAAATCCCTGCGAGAATCGCTACTGTGGCCAATACGCACTGAGTCTAATAGCAGAGAAGAGGGGCTGTTGAAAATTATTGAGAAACAGGGGGAGCAAATTGCCCAACTCATCAAGACGACTGAAGCTCTTATAGTTCAGAACCAGCAAGCGGCTACTAGCGGCTTAGAGGAGAAGAAAGATCCTATCCAATCACCAATCTGCTTTAAGTGTGGGGAACTTGGACTTCTATATAAGCAGTGTCCGAAGAGATGGGGCTCCAAGAAGCCTGACTCCTCTCCCCATCAGTAACGTACCATGTCGGGAAACGGGAGGATGCTGCCCCTCAACAAACTTTCACAATACAACTTCCTGGGGGCTTGGTGGGACCTGCCCCTCAGGTGTCTGCCTACATCAATGAGCAGCCTTGTAATGTCTTATTGGATAGCGGATCACAAGTGTTAGTTCTTTTCGAAGATTGGTACAAGAAGTATTTACCTAATGTCCCTCTACAACCACTTTCGGGACTAGTCGTCTGGGGACTGAGTGATCAAAGTTACCCTTACAAAGGATACGTTTCCGTTACACTACGGTTCTCAAAGGGTGTTGCCAGAATTGAAAAAGAAGTCCCCATCTTGGCTTTGGTGTGTCCGAAGACAGATGCTGGTCCCGTATCCACACCTCTGATAGTGGGAACTAATGCTAATATCTTCCTCAAGCTAGCCTAATGGTGCAAAAAAGTTGGGGGAGACAACTATTCCCAGACCCTCTCCATTCACCCCACGTGTCTAGCTGCCTATGCTAGGAAGGAAGGGGAAAGAAGGAAGGTGTTGAGCCCAGACTGTTTTGACCCATGTTTTGAGAACAGTGATGTGACTGCAGAGGAGAAAGAGCTACTTATCCACGGTTTTATGGAGAGGGGAGCAGCTTTCTCATTGCGAGACTAGGATCTGGGGCTCACTAAAGGAGTGGAGCATCGAATTCGTCTCACTGATGAAAGACAATTTCGAGAAAGGTCCAGGCGGTTGGCTCCCGCTGATGTTGAAGACATCCGACAGCACTTGAGGGGTCTGCTTGAAACTGGAGTTGCCTGCGAGTCAAATAGCCCCTACGCTTCTCCCATTGTAGTTGCACGAAAGAAGTCTGGGAAGATCCATATGTGTGTGGACTACCGAACGCTTAACAAATGCACCATCACTGATCAGTATGCAGTGCCCAGAGTTGATGAGGCTACATGAGGATTGTCTACAAGGGAGTCAGTGGTTCTCAGTGTTGGATTTGCGAAGCGGATATTACCAGATCCCCATGAGTAAGGTAGATCGAGAGAAAACTGCCTTCATATGTCCCTTAGGGTTCTACGAGTGTTTATGGATGCCCCAAGGGGTGACTGGCGCCCCGGCTACTTTCCAAAGATGCATGGGCAAAGTGATGGGGGATATGAACCTCAGAGAAGTCTTAGTCTATCTTGATGACCTGATTGTGTTTGGAAGGACTCTAGAAGAACATAACAGGAGATTGTTCAAAGTCTTGGACCGATTGAAGGAGGCTGGATTGAAGTTGTCCCTGGACAAGTGCTGTTTCTGCCAAAAATCCGTCAAATACGTGGGACATATTGTCAGTTGGGATGGAATTGCCACCGACCCTACTAAAGTGGGTCGGTGGCAATTCACAACCCTACTGTTATGAATTGGCCGAGGCCAAGCAAGCTAGCTGAACTCCGGTCCTTTCTTGGATTCTGCAACTACTACCACAGATTTGCGCCACAGTTCTCTAAGATTGCTAAACCATTGACAAATCTTACCCAGGAGTACCCACACCCTGGGTCAGCTCCACACAAGAAACCTCCAAACCAGACTTACTACAAGGCTAATGAACCCTTTGGAAAAAGGTGGACAGAGCAGTGTGAAGACGCGTTTGAGAAACTGAAGTCTTGTCTAACTCAGGCCCCGGTGTTGGCTTATGCAGATCGTAACAAGCCCTACGTACTGCATGTGGATGCTTCATTTGAAGGACTAGAGGCTGTGTTGTATCAGGAGCATGAGGACTCTCTACAACCCTTTTACTATGTCAGCCGGGGATTGATCCGCAGTGAGCGTAACTATCCAGTGCACAAACTTGAGATTCTGGCTTTGAAGTGGGCCGTAGTGGACAAGCTTCATGACTACCTCTATGGAGTGAAGTTCCAAGTGCACAATGACAATAATCCCTTGACGTATGTGCGAACTACGGCCAAATTGGATGCCACTGGACATCGATGGTTAGCTGCCCTAGCTGTCTACGATTTCAGTCTCAAATACCAACCAGGTACCACCAACATCGATGCAGATGCCCTCTCCAGGCTGCCTAAGCAACTCGAGAAGGAAGATGAGGATGGGTGGATAGAGGTTCCTGCTCCAGACCTGAAAGTCATGTGTCAGTTACAAAGAGCTCGAGGTGCCCCTAACCAAGGTTACGTGCATTCCCTGGGAGCCTCGGAGGAAGCTATCCCTTCATTGTACTGCTGGGTGACGAATGTGAATCAAGACTCTCTGCCACGGTTGTCTCGGTTGCAGATTGAAACCGCCCAGAAGGAAGATCCAGCAGTGGGGGCAGTTCGGTGGTGGGTTAATAGAGGCCAGAGGCCTGGGAGGCCAGAGTTGAAGTCTGAAGAGGCCCTCCTACTGGCTAAGCAGGCGAAGTTGCTAGTAATGAGACATGGACTGTTGTACCGAGAGGCTGAGCGGCGGAAGAGAGGGTCGAGGAGGCAATTAGTCTTGCCTGCTGTCTTCAGAGAGAGTGTTCTGAAAGCACTGCATGATGAGCATGGCCACTTAGGGGCAGAGAAGACTACTCACCTTGTGGCTGGCCAAAAATGGAGAATGACATCGCCAAATATTGCAAAGATTGTGCTCGATGTGTCTTGAGGAAAACCTTACCAACCCGTTCTGCTCCTCTTACAAACATTACTAGTGATGGCCCATTAGATCTTGTATGCATTGATTTCCTCTCCATTGAAACAGATGAAGGGAACATCAGTAATGTCCTAGTAATAACTGATTACTTCACTAGTAGGGTTGAGCGATCGTGTTCGGAAAAGATCGGATTCCCATCGGTGATCGAGAAAATTTCACGATTGTGATCGGAATTCCAAACACGATCTTTTTAGGTGGGATCAAGATTGGTACTATTTCCCACAATGCTTTGCTTAGCCTTCACACTGAGTATACGCTCCACTCATTCTGAGCAGAGTGTATACTCAGTGTGAAGGCTCCGCTGCGGTTCCATAGGAATGAATGCAAGCAGCCGGCACACAGCTTTAACCCCCTGCGCGCCGGCTGCCTCCATTCATTCTAATGGGAGACTAAACTAACATCTCTAGTAGCTACTTACCTCCAGAGATGGCTGGTCTGCAGTACCTGGTGTTCTTCTTCACCTCGCTGCTGCTCCATGCTGCTCTTCTCGCCTCGCTGCCGCCGCCTCCCATGTTAGTGTTTAAAGCGCTAGGAAGGCGGGGCTTGTGGCTTAGGAGAGTGTGGGCGGGTACAGGGCGGGGAGACGTGACGCCTCCCAGTACCCGCCCACACTCTCCTAACCCGCCCACACTCTCCTAACCTGGGAGGCAGCGAGGCGAGAAGAGCAGCGTGGAGCAGCAGCGAGGCGAAGAAGAACACCGGGCACCGGAGCAGCCATCTCTGCAGGTAACTGGACACCAGGGGGGACTAAGTAGCCAGAGGATTAAAAAAATCCTCTGGTTTATTAGTGATTCACTACACAGTGTGGATTCTAACAATTAAAGGGCTCTATCACTGGGAAAAGTAATTTTTATCTAAGCACATGCTTGCATAGCCTTTAGAAATGCTACTTCACACTTACCTTTAGTATATAGATTGCCTCAGTGGTTTCTGAATAAGTCCGTTTGTATTCATATGCTAATGAGCTTTCAGCCTCCTCTCTGCTATTATCTCCTATGTGCGTGAGGCAAACAGGAAGCTGAGTCATCAGCAGCAGCAGCCTCCCATAGAAAACAGCAGAGAGAGGTGTGCACAATGTATCGTGCAACAGTCTAATTAGCATATGAATAAAAACGGACTTATTCAAAAACCACTGAGGCAATCTATATACTAAAGGTAGGTGTGGAATAGACTTTCTAAAGGCTATGCAAGGATGTGATTAGTTAAAAATGACTTTTCCTAGTGATAGAGCCCCTTTAAAGCGTTCAATTGTTAGATTCCATGCTATATAGTGAATAGGATTGCTTTTAAAATCCGATCTCCGATTAATAAAAAATCCCATTGGCTTGCATTGGGATCGGAATTGGGATCGAGATCGGGTTCGAATGAAAAATGATCGGAAATCAGATTTTAAAATCGATCCTGAAAAGTCAAGATCGGCTCAACCCTATTCACTAGATATGCTCAAGCCTACCCTATTAAGGATCAAAAGGCTGTAACTGTGGCCAAAACTTTGTGGGAGAAGTTTTTTGTACATTATGGATTGAGTGGCCGCATTCACTCTGATCAAGGTCAAGATTTTGAAAGTCGACTCATCAAAGAGCTGTGTGAGATCTGCAGGATCAAGAAGTCTAGAACCACTCCCTTTCATCCACAGGGTGACCCACAACCTGAGAGATTCAATAGGACTTTGCTGAACATGCTGGGCACCCTGAAGTCAAAACAAAAGGGACGATGGAGCCGCTACCTGAGCTAGATGGTGCATGCCTACAATTGTACAAAAAAATTAGTCTACCGGGTTCTCCCCCTACTTCCTCATGTTCGGAAGGGATTGCCTGTGGATATCAGCTTTGGTGTTTTCACTGATAATTCTTCTGGAAGAAGTTATCTTCAGTATGTATCCCAGCTGCAGCAGGAGCTCAAAGAGGCGAATAAACTGGCTGAGCAAGCTTCAGGACAGTCTGGCAGAAGGAATAAGGCTCGACATGATCAAAGAGTTCGGGAACAAGAGTTGAAGCCTGGAGATACAGTTCTGGTGGACCAGTTGGGACTGCCTGGGTAGCATAAGTTAGTCGATCGTTGGTGTTCAGAGCCCTTCATCATGGTGGAAATGCTGCCTGGAGTACCTGCCTATCGGGTTTGGCCTCAGTGTGGGCCTCGGAAGGAAAAAACTTACCATAGACACCATCTGTTGCCTCTGGGACAAAATGTCAATCCGTCAATTCAATCTAACTCTGACACACCGGAAACTCCTTGACCTCCCGAAGAAGTAAACATTTTGAGAAAGAGACTGAAATTGCATCAGTAGATGGGGGTAGTGAGGCGGATGATGAATGGGGTTATGACGAGCCGGGACTCGGCACTCCAGTCATTGATACTCGTGCCAATGAGGAAGTCGCTTTCAGGATTGACACTGGAACAGATCTTCCAGATGAATTATCTGAGCAACTAGTGCAAGAGGCTGCATTACCCCCCAGTGATAAGGACATTGTTCATGACTCATCTGAGTGGTCAGTGAAAGAGGGGGGAGTCCCTCGACATGAAGAATGTGAGGAGAGGCTTGCAAGCACCCGTCCTATGTCTGGAGCTGATGAGGGGATCTCTGCCGCACCTATACGCCTGAGGAGAGTGGTTAGGCCACCCATGATGTTAACCTATAATAATAAGGGAAATGTCACTGAGGTCCCCAGGGTGGTACATTCTAGTATGATTGAGGCGTTGCCGTATTTTTCCCCCATACCTTGGTATTATAACTGTGGTCCTAATGTGCCTATTGGTGTGATTAGTCAGGATGATCTAACCTCAAATTTTTTTCCACGTGATGGGTCTGGACTCTGTGATGCTCATGTCGTCGAGACCCATCAGGGGGAGAGTGTAACCCCTGTGTGCATTTCAAGGCAATGAGGGGTTAACAGTTTGCAGACATTATGCATGCAGGATGAAAGCAATTGTGTTTGTTTATCAAATCCTTGGAGGATGGGAAGGGCTGCTTTGTAAGGGAGACAATGTGCTCAGAGAGTCTGCAGGATAGAGGGATCACAGGTGGATGTAAAAGGAGGATCTCTTGAGCTCCCAGAAGCTGAAAGCAAAAGGAAAGAGGATTTCATTCCTTCAGAGAAAAGGCTACCAGCTCCACAGGAGGATCTGCTGAAGAGACTGGGTGTAAGGATTGGAGTCAGGGTCAGGCAGTGCAAAGTGACACAGCTGGAAAGCAACACTGTGCAGCTAATGACAAAAGGGGTCGCAGGCCCTGCAGCTATAACTATGCTGTAGTATCTGAGATGAGGCAGACCAATGCACTTCCTAATTGAAGTGCGCCTACCACGGCTCCTAACCTTCTATCCGGCGGCTAGGATAAGGGGAGAGGAAGCCCTGAAAGTGCTAGGGACTGGAGTCACGGGGTCACACCTAAACAGAAAGCACAGTGTAAATGCAATGCAAAACAAAAGACTAAACAGCATGGAACCAGGGAGGACCACAAGTCCCAGCAAGACACAGAAGAGAAGGCGAGGTCAGACGAGCAAGAGGTCGAGCCAGGAGATATAACAAAGGTGCCAAATCAAAAGACAAGGGATAGTCAAAAATACAAGCCGGGTAAATAAACCAAGAAAACAGACAGAAGACGAACAGACAGGGAATCTGACTGAGCAGAGGACCAGGAAACACAAAGTGAATGGCTGGCAAGGATCCATGCCTGGGTGGGGTTTAAATAGCAGCAGAGAACACACCTTATGGCTAATGGCATGGAGACTGAGAGCAAGGAAAAGATTAACCCTTAATGACCTAAGCACACCCAATAGAACTCCTAACACGTCTCCCAGGGAGACGCCGCGCAGCAAGGAGACCGCGGCGACTCCGTATCCTGACACTGGGTGTTTACACCTGCCACAGCCGACGGAGGCGCCTCCCAGCTACTCTTGAACGTTCTTCCAGACTTAACCCTTTGGCAGCCTGTTGGACGGGACGGGGTTAATCCCTCTGGGACTGTAAGTGTACCACCAGTATTCTTATTTAGACTGAATCCTATGATCCAGGAGTAAATGGTTCTTGCTAGAGTAATCTTCCTCTAGGAGTAAGAGACTTGTTCCATGCAGATTTATGCTGCGCTGCCATGTCATATTACAAGGGATAGAGACTGCTGCTGCTGATAGATGATTGTAGCCAGTAATGGATTTTCTGCAGTGTACAGTACATCATCTGCACTAAGGAATCTCACCCTGCTAGGATTTAAAGGAGCATTATTAACTTCTGACATATTTCATGTGCACCAACTACAGAAGAGTTTCCCACAACCGCGGCAACAGGCCTTTTATTAAGACTGAGTTTTTTGTGATTGTTATACCTTGTCCTAGGGCTTTGCCACATAGACTTGCCATTTTCTAGATAGGTTTATCGCTTAAAGGGATTCTACCATTAAAACTCTTTTTTTTGTAGATAAACACGTCGGAATAGCCTTTAGAAAGGCTATTCGTCTCCTACCTTTAGAAGTGATCTCCGCTGCGCCGTTTGTTAGAAATACCGTTTTTTACCGGTATGCTAATTAGTTCTCTCGCAGCGATGGGGGCATCCCCCAGCGCTGGAAATGCGATGGGGGCGTCCCCACTGCTGCTCGAAAACCGGCTCCAGTAACGCCTCTATCTTCTGCTGGATCCTCCCCTTCATTCTTCGTCTTTCTTCGGCTTCACGTTGGACGCCTGCATGCGCACAATTGCGGTGTCTGCACTATATCCGCGGGCATGCGCAGTCGGCTCTACTTGTGTCCAACTGGCAGAGCCAACTGCGCAGGAGTCCGACATGAAGTCGAAGAAAGACGAAGAAGGAAGGCGAGGATCCAGCAGAAGATAGACACATATGTAAATCATAAGACCAATGTAAATATGTACAACCCATATCTAACTAAACAGACCTGAGCGGAGATCCTTGGAGCTACAAAGTATATGACCTAGCGCCCACCAAAATGTATATGACCAGATCATAAGATAAGATAATCCTTTAATAGTCCCACAGTGGGGAAATTTCAGCATGTTACAGCAGCATAGTAGTACAGATACAGGATAATACACAGTAGTATATTACAGACATAGACACACATACTGTATGCTGAGAAGAGAAGATATACTAGGAGTCCATAGCAGCTAAGGAACAGAAAAGAAGAAAGAAGGAAGACTTCATAGTCATAATCATTAGTTTTCTGTGCGGAGTGATCTTCGCTTGCTCTGATGTAGATTATACAGCCTGGTCGTGGTTGGAAGGAAGGACTTGTGATAGCGTTCCTTCTCACACTTGGGGTGAAGCAGACGGTCACTTGCAGTGCTGCCAAGTGCCATCAAGGTCCCATACATGGGGTGGGATTTATTCTTCTGCATGGAGGTCACCACGGACAGTATCCTTCTGTCACCCACTACCTGTACTTGGTCGAGGGGGCTCCCCAGGACAGAGCTGGCCCTTCTGATCAGCTTGTCAAGTCTATTTCTGTCCCTGGTTGATATACTGCTCCCCCAGCAGGCCACACTGAAAAAGATGGCTGAAGCAACCACAGAGTTGAAAAATGCCCTAAGAAGTGGCCCCTGGACTCCGAAGTCCCTCAGCCTCCTGAGCATGTAGAGTCTGCTGTGGCCCTTTCTGTGCAGCGCCTCCAGGTGATCAATCCAGTCTAGTTTATTATTGAGGCGCACACCCAGATACTTATAGGTCCTGACTATCTCAAAGCATGTCCCTTGGATCTCCACCGAGGTCGGAGCACTTCTCCGTTTACTAAAGTCCACCACCATCTCCTTGGTCTTCCCAGCATTAATCCTGAGGTGGTTCTGCTGGCACCATTCAACAAAGTCCCGGTTTAAGTCTCTGTATTCCCTAACGTCACCATCAGTGATGAGGCCTACTATTGTAGAATCATCAGAGTACTTCTATAAGTAACAGCTGGATGAGTTGTGCCTAAAGTCAGCAGTGTACAGTGTGAAGAGAAATGGGGCAAGAACTGTACCTTGTGGTGCCCCCATACTACAGATCACAGATCACACATAGTCCTGGGCTTTCACATACTAAGGGCGGTTTGTCATGTAGTCTAGGATCCAGTTGGACAGGTGATGGTCCACTCCACCAAGGTTCAGCTTCTCCCTCAGTAGCCCTGGCTGAATGGTGTTGAACGCACTAGAGAAATCAAAGAACATTATTCTCACAGTGTTCCATGGTTTCTCCAGGTGAGAGAGAGCTCTGTGAAGAAGGTAGATGATGGCGTCATCTACCCCAATGCCCAGCCGATAGGAAAACGGTAGGGGATCCAGAGCGGAGCTCACTAGGGGGCGTAGGTGTGTCAGGACCAGTCTCTCTAGGAACTTCATCAGGTGGATGTCAGTGCTACAGGTCGGTAGTCTTTGTAGCCCATCGGATTGGGTTTCTTTGGGACTGGTACCACACAAGATGTCTTCCACAGTTGAGGTACCACTCCCAGCTTTAGACTCATATTGTACATGTGTGTAATAATACCACCCAGCTGGTCACTGCACATTTTAAGAACTCTTGTGCTTATTCCATCATGTCCTCTGGCCTGGTCTGCTTTAATCCTCTTGATTTCCCTACACACCTGAGACTCCTTGAGGATCAGATAGTCAGATTGCAGTTGACTGCAGGTCAGGGGGGGGGGTGGCAAAATCATGCAGATTTTGCCACCAGCTGTTACCCCCAGCTTGGTGGCACCGAACCTGGCCACCCAATTAAAGGGATTTTCACTTTTGGGAGACCCACCCTGCGCCAGACCATCATCCGCTGGGGACAGTACCAAATTTAGAATGAGGGAGAGCCACCACAATGACTCCCCACTCATCGGATTCCACCAACTCCAATGGCCTCCGCCCGCCACAGCTAGCACCCTCGATCCATTAAGGGTGCGATGCCCCCCACAATGCCAATGTCCGCTCAATACCTTCCTGAAGGCTCAGCGCCCAAATATCGATACCAACTGCATTAAGGTGAACGCCATCCAGTAACCAAAAACTACCCTGACCCAATTCAAGGTCAACATGACGAACCGACAACCCCCATTTCGAGCCACAAAAGCAGAAATCGCCTGGTTCACCTTAATCCGGGTTTTATTCAACTTTTCCACCAATCTAGCCGCACACCACATCTTACGGGGCACAATCTCGGGCCAAACAACTAACGGAACCGGAAACATGGCCCACAACTGTAACAGGTCGTTCTTAACATCCCTGATCAGTTGGTGGAAAGGACGGGCCCCGAGATCGTTGCCGCCTACGTGTAGCAGCAAGATATCAGGAGTCCAATCCAAACGAACAAACTGATGGAACTCTGGTAGCACTCGCTTCTACATCATACCTCTAAAACCAAGCCACCGAATCACTGCCACATCCCTACTGAAGCCAAGTTGTCTCCCATTGGGATGAACATCGGCGCACTCGGCTCCCCAATACATATACCCAAAGATTCAGACCAGTGGAACCAAACTACCTGCAGGGACAAAATAAAGTTGCAAGAAAAAGAACAGCTATACCAAACGAGAAACCGAACAGGACAATCACTGCAACAAATGGGGGCGGACATACAAATTATAATGCGAGGATTCCCACCGACCAATAGAACACACCTGAGACTGGGAAAGGCCCCACCCTACCACCATACGCCCCAACATCCATACCCATTTCAGTAAGGGAATGCCTGAAGACAGCAGTAAACTGATACCTGGACAATGTAGAACGCTCAGCGTGACATAACAATTAGCCCGTATGCGGCGGACGAAACACCCAAAACGCCCCCAAGCACGCCACCAGACAAGCCGTAGCTGAATTATTAGCCCCCAAAACGACCCGCCGACCCCTTCCCTTCTGGTAGTCTTAGGCAGCATTCACACTGAGTAACGCTAGCGTTTTTTGTGCTGATTTTGGCGCATAGCGCCGCGTAAACGCCGTCTACGCGGCGTTTACGCGGCGCTACGTGCCAAAATAAGCACAAAAAACGCCAGCATTAATCAGTGTCAATGCTGCCTTAGGGTGCATTCACACGGAGTAACGTGCCGCGTGACCTGGCACGTATACGCCGTGTGAAATTTTGCGGGCCGTAAACACTGCGTTATTTTGTGGTCGTGATTTTGCATCGTTTTGTATATACATTAATTAACACATTTAAATAGACAGTTCAAAGAATTTAAGCAAAAATAATTTGGGGAACACATCTCAAAAATATTACATATGTCTGTTGAATATTCTCTGTCTATTTTTATTAGAAGCTTTATTCTTCTCTAGCACCACTGATTTATAGTTCCCAGCATGCATTTTTTGTAACCCTATGGCTGGGTTCACACTGGGTATTTTGGATTGGAATTTGACACGGAGGCCGCCTCAGATTCCAGTCCAATAATGGGTAGCTGCGATTGGATCCCGGTGCAGTGCACCAGTATCCAGTCGCGGCACTTCATTCCAGATTATGCCCAAACGAATCGGCCTAGTTGTGAGACGAATCCGCCTGAAGAATGAGCATGTGACTTCTTTTTTCCGGGAGCCAGAACAAATGGCTCACAGAAAAAAGAACTGACTGGTTCCCTTTAATTTCAATGGGAGCCTTTTTTTTTCAGGATTTTGAGACGGATTCCGCCTCAAAATCCTGACCAAAATACCCCATGTGAACTCAGCCTATGGGCTAGGAGAAAACTCTGGTTGGAAACATAGACATCAGGTCTGGTGAACGAATAAGCAAGTTGAAAAGTTCATCTGGTGGATTTGGGACTGAATGGCATTCAGCAGTTTGCTATGTATTGGAAGAAATGCGATTCTTCTCTAACCTTTATTATTCTGATCTGCACCACCTTTCCTTAGAAATATCTTCTTTCTTCCTTATGCAAATGAGTTTTCCCGCAGGACTGGGGGTGTCCCCAGTGCTGCTTGAAAACTCTCCAGCTACGGACTCTGTCTTCTTCTCTGCCTCCTGCCTCTTTTCTCGTGCTCCTGTTCTCTTCTTCACAAAGCGCCGACTCTGCATGAACGGGAGCATTCACAGAAAAATGGCCGATGGACATGCGCAGTCAGCGCTTTTTGAAGAAGAGAACAGGAGCATGAATGAAGAGGCAGGAGGTGGAGAAGAAGACAGAGACCATCGTTGGAGAGTTTTCAAGCAGCACTGAGAATGCCCCAGTGCTGTTTAAGCACAGGGCAACGCCCCCAGTGCTGCAAGAAAACTCTTTTGCATAAAGAAGAAAGAAGATATTTCTAAGCAATGGCAGCGCGGATCAGAATAATAAAGTTAAGAGAAAAATAGCCTTCCTTAAGACTATTCCTACGCGTATTTAGTTTAAAAAGGGTATTCTAGTGATAGAATCCCTTTAAAAAGTTTTGAATAAAACCAGCTGGACAAATGGTTTATGATATTGATACAAATGGATAAAAAATGTAATCAAAGGTGTACGCAGCCTTTGGTGGATCTTGGTGGCTTAAAGCTTAACACTAAACATTTCTGGTGGTCTAGTGTGGATTAGAGGTTAATGGACATGATTGAATGGTGTTCGATCGAATTGATATTCAATCGAATATCAGGCCGTTTGAGGTATTCGATTACAATCGAATACCACGGGGCAAGCAGACTAAAAATTTGTATCCCCTCCCACCTTCCCTGGCGCTTTTTTTGCACCAATAACTGCGCAGGGGAGGTGGGACAGGAACTACGACAACGGAGGCATCGAAAAAAAATGGGAAAAAGTACCGTATTTTTCGGACTATAAGACGCACTTTTTTCCCCCCAAATTTGGGGGGAAAAGAAGGGTGCGTCTTACAGTCTGAATGTGGCGCCTGGCACCCGCCGTAATAGAGAGGCGGAAGCCGGCAAGTGATAGACGCCGGCACAGGTGCCGGGGCCTGAGACATCACTGTGCTCCTCTGTCCTGCATGAAGCCAGCAGCGGCAGGGGCGATGCTATTCCGCTCCTCCGTCCCCCCGCCGCTGGCTTCATGCAGGACACTGGAGCGCAGCGATGTCTCAGGCCCCGGCACCTGTGCCAGCGTCTATCCCTCCCCGGCATCTGCCTCTCTAGTACAGCGGATGCCGGGTCAGTATCGGTGGCCCCTTCTCCCCCGGGGCCGGTCCCCACCGGCCCCATACCTGTATATTTCATCAACCACCGGTTTCTTTTTTCAATACAAGGTGATCTAAGCAATAGATATTCCCCAAAATGGTACAGAGATACCTCGGTTCTCGAACATAATTCGTTCCGGGAGGTCGGTCGAGAACCAAATTGTTCGAGAACCGAAACAAAAAAACCCATAGGAAATAATGGAAACTGGATTAATTCGTTCCAAGCCCCAGAAAATGCCTATTTACTGGCCTAATTTGTATATAATATGTAGAAAAACATGAGTCTCAACAAGAAATAAGAAATAAAAGTGTATTTATTAAAACAAAAAAAATAAAATGTACTGTACAGTACAGTAAATTGTGTTTCATTTACTGTACCTGTACCAACCTTTATGGCAGGAGGGAATGAATGTGGAGGGAGGAGTACAGTAATTTGCAGTACAGTGCAGTACACACAAAGCGTGGCTCTCTCCACAATGTGACTCTCTCTCTCTCACTGACTCACAATGATGACGCAGGCAAGGCGCTGGGCCGACTCAACTTGGCATTCGGCTCAACTCGGCTAATCTCGGACGTTCGGCTGTTCGAGTTCCAAATATTTGTTCGGATTCCAAGACAAAATTTTCTCGAATTTCCTGTTCGAATACCGATTTGGTCGAAAGTCAAGGCGTTCGAGAACCGAGGTATCACTGTATAACTAAAAAGTACAGCTGGCCCCGCAAAAAAAAACACTCTATGCATCCCCGTACAGCTGCAGGATCACCTGTCAATGTGGCCTTGCAGCTGTTGCAAAACTACAACTCCCATATATTAAATATTTTACCATTTTTTGCTTCAAAAATTTTTTTCCCTATTTTCCTCCTCTAAAACCTTCTTATAAAAAAATCTTATAGTCCAGTGCGTCTTATAGTCCGAAAAATACGGTAATTGGCTGGCTAAATCAGGTGACCTCCAATTTATACGAATAGTGGATTTAATATCTGGATCATATGAGACTGTGAACTATGTGACTGTGAGACAGGGATAGATGTACAGGCAGGGTTAGCTAGGGATTACCTATATTTAGGTGGGAATGTTACTCACCCAGCTCTTTGGGGCTCTATCTGATCAGGACCCTGTCAGCTTGCAATATGCGGGAGCTGACTTTTTTCCATAGGAATGCATTGACCAGCGTTGATTGGCCGAATGCCATACAGTGTACAGCATTCGGCCAATCAACGCTGGTTCTGCCGGAGGAGGCGGACTCTAAGATCGGTCCACAGCAGTCTCCATTCTGGTCAGATCTCAGATGTAGCAGTATTGAGCGCACAGCTCACGCTACACCAGAGATGTAGCAGAGCTGGCAGTGCGCTGAGCTCTGCTACACCCGAGATGTAGCAGAGCTGAGTTTGCGCTGAACTCTGCTACATGCAGAGATGTAGCAGAGTTGAGTGTGCACTGAGCTCTACTACATCCAGAGATGTAACAGAGCTGAGTATGCGCTGAGTTCTACTACATCCAGAGATGTAGCAGAGCTGTGTGCGGTGAGCTCTGCAACACCAGAGATGTAGCAGAGCTGAGTGTGCACTGAGCTCTACTACACCAGAGATGTAGCAGAGCTGAGTGTGCGCTGAGCTCTGCTACACCAGAGATGCATCCCAGGAAGGGGTGTCATAGTGGACTTGGTGACTCTCCTGAGTCGAAGTGTTGCTTCCCCTGAAACGAAGCATTTTTCCCCATAGACTATAATGGGGTTCGATATTCGTTCAAATAGTCGAATATTGAGGGGCTATTCGAAACGAATATCGAATCTTGAATATTTCACTGTTCGCTCATCGCTAGAGGTTAATTATAATTTCCCTGGTGGTCTAAAACAGTGTTTCTCAACCGTTTTAAACCAAATTCCCTCTTAGGAATAAAGTTTCAATCAGGTATCCACATGACAATTCCACAAGATGACAATGTTAAAAAAAATTAGGCTCAATTTCGAACCTTCATTGATGGTTATTTCATGTAATAGATCCAAAACCGAAAGGGAACTCAAAGTTTTTTCCTTATGGAGCCTCTGTGAATGGTATACACTGTTAAGGGGATACCTGTGGATGCCATGCACTATTATGGAGGCACCTATGGATAGTATGCACTGCTAAGGGGGCACCTGTAAATACCCTGCACTGTTATAGGAACATCCTAACATAGGCACAGCTTTACACACCTGCACAAGCATGCTTACATACAAGCATACACACGTAGCGATACCAACATAATTTATCCCCTTAGAGACACAGCCCAAAAGTGACTTAAGGACCAGGCCTCTTTTTTCAAAACTGACATGTGTCACTTTAAATGGCGATAACCTTGAGATGATTTAACTTACACAAGTGATTCTGAGATTGTTTTTTCGTAACACATTGTACTTCATGTCAGTAGTAAATTTTCGTCGATATGTTTTGTCTTTAATTATGAAAAAATAGGAAATTTGGTGAAAATTTTGAAAAAAATGCAGTTTTCAAACTTTGAAATTGCAAGCCTTTCAAATAGAAAGTCATACTACCCAAATTTTTTCATAAATATAATTAATCATGTCTCTGATTTATGTAGCAATCAAATTTTAATCACCCTTTCATTTTTTTCAGATATTATAAGGCTTACAAGTCAAGCAGTAATTTTCCAAATTTTCAAGAAAATTTCCAAAACCCATTTTTCAAGGGACCAGTTCAGTTCTGAAGGGAACTTGAAAAGCCTCTCTAATAAAACCCACCAAAAGTCACCCCATTCTAAAAACTGCACTCCTGCAAGAATCCAAAACAGCAGTTAGAAAGTTTCTTAACCCTTTCAGCATTAAAAACAAATTAAAACAAAATGGAGGTCAAATTTACATTTTTCAATTTCTGTCACTAATATATTCATATGGCCCTAGAATTTACACATTTACTAAGGGTTAAAGGAGAAACTGCACCCCACATTTTGTTACACAATTTCTCCCGAACACGATAATACCCCATATGTGCTGGTACCCTAATGTACGGGCACACGGTCGCTCTCACAACGGATGGAGCGCTAATTGGATTTTGTAGGCCAGATTTTGCTAGAATATTTTTCAGGCGCCATGTCCCGATTACAAAGCCCCCAAGGTGCCAAAACAGTGGAAAACCCCAA
Organism: Leptodactylus fuscus; assembly: GCF_031893055.1. Classification (NCBI taxonomy): domain Eukaryota; kingdom Metazoa; phylum Chordata; class Amphibia; order Anura; family Leptodactylidae; genus Leptodactylus; species Leptodactylus fuscus. Next base: position 148,906,650 of record NC_134270.1, on the reverse strand, counting down.
AATGTCACCCCATTTTGGAAAGTAGACCCCTCAAGGAATTTATCAAGGGGTATAGTGAGCACTTGGACCCTACAGGTGTTTCACAGATTTTTTTACCATTGAGATGTGAAAATGAAAAATTACTTTTTTTTATAATAAAATGTCACTGTAGCCCCAAAATTTTCATCTCCACAAAGGGTTAAAGGAAAAATTGCACCCACATTTTGTTACACAATTTCTCCTGAACACGACAATACCCCATATGTGCTGGTACCCTAATGTACGGGCACACGGTCGCTCTCAGAACGGATGGAGCGCTAATTGGATTTTGTAGGCCAGATTTCGCTAGAATATTTTTCAGGCGCCATGTCCCCATTGCAAAGCCCCCAAGGTGCCAAAACAGTGGAAACCCCCAAAATGTGACCCCATTTTGGAAACTAGACCCCTCAAGGAATTTACCAAGGGGTATAGTGAGCCCTTTGACCCTACAGGAGTGTAACAGAATTGGCCCAACAAAAGGAAAAGTGACATTATTTGCTATAAAATGTTGCTTTAACCCCAAATTTTGCATTTCCACAAGGGGTTAAAAGAGAAAATGCACCCCACAAGTTGTCAAGCATTTTCTCCCAACTACAGAAATGCCCCATAATTGGATGTAAAGTGATCTATGGGTACGCTGTGAGGTCCAGAGCTGAAGGATCGCTATTGGGATTTTGGAGGGCAAATTTAGCTGAAATCTGTTTCAGGCACCATGTTGCATTTGGAGAGCTCCTGAAGTGCTAGAACAGTGGACCCCCCCCCCCAAAAAAAAAAAAAAAAGACCCCATTTTGAATACTAGACCCCTCAAGAAATGTATCAAGGGGTTTAGTGAGCACTTAGACCCTACAGGTGTTTCACAGATTTTTTTACCATTGAGATGTGAAAATGAAAAGTTACTTTTTTCCCAATAAATCGTCCATTTAGCGCCATATTTTTAATTTTTGCAAGTAGTTAGAGAATTAAGAGCCCCCCAGAGTTTGTTACACAATTTCTCCTGAACATGGCAATACCCCATATGTGGCCATAATCTGCTGTATGGGGACATGGTGGAGCTCAGAATGGAAAGATGGCTATTTGGATTTTGGAGGGCATATATTGCTGGAATAGTTTTGAGGTGCCATGTCGGATTTGCTGAGCCCCTAAAGTATCAATACAATGGAAACCCCTCAAAGGTGACCCCATTTTAGAAACTACACCCGTCAAGGAATGTATCAAGGGGTATTATGATTTTGAGACTAAAAATGCTTCCCAAAAATTGAAATTTTTAAAGAAATATGCCATTATGGTGTCCAATACATTGCACCCACTTTGTGTTGTCAGAGACCTGCACTCCTAAAACTATTAAGTGGGCGATCCCGAGGGGCAAAAAATTATATATGTGGGTATAAACTGCTGCTTGGGCACACAGCAGGGCTCAGAAGGGAAGGAGCACTGCGCTTTATAGCTTTTGGGATACAGATTTAGAGGTACTCTCTGGGCGCCATGCTGTTTTTGCAGAGCCCTGGAGGTGCTAGTAAACTGGAATTCCCCAAGAAGTGACCCCATTTTGTAGGGGAAATTTTAGGGTCTCTGCAAAAGTGCCATGGCATCCAAAAACCAAACCGTTTAAGTCTGTGCTCCAAAAATCAAATAACCTTCTTCCCTTCTGTGTCCGGCTGTGCCCTAATATCAGTTTATACCCACATATGACATTATATACGTTACCCAGGTTACACCAGTGTCATATATGTGCCCTAATATCAGTTTATACCCACATATGACATTACGTACATTATCCCGGTTACACCAGTGTCATACATGTGGCATAAACTGCAGTTTGGGCACACAGCAGGGCGCAGAAAGGAAGGAGCGCGATGCAGCTTTTGAAGCACAGATTCTGATGTTTGGTATCTGGATGCCATGTCATGTTTGTAGAGCCTGTAAGGTACCAGAAAAGTGGATTCCCCAAAGGAGTGACCTCATTAGAAAACTGCACCCCTCAAAGAATTTATCAGGGGGTGTAGTGGAGTATTAGTATCTTAAACGTCTGGGGTGTCCCCTGATATTGCTCGCACAGCTTATATATTCCCTTCCTGCCGCAGCCAGTTGTGTTCTAATAATTTGGCGATTTTGCGGGATTTTGTCTTCACATTGGTAGATGCTATATTTTCTTTATTTTTCTTGTGACGTGGCCATATAAGGGCTTGTTGTTTGCGGGATGTGATGTATTTTGTAATGACACCATCTTGGGGTGCCTACAACTTACTGATTACATTTTATTAACTCTTTTTTGCTGGATTTAAAAGAGAAAAAAAATCAATTCTGGTATTGAGTTTTACCTTTTACATTTTGCGCCATGCAGTGTACAGTATAATTAACATATTATCTTTATTCTGCGGGTCAGTACGATTACGGCGATACCTCATTTATATTATTTTTTTATGCAATACTAATTCTGCAGAATAAAAACACATTTGGGGACATAAATCAGTGATTTTTGCATCGCCATCTTCTGAGAGGCGCAACATTTTTATTTTTAGCTTGACAGTGTTGGTTGAAGACTTATTTTTTGCGGGACAACCTGCGCATTTTATTGTTACTATTTTGGGGTGCATATGACTTTTTGATCACTTTTTATAGCACATTTTGTAAGGTGAGATGGCGAAAAATCACTACTTCCGGTGGGTTTTTTCTGGGGGGTTTTCCCGCCGTTCACTGTATACATTAAATATTGTTTCAGTTTTGTTGTACAGGTTGTTACGGACGCGACAATACCAAATATGTATTGTTTTTATAAATTTTTTGTGTTTTTTTCACATAATTCCTTTTTTTATAGAGAAAAGGGATTTTTGGGGCTTTCTAACTTTATTAATTGTTCTCAAATATTTTATTTATTTTTTTTACACTTTTTTTTAAACTTTTTCTTGTGTCCCTATGGGACACTTGGATTAGTGATGATTTCATCACTAATCCTCTATTATAGAGTGAGACAGGGGCTGCAGTAACAGCCTGCACGTCTCTCACTCTAGAAACAGGAAGTGAGTCGTGCGAACAGCACAGACTCACTTCCAGAAGACGCCGGGAGCATCACCAGGTAAGTGGGGGCTCAGGGCTGCCTGGGGTCACTAAACAGACCCCTGACTACATATTACAGATACCGGCACCCCCCGATCTCGCCGCGCGGGGTGCCGGCGGGGGGGAGAGAGATCGCGGCACCCTTTGTTTGCGGTGGTCATGTTTGACCATTGCAATCAAAGGGTTAAAACCTCCGATCGGTAAAAGTACCGACCGGAGGTTATGGAAAAGGGTGATAGCTGTCAGTAACAGCTCTCACCCGGTTCTGATTCTGCCCGCTCAGCTAGTGAACGGGCGGAATCACCATGACGTACTATTACTTCATGGTGCGCGAAGTACCTTGCGCCCATGACGTACTAGTACGTCATGGGTCGTTAAGGGGTTAATGTCATAGGTGTACACAAACAAAAAATGGAGACAGGTGCCTACAGGCTGAAGCTTGCAGTGAGGGCTTGCAAATTGAGCTTTGGAAGGGAATCACCTCTGAGATCTACTGTAGGAAAATCACCCCTGTTGACCTATCCTATCTGCTAATGTCTCCCTATGGTGGAATGGCATGTGGGCCATCAGTTTGTAAAGATGGTGGGTGGTTTGGTTAACCATGGCCCAACCTGGTAGGCATTGGAATAGGACAACCATGCAAATCACTGTTATCTAAAAGCAGTTGTGCCACAGCACATACCCCTGGTGGCTGCAAAAACACACCCCTGGGGTATATGGTCCACAAGTTGAGAACAACTGAACAACTATTCCTCAAGGACCTATTATGATTCTAGGGTTTAATTTTAATTTATAGACATATTTAGGGGCTTAAGGGTTGAGGAAAATAAATATGTTGGCCTAGGGCAGCAAAGGGGTTTATAGTGGTAATGTTAATCCCAGAGGTCTCAAAGGATAAAGAGGACAGTGTGACTGTGACATAACATGTGCATAGTTATTTATGTACTTTTCTAGAGCGTTGAAACCCCGAAACACATTATCTGTCCAATAAATACTCGCTATTTTACATCCTTTTCCTAGTCCAAGTCCTTGAGGAGTGTGCCACCTGGATTTTGTAACTGGATATCTAGTTCAGACACCATAGCTATTTGTGTAATAATACAGAGATTTGAACCTACCCCTATTCCTAATATTCTGCTATAACTTGTTTTTTTATGTAGATTGTTAAGAACTGCTCAGACCAATGAATATATAGGATTATGTGACAATTGATTCCACTACATTGCTGCACATGGATATACTAAGTGCAAGGATACATAGAAAAAGCTAGCATGCTATCTATGAGGGCACATTGGTTAGAGGGGTATCTAATGGAGGCTGACAAGACATATATCCCAGGTGCCAAAAGGGGCTCTAAGCCATCTTAGCTCTGTCAGTGTGTTTATATACACTACAATGATCTAATAACCCTGGTGTAGGAAATCCTAGCTTATAATACATATTGCCTTGGGGCATAAGTAAGTTATATATACAGTAAATGATTTAAAAATTTGGCAACACAAAAAATGTTTTTTTAGAATTTTTGGCATTACACAAGAAGAGTATAAAGTATACACTTTGGCTGCACATTTCAAATTCTTTTTCTATTCTATTTTCTAGTAGGCAATAATGAAAAAAGCCAAGAAGTGCTGTAGTCTAGTAAGTCTAGTAAAGAACGTAGTCGAAAAATAAACAAGCGATTTAATGCACAAAAGACTTAAGACGCTTTCAACTTAGCGGGGTGCTACGTATACCATAAATCCATTAATTCCTCAAGACACACTTTATAAAGCCACTGCGTTAGCCTAAGGGACGAAATGTGTGAGCACCAGGATCTATAAAGCACTTTCTGTGTCTGGGGTTTATCTCAGCACCTAACTAATGAAATTAGTTTTCACCTCATAAGATGCTTTCCTTGTCAAGGGTCCATTCACACAGAGGAAAATGGCGCTCAATTTGGGGTGGTATTTTTCTGCGCTTAAAAAAACACTTGCCGTTTTGTGGCATATTTTTTGGTGCAACACATATTTTTTCCGCGCATATTTTAAACAACCAGCCAGGGCTGGCGTCAGCGCACGGCATAGTCAGGCAAGTGCCGGGGCCCACAGAGCCTCTGTGGGCCCCCCGGCACTTGCCCGCCCCAGCACTTGCCTGTCCGACGGACGCCGATGAGCTGAATACATAGGTGATTAAAGCAGAAGCTGTGAGCTCAGCTCCTGCTTTAAAGCTGCGGCCCGGCTTGCGTGTGTAGGCGCGATGACGTCATCACATCGCACCTACACACGCAAGCCGGGCCGCAACTTTAAAGCGGGAGCTGAGCTCACAGCTCCTGCTTTAATCGCCTATGTGAATGGAGTGAGAGAGCGGAGAGAGGAGCGTCGGGGGAACGATGGAAGGTGAGTGTAAGTGTTTGTTTTGTATTAAATATTAAGGTGGAGCATAATGAAGGGGGCCCATGAAACTGGGGGGCAAATGAAGGGGAGGGGGAATGGCATGACACTGGGGAAGATGAAGGGGGTGGGGAGAGAACACCATGAAACTGGGGACAGAGATGGAGGGGGCCCAATGAAACTGGGGGGCAAATGAAGGGGAGGGAACGGCATGACACTGGGGAAGATGGGGGGGTGGGGAGAGAACGGCATGAAACTGGGGACAGAGATGGAGGGGGCCCAATGAAACTGGGGGGGCAAATGAAGGGGAGGGGGGAGAGAACGTGATGAAACTGGGGACAGAGATGGAGGGGGGAACATGAAACTGGGGCAGAGGAAGGGTGTATATGAAACTGGGGGAGAGATGGAGGAGGGGCATATAATTTACGGGTGACAGTAGGAGGATTATACTGTGTGGGAGCACATGATAAATGAATGAGAATGGGCGGAGTCAACATAAAACTAGGTGGAGCCAAATTTGCCGCGGCGCGCCACACATTTTGCCCCTCTTTCTACTCTTTAAAAATTGGGAGGTATGGTGTTGGTGACGCCACACTCCTGCGTGACGTCACTCACTTGATCTGCGACGCACAGTGTCTCGACTTCCCCGCCTCCTTTACAAGGGGGCCCACTGAGGCTCTGTCGCCCAAGGGCCCATAAAAACCTGGAGCCGGCCCTGCAACCAGCCCATTCTTAACACTAGTCAGCCTACTGGGCATGGCCAAAAATGACATCCCTTTATTTAATCAGGACACATATGAGGATGAAGTGGAGAGAGTTTGTTTGACCGTGGCTACCAGCATCACACACAGCTCAAATATGTCAGAAAACCCAGTCGCCACAACATCACAGTCAACCATTGCTGAAGCTGACACTAAGATTCCGGCTCGCAAGATATGCCTCTACTGGTGTCGGTGGTGGTGAGCATGATGCGGCGAAGCACACTGCAACAGGAGGAAAGTTCAGAAATACATACATGTTTGAAATGTATTAATGATGTAATGAAGTGCTGTTGCAAATAAAATATTATTTGTTTATAGCAGGAGGAGGACCAAGAACCTCACCATAGGCCAAAGCAACAACGGTGCTATTGAGTGCACCCCATGAATCTCCTTTGGCCAGAGAGGGGAGATTTTGCACAACTGTACCACGAGTTGAGGCTGTAACTTTTTTGGTGTGTTTTTTTTTTTTTTTTTTTCATAAATGATGTCCATGTATGTACTTTAATGGATAATGTAGTGTAACTTTAGGGGAAACTCTGGTACATTATATTGTGTTGAGGGGCCATTATGGACATTTCACTGTGTGGAGGGTCAAGTGGCGAACATTAGACTGTGTACACAATTTTTTCCCAGATATCCTTCTAAATTCCTTGAGTTTGTGTGCATGCCACCAGAGGGCTTTGATAAACTGCGACTTATCCTGGCGGGGCATCTCCAGCATGAGGAAACCATCATGAGGAAGGCCCTCAGTCCCACCGAAAGACTGCTCATCACGTTGCGGTATTTATATTTTCCTTCAAATATCTTCCAACTCCCTTTTTAAAAAATGTTTTTGTTAAAAAACGAAAATTGTATAAATGGTCAAAGAGGAAGACATGGAAATGTGTCCCTCCAATTTACATAGTGTCTAAAATGTGTCACTACAGTTGATATAGTATACTAATTTAATTTTTTTTCTAGGTTTCTGGCAACAGGGCAGAGTTATGCATCCCTGCACCTCCAATTCTGGGTGGGCCTATCCACCATATCAGGAATTGTGAGGAGCACATACCATCTTGTCTGGCAGCACTTGCAACCCATTGCGATGCCCAGTTCAACCCAGAAGATTTGGTTGCAGGCAGCAGCAGGCTTTCAGTCTGTGGCCAATTTCCCCAATTGCTTTGGCGCCATCGGCAGGAAGCATGTACATGTGCAGAATCCAGCGCACTCAGGATCACTGTACTTCAACTACAAGAAGTACCTTTCAGTGGTCCTGATGGCAGTACTGATGCCACGTACCAATTTCTTGCTATCGACGTTGGTGCCTATAGTAGTACTGGGGACTCCTGGGTCCTACTGACATCAGTTTTGGGTCGCAGAGTACTGCTAGATCAGGTGACTCTACCTCCACCAAGACCACTTCTGGGTACCATGCATCCAGTTTCCTTCATCATGGTATCGGATGAGGCTTTTCCCCTCAGTGAAAACCTGCTGCGTCCATACCCACGGAGGAGACTAGATGCCCGGAAGAGGGTTTTCATCATGAAGCTGAGCCGGGTACGACGCTTCATGGACTGCACCTTCGGGATCATGGTTAGTAAGTGGAGGTTCTTCACCTGTGTGCTGCAGTTGGCTCCTGATACTGTAGACATGGTCATCAAACTGCCTGTGTGCTTCACAACTTTGTTTGTGACTATGACAGTCCCAACATTGTAGTGGAGCCACAGGCAGATTTGAGTGAACCACTATTCACCTCTAGGAGCTCGGGTTGGCCAACCAACGCAGCTGTACCGGTGAGAGATTCCTTAACGGACTACTTCATGAGTCCCGAAGGTCCCGTGCCTTGGCAGTTTTCTTGCCTCAGTGATGAGCAGCCTGACCAGGACTGAAGACCTTCCTCATCATGGTGTTCCGGAAGATGTTTTTTTTTTGGTTTGAACATTGCTTTATTTCTTGTTTATTTCCTTTTGTTTGGAGACAAGTGAACATTATCAATTTAAAATATTTTGTGTCTGTGTGCTGAAATATATATATTATTCTTTTTCTCAATGTAGATTGTGAGCCCTTATAGGGATCACAACGCACATTTTTTTCTTATCAGTATGTCTTTGTAGAATGGGAAGAAATCCACACAAACACAGGGAGAATATACAAACTCCTTGCAGATGTTGTTCCTGGAAGGATTCGAACCCAGGAGTCACCGCGTTGCCCCTTGTGATAAAATATATTTGTGCTGCATATGTTTCTGCAGTTTCCAACTACCATGATTCCCCCTCTTCTCTCTACCCCCTTGGTTTACCAAGCTACACTGTGGACTACTAGGCCAAACTATAGGACTAGTAGGGCACGATCTAGCTAGGTGAACAGGGAGGGTGTGTGACATAATAGGGGGATCATGGTATTTGCAAACTTCCCTAAGCTACACATGTACCTTTTTTAAAATGATGGCAGGACCTATCGGTGGCATTCACATAGCTCTAAACTGTCATTAGAAGGGTGTTTCTGACAGTATGTGGGGAACACCCCCTCTGACAGTACATTGCAAGCGAATAAATTGTCATGAGGGTCATCCTCACATACTCTCATAAAGTCCCTTTGTACAATGAAGAGACATAGGTTAAAGGCAATGATACCTCTTCACTAGGGGCATGTTTATTAGTATAACATGAAAACCAACAGCAGAATTCAGCGCACTGTTGGCTTTGGGATTAGTGGTACATTAACCCCCATGTGACCAACGACATGAAAGGTGATACCTTAATTTCCCCTACATACAGCAGTGGTCATTAATTTCCTGTCTGCTTCCCGGTGCAAATTTGTGTTCAGATAGGATCCCTTTAACATCTTCAAAAACTGATTTAAAACTGTCCGGATATGTCAGTATGTAGTCAATATGTAATCAGTTTTTCTTTTTTTCTTCCCCCTTCTTCATTCTGAGCATGTGCAAAAAAGACACAAACTGATTGCTATCAGTTGGTAATCAGTATATAATCAGTTTTCCATAGACCGCAGGCCTGGTTCACATCTGCATTGGTAATCCTTTCGGCCCCCCGAACGGACTACTGAACGCATTGGCAAGCGGTGTCAAGTGAAGGCACACAGATCCCATAGACTATAATGGTGTCTGTGTGCTATCCGCACGGTCTCCGCATGAGTCATGCGTTCAGGAAAGTAGAAAGTAGCAGCAGCACGCTCCGGTCTAGGCCCATTTGGGCCTAATCCGGAGCTGAAAGACGTGACGGGATGCCATGCACTGCATATGAATATGCACACGTGGAATTGCGTGTGAACTAAGCCTAAGGGAGCCTTCACAGGGAGTAAACGCACAAGTATTTTTGTAAAATACACGTGTAAAAATAAGACTCCAATTGACTTCAACGACATTTTACAGGCGTATTTTTACATGTGTAAAAAATATCATTGAAGTCAATGGGACTGTTATTCTTACATGTGTATTTTTACACGTGTATTTTGCAAAAATACACGCGTGTTTACTCCGTGTGAAGGCTCACTTAGAAAGCTATAACCCTTCCCCATTCCAAGCTATTTTCCCATATTGGAAGTCAGCTCTAGGTAGCTAAGTTATTATATTAACATGATAAGATAACACATTGTTAATGGTTACATAAATTACACATCAAAGGTATATTATGGCAAGAAGTAATGAGGGGAGATTTAAAGTCAGGATTGCTGGAGCCAAATTTTATCAACTCTAGACTTAGTTTACAGATGACTTTTCACCACCTCCACCATCTCAGACCTTTTTCATCCTGTAATAGGCCCAGCTCTACTGATAATAGATAAGGATGAGAAAACCTTGTTTCATCCTGTTTTCGGTCTAAGCAAACTCCCGTTTCAGTTCTGTCTGTACTTGTTCACCACTGAATTAGGGTCAGTGCACACAGAGTTTTTTGGCGAGGATTTTGACACTGAATTTGCCTCAAAATCAGCCTCCAAAAAAGCCTCCCAATAGAACATCATTGTGCCTCAGTGGTTAACAATGTTGCTTTGTAGCACTTTGTAGAACTCTATTTGGAGGCTGATTTTGAAACGGATTCAGCGTCAAAATCCTTGCCAAAAAACTCTATCTGCATTGACCCTCAGGGTCCATTCACACGGGGTCCATTCAATTCATTCTCAATTCATAAGCATGTGATTCTGGACCAAAATATAATGCATTTAAAAATATTTATGACTGCTTTCTGCTTTAAAAAAAACTGTCTAAAGTTCATGCCACTAGGTGTCTCCCTTTTAGCTAAGTTGAATTTCATTCTTTTTTTAGCAGGGAAGTCCATCTATAGCAGGGGTCTCAAACTCGCGGGCCGCATGCGGCCCCCCGAACAATTTTGTGTGGCCCGCACAAGCCTATGGACGCCGGATCCAAGTTGATTCCGGACGTTTCACCATTTTGCCCACAGGCAGTTCTATATACTGCCGGAAAGCTGACAGTGCGCTGAGTTCAGCACACTGTCGGCTTTCCCGATGTGGGCCCAGTGTGAAGAGCTTACAGTCCGGTACCGTAGCTCTTCTATGGTCAGAAGAGCGTCTCTGACACTCAGTCAGAGACGTCCTTCTTCACAGCACAGCCAATCGCGCTGTGCTGCGAGAGCCGGGAGGAACGCCCCCTCCCTCTGCTCGCAGTACTCGTCCATAGACGAGTATTATCAGGAGGGGAGGGGGGCGTTCCTCCCGGCTCTCACAGCACAGCGCGATTGGCTGTGCTGTGAAGAAGGACGTCTCTGACTGAGTGTCAGAGACGCTCTTCTGACCATAGAAGAGCTACGGTACCGGACCGTAAGCTCTTCACACTGGGCCCACATCGGGAAAGCCGACAGTGTGCTGAACTCAGCGCACTGTCAGCTTTCCGGCAGTATATAGAACTGCCTGTGGGCAAAATGGTGAAAGGTCCTCTTTAAACATTGAGGTGGAATGAAGGGGCTCATGACACTATGGGCAGACGAAGGGAGGGGGGAGAACGGCATGACACTGGGGCAGAAATGGAGGGACATGAATCTGGGGGCAGAGATGGGGGGGACATGAAACTGGGGGCAGAAATGGAGGGACATGAATCTGGGGGCAGAGATGGGGGGACATGAATCTGAGGGCAGAGATGGGGGGGACATGAATCTGGGGGCAGATGAAGGGTGTATATGTAACTGGGGGAAAGATGGAGGGGGGACATATAGTTTATGGGTGACTGTAGGAGGATTATACAGTGTGGGGGGCACATGAAAAATGAATGGGCGGAGTCAACATAAAAGTGGGTGGAGCTAAATTTGCCACGGTGCGGCCCGCCGACTGGCTGGGATCTTGCTCTGTGGCCCACATGCTGAGTTGAGTTTGAGACCCCTGATCTATAGACACATTAAGATAAGCAGGATGTTTTTAGGGGGACGTTATGTTCTGTTTTCACACAGTGAATGCAGAGGTTATGGGCTGATTCTCCTCACAGCCTGTATACATGTCTGTAAACTGTTGCTCTGTGAAAATTACTAGGAATTCTACAAATCTCCCAGCCTATAAAGTAAGAAAAACCTTATATGTATTTGTATCTACTTCTGATGACTGATGGGATATTATTCACAGACAGCAAGCAGTTTTACTGGCTTAACTGTGCTCATACATATTTTTTTTTTACTGTGTGTTTGCTCCTTGGCTCCATGTATTTGCCCATGTATTTATAATCCAGTGTTCTTGGATCTCCTATATTGTGGTCATTTTGGCTTTGATCAGTTATTTGTTTTCTATGGCAGAACAGAATCAGTAATAGATAGAGCACGGGCCAGACTGCTCCTTAGTGTACACATCCCCAGAGACAAATGTAAAATAAGCTGCAGCCATAATGTGATTATTAGCGGCAGACGACTAATAGTACACCGTTCATTAAGTCTTATACAGTCATAGAACAGAAAGACTCTGCACATATTTCAATTTTTCATGAAAACTCAGGGTTGTCCAGGAATTATATGAAACTCAGGAACTACCGGGGTGGGAGTGAAACAAAAAAAGCCTAGCATAGGGGAAAAAAGGGACCTGGACAGGAGAACAGAGCACTGGGGATAGACGAGTATGCCTTTTTTTTGTTTTACACCCTCCCGGCTTATCCCTGATTTTCCTCTTGTTCCTTGACAACCCCTTTAAGTTCTTCAAAGTGATATATATATATATATATATATATATATATATATATATATACTGTATATATCCTATTAATATTATAAATGTGAAAGTTTGTGAGTTTGTGGGTTTTTGGATGTTTGTTCCTCAATCACGCAAAACCCGCTCGACCGATTTAGCTGAAAGTTTCCACAAACATAGTCACTACACCCGATTGCGCAATAGGCTACTTTTCGTCACAATAGCGCACATACGTTTGTGCCAGGACCCCCACAAAACCCAGACTCACATCACCATCTCTGCAATCTCACACACTTTGGACCATAGCAAGCCACAAAATTCATATTGCCCTCTACAGCCTCGCCCCTAACCCCACACAATCACATATACAGATACTTTACCACTTTGCCCTCACCTTAACGATACTCCAGGAGGCTTTCTTTAACGCTCCGGAGCAGCCATGGTTGCCGACCCCCACCGCTCTGACAATCCGCGACATCGCCCACCCATGTCAATACCCCTAGGCGGTCTAATAAATGCAAAAACAAAAAAAAGGAAAAAATAAAATAAAATAATAAAAAGTATTACAAATTCAAATCCCCCCCCCCTTTCCCTAGAACACATATAAAAGTAGCTAAATACTGTGAAACACATACATGTTAGGTATCCCTGTGTCCGAAATCGCCCGCTCTACAAAGCTATACAAATATTTTGCCTGGACGCTTAACGCCGTAGCGGCAAACATACTGAAAAGTCCAAAACCGCTGTTTTTTCACTATTTTCATTATCATACAAATATCAATCAAAAGTGATCAAACCAATAGCATTTCCCAAAAATGCAACAACTAAAAACTACACCCTGCCCCGCAAAAAAAGACATCCCCCGACACAGACAAATAAAACAGTGACTGCTGTCAGAATATGGCAACTTTTAAAAACAAAAAAATGTCAACACACTACTGGCAGAAAATAACAAATCATACAATGTTGTATATCGAGGTATATTAACTTGTAATACCTCTGTCCCAAAGACACTATGTACAGTTTCTCAGCACAGCGTATAGCAGCTCAAATACAAATTACCTTCAACACAAAAGTCTCACGTATTCTCGCAATTACGACAAAAACAAGATACAAAGTTACATTTCATATCCCATACCTTATACACAGTACGAAAACCTTACCCGCGCCTGTATATACCCACTGCTACAATCACTGCAGACGAAGTCGCGGGTACCAGCTAGTATATATATATATATAACCTTCTATTCAGCTACCTCAGTGTAAGTACTGTATATCATTTATATACTTACACTCTATAGTTAGACTAGTTTTATAGCGCTCTCTTTCTGTCATATTCAAGGTATGGAACTTTATGTTTTGAAAAGAATTTCAGGTTTTTTGTCCACAATTATTATATTTTATCCCATTTATATTCTTCAGTACGAACTGTAAATATATTTTTAGTAGATATATTATAATAATATATAGAAATATGGTACAAATTCACTACAGCTAGTTGCTGATGTGAGCTATCTGCCTGTGTTGTGATGCTACAGGGGGTCCAGCTCTGTGTAAGATGCTTTTACATCTTCTCAGCAGGGACTTAATCTGTGGCTGTAACAATCCTAAGTACTTTCAGTGCAAGAGGGAAAATCCAAGGCTCATGGCTAGATAAGACGCCCAGCGTGTCATTCGAATATTTATATGGAACGCATTAGATTGATGGCTTCACATCTGCATGTTGTAGCTAAGCAAACAAGTAGTCATCTCTACACATAGACTCTGCATAGTATACCTCCCGGACCTCGGCTGGGGTACATGCCACTTTTTAAACACTTTGTTTTTTGGGAGCCAGCAATAACATAAAAACAGTCATTTTGCCAAGGTTTCTAATTCTTCACTTTGCTGGTGTATATCATGATCATTTTTAGTTCTGGTCAATACGGAAATGTTGATACCAATCAGGTGGAGGTTCTTTATTATAATTTTTTTTACTTTTTTTAAATCAATCTGTTAGGGGAAATTGAAAATGTTTTTTTTTTTTTTTTTAATTCTTTAACATTTTTTTATTTTTAATATTTTAAAGGGGATTTCCAGGCTTATTAATTAATAACTGTCCAATAGTTCAACAACTGAAAATTGGCAGGGGTCTGTCATACCGGCCCCCTCATCAAGACTTCACAGAAAACCAAGTACTTTAGCTTTCTATTGTATAGTGTCTGTGCTCGGTATGGTGGTTCAGTCCATTGACTTGTGTGGGACTGATCTCCAAACAGGCCATGTGACTGATGAATATGACATCACATGGGCCGTGAAGAGAACTAGGTATAGGTCATCAATTATGAATTCTGGAATACGGCTTTAAATTTTTTAATATTTTTTTTTATATTTTTTTTACATAGTTTTTATAATACATTGCAAAATGTCTTTATCGCAGTGAATTATACCTGTCAATTTAACACAGAACTTCGTTTGCCATGATAACGTTCCCCAGGGCCAGGCGATCACATCACAGAGTCTGAGGAGCTACCAGAAAGAACCTCATGTCTCTGGCCAACCACTTACATGATATATTTGCTATTGACTGCAGCATCTAAGTGGTTTAACTATCAAGAATAGGAGTTGCACTGTATTTACATGACTAAGCTGAAACTTGGTGATGAACACCATACTATTAACCCCTTCCCGCCGATGGCATTTTTTGATTTTCGTTTTTCGTTTTTGACTCCCCTCCTTCTAAACCCCATAACTTTTTTATTTCTCCGCTCCCAGAGCCATATGAGGTCTTAATTTTTGCGGGACAATTTTTTCTTCATGATGCCACCATTAATTATTCTATATAATGTACTGGGAAGCAGGAAAAAAATTCAGAATGGGGTGGATTTGAAGAAAAAATGCATTTCTGCGACTTTCTTACGGGCTTTGGTTTTACGGCGTTCACTGTGCAGCCAAAATGACATGTCCCCTATATTCTGTGTTTCGGTACGGTTCCAGGGATACCAAATTTATATGGTTTTATTTACATTTTGACCCCTAAAAAAAATTCCAAAACGGTGTTAAAATTTTTTTTTTCTAAAAGTCGCCATATTCCGACGGCCGTAACTTTTTTATACGTGCGTGTACGGGGATGTATAGGGCGTCTTTTTTTGCGGGGTCGGGTGTACTTTTTAGTTCTACCATTTTCGGGAAATGTTATTGCTTTGATCACTTTTTATTCAAATTTTTATCAGAATTAAAACAGTGAAAAAACGGTGGTTTGGCACTTTTGACTATTTTTCCTGCTACGGCGTTTACCGAACAGGAAAAATATTTTTATAGATTTGTAGAGCGGGCGATTTCGGACGTGGGGATACCTAACATGTATATGTTTCACAGTTTTTAACTACTTTTATATGTGTTCTAGGGAAAGGGGGGTGATTTTAACTTTTAATTCTTTTTATATTTTTTAATATTTTTTTTAACTTTTTTTTTTTTTTTTTTTTGCATTTATTAGACCCCCTAGGGGTGTTGAACCCCAGGGGGTCTGATCACTAATGCAATGCATTACAATGCTAATGCATTGCAATGCATTGCAAAAAATCATCATCTCTTTTGCAGGCTGTATACACCAGCCTGCAAAAGAGAGAATTTGCAGACCGGCTGGGAGCCTTTAACAAGGCTCCCAGCTGTCATGGCAACGGGGGGGTCGTCCCTGGAGCATGCTCCAGGAGCCGGCGATCCCTGCCAAAATGGCGGCGCCCATGCGCCGCCGGGAAAATGGCGCCTCCGGCGCCTTTGACAGCAGCGCCGGAGGGGTTAATGCCTCCGATCGGTCCGGGGACCGATCGGAGGCATTAGAGCCGGTTGTCTACTGCTTAAAGCAGTAGACACCCGGCGGCTATGACGGCCGCCCGGCTCCCGGGCGGTCGCCATAGTTACAGACCCGACACGCGCCGTACTATTACGGCGCATGTCGGGAAGGGGTTAAAGACTTAAAAGCAAAATGTCACGAGCAAATTACCTATTTTTTAAATACATTTTTTGTATTAATAATAACTAATTTTTGAAGAATTTTGGTGATGTCATTTTTAAATGTTCATGTGATTATCTTATTTTAAATAATCCAAATCTTGCCACTAAGTTTAGAATTGTTTTGTGACTTTCTTTCTCCTAGAGATGGAACATGGACCATAGATACCATATTCTGTAGCAACCATATTAACTTCTATGGGAGAGTTCTCTAGTAGAGATGAGCGAACACTAAAATGTTCGAGGTTCGAAATTCGATTCGAACAGCCGCTCATTGTTCGAGTGTTCGAATGGGTTTCGAACCCCATTATAGTCTATGGGGAACATATACTCGTTAAGGGGGAAACCCAAATTCGTGTCTGGAGGGTCACCAAGTCCACTATGACACCCCAGGAAATGATACCAACACCCTGGAATGACACTGGGACAGCAGGGGAAGCATGTCTGGGGGCATAAAAGTCACTTTATTTCATGGAAATCCCTGTCAGTTTGCGATTTTCGCAAGCTAACTTTTCCCCATAGAAATGCATTGGCCAGTGCTGATTGGCCAGAGTACGGAACTCGACCAATCAGCGCTGGCTCTGCTGGAGGAGGCGGAGTCTAAGATCGCTCCACACCAGTCTCCATTTAGGTCCGACCTTAGACTCCGCCTCCTCCGGCAGAGCCAGCGCTGATTGGCCGAAGGCTGGCCAATGCATTCCTATGCGAATGCAGAGACTTAGCAGTGCTGAGCCATTTCTGCTCAACTACACATCTGATGCACACTCGGCACTGCTACATCAGATGTAGCAATCTGATGTAGCAGAGCCGAGGGTGCACTAGAACCCCTGTGCAAACTCAGTTCACGCTAATAGAATGCATTGGCCAGCGCTGATTGGCCAATGCATTCTATTAGCCCGATGAAGTAGAGCTGAATGTGTGTGCTAAGCACACAGATTCAGCTCTACTTCATCGGGCTAATAGAATGCATTGGCCAGCGCTGATTGGCCAGAGTACGGAACTCGACCAATCAGCGCTGGCTCTGCTGGAGGAGGCGGAGTCTAAGATCGCTCCACACCAGTCTCCATTCAGGTTCGACCTTAGACCCCGCCTCCTCCAGCAGAGCCAGCGCTGATTGGCCGAATTCCATACTCTGGCCAATCAGTGCTGGCCAATGCATTCTATTGGCGTGATGAAGCAGTGCTGAATGTGTGTGTTTAGCTCAACTACACCGGTGGAGTAGTTGAGCTAAGCACACAGATTCAGCTCTGCGCTTGAACCCTTGTGCACCCTCGGCTCTGCTACATCAGAGCCGAGGGTGCGCTTGAACCCTTGTGCACACTCTGCTTCATCAAGCTAATAGAATGCATTGGCCAGCGCTGATTGAAGCAGAGCTGAATCTGTGTGCTTAGCTCAACTACTCCACCGGTGTAGTTGAGCTAAATACACACATTCAGCACTGCTTCATCACGCCAATAGAATGCATTGGCCAGCACTGATTGGCCAGAGTACGGAATTCGGTCAATCAGCGCTGGCCAATGCATCCCTATGGGAAAAAGTTTATCTCACAAAAATCACAATTACACACCCGATAGAGCCCCAAAAAGTTATTTTTAATAACATTCCCCCCTAAATAAAGGTTATCCCTAGCTATCCCTGCCTGTACAGCTATCCCTGTCTCATAGTCACAAAGTTCACATTCTCATATGACCCGGATTTGAAATCCACTATTCGTCTAAAATGGAGGTCACCTGATTTCGGCAGCCAATGACTTTTTCCAATTTTTTTCAATGCCCCCGGTGTCGTAGTTCCTGGGGAATCGAATTTTGGCGCACTTTACCACGCGGTGTTCGATTCGATTCGAACATGGCGAACACCCTGATATCCGATCGAACATGTGTTCGATAGAACACTGTTCGCTCATGTCTATTCTCTAGACATGCTTTGTGACCTGTGCAGTTGGTGGATTTATAAACAGTGAAATCTCCGATTGTGACTGGTGGATCCTGTGTCTTATCTACATATACATGTGATCATCAGTGTGCTGGAAGAGAGGTAACTGCTGCAAAGGATTCTCCAGCAGAAAACAGAAAGTCTCAGCATTCAGTCAGAGCAGAAAGATTTTCAGGAATTTTTTAAAATATAGATACTAACATGGAAAAAAAACTCTTTAAACACCAAAAACTCTTTAAAAATGTGATTTAAAAAAAGAGCATTTTATGACGACACACTGCATTTAACTGTTTAATACTCTGGAATTTTTGAAACAATCATTTTTTTTACATTGTTTTACAACTTTTTATTTTTTCATTGATATGACTTTTATAATATAAATATAAATTATGATAGATTTTTTTTGTGAAGACCCATTCTGAGGTACATTTAGTAACAATTTATTATTTAGTTTCCATCATTTCAGGTGGGGAAATGCAAAGAAAACACTTCCGCCAAGTAACAGAAACTTTAGGCTAAGGTCCCACGGTCTGGAAACACCGCGCTAAAGCACTGCGGGAAAAACTGCAGCGGGAATGCATCGCGGTTCTTCCTGCAGCACTTTGAACAGAAAGTCCACGGAGGAAAACTCTGTGAACTTTCTGTTACTATTATATCTACGGGAAAGTTGCCGGCGTTTTCGTAGATATACTTGACATGCTGCGATTTCCAAAACTGCGCCAGTTTTGGAAATCACAGTGTGTTCGCGCTGCGGATTATAACCGCGGGCAAATCGCTGTGTTTCTGGCCCTTGGGGCCCCAGCCTTAGAGAGGTTTTTAGGTAGAAAACAGCAATATTTTTAAGTAGAGTGAGTTACATTTTCAACAAAAGTCCAGCTCACCCTTAAAGTGAATGAATCCTGTCCTGGGCTGCTCGCATATGGACGGACTTGACTCCATGTAGTTACATTTTGGTCTAGAACAGGGGTAGGTAACCTTCAGCACTCCAGCTGTTGTAAAACTACATCTCCCAGCATGCATATTTGCTCTGCTGTTCTTGGAACTCCCATGGAAGTGAATGGAGCATGTTGAGAGAGTTGTAGTTTCACAGCAGCTGGAGTGCCAAAGGTCACTGACCCCTGGTTTAGAATCACATTTTATTATGTAAAAATGTTTTCAAAAGGTGGAAGAAATGGGCACAAAATGTAGAGAGAGTTGAAAGAGCTAAGGAAAATGATGGCATATGTGGAAAGAGAATTGTGGAAAGAGAAAAAAAAAAAGACCCTGTGGAAGGTTGTACTGTACAGAACAATGATTTGAATCTAGTCTCAGTTTTCATCTTCATATAATGAATACAAGATGTTACAACTATAGTATATAAGTATGACATATGATACAGGTAGCTATTATGCTGCAGTTTAAAAAAAAATAATACATTTGCATAGAATTTCACATTTTTCCAGCGGTTGGTGGGTTAATAACAGAAACCTTCTAGAACCCTTACTCTCGAAAGAAAGCATTAAGATTTATTGTAGCCCTATACGCACATCATAAAAACTTTATCACAATGGACCAAATTTTCCTTAATTTTCCATATATCTTCAGACATTATTGCATCAGCTACCGCATCAAGATAAACATTTAACAGGACGTCTGTGGACATTGCTGTATAAGAAAGACGGGAGCTTTTACTGACGTCCCATATTAACCTGACAAGCGTGCAACTCATACATCTCACATCTCCTTTGAAGTGGCAGAGAAGCCTGAGCTACATCCATGTTACTTGTATAGCTACGTGGTCAGCGTTATGTCTTACTTTCTTTGGGAAATTATTTTTAAAGATTGAACGGAATGTAAGATTTACTTAATATAATTCAAGAAGGACGACGCAGAAAATCCGACAATGTCTCCGCGTGATATCAGGTGAGAGGTTTTACTCCTATTTCTCAATGTAGTCATGATTAGATTTCTAATACTGATGCTTTTTAGAAACAATTTATATGTATAAAGAAGTCTAAGCAGTGAATAGATGTCATATATAAAACCTTTAGCAGTTATACCATTGATTCCAATAATTCTTAATTTTATCTTTGAATGTATTTCATAGTACGGCTGAAATTAAGTGAGAAGAAATAAATCTGAAAGAAACTGAATTTCAATTACATACATCCAAAATAATATAAGTAAGCAAAAATAAAATAACCTAGATTCACTAGTCACTCTAAAATCTTAGCTAACACGATACAATAGGGTGATATAATATCCTTCTATTTTCCTATTTTAGCTACATAAAATGAGAGATTTTCTATTTTATCTATATGCAATGTAGAAACTAAAAATCTCTACAGTAATGTGGTTGTAAAAAATAAAAATAAAAAGTTGTACAACATTCATGTCATAAATTAATTGTTGCATCACATTAATAAAAATTACAACTTTATCACACCTTAAACGTTCATATTAATATTTTCTAAAAAAAATGTCTATAAATTAACACATATTAAGGATTAAAAAAAAATTATTGAATACCGTAGTTATATTTTTATTTCTTCAAAATAAGATCTAAAATTAATGCTACAATGGTTAAACCTGCTTCAAAAAATTAAATATCGACAGTAAATCATTAAACCATTATATTTACATATTTTGGCTATGATTAATGATTAATTATTACAATTAATTGAAATAATAATTCTATTCGTCATAAATATATCATAATTTAAATAATGTCATCCATATTATGAATGTATTTTAGAATCCATAATTTTATAGTGTCATTGTTTTAAACATATAGTTAAAAACAATTTTAACTCTATGTTATCTGCACTTCAAGACTTGTTTCTTCCTGCAGTACCTGGATAATATCAGGACCACATCAGTATCATATATTTGTGATAGAAACATTCTTATTCTGAGTCAATTTAAATTTTTATTTTCTGTAGAGTGACCAAAAATTTTTAAGGCTGCTAATTTATATGCAACAAATTTTCCCTATTTTGTTGTTGTCTGTTTTCTGCTTAAAAATGGCCTTATTGCTTTGGGATTTTGGGATGTTTTGGGGGCGTTTTTTTTTTTTTAAATTTTGCCATCTTTGTGGCATACATAGTTTTAGGAGGAGACAACACATTGCTATGTTTCTGTTGCAGTTTTGCTGAGTCAAAGCCAGGAGTGGAAATTTGCAGAATTGAAATGTATAAGAGCTTCTTTTTTGTTCCCCATTCCTTTTGAATCCACTTCAGGATTTGGCTAAAAAATACTACAGAAAAATCCTCAACAGAAACACAGCTTTCTGACAATATGTGGCCTCAGTGTAGAGCTACATAGAAACTTTGGATGCCATATAGGCTCCACATTGCAGAGACACAGCTTTTTTTGTCGCAGATTTTGCTTCTGATTTTTTTTTAGCTAAAGCCAAGACTGGCTCCAAAAGGAATGGGAAATATATAGTAAGCTCTTATACTTCTACCTTCTGTTCAATCCGCTCCTCTGTTTGGTTAAAAAAAAACAAAAAAAAAAACATGCAAAATCTGAAACAAAAAAAGCTGCATTTCTGCAGCCTTAAAGTCTCAGTCAATGTATTCTTAGGGTTGCAATGAAATTCCATTCATTTACATTAGTAAAGGGGCCTCAGAGTGACCCATTGATCTTTCATCATCAATGAGAGTTTCGGACTAAAGTCACTATACAGCCCCAGCCGTACAGATTTTTTTTTACTTTTTCTCCGTATAATTACCATTATGGAAAAAATGCCAGAGCCCAAGTATTATGGAGAAAAAGGACACAAAAGCAAAATTGGCATTGAAGTTTGAAGTCAATTAAAAAAAAAATCAATCTATGTAGGGCTTTTCATAAATTACTATTGACTAACCTGTAACATCTGGATGCAGCATTTTCTCAGAAAAAAAAAAACAAAACTGAAAAATGAGACCAAAAAAAAAGAAGCAAAAACATAGCGTGTCACCAGCCTAAAGCATTGACCCAAGCGCGTCTTAGTTTTCGTTCACAGATTTGCAGCCACGGTGCATCTATCCTATGGCGACATACTGTGACCTGGAAACTCTGTGCTGTGTTATATTAGGTGCTGTGCTGTGTAGATATTGTCACTCATGTAATGTGATTTACTTGTGGTACAATCATCGCTAACAAAGTGAAGCAGGCCTGGAGATCATTAGTCCATACCCCGAGGCCCTTGAATCCTGAGTGAGAAGTGAACGCTTAGAATCAGATATCCAGGGTCACAAGACCAAGTCAGATTCTATGTATTTCAGTGTTGATTTGTACCTGTCTTTAAAAAATAATAAAGTAAGAAAACGCGGTGAAAACGGAAAAATAAAACTATGAAAAATTGGAGGAAGGCGCTAGGTCTGCATAGAGGACACAGACAGACGAGACAAAGTATCACTAGCGTTCTTAGTTCTCTATCTGTCTGCTGTATAGCTGTGTTCACAAGACAGTATAAGTGCTTAGAAATTATATACGGACCATTTACATACCATTATAGGACAGATTATGGTTTACAGCTTGTGATAGATGATGACAGAATGGTGAGAGGAAACTCCAGTTTTTAATTTTTTTTTTAAAACTTATCTCGAACATCTGACTCATATTATGACCATAACAGACTTTATTATCCTGGTTGTTCACTTTTCCTTAAATAAAGACTGAAAAAAAATATTTAATCAATGTATATAAAATGTATATAAAACTCGATAAATTTTTTTTATTTTGTGTATTATTTCTATGTTTTATCAAATTATATTAAAATAATGAAATTTAAGTTTAAGGCGATGCTAAGATGTATTTAATAGGCATAATTAAAGCAATAATAAATCAACTGAATGAGAAGTATCAATATACTATACTTTATTATATTAGATTATTACTTGTTGTTGTGTTCAGTAAACAAAGACAATTTTTCCAAGTTGTCATATCAGTGAGTTTATTCCAACAGTCTATAGTGAGGTTGGACAGATTCTCAATCTATTACACAGGTACCATGAATTTTGAGTTAATCTATAACCTAACCCCGCATTCACATAACTGAGTTTCACCCATGAACGCAGGGTAAGGAATTTTCATATAAGGTGAATTTGCTGCAAATTCCGAACATTTCGGGAATCTTGCCATTTATTTTTTCGTTTTAATTTCCTTTCTTCTGAAGCAGAGCAGGTGGCGCTGGTGGTGTCCCTTCTACGAGGGTCACCACAAGACTGGGCCTTGGCTCTACCTGCTGGAGCTCCTGAATGGAATTCATTAAATAAGTTTTTTCAAACATTAGGTCAGATTTATGATGACCCTAATAGAGTTGCCTTGGCCGAGTCCCATCTGTTGTCTATTCAGCAGGGAGTTAGAACGGCCGAGGACTATTGTACGGAGTTTCGTCAATGGAGTTCCCAGTCAGGGTGGACAGACAGACCTTTGTTAACCCTTTTTAGACAAGGCTTATCTGATTCTGTAAAAGATGCTCTAGTAAGTCATCCAGTCCCTGAAAATCTAGGAGACTTTATATCCTTGGCTATTTCTATTGATAGGAGGCTTAGGGAAAGGCGTAGAGAGAAATTAAGCAAACCTGGGTCCTCAGCTAAATCCTGGTCTGTCCTTTCGGAACCTATACCTCCTTCTGCTGTCCCTACCTCTAGTCCTATACCTGAAGAAGAACCGATGATATTGGGGTCCACAACCGCCTCCAGGAGAAAGTATCGCCTAGAAAACGCTCTGTGTCTGTATTGCGGCAAACCTGGACATATCCTGAGAAACTGTCCAACCAGACCTAAACCACCGCCGGGAAAACGCCAATGCCTGAGTGATTTCCGGGAGGGTCACTCAGGCACAAAGGTACCTCCTAATAATATTGAGAAATGTTTACTCCCTGCTATTCTTGTTAATGGTAATAAAACTTTTGCATGTCAGGCGATGGTGGATTCAGGTGCCGCCATGAACTTCATCCATGAAGTTGTGGCACAAGCTCTAGGAATTGAATTAATTCCTTTGAAATACCCATTTCAGGTATCTGGAGCAGATCTAACCCCTTTGTCTGAAGGGAAAATCTTAGCCCGTACTGCTGAGGTGCAGTTTTTTGTCGGCAGTTTACATGTTGAAAAAGTGTCATTTTTTGTTATGAAAAAACTGGCTGCAGACGTTATTCTTGGTTTACCCTGGTTGCGTGTACATAATCCAGTGTTTGATTGGGGAACTTCGGAGTTGGTTAGATGGGGAGATTCCTGTACTTCTCATCTTAATACTGTTTGTACTATCAAAAACGATATCAAAATTCCGGAATTTATTACTGAGTTCAAAGATGTCTTTGACGAGCTCAATGCGGAGGCCTTGCCTCCATATTGACCTTATGACTGCGCAATTGATTTGGTTCCTGGAGCTAAACTACCCAAAGGTCGCATTTTTAACCTTTCAGCTCCAGAGCGCGAGTCCATGCGCCAGTACATTAAAGAGAGCCTATCTAAAGGACATATCCGACCTTCAGTTTCTCCTGTGGGGGCGGGGTTTTTCTTCGTTGAAAAAAAAGATGGTGGCCTCCGACCTTGTATTGACTACAGGGAATTGAATAAAATTACGGTCAAAGACCAACATCCTCTGCCACTCATCCCGGATCTTTTTAACCAGGTGGTGGGGGCTCGGTGGTTTTCTAAAATTGATCTCCGCTGAGCTTACAACTTGATTCGGATAAGAGACGGGGATGAGTGGAAAACCGCATTTAATACTCCTGAAGGTCATTTTGAATACCTAGTTATGCCTTTTGGTTTGAGCAATGCTCCGGCGGTATTTCAACGTTTTGTGAATGACATTTTTAGGGATCTGTTAGGTAGATATCTAGTAATTTATTTAGATGACATCCTCATATTCTCACCGGACTGGGAGTCACATCAGCAACATGTAAAAGAGGTTCTTCTTAGGCTACGTCAAAACCACCTCTGTGCTAAGTTATCCAAGTGTCAATTTGGAGTCCAGGAGATAGGTTTTTTGGGATACATCCTTACTCCTGGTACCATTGGTATGGATCCCAGAAAGGTATCTGCAGTACTTGAATGGGAGAAACCTACTACCTTAAAAGAAGTTCAGAGGTTTCTAGGTTTCGCCAACTATTACCGAAAATTTATCCGAAATTTTTCTTCTATTGTTAAACCTCTCACCGATTTGACCAAAAAGGGGGCGGATCCGGCCTCCTGGACACCAAAGACGGAGGTGGCGTTCGCCACCTTGAAACAACTCTTTACTTCTGCCCCAGTCCTGGCCCATCCTGATCCGGAATTGCCCTTTATTGTAGAGGTTGATGCTTCAGAAGTAGGTGTAGGAGCGGTCCTGTCTCAGGGCACCGAACCATTTACCAACCTCCAACCTATCGCCTACTTTTCCAGGAGGTTCTCCACTACCGAGGCCAATTATGATGTTGGCAATAGAGAGCTTCTGGCGATTAAGTGGGCCTTTGAAGAGTGGAGACACTTCCTGGAGGGGGCCAGACATAAAATTACTGTACTGACTGACCACAAAAACTTATTATATTTAGACAAGGCGAAAAGATTAAATCCCCGTCAAGCCAGGTGGGCTCTATTTTTCACTAGGTTCCACTTTGTAATTACCTACCGTCCCGACTCAAAGAATACTAAAGCAGATGCCTTGTCCAGAAGTTTTGGTCTTAGTGGTAGTTCTGATGGGGAACCTGAAAATACACTTGCTCCTGGGGTGGTAGTGGCAGTTTTGACCTCGGATCTTGAAACCCGTATTCTCAACACTCAGGATGCTGCCCCTAGTGCGCTACCACCAGGTAAATTGTTTGTCCCTAGCCACCTCCGCTTGGAGCTCTTAGAGGAGATCCACTCCTCTGTTCTGGCAGGTCATCCAGGCATTACTGGTACTGGGAATCTGTTATCACGTACGTATTGGTGGCCATCTTGGCAACGAGATGTTAAAAATTTTGTTCATTCTTGCGAAACCTGTGCCAGATCTAAGGTGCCCCATGAACTTCCAGCGGGTCTTTTACATCCACTCCCGCTACCCAATCGACCCTGGTCACACATCTCCATGGATTTTATTACCGATCTCCCGTCCTCTAAAGGGAAATCAGTAATTTGGGTTGTAGTAGATCGTTTTTCTAAGATGTCCCACTTTGTTGCCTTGAAAAAATTGCCTTCAGCTAAATTGTTGGCCTGGTTGTTTATCCGCCACATTTTACGTCTGCATGGTATTCCTTCAAATGTGGTGTCGGACAGGGGCGTACAGTTTGTGTCCAGGTTTTGGAAAGCCTTTTGTAACAGGTTGGGAGTCTCTCTTTCTTTCTCCTCAGCCTTCCACCCAGAGACTAACGGTCAAACAGAGAGATTGAATCAATCTTTGGAACAGTATTTGAGGTGCTTTGTGTCTGATTGCCAAGATAAATGGAGTGAATATTTGCCCATGGCTGAGTTTGCACTAAATAATCATGTCAACTCCTCGACTCAGTCGTCTCCTTTCCACATTAACTATGGTTTTCACCCCAGATTCTCCTCAGGAACAGGCAATGAATTCGCCTTTTCCTCAGTAGAGGACGTTGCTAAATCTCTCTGTACGGTATGGGCTGAAAGCCTGGCATCGCTGAGAAAAGCCCAGGCTAATCAAGTAAATTTTGCCAACAGAAAGCGCCGCCGTGGACCTGACTTTGTGGTGGGTGACAAGGTCTGGTTATCCACTAAAAATCTCCAACTTCGTGTTCCATCTACTAAGTTTGCCCCGCGTTTTATTGGTCCATATCCCATTTCTGAAATAATCAACCCTGTGTCATTCAAATTATCACTTCCTAGGTCCCTCCATATTCACCCAGTTTTTCATAAGTCCCTACTCAAAAAGTATGTTCCGGCAATGGTCACTCGTTCCCCACCCGAACCAGTGATCGTTCAGGGGGAACTAGAGTATGAGGTGGAACGGGTCATTGATTCACGCAGAGTGCGGAATTCCCTTCAGTTCCTCATACATTGGAAGGGGTATGGACCAGAGGAGCGTGTTTGGGTGGCAGCCAGAGACCTTCACGCTCCTAGATTGGTGGAGAAGTTTTTCCGTTCTTACCCTACTAAGCCAGGGGGTCCTCTTGAGGGTCCGGAGGCCCCTCCTCAAAGGGGGGGTACTGTCAGGATACGGAGTCACCGCGGTCTCCTTGCTGCGCGGCGTCTCCCTGGGAGACGTGTTAGGAGTTCTATTGGGTGTGCTTAGGTCATTAAGGGTTAATCTTTTCCTTGCTCTCAGTCTCCATGTCATTAGCCATCAGGTGTGTTCTCTGCTGCTATTTAATCCCCACCCAGGCATGGATCCTTGCCAGCCATTCACTTTGTGTTTCCTGGTTCCCCTGTTCAGTCTGATTCCCTGTCTGTTTGTATTCCATATGTTTCTTGGTTTTTAGACCCGGCTTGTATTTTTGACTATCCCTTGTCTTTTGATTTGGTACCTTTTATTATATCTCCTGGCTTGACCTCTTGCTCGTCTGACCTCGCCTTCTTTTCTGTGTCTTGCTGGGACTTGTGGTCCTCCCTGGTTCCATGCTGTTTAGTCTTTTGTGTTGCATTGCATTTACACTGTGCTTTCTGTTTAGGTGTGACCCCGTGACTCCAGTCCCTAGGACTTTCAGGGCCTCCTCTCCCCTTATCCTAGCCGCCGGATAGAAGGTTAGGAGCCGTGGTAGGCGCACTTCAATTAGGAAGTGCATTGGTCTGCCTCATCTCAGATATTACAGCATAGTTATAGCTGCAGGGCCTGCGACCCCTTTTGTCATTAGTTGCACAGTGTTGCTTTCCCAGCTGTGTCACTTTGCACTGCCTGACCCTGACTCCAATCCTTACAACCTTAATCATAGTCTAGCCAGGCTATGAGTAAGGTTTTTTGAACCGAAACGCGTCAGCCAGACTGTGGCTCGACTATGGACACTTGTGTTGAAAGATTTTATATGGAATGACTGAATAAAAGCTACGTTTTACATACTCTATCCTTGTCTGTTTTTGATGGACACACGGACCCAATAAAAACCAATGGATCCGATTTTGACAGATATGAAAATATTAACGTCCAAGTTATGTCTGTTAACAACAGATCAGTGGGTTGGGTCAAAAATGAAAGACCAATTGTAAGACACTGACCTGGATTGGTTACGGCTGGATGCAAGTCCAGGAAAGTGGGCCGAAACAGATTGGGCAACTTTCCCTAAAAGAACCCCTGACTGAACCTGCCCAATGTCAGAGTAACGTACTTACAAGGACGCCCCTCACAGGAACCTAAAATAGATATAGATATAGATTCCCTATAGTTACCCTAACAGTAGGCTGAGATGTAAAAAGAAACAGAGTATTACTAGTAGTGGCAGGTAACAGAACAATAGCTGTTCAGAGTAATCAGGCAAGACCAGTGGCAGATATAGGTAAGCAATAGAATACTGAAATAAACAAGGAAAGTGCTGTAGCAAGTGTCCAAGTAAAGTATACAGAACCTGGAAGTAACAAACTATATAGAACCTATAGCAGGCAAATGAAGATGGGGAAGCAAAGTTAAATAGGAACAGAGATACAACCCCACCCATCACATATAGGAATGACTGGCCAGAAGACCTGCCAGTCAAACCGACACCAAGGAGGCAACTTAACCCCTTAGTGTACTAAACACAGCCACGCCTCCGGGGCATGCACTGCATAGCAGGAAAGCCATGGCGTCCGCGAATCCTGACACCAATGAAATTCATCCATTCATTCAGCGCCCTATTGGTGGGCATGCAATAGGGAGTGATCATTGGTTAGACTGTTTTCAATTTTGTGCAGTTTTGACATGAAAAGTGATCCTATTTGGCCTATTAATATATGTGCACTTATTGTTATGCAGTCCATACAGTTTGCATTTCATGATCTTGTGACTTCTACCTGTGTGTACCTATATCATTATTACATTGTGTAGTTCCCATATACACCACCACTTGGATGGTTCACTGATACTATTTTGGACATACATGCCCGCCCTTTATTCCTCTTTTTCTTTAAATAGCTTTGTTTTACATGTTTTTTAATTATTTATTAATACAATTCATACTTTTTTTATATTTTGTGTGGATTTTTTCTTTTGTCTTTGATTATGTTAGTCCACAATAGGTTTGGTTATTTGCCTCTGTGGTTATTTATCTCCTCAGTGTAAGGCAAAATATCAAGTAGGTTTTTTTCCCCCTCGATTAACACCCAGAATATGCAATAGCTAGGTCGAATGACTCCCCAGTGCCAGCCACAGTCTCTATTGTACCATTTTGATGTTTCCAGCATGAAGCTGCCACCCCCACTCTTCCCTGACTACTAACGTAAATTTGCATATGGCAATGTAAGGTCTTCTAAGCTCATAACATGGCATTTCAGTAATAGTAGGCTTAGTGAGGGGCATCATAGGAAAGGTCACTACTTGATACTGAACATGTTGGTCAGTTTAGGGTTGAAAAAACACCTGACAGGTTCCCTTTAAATGTCACCACGATACTGTAGGTGCCATAAGACAAAAAGTATTTCCTTTCAATTCTTCCAGGTCATCCAAGCTATAGAATGCTAACCCCAATTATATCTAGTAGAGATGAGCGAACATTGTTCGGATCAGCCGATCCGAACAGCACGCACCCATAGAAATGAATGGAAGCACCTGTGACGCCGGCCAGCCGCTGGCAAAGTGTTCGCTCATCTCTAATATCTAGGTATATAAGATCAGATCTATTGTCAGGAACTGAGCTCCCTAGGTCATAAACCTGTGACTTCTTGGCTGTGTTCTGCAGCCTTGACCATTACGCCACTTAGAAGCCTGTTTGTTCTGTGGCTCGCTTAGTCTTGTCTTTTACATTGTAGTAATGGGCATATGGATATCACCTATTCTGTGGCCAATGACAGTTTAGCTAGTTCTATATATACCCAGAGCATACTCCATCTTGTGCCTGATTATTCTGTCTGTTTATTCCTTGCTGACCCTGAGCCTCACTACTTATCTACTGTTCCTGTGTACTGACCTCTGCAAACACCTGACTACGGTTTCTTCTACTCTTGAGGTACTATTCCTATATCTCTTACTGTTAAATTCCTAATTACATCAGGGAAGACAGGCTTGCACATTCCAGTGAGCGCCCTCTATTGGTTTGCAACACTGAGGCATCTGACTTCCTAATTACATCATAGAATACAGATTTGCATATTCTTCCCATAGTACCTTGCAAAGTGGAGTGCTAAAGGCTTAATAAGTCTCCACACACCTATATGGTGGTCTCTCCCCAAGGAGTGACGATATACCCCTAACCCTGTTAGAATATTGTACTGGTTGCCTCACCCACTGGACTCTAGATTTGACAACTACCATCGCCATATTATAATCAAGCCCAACATGGAGGTCGGAGGGGCGGAGTCTGCTTTGCCACAGCATGCGTTTCATATTTCAGAATTACATAACTTTGTGTACAACCTTCAAGGCCAATTTAATAAAGTGAAAAGTCAAGTCACTGAATTGGAAGGACAAGTACATGAATTGCATGCAAATTCTGCTGCGGTCAGTTCCACTTCTCAAATATATCGGATTCCATTATCTGAAAAATTTGGTGGAAAAAGACATT
The DNA here is from genome assembly GCF_031893055.1 of Leptodactylus fuscus. NCBI lineage: Eukaryota > Metazoa > Chordata > Amphibia > Anura > Leptodactylidae > Leptodactylus > Leptodactylus fuscus. The sequence continues at coordinate 148,875,837 of NC_134270.1, read as the reverse complement.
TGTACTGAGGATTCCTCAATCATTGCTGGATGATTTTTTTCTACGCATTCCTCTAAGTTCCCTACTGATAAATCCAAAGTTGTGTTCATCATTGTCCTTGCTAATAGACGATGCACAAGCATGGGTATTACCCTATTTAGAACAGGATCATGACATTTTGGATAATTTGAAGGACTTTCTTGCAGCAATGAACTTAGTATTTGATGACCCCAACCATTGCACCACTATTGAAGGAGCTTTGCACGACCTTCGCCAGGGAAGACACTCTGTTGCGAATTATGCTGCAGTGTTTCGGCGGTGGGCTTCTGATGTTTCCTGGAACACCTCCGCACTAAAATGGCGGTTCTATGGAGGAATTTCTGAAACAGTTAAAGATGAACTTTTGAAAATAGAACTTCCAGCTGACTTTGAGGAGTATATCTGATTGTGTGTCTGTATTAACCAAAGACTCCTGGAAAGGAAGCGAGAAAGACGAGGTTATTATGATGCAGACACCATCTCCCTTTTACCAGAGGATCGTTTTCTCTCAAAGATGCAGACACCTTCTCAAACAAGTTCTGCCCCAGAACCTATGCAAGTAGATGCCATCAGGGGACCAATTTTAACTGCTGAAAAACGTTGTCATCTTGCTGAAGGACTATGCCTTTATTGTGCACAACCTGGACATTACGTTCTTGACTGCCCTAATAAACATCATCAAAGGGCAGTTGCTGTAAATGAAGTTATACCGAATTCAGAGTTTTGTCCCAACTATGCTTCGCTTAGTCTGGTGACACAGCCTCTGTTTCCACCACCCCATGTCCTGACAATATGACCTCTAACCGACCTCATTTCACCTTACCAGTTCAGCTTTCTTATGGTTCTTACAAGTTGTCCACTACAGCAATGTTGGACTCTGGGGCAGCTGGCAATTTCATGGACAGTAGGTTTGCTTTTGATAATGAGTCCAAGATCTTCACCAGTTGAATTAGTGATTGTTGATTGATCACCTTTAAATTCTGGTCCTGTTACTCATGAAATAATTGAACTGGAAGTATTGATTGATCCTTGTCATCAGGAGAGGATGTGTTTCCAATTAATTTCTTCACCAAAATTTCCAGTAATTTTGGGCATACCATGGCTCAGCATCCGTAATCCTTCAGTAGACTGGAAGTCAGGAAATGTAACTTTCACTTCTGAATATTGTCAACAAAATAGTCAATTGAAGCAGTCCATTTCTTCCCAGGTGGAAGCTACTGAAAGACCTATCGCTAACTCTGTAGAATTACCTGAACCATATAAGGAATTTAAAGATGTTTGTGACAAAAGAAATGCAGATCAGCTACCTCCTCATGGCAGTTATGATTGTCCTATTGAACTTTTACCCGATGCATCCATACCTTATGGACACATCTATCCACTTGCAGAGATGGAACTGAGGGTCCTGAGTACATCAAAGAAAATCTGGCCAAAGGATTTATAAGGCATTCCACATCTCCAGCAGGAGCACCTATATTCTTTGTACCAAAGAAAGATGGCACACTATGTCCTTGTATTGACTATAGGGAACTAAACCAAATAACGGTAAAAAATATTGTTATCCTCTTCCGTTTATTCCAGAATTACTTGAGAGATTACGATCTGCAAAGATCTTTACCGAGTTGGATCTACGAGGGGCATACAATCTTGTCCATATACGACCTGGGACGAGTGGAAGACAGCATTCCGAACATGCTACAGGGATTTTGAATCCCTTGTCATGCCATTTGGACTTTGCAATGCCCCAGCTACATTTCAACATTTTATCAATGATGTCTTCCGAGATCTGCTGGATCAATTTGTGTACGCATATTTGGATGACATACTTTGAGAACCTTGAAGAACATTGTAAGAAGGTTACCATGGTTTTGAGCCATCTAAGAGAAAACCAACTATATATTAAACAGGAAAAGTGTGAATTTGAAAAGACAGAGATTCAGTTTTTGGGGTACATCATTTCTACAGAAGACTTGTGCATGGACCCTAGTAAGATCCAAGCTATTTTAGGCTGGCCTTCTCCCAAGAATGTCAAGGAGGTCCATAAATTTATTAGGAATTTCTCAAAGGTTATTAGTCCAATAACACAATTAACCCAAAAAGGAATTCCTTTTAAATGGTCTTCAAGTGCAGACAAAGCATTTACCCAATTAAAAACACTTTTTACTTCTGCTTCTATTTTAGTTCATCCTAATTCTGACCTCCTATTTATAGTTGAAGTGGATGCCTCAGATTCGGCATTAGGAGCAGTATTGTCCCAAAGAATTGGGGATAAACAGTTGCTTCATCGTTGTGCTTTTTTCTCCTGCCTGATGTCACTTCCTGAAAGAAACTATGACATTGGGAATAAAGAATTACTTGCAATTAAGAAAGCATTCACAGAATGGAGGCATCTTCTTGAAGGAGCATCTCATGTGGTTCAGGTTCTTACAGATCACCGAACTCTTGAATATATTAGATCAGCCAAGAGACTTTTTGGTAGACAGGCTAGATGGTCTTTATTTTTTTGCTAGATTTAATTCCATCATTTCTTATAGACCGGGATCCCACAATGAAAAAACAGATGCCTTGTCCTGGATGTTTTTTGAAATAACACAAGATGACGTATCCAAAAATACCATATTACCTGCTAAGAATTTTGTAGGGCCAACCATTTCCAAAAGTATACCTCAGAGGATTAAAGAAGGTTATAATGGAGATCTCTTCCTTAATCACCCCCATCCCCCACAGATATAGATTTAGCATTCAAAGACGGGGTTTGGACTCTTGATCAGTGTGTTTATGTTCCTAAGACTACTTGATTAGAAATTCTGCGCCTTGTTCACGACTCTAGACCCGCAGGTCACATGGGAGTCGAAAAGACCAAAGAACTTTTGTCCCGCTCATTTGGGTGGCCTAAATGCCAGATGGATGTTAAGAAGTATGTTTCTTCCGGTCAAACCTGTGCTAGGAATACGACCCCTCGTTCCTCACCAGTAGGATTACTTCAGCCTCTTCCTATTCCATGTCATCTTTGGGTTTTTGCTTCTATGGACTTTATTGTTGAACTACCATCTTCAAAAGATATGCATACAATTTTAGTAGTGGTAGACCGTCTTACCAAAATGTCTTATTTTATACCCACAAAGGGGTTTCCCTCTGCTGAAGAGGCTACGGAATTGGTCATACGAGAAGTTTTCCGCCTACATAGTATACCCAACAATGTCATTTCTGACCGTGGGGTACAGTTTGCCTCAAAGATTTGTAAGCGTTTTTGTACCACTCTACTAATTGAAGTGAACTTATCTTCTGCTTTTCATCCACAGTCTAACGACTAAACTGAGTGTGCTACCCAAACTCTTGAACAGTATTTACAGTGTTACACAATTTATCTCCAGGATGATTGGGTTAATTTTCTTCCTACAGCGGAATTTTCTTAGAACAACTTCCAGCATTCTTTTACGTCTCAGAGTCCATTTTTTGTCAATATGGGTTTCCATCCTACACTCATTCCTAATCTTCCAATTTCTTCTTCAGTTCCTGCTGTCACCGACAGACTGTCTACCTTGAAACAAGTTCAAGAAAAATTGACAAAGACTACATGAAGCTCAGGATCACAATTAAAAAAAAAACTGATGATAGACATCACAATTCTTCCCCTTCCTTTGGTATATTAGATAAGGTATGGCTCTCTACAAGAAACTTGAAGCTCAAGATACTTTCATCCAAGTTAGGTCAGAAATTTATTGGACCATTTGAAATTGTCGCTCAAATTAATCCTGTAGTGTTTCGTTTAAAACTTCCAGACTCTGTGCTGAGTCACTGTATTTTTCATTCCTCCCTTCATAAGCCTTTGTGGAAAATCCATTCCCAGGACGTAACTTGCCTCCACCTGACCCAGTTATTCTTGAAGGAGAAGAGGAATATGTATTGGAAAAGATTTTGAATTCTAGAATTTCTTGAAATCTGTTACAGTACTTGATAAAGTGGCAAGGGTATGGTCCTGAAGACAATTCATAGGAATCAGTAAACAACATCCATGCTCCACAACTGGTAAGAGAATTTCATCAGCGCTATCCAAGAAAGTCGAGCCAAGTACCGTCCAGAGGACGCTCCTGCAGAAGGGGGAGTAATGTCAGTAACTGAGCTCCCTAGGTCTTGAAACTGTGACTTCTTGGCTATGTTCTGCAGCCTTGACCATTACACCACTGAGAAGCCTGTTTGTTCTGTGGCTCGCATAGTCTTGTTTTTTCCATTGTAGTAATTGGCATATGGATATCACCTGTTCTGTGGCCAATAACAATTTAGCTAGTTCCATATTAACCCACAGCATACTCCATCTTGTGCCTGAGCCTCACTACTGCTACTATGTACCGACCTCTGCAAACGACTAACCACGGTTTCTTCTACTCCTGAGGTACTGTTCCTGTATCTCTTACTGTTAAAATATTGTACTGGTTTCCTCACCAACTGGACTACAGATCTGACAACTAGCATCATTACACCTATAGGCAGATGTACAGTATTCCAAATACATCCTCATACCATCTTGATCACAACTTATTTTTAAGGTCTCTTCTTTGGTTGTACAGCTGGTCTACTACTGCTCGTATAACTGTGTAAGATATGCTTTGGTCAGATCCACCGAATAGTGACAAAAACTCTGAGTTCTTTAGTAACTTTCCATTATATAATAAGACGTATGGAAAATAGTTTTGGGTAGACATCCCCTTTATTCATCATTGAAACATGATGTCATATATTATAGAGTTCAACTACACCATGGACATGAATGAACTGAACTGAAACCATCAACTGTCTTGTTGCCATGTTACAGGTATGTCATATTCTTTACGATAGTAAGCAGACGTCAACCTTCAGAAACAAGACCTTTCAAAGGCTTAGATGTCTTTTCAACACTCCATTTAACAAATGGACTTAAATAATAGCATACAGAAAGTATGATATAAACCATGTGTAATATCAAGCAGTACTAAATGGTTTGGCCAGTAAATAGATGTGAGAAGTGGACCCCTTGATCAAAGATTGTTACGTAATACAATATGACATATTTAACACCTAGTTTCAGCTGAAAACACAAATGGTTCCTTTGATATTTACAAATGGGCTCCACTTGAATCGTCCAGCTATGTTATGCTTCTCTTTATGTAAACCCATTTTGGTTCCTTTGAAAGAGGTATCAAAGAAACTAAGCAGAAAAACGTAGTTGTCTTGATTTGGTGCACGATCAGATTAGTGAAATCTAGCACACATGTGAGGTGAAAATCAGGATCAGATTTTGGGCTTAGGCAACAAGCTTGGAGTATTGTGCCTATTGGCTTGGAGAAACCAATGTGAAATGTCTGGTTTTATATCAATAAAGTTTAAAGGGATCCTAACATTTGATACCCTTTTTTTCTGAGTAACACATAGGAATAGCCTTAAGAAAGGCTATTCTTCTCCTAGCTTTAAATGTCTTCTCCACGCTGCCGACCGGTTTTCTTTGGTATACAAATGAGTTCTCTCGCAGCACTGGGGGCAGTCCCCAAAACTCAAACAGCACTGTGGGCGTCCCCAATGCTGCAAGAGAAATCTCCAGTGACGCCTCCATCTTCTGGAACGCCCTCTCCCTGTGTCTTCTTCCATCCTGAGTTTCAATCTTCTAGGCATGCGCAGTCGGTTCTGCCATCGAGCCTTGGGCAGAGCCGACTGCATTTGCCCCCACGGTCACTTAGAAAATGGCCGCTTGCATAGTAGGCTGTGTAAGTGGCTCCTGCTACCTTTCAGAGGTTGATGGACTAGATCTTACAGCCACATTGTGACTACAGTGGCTACGCAGTGGCTTATCTGGACGAACTGGTCATTCATAGCCCAGACTGGGGAAGTCACCTCTGTAAGGTGCAGGCAGTACTAGACTCCATAAGTGAGGCAGGCCTTACTATTAACCCTGAGAAATGTGCTTTAGGGCTAGAGGAAGCCAAGTACCTGGGCTATGTAATTGGAAAAGGGGTAATAAAGCCCCAAATCAATGAGGGGGAGGCAATACAAAACTGGCCAAGACCACTGACCAAGAAGCAAGTCAGCGCGTTTCTTGGCATTGCTGGCTACTACTGAAGGTTTGACCCAAACTTTGCTTCTATTGCAGCTCCTCTCACTGACCTGATGAAAGGTGGGAAGTCAGTGATGATCCACTGGACACCAGAGGCAGAGGAGGCGTTCCAGAAGCTAAAGTTAGTTCTTTGCCAGCAGCCAGTGCTGATAGCCCCTGACTTTAAAAAAGAGTTCTTGGTGCAGACAGATGCCTCAAATGCAGATTTAGGAGCTGTGCTGTCCCAGTTGGTAAATGGTGAGGAGCATCCAGTAATGTACCTGAGCAAGAAGCTGTGTGTCACGTTCGTGTCAGAGTCCAGACACAGATTCCAGGCTGCAGATTGCACTGCTAAGGAGACAGGGGAAGGAGACTATCCCTGGCACTACGGTGGCTAGCTAGGCCCTGCCTACGGGTGGTGGTCAGCTGTCTCCAAGCTAACCTTGGCCCCGACGACTCCTGGCTCTCTAGCACGAAGACCTGACAGACAGACAGGGCAAGAGCTGCAAGAAGCTAGGGACTGGGGATTCTAGGGTGGTGACCCCTGCAGAAATAAAGGTGCAGCTGCGGACAAACAAACAGGTTGGGATGTGCTGGACAACTGACACGCAGCACAACAAAGTACAAAACAAGAGGAATGAGGAGAGGGACAGTGGAGAGGTGAGGAAAGGGTAAACACGAGACTGGGGTAAAATAAACTGGAACCCACCTCAAACAACCAGACAGTGCCAAACAAACAGATGTGAAGGGCAGGGCAGAGTAGAAGTGGGGAGGGAAAAACCAACTCACACACAAACAACACTCAAACTCCTTTCTAGTCTGTAAGCACAAGCAGAACACTCCTCCTCCTCCTCCTCCTCCTCCTAAGGCCAAGAATTCTAAGTTGGGACCATGAAAACCGGCAACTGGTGGAGACAGCCCTCTGCCTAATAAAGGCCCCAGCCTCCTTCCATAGGATAATGGCAATACATAACACCTGAGGTTACACTTATAACCCCAAGTGTGTTCAGAAGACCAGAACACCATGTACACACTGATGGCTCAATGGTAGGGAACCCACCAGCAGATCACAGAAGCCCGGATCGAATCCCCGACAGAAACATACACCAACGCACGCACGCAATCAGGTCATGACACTGTGCCCTGCTGAGAAAAATTACGCTATTGTGGAAAGGGAATGCTTGGCCAGTACGTGGGAACTTGATGCTCTGAGGTATTACCTCCTGGGGAAAAAGTTTAAATTGATCACTGACCATGCTCCCCTTATATGGATGAAAATTTATAAGGACAGAAATGCTAGGGTTACCCGATGGTTCCTGTCTCTGCAAAATTTTGCGTTTGATGTAGAACACAAGTCAGGGAAATTATTGGGAAACGCTGATGCCCTGTCAAGGGTGCATTGTATGATGGCCACAAATGCCCAGCCCTCCGGTCTGGAGAAGAGGGGGGATATGTAAGCCGATGGCTGGTCAGGTAATGGAGGGGGTGTACATCTCACCCAGACTACTAAGGTGGGTGAGATGAGAAAACTCCAGAAAGAACATTTCTCAGCAGATAACTATTGTCTGCTGAGGGTTATTTCAGAGTTCTGGTTACTGGACTGGATTTTTAGGAATGGCAGGTATGTTGGTAGTGGGACCTGTCATTCCACCCCCCTCCAGTCCACACTATGGGGATGTTCAGCGACTCAGCTGCAGAGAGTCTGCTCATCAAAGGAGGCTTAAGAAGCTAGCTCCAGCAGCAGACTGTGGGCAGAGCTTGGCTGGAGAGCCAAAGACAGAGGTCATATTTTTGGAGCTGTGTCCTGAGTGATTCAACTGGCTTTTGATTTCTGTTACTTTAGGTGAGGTAACCTATTCTTATGTTTAGTTAGAGCCTAGCCGGGCAGGTATTTATTTTTGTATTGTTTCCTTTTGTTGCTGCACTATATTTTTGAGTGAAAATAAAACTCTACCTTTGTTTTGGACTAAAGAAACTGGACTTGTGTGTCTATGCCACCCCACCTAGCAACCCCAGACCCTGACAACGGCCATAAAAAAATGGCTGCCCACATGTGAAGTCGGCTCTGCCAGAGCCGACTTGCGCATGCGTTGAATTTTGACTTCCCGCGCTCTAGAAGAAGACAAAAGAAGAGGCCGTTGCTGAAGAAGATGGAGGCGGCGGTGGAGAGAGTTCTCTCGCAGCATTGGGGACACCCCCAGTGCTGTTTGAGTGCTGGGGCCCGTCCCCAGTGCTGCGAGAGAACTCATTTGCATACAGACAAAAAACGGGATTTCAAGCGAACTGCGGTGCAGAGAAGACATCGAAAGGTAGGAGAAGAATAGCCTTTCTTAAGGCTATTCCAACATGTTAGTGAGAAAAAAAATGAGTTTGAATGAAAGGATCCCTTTAATCATGGTGCCAATAAAGTTACAAAACTTTTAAATATATTTTTGTCTTTCAATTTTTCACAATTTTAAGAGTTGTTATTTTTGGATTAAATAATTTTCATTCACATCCAGAGGTTGAAAGCCAGAACATACCTTGACATGCTCCTAGCTATTGTACCCATTCTAGGCAATTCTTAACAAGAGACAGTCAAACTGTCTCCATATATTAGATTATTGGCTGAAGAAACAGAATGCTGACTTTTAGTACAAAATAAATTCTACATTTACAAAAACATATAGAACACAGGGGACCACATTTACTATGGCTGCTGTGCCGCAAAAGTGGCAGAAAATGCCCCTCAACTTGGCACATTTTTGGTGCACTGTGGCAGCCTCTGCATCCTTCTTGCCCCTTTTTTTTAGATAGTTGACAGAGCATGGTGGGAATTTAGGTGGGCCAGGATGGGGATGTCTCAGTCCGCCAGATTTATTATAACTCACGTCATAAACCTGCCACAAATCTATGCCATTTCCTGACTAATGTAGATGTGGAGATCAGGTGCACTTACATGTGCTAGAATTACTGAGAGACCAGATTCTGACGAGTCATGCCCCTGTCTGGGAATCAATTAAGACAGACATAAGAATCTCTAGTCTTAATTAGAGATGGACAAATCAACTTGTATCAAGCCGGGCTCAACCCAAATATTCCAAGTAGTTATTATTAAATCCTTTCCCCCCCCCCCCCTGAAACCTAACAAATGAAATTAGTCTTAGGCAAACTAAAAAGGCCACCACTTTGTACTCTAGTGTCTTTTTAGCATCTTTTGGGCATTCACACAGCATCTGCCATTCTCCTGTGATGTCATGCACACAGGGTCACATGTGCAGGCTGAGCACCATGGGCATGACGCTTAGCATGCCCATGTTCCCGCTGAGGTCCAATCATTGGATGCATAATGTCACAAGAGAGCACCAGACAACAACGAGGAAGTAGAGGCAGTTGCTACTAAGGCCATCAGGATAATATGCATTAAAAGGGATGATGAAAGGTCCTCTTTTTTTTTTTTTAAATGTAGATTGTGAGCCCACATAGAGCTCACAATGTACATTTTTTTCCCCCTATCAGTATGTCTTTTTGGAATATGGGATGGAAATCCATGCAAGCACGGGGAGAACATACAAACTCCTTGCAGATGGTTTTTTTGCCCTTGGTGGGATTTGAACACCAGGACCCAGCGCTGCAAGGCTGCAGTGCTAACCACTGAGCCACCGTGTGGCCCCAAAAGGTCCTCTTTATAGAGTAAATAAGGGAAACAGTAGCTGATGACTTTTCCTAAGGAGTGGTCATCAATATTAGATTGGGGTCATACACTCAGTACTCCCATTGATCAACTGTTTTCAGCAGCTGGTACATAGATAATGGAATCGCAAGTAGATATCTCTATTGTCTGTGCAGTGACCAGAGCAGGTTACCACAGATTAACTTCCATTCACTTGCCATGTTAACACAAGTGACATGACACCATAGCCACCCATGTCACAGCTAAGGACCAATCACAAGCCTCTTCGGTCATGTGATGTCACCTAGGGGGTCAGAAGAGCATCCCAAGGGAGCACTCCAAGCCATGAGAATGCCTAGTAGAGGTGAGGAAAGGTTAGTATATGAGTGTTAGAGTTCGAGCTGGAGCCTCCACTGTGATGCACAGAGGCTGCCATCCCACTCTGCTTCAAGCACCGTATCTGGCACTTCCAGTCCTTGGAGGGGGAAGACCGGAACATCCACAATAGTCTGCGAGGGTTGGCAGGTCTCCTCTTGGGCCACCGCTGGTTATTCAATTTTCCTGGTATCAGCTGCCCTGCATTCCTAACTCCTGCCTATCTCTGCCTTCCTGTGTGTTCCTGTTTTTGGCCTCCAAATATGGCCCTGCTTGCCTCCTAGACCACCTATCTTGACCTGTGATTCGGCTACCTTGTGACCTTCAATGAATGACCCCAACTTGCCTGAAGACTACCTCTCCTTGACCTGTGACTTTGATACCTTGCGACCTCCTGTGTACCGACTCAGCTTATCTGACTGCTCTTCTGCTGTACCTTCTGTTACTTTGTGACTTCCTATGTACCGACCTGGCTTGTTTGACTATGTCCTGATTATATACTGCGTGACCTCCTGTGTACTGACCTGGCTTGTGCGACTATCCTGTGGTGCTTCCGCCATCCCCTGGCGATCATCCATACTGCACTTATCCCTGCTGACCAGCTTCACCTGTTTCTTCACCCTCCTAGGTGAGTGGTTTTTGGGATCCACTACAACTTGGGGTGCACTGTGTGTGTGACGGCGGCTACGGTTCTAGGTCCCAGAATTTGCCGGTCCAATTCCACCATCAGGAGCTCTGGCGAAAACCTCTGGGGCATGATTCCGCTCCGGTTTGGAGAGTGTTGGACTCTCAGTGCTGTTTTGCCTCAATGTGTGGGGGACTCTGGTTGCCTGGTACTAACTGTTCATTGTATACTGCACTAGGTTCCTAACAATGAGTATGTTCAAATACATATGTTCTGGGCTAAAATAAATGACATTGGTGTATATCCCCCCTAAGATTTATCTAAAATGTCTGCCCATCTTCCCCATCAGTGGTGGAAAGACATGTAAAAAAAAATTGTACTTATTATCCCTTGAGAAATCAAAAGGAACCTTATAACATGAGACTTGACTGAAGTCTACGCTAGTTATGCCTGTGCCTCAATACCTATGGTGCTTACACAAGAGCCAGAGATAGTAGCAGCATATAGAAATCTGTTAGAAATGATCATCTGAAACACAGAAGGACTGAGTGGACTTCCACCACCACTAAAACCTCTAGTGACGTATACCTATATAAATGTTACTGTCCCATTGCCCTAATAAACACAATGAGACCTTGGTATGGGTAAACGTGGGGTAGGCCACAACTTTGTTGACCATCATTTAAGTTAACAACTTGTAACAAACCAGAAGAAAACACCAACAAGCATGCCAATGATCATCCTTACTTATCCAACCGGAATTATTTGCTGTGAAGCTGTGAAGCAGCGGGCATGTAGGACCTACTTCTCCTCCATCTTTTGGGTATGGTCTCCCGCCGTGGAGCTGGCACCATACCCCCTACAACTGCCTGCGACCAACATCCCCCAAAAGAACTAGTGCTCGCTCCACACCATCCTGTAGACCTAAGAGGAACATGTCGTTTCAAGTTGGGTTCAAATGAACACCATCACTTAACAACAAATAGGCATTGTCCCCTTCTACAGTGTTGGCCAAAAGTATTGGCACCCCTGCAATTCTATCAGATAATACTCGTTTTCTTCCAGAAAATGATTGCAAGCACAAACTCTTTGGTATTAATATCTTCATTTATTTTGCTTGCAATGAAAAAACACAAAAGAGATTGAAAAAAAGTCAAATCATTGATCATTTTACACAAAACTCCAAAAATGGGCCGGACAAAAGTATTGGCCCCCTCAGCCTAATACTTGGTAGCACAACCTTTAGACACAATAACTGCGAACAACCGCTTCTGGTAACCGTAAATGAGTTTCTTACAATGCTCTGCTGGAATTTTAGACCATTCTTCTTTGGCAAACTGCTCCAGGTCCCTGAGATGTGAAGGAGGCCTTCTCCAAACTGCCATTAAGAGATCTCCCCACAGGTGTTCTATGGGATTCAGGGCTGGACTCATTACTGCCACTTTACAAGTCTCCAGTGCTTTCTCTCAAACCATTTTCTAGTGCTGACCTGAAGTGTGCTTTGGGTCATTGTCCTGCTGGAAGACCCATGACCTCTGAGGGAGACCCAGCTTTCTCACACTGGGCCCTATATTATGCTGCACAATGTGTTGGTAGTCTTCAGACTTCATAATGCCATACACACGGTCAAGCAGTCCAGTGCCAGAGGCAGCAAAGCAACCCCAAAACATGAGGGAACCTCCGCCGTGTTTGACTGTAGGGACCGTGTTCTTTTCTTTGAAGGCCTCTTTTTTTTTCCTGTAAACTCTATGTTGAGGCCTTTTCCCAAAAAGCTCTACTTTTGTCTCATCTGACCAGAGAACATTCTTCCAAAACATTTTTGGCTTTCTCAGGTAAGTTTTGGCAAACTCCAGCCTGGCTTTTTATGTCTCTGGGTAAGAAGTGGGGTCTTCCTGGGTCTCCTACCATACAGTCCCTTTTCATTCAGACGCCGTCAGATAGTACGGGTTGAAACTGTTGTACCCTCGGACTGCAGGGCAGCTTGAACTTGTTTGGATGTTAGTCGAGGTTCTTTATCCACCATCCGCACAATCTTGCGTTGAAATCTCTCATCAATTTTTCTTTTCCCTCCACATCTAGGGAGGTTAGCCACAGTGCCATGGGCTTTAAACTTCTTGATGACACTGCGCACGGTAGACACAGGAACATGCAGGTCTTTGGAGATGGACTTGTAGCCTTGAGATTGCTTGTGCTTCCTCACAATTTTGCTTCTCAAATCCTCAGACAGTTCTTTGGTCTTCTTTCTTTTCTCCATGCTCAATGTGGTACACACAAGGACACAGGACAGAGGTTGAGTCAACTTTAATCTATTTCAACTGGCTGCAAGTATGATTTAGTTATTGCCACCACCTGTTAGGTGCCTCAGGTAAGTAACAGGTGCTGTTAATTACACAAATTAGAGAAGCATCACATGATTTTTCAAACAGTGCCAATACTTTTGTCCACCCCCTTTTTTTTGTTTGGTGTGGAATTATATCCAATTTAGCTTTTTGACAATTTTTTTGTGGTTTTCCATTGAAGACTAATTCAATGAAGATAATAATACCAAAGAATTTGTGATTGCAATCATTTTCTGGAAGAAAATGAGTATTATCTGACAGAATTGCAGGGGTGTCAATACTTTTGGCCAACACTGAATGTCTCTGTGTCAAACCACTATGCCACCAAAGGCACACACGAGCTGGGAAACCCGAATATTAAGGACCTGGCAGGACGAGTAAATCGTCAGTGAGTCTCCGGAATCCCTCTACATCCGCCGAGGAACTATCTCTGACCAGACAGCTACCGCAAAGGGGAAAAAGGTACACACTAACTGTAAATCATGCCGAATAAGCACTACCAACTGGGCCAACTTAACATGACCCAAATCCTTACCCCCGGCAGGTATCAAAACAACGGCGGGTCCATGGGCCAGGTGGCCCACCACGACCACCTCTGCCAACAACTGGTGCCACTGCACACCCCACCAACCCCCATCAGTGTACCTCCACATCCCGAAGGCTCAAAGTCACACCACAGAGAAGGACGGCCGCACAACATTCGGCCCAGAAGATGTACGAATATCCAATAATCCAGTCAGACGGTGCAACAGAACCTGCAGAAACAATTGAGAAAATCAAGCGTAGACAGAAACTAAAGTAAAACAAAACAATCACTGAGTAAGCAAGTCTGGTCAAATGTAAGACCTATAGCACTCTGACTTCCACCTGCCTAAACGTTTTACAGCATCTTCTGCTATTCTGCACACATTGGCCATAGTGGCTGCCCAATCCAGAAGGAGTATGTACTGATTAAGGCCCAATACAGACAAACAAGAATGGAAAACTGAAAGGAATTAGAAACGAGTGAGTGGGAAACCAGATGCATGCTGCAGAAAAACCAAGGACTCGGGCTGACGGAGCACATATTCCCGTATCATCCACACCAGACACGCATCTGATTCCATTGCCCTAATAGTCGCCTAATTACTTCTACCAAACACATCCGTCTTGGACTTGCGTATGCGAATCTTAACCTACTCTGTTAAGACAACCATGTCTGCAGTCGGCAAACCCCCAGGGCTTAGCTGACCACGGCTAAGCAGTCCCCCCCCCCCCCCCACCTGCAAGGCTGCAAAGAAGGCAATAGAAAAGGCCATCTGAAACAAAAGCATATAGAAGCTATTCATACAGACGGTCCCCAGTGCAAACATAAGACGACCAAAAAAACTAGAAGACACCAGGTGACGACTATCTCCAAATATCCTATTAATATTATAGATGTGAAAGTTTGTGATTTTGGATGTTTGTGGGTTTGTATGTTTGTATGTTTGTTCCTCAATCACACTTGAACGGCTGAATGGATTTCCTAGAAATTTCACACACACATATTGGCCAGGAATGGGTAATAGGCTACTATAAAAGTGTCTCACTCACCCCAAAACGCCGCCGTGACCCTCCAAAGTTGTCGCCTGGTCCACTGTCGGCCCGGCCAGGACATTAGCGCAGGTAGTTAGACGCCACTCCTATTGGTGCATGGCGGTGTGTAGACGGGATAGGGAGCCAGCACAGCAGCCCATAGGTTGGCGCCGAATCCCCGGGCGTGGCCAGCGCACGGGGATTCCTCGCTGAACATGGCGGGTGCCCGCATGTTTCCGAACGCCGCTGACATGCCGCCCGGCCACACATTGCCTCAGGCTGACGTAGCAAGCAGTGCAACCGGCCCGAACAAGCCCAGCCGCACCTACCCTTGAACTGTGCGACCGGGAACACACACAGCACGGAAAGGACTGCACACACGGAAAGGACACACAGCTCCCTAGCATCTACATGGGGAGTGCTGCGGGAACAGGGATCGCCGGCTTGCTTAAGGGGAAGAGGGGTAGGGGGGGTTGCGCCATTGGTGCAATGTGATTGTACAATTGGTATTTATTTTGATTCCATATCAGACTTATAAAAAAAAAAAAAGGAAACTACTTGGTGGTGAGCTTATGAATTTGACTCTGTTCATACATGCTGTGGTTTCCATCAGTGTCAGTCTGACAGTTGGTAGCAGCCCTTATCACAAGAAAGGCGATCCTCAAGTCTCCTGTGTGTATCAGAATTTTATAAACTGATTTTACAAAAAAGACAAACTGGGACAAAATCACAAAAAGAAACTCCCCTGGGTCATGTACATGATATGACACATTAATAAGAGATACTAGAATCTAGAATAATGACCCATGTGGTTGGATTTCCATGTTCAGGATTTTGCATGAATTTTTTTAAGCCAAAACCAGGAGCGGATTAAAAAAAGTACCATCTGTTTTATACGGTCTATGCTTTTATGATCCACTGGTTTTGGCTTTACAACTCCCAACATGCCATTCACTTCCTTACGAGTTCCATGGGAGTTCCAAGAACATCAGAGCAAGTATGCATGCAGGGAGTTGTAGTTTTACAACAGTTGGAGTGCCGAAAGTTGCCTACCCCTGCCCTAACCTATCTATCTGCAGGGCTGGGTTGATATGCTGATTTCTGGTGACACTAACCTATATATCTGCAGGTCTGAGTGATATGCTGGTTCTGGTGAATCTAACCTATCCATCTGCAGGGCTAGGCTGATATGCTGAGTTCTGGTGACAGAATTTATTGATACGTATAAACAAAAATAAAGGACTAAAGCATAAATTTTATTCAATGTATCCCTAAAATAGGTACTAACAAATAATGTTTATACTGTAAAGTGACATAAAATTCAGCAGACGCACTCAAAAAGGTAAGTGGTAGCTATTACTGGCCAGACATTTATAGCCTATTTGTGCTGATTGGTAAGGTTACTAATGGCACCTTCCCTCCTTAGCACTCCAGAAATTACCATCTGTAGCTACCATAATCTAGTGTGAGCCGTGTAAAATATCCAACTGAACATCTGTCCCTGGCCAGTTAACACTCCCCGCTATCCTGAACTCCACCTACACCCTACTATGCCACTAGTCCTCCACTAGCTATTAGCATTGTACCACTAGCGATGCTAGTGTGTGCATTGGTGTACAACGCCCCTAAATACATTTGCCCAATCTGTGCTATTCTGTTGTCCCTATGCGTTTTGACTATCAAAGTCTCATCAGTCGGACATGCAGGACTTTGTGTCCGGTTTAAAAAGACCGTTTTCGCTGCGGAGAGCATAAAATGCTCACCGGCGCTCACGGCCGGACACTGTCCGACAGGTTTCCGTCTTCTGTCGGCAGAAGACAGAAACCTAATACGGAGACTCGAACGCTGGGGTGAACCCAGCAAAAGCCAAATTGCACATGTAAAACGAATAGGTCCCAGGAGGGGGGCTGAAGGAAGGGGGGAGAGCGAGACCACAAGAAAGCATTGGGATGAGTCGGAGCCAACCAGAGCTTCTTGATCTCAGCCCATTTCCTGTAAGCTTGCGGAGCGGCCCAAAATGGGATGCAGCGCAGATGAGTAGCCCAATAGTAGTGCAATATATGTGGAACTGCCAACCCCCCCTTACCAGAAAGCATCACTGAATGAGCAATACGGTGACGCTTGCCGTTCCAGATGAACTGAAAGGTAGATTTCTGGAGGGCGCGCAATTCCGAACACAGGACAGCAATCAGAAGAATACAAGCATTCTTATGACTAGCCTGTCATACTAATGGATCACCAGCCCTGGATCTCACTTCTGGAGTTGGCAATCCACCCCAAATGTCAGCATTTATGTACTGCTGAGAAAATGGCGCCTCAGTTATCTTTGAGGCATTAGGGGCGGCTAATCCGTATGATCAGTGGGGGCATTATGGAGGATGTCAGGAAAGGATTACAATGGAGATTACACAGGATAGAATATGGTATATGTATGTCAATAAGTCCGAGCTGGTGGTATTAGGTCTACTATAAATCATGTGTATAGTCAGTTTTTAGTCTGAACACAGACATTAGTCAAAAGATGAAATAATCACAGATACATTATAGAATAAGCTAGGACAAATCTTTTCTACAATCCCATTAGGCTGTAAATGATAGCACAATGAGTCAGATTTACTAACACTAACGTAAATCTAACCAGACTAAAAAGATGCCAGATTTATGACAGTGTCTGATGCTGGATGATAAATCAGATGCAACTTTAGACCACTTATTAGTTTTATACAGGGTGTCCCACTCAGGAGTACAACTTTAAAAATGCAAAGTACTTGCGAATGTGTGAACGTAAAGGTGAGCTGTAACAACTGAACATACCTGTATTTAGTGGAAAACAAGTCCACATTACAAAAGGTGCTGAAAATATCCGCGCACAAGGAAACGTCCTCTGCAACATTTCACTGTCAGTGTCGATGGCAGCAATTTCACACTCGATGTTTGCTTTTAGTTGTTCGATGGTCCTGGGATTACTTGCATAAACCTTGCCCTTTAAATATCCTCATAGAAAATCTGGGAGAGTTAAATTGGGCGATCGAGGTGGCCAAAAATGTTCAAGATCACCCTGTCTTCACAAAAACGATTGGATTTCTTCCATAATGGCAAGAGAGGTATGGCATGTTGCCCATTCTGTTGGAAGTAACCTTCTTGAAGTTTGTAGTCGTCCAGTTGATTCACAAATTCGTCAAATATGGTCAAGTATTGGTCGGTGTTCACGGTCTCTTCAGAAAATTGGACCAATGATCCAAAATCCACACTCCAATTTTCTGATCATGTAAGGGAGCCTCGTGCAAGCCATGGGGATTTTGAAAGGCCCATATATGGATGTTTTGTAAGTTTACGTAACCAGAGCGATGAAACCAGTGATGTCTTGCAGTATTGCATTTAGGGAAAAAAATTAAGGAATAGAGATGAGCGAACACTAAAATGTTCGAGGTTCGAAATTCGATTCGAACAGCCGCTCACTGTTCGAGTGTTCGAACGGGTTTCGAACCCCATTATAGTCTATAGGGAACATATACTCGTTAAGGGGGAAACCCAAATCCGTGTCTGGAGGGTCACCAAGTCCACTATAACACCCCAGGAAATGATACCAACACCCTGGAATGACACTGGGACAGCAGGGGAAGCATGTCTGGGGGCATAAAAGTCACTTTATTTCATGGAAATCCCTGTCAGCTTGCGATTTTCGCAAGCTAACTTTTTCCCATAGGAATGCATTGGACAGCGCTGATTGGCCAGAGTACGGAATTCGACCAATCAGCGCTGGCTCTGCTGGAGGAGGCGGAGTCTAAGATCGCTCCACACCAGTCTCCATTCAGGTCCGACCTTAGACTCCGCCTCCTCCGGCAGAGCCAGCGCTAATTGGCCGAAGGCTGGCCAATGCATTCCTATGGGAATGCAGAGACCTAGCAGTGTTGAGCCAGTTCTGCTCAACTACACTGTGTGCCGGTCAGCCCATAGGATGTAGCAGAGCCGAGGGTGCACTAGAACCCTTATGCACACTCGGCTCTGCTACATCAGATGGGCTGACCAGCACACGGTGTAGTTGAGCAGAACTGGCTCAACACTGCTAAGTCTCTGCATTCCCATAGGAATGCATTGGCCAGCCTTTGGCCAATCAGCGCTGGCTCTGCCGGAGGAGGCAGAGTCTAAGGTCGGACCTGAATGGAGACTGGTGTGGAGCGATCTTAGACTCCGCCTCCTCCAGCAGAGCCAGCGCTGATTGGTCGAATTCCGTACTCTGGTCAATCAGCGCTGGCCAATGCATTCTATTAGCCTGATGAAGTAGAGCTGAATGTGTGTGCTTAGCTCAACTACGCCGGTGGAGTAGTTGAGCTAAGCACACACATTCAGCTCTGCTTCATCAGGCTAATAGAATGCATTGGCCAATCAGCGCTGGCCAATGCATTCTATTAGCGTGAGCTGAGTGTGCACAGGGGTTCTAGTGCACCCTCGGCTCTGCTACATCTGATGTAGCAGAGCCGAGTGTGCATAAGGGTTCTAGTGCACCCTCGGCTCTGCTACATCAGATGGGCTGATCGACACACGGTGTAGTTCAGCAGAACTGGCTCAACACTGCTAAGTCTCTGCATACCCATTGGAATGCATTGGCCAGCCTTCGGCCAATCAGCGCTGGCTCTGCCGGAGGAGGCGGAGTCTAAGGTCGGACCTGAATGGAGACTGGTGTGGAGCGATCTTAGACTCCGCCTCCTCCAGCAGAGCCAGCGCTGATTGGTCGAATTCCGTACTCTGGCCAATCAGCGCTGTCCAATGCATTCCTATGGGAAAAAGTTTATCTCACAAAAATCACAATTACACACCCGATAGAGCCCCAAAAAGTTATTTATTAACAACATTCCTACCTAAATAAAGGTTATCCCTAGCTATCCCTGCCTGTACAGCTATCCCTGTCTCATAGTCACAAAGTTCACATTCTCATATGACCCGGATTTGAAATCCACTATTCATCTAAAATGGAGGTCACCTGATTTCGGCAGCCAATGACTTTTTCCGATGCCTCCGGTGTCGTAGTTCCTGTCCCACCTCCCCTGCGCTGTTATTGGTGCAAAAAAAGCGCCAGGGAAGGTGGGAGGGGAATCAAATTTTTTTGGAGTTTGCCATGTGATGTTCGATTCGAATCCAACACATCGAACACCCTGATATCCGATCGAACATGTGTTCGATAGAACACTGTTCGCTCATCTCTATTAAGGAACCATTGGCAGTATGTCACACGTTTCTGAAGATCTAGTGCTTTCAACTCGTGAATAGATGTGATGCGGTATGGCTTGATTTTCCCTTTTGTGGCGACTCGTTGAGTGGTCGATTTTGAGTACCTGGTTTCTTGAGTTAACTGACATAATGATTTTGCTGAGGAATTTGCTGAGGAATTATTCTAACAGTCCATAACATCTTGCACAATCTCATCCGACATCCAAGGTCATCCTTCAGAATTCTGATCAACCAGGCTTCCCATCGCCTCCAACTTTTTGGCCAATTTTGTGAGTAAGTAAGGGAGCCTTCATGCAGAGTTTACGCTCGCTCATTCTGAATGTAAAACTCGTTAAGAGTGAGCGGCGTAAAAAACAGATCCCATTGACTTGAATGATTGCCGGCATACGAGCGATCCCCATTGAAATCAATGGGAGGCTTTTTTACCTATTGCTTTCAATGTCATACGCGCGTATGCCGACACCCATAGAAGTCAAAGGTATCTGTTTTACGCCACTCACTCTGAACAGGTTTACGTTCAGAATGAGAGGAGTGTAAACTCTGTGTGAAGGCTCCCTTACATTCAGTGAGAGGCAAGAACAGCTCTCAGTACAAAAACAAGAGAAAGAGTAAAAAAAAAAAAAATGCAGGATTTCACATAAAGGATAGAGATGAGCGAACAGTGAAATGTTCGAAGTTCGAAATTCGATTCGAGTAGCTACTCAATACTCGACTGTTCGATCGAATATCGAACCCCATTATAGTCTATGGGGAAAACCTCTATTCGACTCAGGAGGGTCGCCAAGTCCACTAAGACACCTCAGCAAATGATGACAACACCTCTGGAATGCAACTGGGACAGCAGGGGAAGCATGCCTGGGGGCATCTAACGTGCCCAAGTCCCTGTATTACCTCACTATCACAGCCTAACAACTACACACTTTACACACTCAAATACAACCTCTATGGAAAGTGGAAAAAATACCTGGAAACCTTCTTTCCTTCCCAATTGTATGGACAGAAACAAATTTGAAGCTAAAGAAAGATTAGCATGCGCTCTTCACAATTCCTGATATGACAGATGCGATAAGCAGGCTGCAGGGTACAACACAGACCAGGCCCGAGCACCAGGAACAGGTGTTACAATGGCTAGCGGATAATGCTTACAGCTCCTTATCCACCAGCCAGTCAGCCACTACCTCAAGTCCTCTTCCTTGCCAAGAGTCTGGTCTACCTTCCTCCCAACATGCCCAATCTTTCCAGGACAGTCATCCCACATTTCCCCCCTCCTAGGAGAGGTTTTCAGGTCCTTTAACTGTCCCTCACTCTGTCCAACCACTTCACCAATCCCAGGAGCTACCAGACGACTTTGTGTGTCCTGATGTCCAAACACTGGAGCATCCGCCATTTCCTGCCAATTTTGTGGTTGTGGACCCGCAACCAGAGTTTCTTGGCCTCAGTGTTGATGACAAGACACAGTTGCCATAAGGGAAGGCTTTGGTTATGTGCGGTTTGCAGTAAGAGGAGAGTGAGCAATTGAGCAATTGGAAGAGGAGGTGGTGGACTAGGCCACCAACCCGACCTGGACAGGGGTGATGTCTAACGGGGAAAGCAGTGTATATGTAGAGGCAAGCTAAGCAGGGAAAAAGGTGGTTAGAGGCATGTACAGGGGTGATGTCTAGAGGGGAAAGCAGTGTAGATGTGGAGGCAAGCTAAGCAGGAAAAAAGGTGGTTAGAGGCAGAGGCATGTCCAGGGTTGATGTCTAGGGGGGAAAGCAGTGTAGATGTGGAGGGAAGTGGAGCACCAAAGAGGGTGGCTAGAGGCAGAGGCATGTCCAGAGTTGCAGACTTGACAGAAGCCAGGCCTGAGCCAGCAAGGCCCAAGATGTTCCCTATTCTAGCCACCTTAGAAAAACAACCCCATCGAGGCCACATTCCTCTATGGTAGGGATATTTTTCAATGTATACGCGGAGGACAAACTGAGTGCAGTTTGCACACTTTGCAAGTCTAAACTGAGTAGGGGCTTTGAAAAGAGCAACTTTACCACCTTTTGCGTGCACTGTCATTTGTAAGGTAAGGACTGGTCTCAGTGGGAGACAGCAAACGCAGGACAATCATCGTCTGGCATTGCTGCCACTGCCTCTCCCACTGTTGCCAGTGCTGACGCTTCAGTCCAGACCACCAGCCAGATCACCTCCACATCTGCCTCTGACACTTTGGGGAGTTCACCTTCATCCTCCCCTTTTCCTGCCACTGCTCCCTTTGCCTGCGCCATCATGCACCTCTTCCCAGCAACTCCCCATCTCCCAGGCCTTTCATTTCAGGCAGAAGTACAGCGCAACCCACCCACATTCCCAAGGCTTCAACGGCCTTATCTTAAAACTGCTGGCCCAGGAGATGTTGCCATCATGGCTTGTGGAGACTCAGGCCTTCTGTGACCTGCTGGCAGGTGTGGCACCTTGCTATGATGCCCCTAGCCATCACTATCTCTGTTGGTGTGTCGTCCCTGCCTTGTGCCACCACGTGTCCCCTAACATAATTCGGGCTCTGAGTTCCCCGCTTTACTGTAAGGTTCACTTGACCACAGCGCATGGCCAAGCGGCTGCGGTCAGGGACACAGCTTCTCTGTAATGACAGGCCAGGTGAATGTAGTTGTGGATGGACCCGGGGTGCAAACTGGGGTGAGCTATCTCCTCTCTCAGCCCAAAATTCATGGCAGGGGTTGACTGAAAGCCTTCTCCTACACTGCAACCTCGAACACATCTGCCACCTGTACGTGCTTCAGCACTGGGATGTGGATACGACAGCAGGTCATGGTGAAGCTCCTCACTTCTTCCCTTGAGTTTAGGGATGCCATCTTCAATGCGACGGCAATGTGGTTTTCGCCGCCGCACCTGGGACCAGGCATGTTTGTGTATGTGATAATGGCCGGAACCTGGTAGCAGATCTGGAGCTTGCCAGACTCAAACACGGTCTACACATGGTCCCCCTTCAACTAGTTGGTGCAATGGTTCTTTGAAACCTACACCATTGTGCCTAATATACTGGTGAAAGTTTGGCCATTTTCCTAAGTGAAAAGTAGCCTCTGCTAGGCTGAAAACATTCAGAGCACACTCCCGTCATCTTCGCACCATTGGCTGATGGAGGAAGATGAAGTGGCATTTCATGACACTGTCCCACTCGAGGCTTGAGGGGGAAGTTCAGTGCATCCCATTGCTTCAGCACGGATGGTGTGAAGGGGAGTGGGAAGTGGAGGAAATGGAGAGTGACCCTTCCAGTTGGGGGTAGAAAAGTCATGCCAAGTAACACTCTGGCACACATGGCTGACTTCATGTTGGGTTGCTTTTCAAGAGACAAAGGCATACTCAAAGGCACATCATGGAGAGCAAATAATACTGGATTTTTGCAAGCCTCGACCCCCGGTATAAGTAAAATATTGAGTGTAGAAGTTGGACCTGTGGCCCTTGGGTTGAGCGTACATAGCCTGTCAATTAATGTGTATCCTGGGGCCACACTGTGGCTCAGTGGTTAGCCTTGCAGCGCTGGAGTCCTGGTGTTCAAATCCCGCCAAGGGTAAAAAAACATCTGCAAGGTGTTTGTATGTTATCCCCGTGTTTGCATGGATTTCCATCCCATATTAAAAAAGACATACTGACAGGAAAAAATGTACATTGGGGCTCTATGTGGGGCTCACAATCTACATAAAAGAAAAAAAATTATTAATGTGTATATCACTAATTTATGGTGGGTACACACCCTTATAACCTGGATTAAGCATATATAGCCTGACAATTGCTGTGTATCCCAGTTAGGTTTTATGGGTACACACCGTTGAAAGTTGGGTTTTGCGTACATAGCCTGACTATTGTTGTGTGTCCCACTTTAGCGTTTGTGGGTACACATCGTGGCAGGCTGTGTTGGTTGTATATGGCCTGACAATTGCTGTGTATCCCAGATAGGTTTTGTGGGTACACACCATGGAATGCTGGGTTTAGCGTACATAGGCTGACTATTGCTGTGTATGGCACTTAGTTTTGGGGGGATAAATACTGTGCAAAGCTGTGTTTGGCGTATATAGCCTGACAATTGCTGTGTATCCCAGATAGGTTTTGTGGGTACACACCGTGGAATGCTGGGTTTAGCGTACATAGCCTGACAATTAATGTGTATCCCACTTAGTGTTGGTGGGGTCCACACCGTGACAACCTGGTAGAAGCGTATATACCATGAGAATTATAATTTTTATCCCACTGTTTTTTGTGGGTACACACCGTTACAACCTGGATTAAGCGTATATAGTGTATATGGGCTGAGAATTTCAGTGTATACCTCTTAGTTCCGGGGGGGGGGCACTGTTGAAACCTGGATTAAGCGTATGTAGGGTATATGGGCATACAATTTCAGTGTATCCCACTTAGCTTAATCCCCACCACGGAAAGCTGGGTTGTGCAGATACAGCCTGGCCTAATTGCTGTGAATCCCACTTTAGCGTTTGTGGATAGACACTGTGCCAAGCTTGTTTCAGCTTCTCCCTTTAGTGTAGCTCTTAAAAGAGCTGTTGTGGTTCTTCTTCTTTGCTATTCCTGCCTAACAGAATCTAAAAGCTATCTAGCCCTCAGCAGATCTCTGACCCTAATTAAGTGAAAGCCGAGAATGAATAAAAGATGGCCGCCGCTGTTCTTATGAATCTGAGGTCACATGTCCTCGGCAGCCAATGGCTTTTTTCTATTTTTTTTCAATGTCCCCGTTGTCATAGTTCCTGTCCCACCTCCCCTGAACTATTATGCAGAAAAAGCTCCAGGGAAGGTGGTAGGGGAATCGAATTTTAAGTGCGTTTGCCATGCGCTGTCCGATTCGAATAGAACATGGCGAACAGTGTGATATTCGATCAGATATGTACTCGATAGAACGCTGTTCGCTCATCTCTATTAAAGAGACAAAATGTGTTAATAAAGTACAGGGTTAGGCAGGGAGGTATGGATGATTTGAAATAACAGTTACACACTCATTTTTCAATGAAACTGAAATTTTATTTTTTCAATGTGTAGCTTGGATGTTGCCATTACAAAAATCAAAGAAAAACAAAAGAAAAAATAAATTGAAACATTGATTACGTACAAAAAATTATATATGTTAAATGGCGTCCGTTTTTGTCCATACAGTCCTGTAGACGTTGTGAGAAGTTGTCCATACTCCTCTGAAGCATTTCACATGGAATTTCCGGCGAACTGATCAGTCCGACATGTGAAGAGCACGAACATGCCCTACGGCTGAACGTCGAGGACTGGCTTCAACTGCTTGATGCACTCTTTCGATGTTTTCCGGGGTCCGTACCATTTGGTCACTTCCTCATGCAGTTCCGGGTCTCAAAGAATCTGTTCGTTGAAAATTATTCACCCACTTCATTATCTTGTCAAACGTCAGAACACGACCATGACGGCCAACGTTGAAATGATTCCGGAAACGTCTCTGTGTTTGAATGACAGAACGGCCAGTTTCAATAAAGGTGTTGTACACGAACACATGATGCTCTATTGACCACGTCTCCATTGCTACTGAAATGGTGGCTCCTGATGAGCAGATACCCCCACTCTTTATCCACCAAGGTTATCCCCACATTGCGTGGCACCCCGTTCAAATCATCCATACCTCCCTGCCTAACCCTGTATATTACAAAATGTGTTAATCACAAGTTGCCCAAAAGCTTAGTTACACTTTAAATATGGAATTCTCTTGTGAACAGAGATAAAAGCAGGTTAGCCTAATTGGCAAAAAAAGACTGTCCCCAGGGAGTAATATAATGAATAACACATATAATAAACCTGCTTTTTGGTTGTGTTAATAGATCAAATATGTTTAATAATACAATTTCTAGAGAACTGAGAACTAGTAATGTTTCTAATATAACTTAGGGTAATGCATACTGTTGGAAAAAAAAATAGAATTGCTGGTGGAAAAGAATCTTTATTGAGATGATTATGTCACTTTTAGACTAGGTTCACACTAGCATTTAGGGACTCCTTTCCATCATTCTACTTAAAATAGTCTGAGAGAAGTCCTACAAGCAGGACTTTTCCCTCTGCTGATTTCAGTATAAAATGGTCAGAAACTGAATCTAAACCTGGTGGACCACATTAGAGTTTATAGGGTCTGCAGATTTTTAAGCGGATAGAGTACCCATTTTTGGGTCCCTAAGTTAACCCAAAGGACTGAAACTGGAACGCTTGTGTGAACCTAGCCTTACCATCCATGTTTGTTAAAGGGGTTGTCCCATCACAAGGATCCTATCTATACTGCTTGTTAATGTGAATGTAAGACTTTTCCTAAATACACTGCTTCAGTAAAACTGCTTTGTTTGTCCACTATCTTACTTTATTCATTTTTTTGGGACACATCCCTTGACTTATCTGGTCATAAGTCAAGTGATGTATCTGCTGCTCTGAGGGGGGAGGAGGAGGGGCTATGTGCACGGGCGCGAGCCTGGGGGGGGGGGTAGTTTACCCTTTGGGGGGAAGGGGCCGCCAATACAAACCTGTGCTGGTTAGACGCCAGCACAGATGCCAGCAACATCGCTATGCTTCTGCCCTGCATGAAGCCGGCAGCAGCAGGAGCGATGCTGCTATTCCGGGGGGGGGGGGGAAGGGGGGGGGGCGGAGAAGCGGAATAACAGCATTGCTTCTGCCACTGCTGGCTTCATGCAGGGCAGAAGCATAGCGATGTTGCAGGCACCTGTACCGGGGTCTGTGCATCTGTGCCGGCATCTACACTCCCCAGCATCCGCCGGATGCCGGGTCTGTATTCACATATGCAAAGCCAAGCGGTGAGATGCCGCTGGCCCTGCGTGCACACTCTTAGACCAGTCTAGCCTTCACAATGCGAATACAGACCCGGTATCCGCTGTAATAGTAAGAGGCGGATGTCGGGTCTGTATTCGCATTTGTGAAGGCTAGACTGGTCTATGAGCGCGCACGCAGGGTCAGCGGCATCTCGCCGCTTGGATTTGCATATGTGACCCTGCCCAATAATGACGCAACAAAGCCGGAAGACAGAAGATTTTATAGCAACGAAGACTGGTGAGTATGCGACGTGGGAATACCCCTTTAAAGACTACAAGTTAGCTTTCATCCAAACGAATGTAATATTACAGCGATCTCATTCCACGTTTCATAGAATGGTTAAACATACAAACCATAAGCAATTGGCAGGACCTTACTATCCATGTGGAGAGATGGGCACCTTGCGTAAAGTGACACTCTACCAAGACCAGACTCTCGTCTCTTACCAGATTATCCTGAGATGTGCTGGTTGTCAGAACCAGAGACATTGTCCTTCTTTCATTCACAATCTATCAATATGGTTTTCTAAGTTGCCTTCCTCCTCCAATCTTTCCTCCAGCAGCAGGAGGACTCTCCAAACACACTCAAGGGTCAGGGAGCCTGCACACTGAGTTACGCTCCGCTCATTCTGAACGTAAAACTCGTTCAGAATGAGCACGTATAAACCAGCTCCCATTGATTTCTCTGGGTGCCGGCAAACGTGCGCTACCCATTGAAATCAATGGGAGGCTTTTTTCCCTATTGCTTTCAATGTGCGTGTGTATGCCGGCACCCATAAAAATCAATGGGATCTGGTTTTTATGCGCTCATTCTGAACGAGTTGTAAGTTCAGAATGAGCAGAGCGTAACTCCGTGTGCAGGCTCCCTCAGACTACCCAAAATGTTTGTATGTCATCTCGATCTATAAAAGAACACAGCAAAGAAGCAAAGAGATCAATGCACAGACTATAAATATACAAAAAGAGTAGGAGGCCCATCAGTATCCTTCTTTACTTTTTAATGGTGTAACTTAAAGTAAGCTTTCAGCAGTTTTTTTGGTGCTAGACATCATGGATTGTTGCCTATTATCCCTTTGTCCAAGGGTTGTTCCAAGCAACGTATTCCAAGAGCCCAGAGAGATAAAATTGATTATATATGGGTAAGCTGTGTGGCAGTATTTTTTTTTTTGTATCAATGTATGGTGCCTCTTCATCCCACGGCCAAGTTTCGTTTTTGCATTACCAATGTTTCCCTTCCCACATTCCAAGATTCATATTTTTTTTTTTTTTTTCAATTCTCAGTTCAGAGTCACATAATGGCCTATTGTTTGCAAAACAAATTGTACTTTGTGATGACACCATTTAATATGTTGTGCAGTGTACTGGGAAGCTGGAAAAAAATTCAGAATGAGGTTGGAGAATTGGGAAAAAATGCATTTACACCAATTTCTTATGGGTTAATTTTTATGGCACTTGTGGTAAAAATTATGTTGCTTGTATTCTGCAGGTCAGTATGAACATGGCGATATCAAATTTATATAGTGTTTGTAATGTTTGATACCTTTTAAAAAAAAATTAAAATTTTTTGCAGTATTGTGACACCTGTAAAAAATTTTATATCTATTGTATGATCCATTTTTATAAGTGGCAAAAAGTTGAAAAAACACCCATTATGCCATTTTGATTTTTTTTTACCTGCTATGCCATTCACCGTATGGGATAAATATTTTAATGTTTTAATAGTTTGGGCATTTTTGAGCACGGGGACACCTAAAGAATTTAAGTTTTGTAAGAAGGTGACAGGCAGAGTGCTGGAGTCCAGATATATCAGCCCCAGGTTTCTGACCTATGTGTGGTCCAGGGCTGATCTGGAGTAAGCCTCAGCCCCAGGTATAGATCCTTGGCTCATTACTGGGCCAGAAAAGGCTGCAGATCCTGCATTACAGTGCAGCTCCATGGATCCATGGAGTGAAAGGAGGTGTATGGTTCTGTCCTGTAACCCTGATCCCGGTGAGACAATATTGCACTTTTTTTGTTTGTGTAGTTGGAAGTAAGCCACATGTATAGTTAGGTTATCAGTTCTGTTTAGTTAGTTGCTCAGATGAGCAGGATTTTTATTTGGTTTTTTGCCTGAAGTTAAGGCTTTATTTTGTTTTGCTCATTTTGTGCCTGAAGTCAAGGTTTATTTGTTTTCCTGTTTTGTTTTTTTTTCTAAATAAACCAGTTTGCTTCATATTTTGTGTCCTTGTTTTGACTGTTTGGGTCTACACCACTGCTTCTACCTAGCTAACTTTCTCACAGTTTATTATTGTTTGTTTTTACACGTGATTCAGAGAAAGGGGGGGATTTGATCTTTTAAAAAAGTTTGTGTTTTTTTAATGCACTTTAAAAACTTATTTTTACTTTTACTTTCAGACCCACTAGGGACCTTAAACTCTAGGAGGTCTGATTGTTCACAATATACACTGCAGTATTAATGAAATGCAGTGTATAGTCAAATCCTTTCACTTCAATTACATACTGCCTCTGGATAGAACTGATGTAATGACAAGTGTGGGGGCCTTCAATAGGCTCCTGACTGTCAAGACAACCGATCACCACCCTCTGGTGACATTCTGGAGGGCGGCGATCAGGAAAATATGGTGGCACCGATCGCAACTGTTAGCAGTGGGTGCTGTCTCTATTATACAGTTGACATCCACTGTGTATGGAGGGAGCTCATTTTGCATGAAGGGGTTAAGCACTGAGATGCAGATGAGCACAGAAGAACACAACTTTTCAAGTCTTTTCCTTAAACTTCCCTTTGACACCCAGTTGTGACAGTGTCATACTCTGTAGGTACACACCCTTTCGACAAGGGGAATGGTAGCTCTCACTTGTTATTTTATTGATCTTCCATGTGCCCGAGTGAGACAAACCCAATTTATTGTAAGTAAGGTGCATCTCTGTTTCAAGTGGGGCACAGAAGGTTAGGTTGCACCCAGGATGAGAATCTAGCTTACAAGGTGTCTCTTCCCAATATGAGGAGACCAGTACTATATAATATACGTCATAGTTGAGGGGCCTATAAGTTATCTCTTCCCAGTACTATGTATTATACGTCATAGTTGAGGGGCCTGGTACAAATTTTGTTATGGGGAACAGGAGATTCATATTACATATCCACTATAATCTATGCCAGTTTCTGGGCTATGGAGACCATGTCCCTATTAGGAAGCCTCACCCTGCCATGTATATTTCTGTAAAAAGAGGGGGGCGCTGTGTAAAACTATAAAGAATCCCCCCTTTTTGCCCAAAATTTACTACTGTAGATATAATCATAAATTCCCCCCAATGTTTCACTCTCCCAGTTTCCAGTCGATTAAATATTCCTAAGAAATATTTCTCCAACTTATGTATTATATTTTAATAAAATTGTGGGGCTAACTGAACCATTGCACTAGAATCTAGTCGGCATGCGTGGCATATCTCGATGGCACGGCAGACAGGACCTGCAGCAGGGGAGCATCCCTTTAGTTCTCTCAGGACGCTCTTCCTTCTCTGACTGCTCTCTGTCCATCCATGAAAGGAGAAAGGTGAACTCAGAGAGGAGAGAAGTGAGCCTGCAGTGAGAGCTCCTGTGGTGCATGCTGCACACAAGAGACGGAGCAGAGGAAAGTGAAAGAGAGGCTCCAAGCAAAGTGAAAGTAAAAAAAGAAAACACCAGGTACCTGTTGGAGTTACTTTCCCCAGTAGCGTAACTACCGCCATAGCAGCAGAGGCAGCTGCCACAGGGCCCGGGACATTAGGGGCCCGGTTACAGCTGCTACCGCTGCTATCATTATACTCGGGGGTCTTTTCGGACCCCTGAGTATAATAATTGGTGGACCGTGAGAGGTAAGAAACATATAAAACACTGTTACTTACCTCTCCACGATCCTGCCAGGCCTCCTTCCTAGTTGACTGATGTCTCTGATGTCACATGAACCTGGCCTGTGTCCTGGGTCATGAAGAAGGACGGCAGCGGAGAAGACGGCTTAGGAGCCGGGGGACAGGTAAGAAACAGTAGTCTTTTATGTTTTTATTCCCCCGGGTCTCCGATTATTATACTCTGGGGTCTGGAAAGACCCCAGAGTATAATAATTGTTTATGGGTGTCCACAGTGGGACATAATACTGTGTGCAGGGGCCACTATGGGGGATAATACTGTGTTCAGGGGCCACTATGGGGGATAATACTGTGTGCAGGGGCCACTATGGGGGATAATACTGTGTGCAGGGGCCACTATGGGGGATAATACTGTGTGCAGGGGCCACTATGGGGGATAATACTGTGTGCAGGGGCCACTATGGGGGGTAATACTGTGTGCAGGGGCCACTATGGGGGGTAATACTGTGTGCAGGGGCCACTATGGGGGATAATACTGTGTGCAGGGGCCACTATGGGGGATAATACTGTGTGCAGGGGCCACTATGGGGCATAATACTGTGTGCAGGGGCCACTATGGGGGATAATACTCTGTGCAGGGGCCACTATGCGGGATAATACTGTTTGCAGGGGCCACTATGGGGGATAATACTGTGTGCAGGGGCCACTAAGAGACATAATACTGTGTGCAGGGGCCACTATGGTGGATAATACTGTGTGAAGGGGCCACTATGGGGCATAATAGAACGTGCAGGAATGCGTAGGAGGGGGTCAGTTGAGGTCTTCGGCGTCAGTCGGTCGGGGGGGGGGGGGCATGTCAAAAGTTTGCCACGGGGCCCCGCCACTCCTAGTTACGCCACTGAATATCCTTATTAATGTCAGGCATTTGGAGTTGTTAATTTGGTTTTAGTAACTCCATGTGCCTCACATTGATAGTAATTAACCCCATCATGTCCCTCACATTAACCCCTGTGAACCTCACATAAGGGTTACTAATATGTGAGACACAAGGGGGTACTAATAAAGGACCTCAATGATGAAGATACTTAATTAATCTTCAGAGCACTTTTTCAAGCCTTAAATGCAAATTTAAGCATGAAACGGCTGTTGCCTTTTCGCCTATAATGTCATCTCTCCCTCCCAGGAGTTGTTATTAAAGCATACCTAATAAAGGACGATGTTTTAGAAGAAACGTGCTGTTTGGTGAGTGCCCTTCCTTTTCGCTCTTTTCATTGAGATATCTTGTTTACACTTTGGAATGTTGAGCACCACCAACACTGCAGAAGAATTAATGTAAAAGCATCCCCATTATGGTTTGTGTTCTCTAGGTCGAAGGAGCTTTTGATAAATTTTCTGAGAACAAGCAGTGCCATCCACCAATTCTTTTTTCTGCTTCTATACTTAATTATTACCTCCATATGTCTCACATATCAGTAACCTTTATGTAAATCACACAGGGGTTAATGTGAGAAACATGATGGGGTTAATTGCGATTAATATGAGACACAGGTATTACTGAATTGTAATGCACATGACCAGACCTTTTATCCACAATTGTGAATAATATTGTGGACTATTATATTTTATTGGGCTCATACACACGGCCGTTGTTTTTGCGGCTGTGTCTGAGCCAAAATTGAAGAGCTGCAAATTATGGAGCAGGTCCTATATGTGTCTGCATTTGCAGTCCTGTCAATTCATTTTTCATGTATAAGTCAGTGAAAACTACATCCGTGCCATTTTTTGTGCAGTAGGCTTAAGGGGTGCAGCACACGACCGTGTTTTACATATGAAACATGGTCTGTATGTTATCCAGATTTACCAGCTTCAACTTCATGCTGAGATCAGGTCTCCTAACAGTATAGACATCTATGATACTAGGAGTCCCTGCCTCCAGCGACATACTGCCCTGTATCAATTACAGTACGGGACAGTATGTTGCTGGTTGTGTGCTGCTCCCCTAAGGCTGAGGCCCCATGTTGTGGAAACGCACCATTTTCGTTGCAGATTTTGTAATTTTTTTGAGCCAAAACCAAGAATGGCTACAAAAGGAATGGGGAACATGTAACCTTCTTATATGTCTCCCTTCTGCTCAATTTTCTCCTGGCATTGGTTCAGAAGAACACAGCAAAATCTGCAAAAAAAAAAAAGCCGTGTTTCTGCAATGTGGGGCCTCAGCATTAGTGTGCTTCTTTTCAGGTAGTGACACACTGTGTACCCAGATGCAGCTATAGCATCACTTTGGTATAAGTGTGACACCCATTAATTCCTGTTACCGTACTGCAAAGGATTAAATGTAGCTGAAATTAATCCATGTTTCACTTACAGAAAAGTGAAGGTACTGGCGGCCGGGGACTAGATGCAGCATCCAGGTATATAGTGTGTCACCTCCTACAGGTGTTACCTCACTCTGCTACCAGTCACATACATTATCACTAATTGCAGGTTACACATGTACTTACATTGCTTCTAATGGAAAGAACATGCGTACCCGGGCAAATAGTGGTAAACAAATGCGTCTGGGAGTGCAGTATGATAGCACCTCTGTTACAGTTTGTGCTATATGACTTTAGTATAGGGGTTATCAGCCTTACAATTTTTGACCAGCACTCCGAGTACTTCATCTTTGTTTTTTTTTTATTTAAATCAGGACGCCACACAAAAAAGGTTGCCTACCCCTGCACTAGATCATTTGATCAAAGCATATTCTTTCCTTCTATATCTGAAGCCATTTACAGTAATTGCTGCATTAAAACCATATGGACCTTGAAATATCACCAAAAGCTCCAAATAACGTGACATATAACAGGTCACTAAGAACCTAAAATATTTCCAGACCTAGTACGAACTCTTTAATCTCTATAAAGGAATGCAAAGAGGTCATTGTATCCTATTCTGTCTGAGGTCAATGGGAGCCATCATTGAAATCTGAACAATAATATGAGCAGTCACACCGGATAACAATATATAGAAAAACAGTGAATTATAGACTACCAGTGAGGGTGAAGAGGAGGAGATCTATTCCTCAATTCTGCAAACTGTCATCATGAAGATGGCACACAGAGCTGATATACTCCTGTAGCAGCTGCAATCGGTGAAAACACAGATCACAACCTTTTAACCACTTTGATGCTACCATAAATAATGTAAGTGGCATCTAAGGGGTCTCCTTGTGTTTGCTGTCCCAATCGTCACTGTTGTGATACGACCGCGGGGTGCCGATGCATTGTCATGATGACAGGGGGCTTTAGATTGTAAGCCCTCGCGGGCAGGGCCCTCTACCCCACTGTGCCAGTCGGCCACTGTTAGTATTATATCTACCTGTATATTCTGTGTATTGTATGTAACCCCCAAATGTAAAGCACCATGGAATTAATGGTGCTATATAAATAAACAATATAAATAAACAATAATAATAAAAT
The DNA here is from genome assembly GCF_031893055.1 of Leptodactylus fuscus. Taxonomy (NCBI): domain Eukaryota; kingdom Metazoa; phylum Chordata; class Amphibia; order Anura; family Leptodactylidae; genus Leptodactylus; species Leptodactylus fuscus. Next base: position 148,841,856 of record NC_134270.1, on the reverse strand, counting down.
TACTGAATGCCCCCACCTCACCCTCACAACCCTCAATATAAAAATTTGCCACCAGCAATTTTTTATACTGAGGCTTTTACTTTCCAATATTGTAATTTACAGCAATGCAGAAGCATTTGTAAGGTTGTGGAGTAACAAATCGTCCGTAACTAACTTTGGTCAGTAGGCGGCAGCAAATTGATAAACTGCACATAGGAAATTAATGCAATTAATTCTTGTGAATGTAAATATTGTTCTGGGTTGCAAAGTGTGATTATAGGTAATTACTGGGACATGTTGGGCTCCAACAAGCCTGACAAAGTGCTGTACAGGGAGTGAAGGCTATGTGCTGAATGGAGGCCTGAGCTAAGCTGAGCTGCTGGAGAAGCTGATATGCTGGCTGAGGACTGAGTCTGGTGACACAGTGACCGTGGATTTGGCTGAGGACTGAGTCTAGACATCCCTGAAGCTCAGAAAGTAAAGGAGACTACATAAAAGAAGGGCCTTTTAAGCAGGGGTGAACCTGCCCCTTTCGCCACCCGAGGCGAACGACAGAAAGCCACACACACACCCCTGAGGAGGAGGTGGGGCGGGGCTTAGCTAAGGGGGTGGGGCTTAGCGCCGTTCGCCGGCAGAGAGCAGGCACGGAGAGGACCTGCTCTCTGCCTGAGCGTGAGCTTGTCCTGGACTGGCTTAGGTAAGAAAAAATGCCACCCTCCCTGGGGCCCGGGCATAGCACCGCCTGAAGCGGTCACTTCAGGTCGCCTCATGGGAGGTGCGGCGCTGCTTTTAAGGGACAGGAAAAATGTCTGTAGTATAGAAATAGGTAACATCTGGAAAACGTATAGTATGCGGACTATGTGCGTTTGAAGGAGATTTCTCCTCCCTATTCAGGAGATAAAAGGAAGTTTGTAATCAGACAGTAATTTCTAAACTTCTTGTAGGAGGAGAGTATAGTTCTTGGAGTAGATTCTGTCAATATGTGGAGTAATGTTGGGGCAGCACAGTGGTTAGCACTGCACCCTTGCAGCGCTGGAGTCTCTGGGCTCAAATCCCACCAGGAACAACATCTGCAAGGAGCTTGTATGTTCTCCCCGTGTTTGCGTGGATTTCCTCCCATTCTATAAAGACATAATAATAGGAAAAAAAAAGAAAATGTACATTGTGATCCCTATATGGGGCTCACAATCTACATTTAAAAAAAAAAAAAAAATGTGGAGAAATGTGGACTCCGAGGTACTTTATCAAGTCTGTCTTCCATGAGTGTGGTGAAGCAGCGCTTAGTTCTGCAACCTCTTCTGAGGCGAGTGAAATATTTAGAATCTCTGATTTTGACACGTTCATTTTATAATTAGATATGTCTCCGTAGGCATTCATGATTTCTATTAAGGCTGGGAGACCCGTTCTGGGATTGGATAAGAGAAACAATATGTCATCAGCAAAGGCGAGGGATTGAATCTTCACATCTTTAAATTCGAAGCCTTTGATATTCGGGTTTTGCCTTATCGCTAGGAGGAGGACTTCCAACGTCAGAATGAACAGGGAAGGGGATAAGGGGCAGCCTTGGCGTGTGCCGTTTGTTATATTGAAGTAGTCAGAAAGGGAACCGTTTACTTTAAGCCTAGCGTGTGGTTGGGAATATAAAGAGATTATGGCCGAAATATAAGGTAAGGGAAAAGGTCTTTTCGGTGTAGACGCTAAGAAGAATGAGGGGGTATTCGTGCTTATGGGCGGTAGAGATCGTATGGAGCAGACGGATGGTGTTGTCTTTTCCTTCTCTGGACTTAGCAAACCCCACTTGTTCGTCACATAGTTATTCTGGGAGAATGTCTCTAATTCGAAGGGCGAGGAGTTTGGCCCAAATTTTTAAATCTAGATTGAGTATCGATATAGGTCTGTAGCTACTGCATAATAATGGATCTTTGACATCTTTTGGCATTAGGGAAATGTCAGCTTCTTGTAGGTTTTGTTTTTTTTTTTGTTCTGCACATCTGGTAGTCGTGTAAACAGATTGCACCTTACTGGAGAGACATTTCTAAACAGATAAACCTAATAATTGGAAAGAAAATCACCCTCACTCCAGATATGGTCCTGCTTTCACGTCCAACACAAACATACAAGCCTTCCAAGACAAATCTTGTTACCCTCCTCCTAGAAGTGGCAAATTCATTAATACCACTTTTCTGGCTGCAAACTTCCACTCCAACTTCACAGCTTTGGAAAGAAAAGGTGTTTCATATTGCCAGATTCGAAGAACTAATTAGAGGTTGAGAAAGGTGCATGATAAGTACTTGCAGATCTGGTTCCCTTGGTGGAAATACTGTAAATAAGGCCCCTACTACTATTTGTGAGGGAATAAGAAAGACCCTTGATGAATCTTATCAGTTAAGAGAAAACGCGTAGGGTCGTCACTTAACATCGTTATTTAGTAGCCTGAGCTAGTTAGCAACTGACATAAACGAGATAGCTGCCTGTACGATCTCCAGAAGTAAACAGGGTTGGGGGGGATATCATCACTCCATAGGGAGAGACCACCATTTAGGTGTGTGGAGTCTTATTAAGCCATGAACGCTCCATTGTGCAAAGGAACATGGGAAGAATATGCAAATCTGACTCCCATGATGTAATCAGAAAGACAGTGCCTCAGTCATGCACACCAATAGAGGGTGCTGACTGAGAATGTGCAAGTCTATCTTCCATGATGTAATTAGGAAGACAGAGCCTCAGTCATGCAGCCCAATAGAGGGCGCTCCCCCCAACCCTGTCTAGAAGCCTCTCACCTCTGCCAGGTCAGTCCTCTCTGCGCCAAGCTGACAAGATGCAATAACATTGAAACAGCTGTCCTTGGCTGAGAGACTACCTGGTAAAATCCCAACATCATTGCAAACAAAGGCCTCTGAGAAGGTCGGCATGATGTTAAAGGGAGTGCCCTCTATTGGGTTGCATGACTGAGGCTCTGTCTTCCTAATTACATCATGGAAGATAGACTTGCACATTCTCAGTGAGCGCCCTCTATTGGTGTGCATGACTGAAGCACTGACTTCCTAATTACATCATATTGCATATTCTTCAGAAGTAAACAGTCAGGTTAGTTGTATCCTCCTGACCAGTGGGAGATTAAAATCTGAGAAGGAAGATAGGCAACATTGTTATACCTAGTTGCAAAGCTAACAGAGTTGCAAAGCTAACAAAGAGCAGTCTCTAAGATAGGGAGTGAATATATTCGTTTAAGTTGTAGGAATTTCATCGCCTACATCACTTCTTTCTATTTTCTCCTCACAATTGAGGTAGATTTTATAGGTGTTACACAACATTTACAGGTTTTTTTGTTGGTTTTAAAGGATATCAATAAAAGTGATGTTTTATATCTAGTATTTCTATGGATGGGTTGTATCTCCCGCCTTCTGTGAATTCTGTTTATATGGAAATATATTTTCATTTTTCAGTAATATACTGTGACAGTTTGTACTTATGTAATATGTTGTAAAATTTAAATAAACTAAGAATTGAAAAAAATATATAAAAGAAGGGCCTCAAGAACTTGTAAGTACGGCTTGGCCGCATCTATGTACACCACGTGGTGATATATAAGGTTATATAAGGGAATCTTTCGCTGACCCCTTATCATCTGAGAAATTGGCCTGTCTTAAGTGGAGAGCTGGAGCAAGGCCTATAACTGTACTTTTAAGTGAAGATAGGATTTTCCTGTGGATTACAAATATACCATCAGATTACAAATAGTATTGCGCAATACTTAGGGTGTACCCCAACGAGGGACCGATCCAGGACAACTGTATTCTTAAAGGATTTGCATCTGTCATCTTTTTAAGTAACTGTGGCAACTAGGGGTATAGTGTTGGCTTGCTGCAATATTCTGTATTTTGTATTTCTTATCAGTTTATACCTTGTTGCATATTTTCCCAGATCTCTCTTCATTGATTTATTCACTAAAAATTGTCCTGTGTGTGTGTCAAATCAAATCAAACAGGCTTTATTGGCATGTCCGAATAGATATTTGGCATTGCCAAAGCTAGTAAAGTGTGTGTGTGTGTGGGGGGGAGTTGGAGTCTTTATGGCATCGTAAACCTGTTGGCCCAGCCCTTGGTTTTCTTTCACGTTGCCCTGTATTACTGTAGCAATTGCACAACCTAGTGTTCAAGTCCCAGTATGGGACTATGTATATATTGTAAAAAAAAACTAAATAAAAAAATTGAAATTAAAAAATAAATAAATATATATATATATTTTATTTATTTTTTTTACAGAAAAATAGCCATATGTGGTATTATTGCATCCATAGCTCATAGTATAGATTATAATGTTATTTTTTCCTTTGCAGTGATTGCCATAAAAATAATGAAAAAAAATTAATTACTGTTTATTAGTCACATTGCCTCCAAAAATAATTTCTAAAAAAATTATCAAAAAGTCACATATAACCCATACTGGTACCAACAGAAAAAAAAGCCATTCCTGCAAAAATGAAGCCCTCACACAACTCTGGTGATGGAAAAAATTAAAGTTATGGTATGTCTCTCTATTATTTCGGACAAAGAAATTATATTTTTGTGCAAAGGTACAACACAAAAACCAAGTATAAACTGTTTCCATTAGGTTCCCGTACACTAAAATGATGCAATAGAAACAACTAGAGATGAGCGAACACTAAAATGTTCGAGGTTCGAAATTCGATTCGAACAGCCGCTCACTGTTCGAGTGTTCGAATGGGTTTCGAACCCCATTATAGTCTATGGGGAACATAAACTCGTTAAGGGGGAAACCCAAATTCGTGTCTGGAGGGTCACCAAGTCCACTATGACACCCCAGGAAATGATACCAACACCCTGGAATGACACTGGGACAGCAGGGGAAGCATGTCTGGGGGCATAAAAGTCACTTTATTTCATGGAAATCCCTGTCAGTTTGCGATTTTCGCAAGCTAACTTTTCCCCATAGAAATGCATTGGCCAGTGCTGATTGGCCAGAGTACGGAACTCGACCAATCAGCGCTGGCTCTGCTGGAGGAGGCGGAGTCTAAGATCGCTCCACACCAGTCTCCATTCAGGTCCGACCTTAGACTCCGCCTCCTCCGGCAGAGCCAGCGCTGATTGGCCGAAGGCTGGCCAATGCATTCCTATGCGAATGCAGAGACTTAGCAGTGCTGAGTCAGTTTTGCTCAACTACACATCTGATGCACACTCGGCAATCTGATGTAGCAGAGCCGAGGGTGCACTAGAACCCCTGTGCAAACTCAGTTCACGCTAATAGAATGCATTGGCCAGCGCTGATTGGCCAATGCATTCTATTAGCCCGATGAAGTAGAGCTGAATGTGTGTGTTAAGCACACACATTCAGCACTGCTTCATCACGCCAATACAATGCATTAGCCAGTGCTGATTGGCCAGAGTACGGAATTCGGCCAATCAGCGCTGGCTCTGCTGGAGGAGGCGGAGTCTAAGGTCGGACCTGAATGGAGACTGGTGTGGAGCGATCTTAGACTCCGCCTCCTCCAGCAGAGCCAGCGCTGATTGGCCGAATTCCGTACTCTGGCCAATCAGCGCTGGCCAATGCATTGTATTAGCCCGATGAAGTAGAGCTGAATGTGTGTGCTTAGCACACACATTCAGCTCTACTTCATCGGGCTAATAGAATGCATTGGCCAATCAGCGCTGGCCAATGCATTCTATTAGCTTGATGAAGCAGAGTGTGCACAAGGGTTCAAGCGCACCCTCGGCTCTGATGTAGCAGAGCCGAGGGTGCACAAGGGTTCAAGTGCACCCTCGGCTCTCCTACATCAGAGCCGAGGGTGCGCTTGAACCCTTGTGCAGCCTCAGCTCTGCTACATCAGAGCCGAGGGTGCGCTTGAACCCTTGTGCACACTCTGCTTCATCAAGCTAATAGAATGCATTGGCCAGCACTGATTGGCCAGAGTACGGAATTCGGCCAATCAGCGCTGGCCAATGCATCCCTATGGGAAAAAGTTTATCTCACAAAAATCACAATTACACACCCGATAGAGCCCCAAAAAGTTATTTTTAATAACATTCCCCCCTAAATAAAGGTTATCCCTAGCTATCCCTGCCTGTACAGCTATCCCTGTCTCATAGTCACAAAGTTCACATTCTCATATGACCCGGATTTGAAATCCACTATTCGTCTAAAATGGAGGTCACCTGATTTCGGCAGCCAATGACTTTTTCCAATTTTTTTCAATGCCCCCGGTGTCGTAGTTCCTGTCCCACCTCCCCTGCGCTGTTATTGGTGCAAAAAAGGCGCCAGGGAAGGTGGGAGGGGAATCGAATTTTGGCGCACTTTACCACGCGGTGTTCGATTCGATTCGAACATGGCGAACACCCTGATATCCGATCGAACATGTGTTCGATAGAACACTGTTCGCTCATCTCTAGAAACAACTCATTGCACAAAAAACAAGCACATATACATATATATATATATATATATATATATATATTACATTAAAATGAAAAACTTACGGCTTTTTAAGATGTAACATGTCCTTTGTTATGTTTCACCTTCGTCAGCCTTTTCCGAGATTGCTGAAATTCCTGAACAAAGCTTTTAATGAGTTAAAAAGGCTGGATATGACGCACATACAGTCCTATGAAAAAGTTTGGGCACCCCTATTAATCTTAATCATTTTTAGTTCTAAATATTTTGGTGTTTGCAACAGCCATTTCAGTTTGATATATCTAATAACTGATGGACACAGTAATATTTCAGGATTGAAATGAGGTTTATTGTACTAACAGAAAATGCGCAATATGCATTAAACCAAAATTTGACCGGTGCAAAAATATGGGCACCTCAACAGAAAAGTGACATTAATATTTAGTACATCCTCCTTTTGCAAAGATAACAGCCTCTAGTCGCTTCCTGTAGCTTTTAATCAGTTCCTGGATCCTGGATGAAGGTATTTTGGACCATTTCTTTCTACAAAACAATTCAAGTTCAGTTAAGTTTGATGGTCGCCGAACATGGACAGCCCGCTCTCAAATGAAAACAAAGATTGTTCAACATAGTTGTTCAGGGGAAGGATACAAAACGTTGTCTCAGAGATTTAACCTGTCAGTTTCCACTGTGAGGAACATAGTAAGGAAATGGAAGACCACAGGGACAGTTCTTGTTAAGCCCAGAAGTGGCAGGCCAAGAAAAATATCAGAAAGGCAGAGAAGAAGAATGGTGAGAACAGTCAAGGACAATCCACAGACCACCTCCAAAGAGCTGCAGCATCATCTTGCTGCAGATGGTGTCACTGTGCATCGGTCAGCAATACAGCGCACTTTGCACAAGGAGAAGCTGTATGGGAGAGTGATGAGAAAGAAGCCGTTTCTGCACGTACGCCACAAATAGAGTTGCCTGAGGTATGTAAAAGCACATTTGGACAAGCCAGCTTCATTTTGGAAACAAAGATTGAGTTGTTTGGTTATAAAAAAAGGCGTTATGCATGGCGTCCAAAAAGAAACAGCATTCCAAGAAAAACACATGCTACCCACTGTAAAATTTGGTGGAGGCTCCATCATGCTTTGGGGCTGTGTGGCCAATGCCGGCACCGGGAATCTTGTTAAAGTTGAGGGTCGCATGGATTCCACTCAGTATCAGCAGATTCTTGAGAATAATGTTCAAGAATCAGTGACGAAGTTGAAGTTACGCCGGGGATGGATATTTCAGCAAGACAATGATCCAAAACACCGCTCCAAATCAACTCAGGCATTCATGCAGAGGAACAATTACAATGTTCTGGAATGGCCATCCCAGTCCCCAGACCTGAATATCATTGAACATCTGTGGGATGATTTGAAGCGGGCTGTCCATGCTTGGCGACCATCTAACTTAACTGAACTTGAATTGTTTGTCCAAAATACCTTTATCCAGGATCCAGGAACTGATTAAAAGCTACAGGAAGCGACTAGAGGCTGTTATCTTTGCAAAAGGAGGATCTACTAAATATTAATGTCACTTTTCTGTTGAGGTGCCCATACTTTTGCACCGGTCAAATTTTGGTTTAATGCATATTGCACATTTTCTGTTAGTACAATAAACCTCATTTCAATCCTGAAATATTACTGTGTCCATCAGTTATTAGATATATCAAACTGAAATGGCTGTTGCAAATACCAAAATATTTAGAACTAAAAATGATTAAGATTAATAGGGGTGCCCAAACTTTTTCATAGGACTGTATTTGGACACGTCCAGATAAAGGAAAGGATAAGAAGGAATATGTCTGTACAAATAAAGCTTATGTTCTGTTCATATTTCCTTACTTAACCCTTTCCCGCCGACGGCATTTTTTGATTTTCGTTTTTCGCTTTTGACTCCCCCCCTCCTTCCAAACCCCATAAATTTCTCCACTCTCAGAGCCATATGAGGTCTTAATGTTTGCAGGACGAATTTTTCTTCAAGACGCTATCATTATTTATTCTGTACAATGTACTGGGAAGCTGGAAAAAATTCAGAATGGGGGGAATTTGAAGAAAAAGTGCATTTGTGCAATTTTCTTACGGGCTTCGTTTTTATGGCGTTCACTGTTCAACCAAAATGACCTGTCACCTGTATTCTATGTTTCGGTACTATTCTGAAGATACCAAATTTATATGGTTTCATTTACATTTTAACCCCTTAACAAAAATCCATATATATTTTATTTTAAATATTTTTTTATGCTTTTTTTTTTTGCATTTATTAGACCCCCTAGGGGTCTTGAACCCCAGGGGGTCTGATCACTAATGCAATGCATTAAATGCATAGAGCAATGCTCTCAGCTGTCATGACAACGTGACGTCGGCATTGGAGCTTGGTCCAGGTGCCGGCGAACACCGGCAAAATGGCATTGCCCATGCGCCACCGGGAAAATGGCACCTTGGTCAGCTTTGACCGAGGCGCCGGAGGGGTTAATGGCCTCAATTGGTGCGGGCACCGACCAGGGGCGTACGCACTGGTTGTCTACTGCGTAAAACAGTAGTCATTCGGCGGCTATGGTGGCCGCCCGACTCCTGGGCAGCTGCCATAGTTAAACACCTGGCGTCTGCCGTACTAGTACGGCGAATGTCGGGAAGGGGTTAATTACAAGTTTTCGTCAAGTTTCTTTAATGGATAGAACTGTGCAACTTGACACCTATTTTTCAATGTAAAAACATTCTTCCGAAAATATACATTGGGGTCTGTTAACCTGTTCCTACATTATAATGGTAAATACCAATGGACATTTCATGGGGGATACAAACATTTGTTAGAAGTGATGATGCAATGATGTACATGAACCCTACAGAGGTTTCTACAGGACACTGTAGGGTAAACCGTGGTGCTTGAAAGTGCGTTTGTAGATTGGCAGAGTCCAAACTCTTTAGAGATATTTTTGCACCCTTTTTCAGGCTCCATTAATAACTCTTCTTCTGAGGTCCTCGGAAATCTCCTTTGTGCCATGATACACTGCTAGGATTGTGTTGTGAAGATCAGACATTGATAGATTCCTGTTCTGTCGCCCACTCACACTTGATTGTCTTTTCTTCTTTGAATAAATGACATGTCCAGTTTTCTTGACTCATTTGTGTGTTTTCGTCTCTTTATCTACTTTTAGGACTGACGTAGTTTTAGGTCTATTTTTTGCATAGCTAAAGAAAATGAAGGTGTCACGGAGCAAAGGTATACGTCCTTCCTCCGGAGGATATCTTGAATCAACAGGGACGCAAGAGGTCGGGAGACAACAGCAATTTATTGTAATCCATAAAGTTAGTAGCCGGCGGCAGTCACATCAACCGTAATAACAATAAGTTCACAGAAGTCACAACTCAATGATAGCTTTGGTTCCTTGGTCCTGTAACTAAATCCTGGCTCTCTGCAGAGCTGTGCACAGGCCGGCTAACACATACTAACTGCTAGCTACATACTATATACTAAGACTGTTACATCCTATATCTGTGGGTGGGAAGGGCTGAGTCACAGATCCTTCCCCCCTCACCTATACCAAGGAGAGCAGACTCCCTGTCTCCTGTGGACAATGCACCATCCAACATCTTCTTGGGGACACCGAGCAGATTATCTCCACCCATTGTCCTCACTAGTTAGAGGTATTTGCATACAATGTGCTAACACACTAGACCCTAATCAGCCAACTACACATTGATGGATACAACAGGCTAGAGAATACATTCCACATGAAATATATATTACACATGGCCTATAGTATAGACTCTAAACATCCCGCGACAGAAGGCTTCCCACACTGAGGCACCACTGTAAATATTCTCTATATAGTATTGTAATGAAATCGGGTTTGACTCATTTATAAAGTGAATCTTTATCAAGTATCTGGACCCAGTCTTCTTGCCAGTTCTTCTACCCACAATACACACAGTCAGAGGTCGTCGCAGTTTCTGGAGAACTGATGTGGTAAAACACTAGGCTGTGGTCTGAATTATAATTCCATCCTGTCAAGGAGAAAACTATGAAAATCCAACAGGACAAGCAATTTGTAATGGAAGATCGAATTACTCAAAGAGAGTTAGGCCAGTTAAAGTCTATGCAGAAGAGAACTAAATGTTTAAGTAACGTTTCAGATTGGGTTCTTTTACTTTTATTTAATTTTCAATGTAATCCCATATTCACACGACCAAATTCCACCCATAAAACTTGGTCTGTGTGTTGTCCTGATTATAGTATGAGACAGTATATCACTGGGAGGCAGGGAGTCTTCACAGTATAGATAGATGCTATGAGTCCCATCCCTGCATACTATACCATTCAGGTTGGTAAATCTGGCAAACTCACGGACTAAGTTATACTGCTGCTTGTGAATGTGGGGTAGACATCATTACTAGAGATGAGTGAACAGTAAAATGTTTGAGGTTCGATATTCGTTTCGAGTAGCCCCTCAATATTCGACTACTCGAATCGAATATCAAACCCTATTATAGTCTATGGGGGGAAAATGCTCGTTTCAGGGGTAGGCAACATTCGATCAAATTAAGCTTACCAAGTCCACGAGTGAGGGTCGGGCTGGATCCTCTGAGAAGTCTTCTCCGTGCAGCGTCCCCGCGGCATCTTCTGGCTCTGAATTCACTCTGCCAGGCATCGGGCCTGGGCAAAGCCGACTGCGCATGTCCGCACTACAAGCGGGCATGCGCAGTCGACTCTGCCCAGGCCCAATGCCTGGCAGAGTGAATGAAGAGACGGAAGACGCCGCGGGGAAGCTGCACGGAGAAGACTTCTAAAGGTAGGAGAAGAACCAACGTTGATTGGCCGACTGTATAGCATTCAGCCAATCAATGCTGGTTCTGCATCGAACTTTTCCATTCGAATAGCGAGTGGTACTCGATCGAGTACGAGTATTTCGAATACCGTAGTATTCAATCGAATACCTACTCAATCGAGTACTACTCGCTCATCTCTAATCATTACACCGATATAAAAAAAATAAAAAAATTCTACTCTAAATGATATACATTTCCAGCTGGTATGGAGACTAAGGGGAAAGACACAATATGGGATCTGGGCATTGCTGCTTCTAAAATGAAGAATATAGAAGTGTGTCAAATAAATATGAGTACAGAGCACAAGGGAGCCAGATAAGCGAGATGTTTAGGGTTAGAGTAGTGAAATAGTTAATGTCAGCATCCGTGGTGGTCTAGGGCAGTGAAATGATTAATATTAGTAGTGGTCTATAACAGGGCAGAGGTTAATTATTGTTTCTTTGGTCTTGACCCATGAAATCATTAATGTCAGAGTGCCTAGCAGTCTTGGGCCATGAAACGGTTCATTTTTCATGTGGAGAGAGGATCAGAATGGCCTGAACGCAGATGTAGAGGGAATAGTGGTAGTGAGTCCAATGATATGGTTAATAAACCCAAAAGTCATAGGAGAAGGAATCATTTCCTTCTCTCTCAAGTGGTTATCATGTCAACCAGATGTCATTCCTTTATGTGTGTGCTGTAAACAGCTTTCAGTGATAACAAAGGGATCAAAAACTAGACAAACAACTTATTTTTTTTGTAATATCATAAAACCAAACCCTGGTGACTGGTAATATTTATTGAGGTTTATATCAGATATATAGAGAGAAAATTTTGTCTAATTCACGTACTGAGGGGGAAAAAAGGGAGTTTTGGAATAAACCAGCATTTTTCCGTATAGAAGTTATAGTGAGAGAAAAAAAATGCAATAAAAAACGTAAGGTGTTTTTGCTGTTTTCTTCCGTAGCATTTTTTAGCTGTTTCACTACGAGGGGCTTTACCTCAAATAAACTGAACATGGAATAAAATTCAGACAATAATACAGAAATACTGACACCATTCCTATCAATGCCCTTGGAATGTGCAACAGCTGGGAACGTTTTTACAGTTGTCTTAAGATGTAACACTTCAGAGATGTAAGATGTCATCAAACATGGCAAGTCAAGAAACGGTTAAAGAGGCTGACAACATAATCCAATGTTGGTATATGGAACAACTTTACAAACTGTATGGTTAAATTCACAGCACCCTTCCCATTCCTCAGACTTGACTCAGACTTATTGCTATGGGGTCCGGGTGTCCATCAATACAGAAAAATATAGAATATTTTTTTTTATTTTTAACTGACCATTTTCCTGTCTGTAAGAAACAAAAATGGATATATGAATATATTGACTGTCACTGTTTTAAGACCAGCTGAGTGACCTGCTGACATCGAGTATCACATGGACATTTTTACTGTAGTGTGAATAAGTCCTTATTCCAAAAAGTGGAATCTTTTTCATGAAAGTAGTGTTATGTTCTGGGAACTATTGATATAAATGAATTATGTGTGTGTGTGTGTGTGTGTGTATATATATATATATATATATATATATATAGATATATAGATATATAGATATATATATATATACACACACACACATAATTCATTTATAGCAATAGTATCATATCAATATATATATATATATATATATATATATATATATATATATATATATATATACAGTATATATATAGTATTACAGTATACACTCACCGGCCACTTTATTAGGTACACCTGTCCAAATGCTCATTAAGACTTAATTTCTAATCAGCCAATCACATGGCGGCAACTCAGTGCATTTAGGCATGTAGACATGGTCAAGACAATCTCCTGCAGTTCAAACCGAGCATCAGTATGGGGAAGAAAGGTGATTTGAGTGCCTTTGAACGTGGCATGGTTGTTGGTGCCAGAAGGGCTGGTCTGAGTATTTCAGAAACTGCTGATCTACTGGGATTTTCACGCACAACCATCTCTAGGGTTTACAGAGAATGGTCCGAAAAAGAAAAAACATCCAGTGAGCGGCAGTTCTGTGGGCGGAAATGCGTTGTTGATGCCAGAGGTCAGAGGAGAATGGCCAGACTGGTTCGAGCTGATAGAAAGGCAACAGTGACTCAGATAGTCACCCGTTACAACCAAGGTAGGCAGAAGAGCATCTCTGAACGCACAGTACGTCGAACTTTGAGGCAGATGGGCTACAGCAGCAGAAGACCACACCGGGTGCCACTCCTTTCAGCTAAGAACAGGAAACTGAGGCTACAATTTGCACAAGCTCATCGAAATTGGACAATTGAAGATTGGAAAAACGTTGCCTGGTCTGATGAGTCTCGATTTCTGCTGCGACATTCGGATGGTAGGGTCAGAATTTGGCGTCAACAACATGAAAGCATGGATCCATCCTGCCTTGTAGCAACGGTTCAGGCTGGTGGTGGTGGTGTCATGGTGTGGGGAATATTTTCTTGGTACTCTTTGGGCCCCTTGGTACCAATTGAGCATCGTTGCAACGCCAAAGCCTACCTGAGTATTGTTGCTGACCATGTCCATCCCTTTATGTCCACAATGTACCCAACATCTGATGGCTACTTTCAGCAGGATAATGCGCCATGTCATAAAGCTGGAATCATCTCAGACTGGTTTCTTGAACATGACAATGAGTTCACTGTACTCCAATGGCCTCCACAGTCACCAGATCTCGATCCAATAGAGCATCTTTGGGATGTGGTGGAACGGGAGATTCGCATCATGGATGTGCAGCCGACAAATCTGCGGCAACTGTGTGATGCCATCATGTCAATATGGACCAAAATCTCTGAGGAATGCTTCCAGCACCTTGTTGAATCTATGCCACGAAGAATTGAGGCAGTTCTGAAGGCAAAAGGGGGTCCAACCCGTTACTAGCATGGTGTACCTAATAAAGTGGCCGGTGAGTGTATATACACACACACACACATACAGGGTGGGCTATAAGTATGGATGCACCCAGATAAAATGGAAGTGGTTGCTGATATCACCTTACTATTTATGGCATAGTAGTACATGGGAAGGGGAAAACATTTGAGGTCAGGTGACGCCCATGGTGGCCATCTACAAAGCTGCCATTTTGGACTCAACTTTACTTTTTTTTAATGGGAAGGGGGTCATGTGACACATCAAACACATGGAGAATTGCACCAGAAAAACAATGGTGTGCTCATTTTTAATGTAATTTTATTCACTATCGAGTTATTGACACGTTTGTGACATGGAGCAACGACAGTAACCTACTAAAGCAGGGGTCTCAAACTCGCGGCCTGCGGGCCGCATGCGGCCCCCCGAACAATTTTGTGCGGCCCGCACAAGCCTAGGGACGCTGGATCCAAGTTGAATCCGGACCTTCCACCATTTTGCCCACAGGCAGTTCTATATACTGCCGGAAAGCTGACAGTGCGCTGAGTTCAGCACACTGTCGGCTTTCCCGATGTGGGCCCAGTGTGAAGAGCTTACGGCCCCCTCCCTCCCTGATAATGCTCGTCTATGGACGAGTACTGCGAGCAGATGGAGGGGGCGTTCCTCCCGGCTCTCACAGCACAGCGCGATTGGCTGTGCTGTGAAGAAGGACGTCTCTGACTGAGTGTCAGAGACGCTCTTCTGACCATAGAAGAGCTACGGTACCGGACCGTAAGCTCTTCACACTGGGCCCACATCGGGAAAGCCAACAGTGCGCTGAACTCAGCGCACTGTCAGCTTTCCGGCAGTATATAGAACTGCCTGGGCAAAATGGTGGAAGGTCCTCTTTAAACATTGAGGTGGAATGAAGGGGCTCATGACACTGGGGGCAGACGAAGGGAGGGGGGAGAACGGCATGACACTGGGGCAGAAATGGAGGGACATGAATCTGGGGGCAGAGATGGGGGGGACATGAAACTGGGGGCAGATGAAGGGTGTATATGTAACTGGGGGAAAGATGGAGGGGGGACATATAGTTTACGGGTGACTGTAGGAGGATTATACAGTGTGGGGGCACATGAAAAATGAATGGGTGGAGTCAACATAAAAGTGGGTGGAGCTAAATTTGCCGCGGTGCGGCCCGCCGACTGGCTGGGATCTTGCTCTGCGGCCCACATGCTGAGTTGAGTTTGAGACCCCTGTACTAAAGGATGTGCTCAAAGTGCTGCCCAATGTGTTGAATTGTCAATGCGTTAATGGCTCCCACCTGGGTGTAAAAATACTTAAGGCCCAATGTCCTGCTAGGATATATATATATATATATATATATATATATACAGTACAGACCAAAAGTTTGGACACACCTTCTCATTCAAAGAGTTTTCTGTATTTTCATGAGTATGAAAATTGTAGATTCACACTGAAGGCATCAAAACTATGAATTATCACATGTGGAATTATATACTTAACAAAAAGTGTGAAACAACTGAAAATGTGTCTTATATTCTCGGTTCTTCAAAGTAGCCACCTTTTGCTTTGATTACTGCTTTGCACACTCTTGGCATTCTCTTGATGAGCTTCAAGAGGTAGTCACCTGAAATGGTTTTCACTTCACAGGTGTGCCCTGTCAGGTTTAATAAGTGGGATTTCTGGCCTTATAAATGGGGTTGGGACCATCAGTTGTGTTGTGCAGAAGTCAGGTGGATACACAGCTGATAGTCCTACTGAATAGACTGTTAGAATTTGTATTATGGCAAGAAAAAAGCAGCTAAGTAAAGAAAAACGAGTGGCCATTATTACTTTAAGAAATGAAGATCAGTCAGTCCGAAAAATTGGGAAAACTTTGAAAGTGTCCCCAAGTGCAGTTGCAAAAACCCATCAAGCGCTACAAAGAAACTGGCTGACATGAGGACTGCCTCAGGAAAGGAAGACCAAGAGTCACCTCTGCTGCGGAGGATAAGGTCATCCGAGTCACCAGCCTCAGAAATCGCAGGTTAAGGGTCCATTCAGACAGAGTAAACGCGTGTGTATTTTGGCAAAATACATGTGTAAAAAATACACGTGTAAAAATAAGACTCCCATTGACTTCAATGACATTTTTTTACACGTGTAAAAAAAACACATCAAAATACACATTAAAATACACGTTAAAATACACGTGTAAAATGTCATTGAAGTCAATAGGAGCCTTATTTTTACACATGTATTTTTTACACATGTATTTTGCCAAAATACACATGCGTTTACTCCGTGTGAACTACCCCTTACAACAGCTCAGATTAGAGACCAGGTCAATGCCACACAGAGTTCTAGCAGCAGACACATCTCTACAGCAATTGGTAAGAGGAGACTTTGTGCAGCAGGCCTTCGTAGTAAAATAGCTGCTAGTAAACCACTGCTAAGGACAGGCAACAAGCAGAAGAGACTTGTTTGGGCTAAAGAACACAAGGAATGGACATTAGACCAGTGGAAATCTGTGCTTTGGTCTGATGAGTCCAAATTTGAGATCTTTGGTTCCAACCACTGTGTCTTTGTGCAACGCAGAAAAGGTGAACGGATGGACTCTACATGCCTGGTTCCCACCGTGAAGCATGGAGGAGGAGGTGTGATGGTGTGGGGGGGCTTTGCTGGTGACACTGTTGGGAATTTATTAAAAATTAAAGAGGACCTTTCACCACTTTTGGGCACATGCAGTGTTATATACTGCCGGAAAGCTGACAGTGCGCTGAGTTCAGCGCACTGTCGGCTTTCCCGATCCGTGCCCGGTGTAAAGAGCTTACGGTGCCGGTACCGTAGTGCTCTATGGTCAGAAGGGCGTTTCTGACCATTAGCCAGGAACGTCCTTCTGCCTCGCGGCGCCAATCGCGCTGTGCTGTGGAGCGGGGAGGAACGCCCCCTCCCTCTGCTCACACAGCTCGTCCATAGACGAGTATTATCAGGGAGGGGAGGGGGCATTCCTCCCCGCTGCACAGCGCGATTGGCGCCGCGAGGCAGAAGGACGTTCCTGGCTAATGGTCAGAAACGCCCTTCTGACTATAGAGCACTACGGTACCGGCACCGTAAGCTCTTTACACCGGGCACGGATCGGGAAAGCCGACAGTGCGCTGAACTCAGCGCACTGTCAGCTTTCCGGCAGTATATAACACTGCATGTGCCCAAAAGTGGTGAAAGGTCCTATTTAAAGGCATACTGAACCAGCATGGCTACCACAGCATCTTGCAGCGGCATGCTATTCCATCCTTTAGTTGACCATCATTTATTTTTCAACAGGACAATGACCCCAAACACAAATCCAGGCTGTGTAAGGGCTATTTGACCAAGAAGGAGACTGATGGGGTGCTACGTCAGATGACCTGCCCTCCACAGTCACCAGACCTGAACCCAATCGAAATGGTTTGGGGTGAGCTGGGCCGCAGAGTGAAGGCAAAAGGGCCAACAAGTGCTAAGCATCTCTGGGAACTCATTCAAGACTGTTGGAAGACCATTTCAGATGACTACCTCTTGAAGCTCATCAAGAGAATGCCAAGAATGTGCAAAGCAGGAATTAACGCAAAAGGTGGCTACTTTGAAGAACCGAGAATATAAGACAGATTTGCAGTTGTTTCAAACTTTTTGTTAAGTAAATAATTCCACGTGTGATAATTCATAGTTTTGATGCCTTCAGTGTGAATCTGTCATAGTCATGAAAATACAGAAAACTCTTTGAATGAGAAGGTGTGTCCAAACTTTTGGTCTGTATCAGACCCTCTCTTCAGGCGTATAAATACACAAATGTAAAGACTGAATGTTTGGCCCCACAATGTTTTTGGCTTATGCTCGGCTATTTGTTTCATATTTTCCAAGTTTTTTTTTGCAAAGTGACCAAAATACATTTTGCGCTATGTAGTATTTTTTTTACAGCATTCACCCTACAAAATAATTACCACTATTTTTGGATAGTGGGGACTTATATGCACATGGGGACACCTAAAATGTTTGTTTATTTTTGTTTACATTATGTATTTTTTAAATATAAAGTTCTGTGTTTTGTTTCTTTTTACTTTTTATTGCTTGTTACTGTGTATTTTAATCTACGTGTGTTTGTGAAAATTTTTTTAACTTACTTACTATTAACCCTTACTTACTTGCATGTCCCACAAGAGGACTTAAAACTGGGATCTCAGATCCCCACTGGAATATTCTGCAAACATCACACAGAACTGTGCAGAGTACGTCACAGACTAGGAAGAGGTTAATGGGCATGACATGACTGCATGAAAATCCATTCATTTGTTTGGAGTTGTTCAGATGACTCAGATTTTGATAGTCTGCTTTATTGGAACCTAAAAAAGTAGGATATTTTCTATTTTTACTCGTCTTCACGGATCTTTCAATAGACTCATATCTATGAGGGATCCACAAAAATGGATGCCTCTTGCATGCAAATGTCCCTTTTTCACTGCCACGTTAAACTTCAATCATGTGATGTAGCCTAAGGGTCCACCTAATTTCCATCTGAAACTTCAGTGGGAGACAGATGCTGATTTTTCCTGTAGCTGACTTTTTCTAGCAGACAGACTCCACAGAATCACAGCGGGTGAAAGGAAATTCCCTAAATAATTCACATAGTCCCAGAATGGGGTTTCCAAAATATAAAACAGAGGTTCTCAAACTTATTTCATCTACAGCCCACTTTGAGAATCAATTATTTTCCAAAGAATAATGCATAGCCCTCTAAGGAAATGTACTCTTATCAACTCACAGTGAGTGAGAAGTATATAATAGACATTTACTCTGAATGGACCATAGGGGCATACATTATTTTACATGACCGGGCATGACCATGTTTGCTATGATTCTGAGCACAGCGACCACTGTATAATAGGGTGTAGGTGTTTTGTTTTGTGTCTTAATGGGACAGCTGACTATTATCCCTTGGCCACAGTTGAACCTTTAGGCTAAGGCCCCACAGGCCGTAAACACAGTGATAAAGTTCCTCTGCGGATTTTCTCTTCCCATTATATCTACGGGAAAGCCGCCAGCGTTTCCGTAGATATAATTGACATGCTGAGATTTACAAAGCCGCAACGGTTTTGCAAGTCGCAGCGTTTCCACACTGCGTTTTTTTCCGCAAAGTGAGCATGGGATTCGTATGAATCCCATCCCCTTTGCTTGCACTGTAAAACACCGTGATTTTTCACGCAGCATCTCCGCTGTGGGCAAATCGCGACGTTTACGTCCCGTGGGGCTCTAGCCTAAGGCTGGGTTCACACAGGCTGTTTTGGCCCAGATTTTGATGCAGAATCTGTGGAAAAAGAAGCAAGATGCCCTTTCTTCAGGTGGATTCCACAGCTGATTCAGCCCCGGCATCTGCCTCGCGACACTCCCTCCCGACTAGGCCCATTCATTTGGGCCTAATCCAAATCGGAATGTTTGACTGAATACCGGTGGCCTGTATGCACTGCACTGGCATCCAGTCGCGGCTAGCCATTTTTTGGACCGAATTCTAAGGCGGCCTCCACGGTCCAAAACAGCCCCGTGTGAACCCAGCCTAACACTTACCTACCCATGTACTTCAAATATGTACTTCACCTGTAAGTTGATAGACATTAACCCCTTCCCGACATCCGCCGTAATAGTACGGCGCTGCCTGGAAGGACTTCCCGCAAACCGCCGTACAAGTGTAAAACACTGGCTAGGATGTTGCCTGATGTTGTCATCTAGGCCCACAAGAGACTTTATAGTATATAGCAGACCTGGGCACAGCCCGGCCCTCTGACTGATTCAGACCGGCCCGCACAGCTTGACTAGGGAGGCGTGTCTAGGGAGCGTGTCTTAGTGCCGGCAGGACAGTGCTGGAAGATGGAGACATGTGGTGTGTGTCATAAGGTACTGGGGAATGCAAGCTGCAGGGGGGAGTGTGTCTGTGTGTCTGTATGTCTGTATGTCTGTATGTATGTCTGTCTGTATATGTGTCTGTCTGTCTATATGTGTCTGTCTGTCTGTATGTGTCTATCTGTGTGTGTGTCTCAGTAACCTAGCGGCAGAGATGGAAGGGGAATGTTATACTAGGGCAGAGATTGCAGATGGAGGGGGGGACATGAAACTGGGGGAGAGATGGAGGGGAGACATGAAATGGGGCAAATAAAGGGGGATATGAAACTGAGGAAGACATGGAGGGGGGGACATGAAACTGGGGGTAGATGAAGAGGGCACTTAAACTGGGGGGACATTAAAATGGGGACAACTGGAGGGGGCATTAAACCATGGAGGTGGGTGGAGGGGGACCTGTCTGCCTCTAGTTGCCCCCAGTTTAATGTCACCCTCCAGCTACCCCTATGGTTTAATGTCTGCTTCTTGATTTTAATGTCCCCCTCTAGTTGCCCCCAGTTTCATGTCCCGCTCCAGCTGTCAATTTATTGCCCCCCTCCAACTACCCCCACTGTTTAATGTCCCCCTCCAGCTGTCCCAGTTTCATGTCCCCTCTAGTTTCCACCAGATTATACTGGGGCACCAGGAGAGGGACTTAATACTGTGGGGCAGTTGGAAGGGAACATTATAATGTGGGGGCATATAATGTACGGGTGACTGTAGGAGGATTATACTGTGTGGGGGCACATGGAAAGATGATTGGGAATGGGCGGAGTCAACGTGGAAGTGGGTGGAGATAAATTTGCCATGGCGTGGCCCTCTAGCATAGTTTCAATTTCTTATACAGCCCCATGGGAAAATTAATTGCCCACCCCTGGTATATAGTGTCTCACTCATTGTACTTGACATTCCCAAATCTCGTTTTAGTATTGCAATTGCTGTTAACTGTTCCTGTCTCAGTGGCATCAGCTGAAAGGAGCTTCAGCAAACTGAAGCTTATTAACCCCTTCCCGACATCCGCCGTAATAGTACGGCGCTGCCGGGAAGGTCTTCCCGCAAACCGCCGTGTACGGCGGCTGCATGGTGCGCACACAGAACCTGTGTGCGCACCATGCGCTGCGGGTGTCAGCCGTATGTTACGGCTGACAATGCCCCGTAACACCTGCGGTCGGAACTGGGTCCAATCGCGGGTTTCAATATAATATGGTGCCGATCGGCAGCCCCCGCGCCGGTTTCGGGGGATGCCGGTGTCTGATCAGTGACCCCCGGTCTGCCCCATCACTTACCCCGTCCTCGTACCTGGTTGATCCTACCCAAAGGAAGCTGTCAGCCCTGTGCGTCTACACAGGCTGACAGCTTCCTATACTCTGCAATACACGTGTAACACGTGTATTGCAGAGTATATGTAGTGAAGCGGTGATCAGCCGATCACTGCTTCAATCCCCCATGGGGACAGAAAAAAAAATTAGAAAAAAGTAAAAATGAAAAAGTTTAAATAAGTTTAAAATAAATTAGAAATAAATAAAGCCCCAAAAATTCCTTTTTCCCCATATAAAATGTTTTATTATGTAAAATAAAGAAAAAGAGAAAAAAAACATTACATATTTGGTATCACCGCGTCCGTAATAACCTGAACAATAAAATTAAAACATTATTTAACCCGAACGGCGAACGTCATAAAAATAAAAAAAAACAGGGAAAACCGCACAAAATAATGATTATTCACCACCTTTCCCTTACAAAATGTTCAATAAAAAGTAATCAAATGGTCAGATGAAAACCAAAATAGTACCAATAAAAAGCAGACGTCATCCCGCAAAAAATAAGCCCTCAACCAGCTCTGTCTACTGAAAAATAAAAATATTATGCCTTTCAGAAGATGGCGATGCAAAAATAATAGATTTTTTTCCCCAAATTGAATTTTATTCTGCACAAATAGCAAAGCATTAAAAAATAATATAAATGAGGTATCGCCGTAACCGTAGCGACCCGCAGAATAAAGGTAACATGTTACTTATGCTGTACGCTGCACGGGGAAAAAAATAAATGCTAAAAAGCAATGCCAGAATTGATGTTTCCTTTTACATCCCACCCAGAAAGAGTTAATAAAATGTAGTCAATAAGTTACAGGCCCCAAAATGGTGGCATTGAGAAGCACATCTAATACTGTAAACACCAAGCCCTCATATGGCCACATTGCCAGAAGATAAAAATAAAAATCTACCTTGTACAATATGAAGACAAAAACCCTAAAAGTCGCCAAATCATTAGGACATAAGTGGCTGCGACTAGAAGGAAATGTATAAGCTGTGCGAGCGTTTTCAGGGGACCCCCCATATTTAGCGCTTATGAGAGATAATACACCAGCGCTGACCCCCAGAATGCCCCTCTTCCCCGGCCGCGTCATAGGAGCTAGTGGGAAAATAGAATGGGATTTGGTGTACCCAATTTACTCCGCACAGCTTACATATTCACTTCGGGATTACTAATGCTCACTACAACACTTGATAAATTCTTTGAGGGGTGCGGTTTTCAAAATGGAGTCACTTTCTAGAGGTTTCCACTGTTTGACACCTCAAGGGCTTTGTAAATGCGACATGGTTCCTGAAACTGATCACAGCCAGATCTGCCCTCTAAAAGCTCTTTGGCGCGCCTTCCCTCCTGCGTCTCGCTGTGCGTCCATATATTAGTTTACACTAACAAGTGGGGTACTATGGTAGTCGGGAGAACTTGCATAACAAATTGTGGGATGCGTTTTCTCCTTTAACCCCTTGTGAATGTGCAAATTCTAGGGCTAAACCAAAATATTAGTAAAATAAAATCAAATTTGAAAATTTCACCTCCATTTTGTCTTAATTCCTGTTAAGCACTTATAGGGTTAAATTACTAGGTATATGTTGACTTGGCTTATTTAAGGGGTGCAGTTTTGAAAATGGGGTGATTTATGGGGGGGTTTAATACAAGGGTCTTTCAAAACCCCTTCATAACTGGATTAGTCCCTTAAAAAATGGGTTTTGGAAATTTCTTGAAAATTGTTGTTTCACTTGTAAACCTTCTAATGTCCGTAAAAATAAAAGGGTGACTATAGTTTGATGCCGACATAAAGCAGAGATCTGGGACATGAGATTTATGATATGAGATTTTGGCCGTCTGACTATCTGTATGTAATGCACATCATTTCAAACTTTATAAAATGCATATTTTTCAAAATTTCCACCAAATTTCCTATTTTTTCATAATTAAACACAAAACATATCAACCAAAATTTACCACTAACATTAGAGATGAGCGAACAGTGTTCTATCGAACTCATGTTCGATCGGATATTAGGCTGTTCGGCATGTTCGAATCGAATCGAACACCGCGTGGTAAAGTGCGCCATTACTCGATTCCCCTCCCACCTTCCCTGGCGCCTTTTTTGCTCCAATAACAGCGCAGGGTAGGTGGGACAGGAACTACGACACCGGTGACGTTGAAAAAAGTAGGAAAAACCCATTGACTGCCGAAAACATGTGACCTCTGATTTAAAAGAACAGCGACGCCCAGCTTCGAGTCATTCTGAGCTTGCAATTCACCGGGGACGGAGGTTTCCGTCCAGTTAGCTAGGGCTTAGATTCTGGGCAGGCAGGGACAGGCTAGGATAGGAAGGAGAAGACAACCAACAGCTCTTATAAGAGCTAAATTCCAGGGAGAAGCTTGTCAGTGTAACATGGCACTGACGGGCTCAATCGCCGCAACCCAGCTTTCCCAGCATCCTGAATGGAATACACTGACAGTGTATTCCCGTATACCCTATATATACACCCCAAATCCCCGTTCCAACGGTGTGCCCCCCCACCTTCACACCAGAAATACCCTGCAAGTCCCCTAGCAATAGAATTGGGGCTATATACACCCACTATTTTTGCTACTGCCATGTAGTGCCATTGTCTGACTGGGAATTCAAAGAATATATTGGGGTTACAAATACCCTCATTTCTTGCTACTGCCATATAGTGCCATTGTCTGACTCGGAATTCAAAGAATATATTGGGGTTACAAATACCCTCATTTCTTGCTACTGCCATATAGTGCCATTGTCTGACTGGGAATTCAAAGAATATATTGGGTTTACAAATACCCTAATTTCTTGCTACTGCCATATAGTGCCATTGTCTGACTGGGAATTCAAAGAATATATTGGGTTTACAAATACCCTCATTTCTTGCTACTGCTATATAGTGCCATTGTCTGACTGGGAATTCCAGGAATATATTGGGTTTACAAATACCCTCATTTCTTGCTACTGCCATATAGTGCCATTGTCTGACTGGGAATTCCAGGAATATATTGGGTTTACAAATACCCTCATTTCTTGCTACTGCCATATAGTGCCAGTTTCTGACTGGGAATTCAAAATGCGCAAGGCTCCCGGAAAGGGCCGTGGACGAGGCCGTGGGCGAGGTCGGGGGAATGGTTCTGGGGAGCAAGGTAGCAGTGAAGCCACAGGGCGTCCCGTGCCTACTCCTGTGGGGCAGCAAGCATTGCGCCACTCCACAGTGCCAGGGTTGCTTGCCACATTAACTAAACTGCAGGGTACAAACCTTAGTAGGCCCGAGAACCAGGAACAGGTCTTGCAATGGCTGTCGGATAATGCTTACAGCACATTGTCCAGCAGCTAGTCAGACTCTGCCTCCTCTCCTCCTATTACCCAACAGTCTTGTCCTCCTTCCTCCCAAAATTCCCAAGCTTCACAGAACAATAACCCCAACTGTCCCTGCTCCCCAGAGCTGTTCTCCGCTCCTTTCATTGTCCCTCAACCTGCCCCTCCACGTCGCGATTCCACGAACCTAACAGAGGAGCATCTGTGTCCAGATGCTCAAACACTAGAGTCTCCTCCATCTCCGTTCGATTTGGTAGTGGATGACCAGCAACCCACCCTCATCGATGACGATGTGACGCAGTTGCCGTCAGGGCATCCAGTTGACCTGCGCATTGTGCGGGAGGAGGAGATGAGACAGGAGTTGGAAGAGGAAGTGGTGGATGATGAGGACACTGACCCGACCTGGACAGGGGGGATGTCAAGCGGGGAAAGTAGTGTGGATGTTGAGGCAGGTGCAGCACCAAAAAGGGTAGCTAGAGGCAGAGGCAGAGGTCAGCAGCTTAGGCGAAGCCAGGCCACACCCGGAATCTCCCAAGATGTTCCAGTTCGTACCCAGCCCCGAAAAACTCCCACCTTGAGGGCACGTTTCTCGAAGGTGTGGAGTTTTTTCAAGGAATGCGCCGAGGACAGATATAGTGTTGTCTGCACAATTTGCCTCTCGAAATTGATTAGGGGCTCTGAGAAGAGCAACCTGTCCACCACTTCAATGCGCCGTCATTTGGAATCCAAGCACTGGAATCAGTGGCAGGCAGCAACGGCAGGACAAAGGCCGCCTGCCGTTCACGCCACTGCCTCTGCCTCTGCCACTGCCACTGCTGACTGTGCTGGCGATGCACTCCAGAGGACGAGCCAGGACACCACTTCATCTGCCTCCGCCACTTTGTTGACTTCTTCCTCATCCTCCCCTGTTCCTGTCTTATCTCCTTCTCCTGCACCATCAAAGGCACCATCAGGCGCTTCTTTACAACAACTCACCATCTCTGACATTGGAGCGGCAGCAGAAATACACTGCTAACCACCCACACGCGCAAGCCTTGAACGCCAACATCGCTAAACTGCTGGCCCAGGAGATGTTGGCGTTCCGGCTTGTTGAAACTCCCGCCTTCCTGGACCTGATGGCAACTGCGGCACCTCGCTATGCCGTCCCTAGCTGTCACTACTTCTCCCGGTGTGCCGTCCCCGCCTTGCACCAGCACGTGTCACTCAACATCAGGCGGGCCCTTAGTTCCGCGCTTTGCACAAAGGTCCACTTGACCACTTCCTCATCCTCCCCTGTTCCTGTCTTATCTCCTTCTCCTGCACCATCAAAGGCACCATCAGGCGCTTCTTTACAACAACCCACCATCTCTCAGACATTGGAGCGGCGGCAGAAATACACTGCTAACCACCCACACGCGCAAGCCTTGAACGCCAACATCGCTAAACTGCTGGCCCAGGAGATGTTGGCGTTCCGGCTTGTTGAAACTCCCACCTTCCTGGACCTGATGGCAACTGCGGCACCTCGCTATGCCGTCCCTAGCTGTCACTACTTCTCCCGGTGTGCCGTCCCCGCCTTGCACCAGCACGTGTCACTCAACATCAGGCGGGCCCTTAGTTCCGCGCTTTGCACAAAGGTCCACTTGACCACCGACGCGTGGACAAGTGCATGCGGACAGGGACGCTACATTTCACTGACGGCACACTGGGTGAATGTAGTTGAGGCTGGGACTGCTTCCCAAACTGGCCCGGTGTACCTCGTCTCCCCGCCTAACATTCCTGGCAGGGACACGAGAAGAACACCCCCCTCCTCCTCCTCCTCCACCGCCTCCTCTTCCGCCACCGCCTCCTCCTTCGCTGTTAGATTGACCCCAGCTACGAGTTGGAAACGTTGCAGCACTGGCGTTGGTAGACGTCAGCAGGCCGTGCTGAAGCTGATCAGCTTAGGGGACAGACAGCACACTGCCTCCGAGGTGAGGGATGCCCTCCTCGATGAGACGGCAATATGGTTTGAGCCGCTGCACCTGGGCCCAGGACTCCAACATGTTCCATGCCTGGCCCACGTCTTCAACCTAGTGGTGCAACGTTTCCTAAAGAGCTACCCCAATGTTCCACAGCTACTGGTGAAAGTGTGGCGCATGTGCGCCCACTTTCGCAAGTCGACAGTAGCCGCTGCTAGCTTAAAATCTCTCCAGCAACGCCTGCATGTGCCACAACACCGGCTTTTGTGCGACGTCCCCACACGCTGGAACTCAACGTTTCAGATGTTGAATAGAGTGGTTGAGCAGCAGAGACCTTTGATGGAATACCAGCTACAAAACCCTAGGGTGCCACAAAGTCAGCTGCCTCAGTTTCTCATCCATGAGTGGCCATGGATGAGAGACCTTTGTGACATCCTACGGGTGTTTGAGGAGTCCACAAGGAGGGTGAGCTCTGAGGATGCGATGGTGAGCCTTACAATCCCGCTCTTGTGTGTTCTGAGAGAATCCCTGATTGACATCAGGGATAACTCAGATCACACAGAGGAGTCAGGGATAGCATCCGATCCGTCACAGCTGGAGAGTAGGTCCACACATCTGTCCGCTTCATCGCGTTTAATGGAGGAGGAGGAGGAGGAGGAGGAAGAAGAGTTGTCCGATGATGTGATGGTGATACAGGAGGCTTCCGGGCAACTTCGAATCGTCCCATTGTTGCAGCGCGGATGGGTAGACATGGAGGATGAGGAGGAAATGGAGATTGAACTTTCCGGTGGGGCCAGAGGAGTCATGCCAACTAACACTGTGGCAGACATGGCTGAGTTCATGTTGGGGTGCTTTACAACCGACAAGCGTATTGTCAAAATCATGGAGGACAACCAGTACTGGATCTTTGCTATCCTTGACCCCCGGTATAAAAACAACATCTCCTCTTTTATTCCGGTAGAGGGGAGGGCCAATCGCAACAATGCTTGCCACAAGCAATTGGTGCAGAATATGATGGAGATGTTTCCAGCATGTGACGTTGGCGGCAGGGAGGGCAGTTCCTCCAGTAGGCAACCAAGTTCTCACCGGTCCACACAAACGAGGGGCACACTGTCTAAGGTCTGGGACACCTTGATGGCACCCCCTCGCCAAAGTGCCGCCACGGAGGGTCCTAGTGTCACCAGGCGTGAGAAGTATAGGCGCATGTTGCGGGAATACCTTTCCGACCACAGCCCTGTCCTCTCCGACCCCTCTGCGCCCTACACGTATTGGGTGTCGAAGTTGGACCTGTGGCTTGAACTTGCCCTATATGCCTTGGAGGTGCTGTCCTGTCCTGCCGCCAGCGTCCTATCTGAGAGGGTGTTCAGTGCAGCCGGTGGCATCATCACTGACAAGCGCACCCGTCTGTCAGCTGAGAGTGCCGACCGGCTCACTTTGATAAAAATGAACCACCACTGGATAGAGCCTTCATTTTTGTGCCCACCTGTGTAAAGCACCCCAACATGAAACTCCATGTCTGTGCTCAACCTCTCCAATTCCTCTGCATCCTCATACTCATCCACCATAAGCGTTGCACAATTCTGCTAATACTAGGCTCCCTCCACCCTGATTTCCCCCAACTCTGCTGGTTAGAGGCTCCCTCCACCCTGATTTCCACCAACTCTGCTGATTAGAGGCTCCCTCCACCCTGATTTCCCCCAACTCTGCTGGTTAGAGGCTCTCTCCACCCTGATTTCCCCCAACTCTGCTGGTTAGAGGCTCCCTCCACCCTGCTTTCCCACAACTCTGCTGGTTAGAGGCTCCCTCCACCCTGCTTTCCCACAACTCTGCTGGTTAGAGGCTCCCTCCACCCTGCTTTCCCACAACTCTGCTGGTTAGAGGCTCCCTCCACCCTGCTTTCCCACAACTCTGCTGGTTAGAGGCTCCCTCCACCCTGATTTCCCACAACTCTGCTGGTTAGAGGCTCCCTCCACCATGAATTGGTCCAAACTGGGGTTTTTAGAGGCTCCCTCCACCATGAATTGGTCCAAACTGGGGTTTTTAGAGGCTCCCTCCACCATGAATTTGCCCAAACTGGGCTGTTTAGAGGCTCCCTGCACCATGAATTGGTCCAAACTGGGGTTTTTAGAGGCTCCCTCCACCATGAATTGGTCCAAACTGGGGTTTTTAGAGGCTCCCTCCACCATGAATTTGGCCTAACTGGGGTTTTTAGAGGCTCCCTCCACCATGAATTGGTCCAAACTGGGGTTTTTAGAGGCTCCCTCCACCATGAATTTGCCCAAACTGGGCTGTTTAGAGGCTCCCTCCACCATGAATTGGTCCAAACTGGGATTTTTAGAGGCTCCCTCCACCATGAATTGGTCCAAACTGGGCTGGTTAGAGGCGCCCTCCACCATGAATTTGGCCTAACTGGGGTTTTTAGAGGCTCCCTCCACCATGAATTGGTCCAAACTGGGGTTTTTAGAGGCTCCCTCCACCATGAATTTGGTCTAACTGGGGTTTTTAGAGGCTCCCTCCACCATGAATTGGTCCAAACTGGGGTTTTTAGAGGCTCCCTCCACCATGAATTGGTCCAAACTGGGGTTTTTAGAGGCTCCCTCCACCATGAATTTGCCCAAACTGGGCTGTTTAGAGGCTCCCTCCACCATGAATTTGCCCAAACTGGGCTGTTTAGAGGCTCCCTCCACCATCAATTTGGCCTAACTGGGGTTTTTAGAGGCTCCCTCCACCATGAATTGGTCCAAACTGGGGTTTTTAGAGGCTCCCTCCACCATGAATTTGCCCAAACTGGGCTGTTTAGAGGCTCCCTCCACAATGAATTGGTCCAAACTGGGATTTTTAGAGGCTCCCTCCACCATGAATTGGTCCAAACTGGGCTGTTTAGTGGCTCCCTCCACCATGAATTGGTCCAAACTGGGCTGGTTAGAGGCTCCCTCCACCATGAATTTGGCCAAACTGGGGTTTTTAGAGGCTCCCTCCACCATGAATTGGTCCAAACTGGGGTTTTTAGAGGCTCCCTCCACCATGAATTGGTCCAAACTGGGGTTTTTAGAGGCTCCCTCCACCATGAATTTCCCCCAACTCTGCTGGTTAGAGGCTCCCTCCACCCTGATTTCCCCCAACTCTGCTGGTTAGAGGCTCCCTCCACCCTGCTTTCCCACAACTCTGCTGGTTAGAGGCTCCCTCCACCCTGCTTTCCCACAACTCTGCTGGTTAGAGGCTCCCTCCACCCTGCTTTCCCACAACTCTGCTGGTTAGAGGCTCCCTCCACCCTGCTTTCCCACAACTCTGCTGGTTAGAGGCTCCCTCCACCCTGATTTCCCACAACTCTGCTGGTTAGAGGCTCCCTCCACCATGAATTGGTCCAAACTGTGGTTTTTAGAGGCTCCCTCCACCATGAATTGGTCCAAACTGGGGTTTTTAGAGGCTCCCTCCACCATGAATTTGCCCAAACTGGGCTGTTTAGAGGCTCCCTGCACCATGAATTGGTCCAAACTGGGGTTTTTAGAGGCTCCCTCCACCATGAATTGGTCCAAACTGGGGTTTTTAGAGGCTCCCTCCACCATGAATTTGCCCAAACTGGGCTGTTTAGAGGCTCCCTCCACCATGAATTGGTCCAAACTGGGCTGGTTAGAGGCTCCCTCCACCATGAATTTGGCCAAACTGGGGTTTTTAGAGGCTCCCTCCACCATGAATTGGTCCAAACTGGGGTTTTTAGAGGCTCCCTCCACCATGAATTGGTCCAAACTGGGGTTTTTAGAGGCTCCCTCCACCATGAATTGGTCCAAACTGGGGTTTTTAGAAGCTCCCTCCACCATGAATTTGCCCAAACTGGGCTGTTTAGAGGCTCCCTCCACAATGAATTGGTCCAAACTGGGATTTTTAGAGGCTCCCTCCACCATGAATTGGTCCAAACTGGGCTGGTTAGAGGCTCCCTCCACCATGAATTGGTCCAAACTGGGGTTTTTAGAGGCTCCCTCCACCATGAATTTGGTCTAACTGGGCTGTTTAGAGGCTCCCTCCACCATGAATTGGTCCAAACTGGGGTTTTTAGAGGCTCCCTCCACCATGAATTGGTCCAAACTGGGGTTTTTAGAAGCTCCCTCCACCATGAATTTGCCCAAACTGGGCTGTTTAGAGGCTCCCTCCACCATGAATTGGTCCAAACTGGGGTTTTTAGAGGCTCCCTCCACCATGAATTTGGCCTAACTTGGGTTTTTAGAGGCTCCCTCCACCATGAATTGGTCCAAACTGGGGTTTTTAGAGGCTCCCTCCACCATGAATTGGTCCAAACTGGGGTTTTTAGAGGCTCCCTCCACCATGAATTTGCCCAAACTGGGCTGGTTAGAGGCTCCCTCCACCATGAATTTGGCCAAACTGGGGTTTTTAGAGGCTCCCTCCACCATGAATTGGTCCAAACTGGGGTTTTTAGAGGCTCCCTCCACCATGAATTTGCCCAAACTCTGCTGGTTAGAGGCTCAATCCACCCTGATTTTCAAAACAAATGTTGGTGCCAACCTCAACTTACTACAAAGGCCAAATTCACTGCTGGTGACAAGCTCTCCTCACTGCAAGTGCCAAATACACATGTTTCAAGGTGTTTTCCTACTGTCAGAGAGGTGGTATTGAGTGTGTAAAGTGTGTAGTTGTTAGGCTGTGATGTTGGGGTAATAGAGGGTCTTTGGTGTGTTAGATGCCCCCAGACATGCTTCCCCTGCTGTCCTAGTGTCATTCCAGAGGTGTTGGTATCATTTCCTGGGGTGTCATAGTGGACTTGGTGACCCTCCAGACACGGATTTGGGTTTCCCCCTTAACGAGTATCTGTTCCCCATAGACTATAATGGGGTTCGAAACCCGTTCGAACACACGAACAGTGAGCGGCTGTTCGATTCGAATTTCGAACCTCGAACATTTTAGTGTTCGCTCATCTCTAACTAACATGAAGTATAATGTGTTACGAAAAAAACATTCTCAAAATCACTTTGGTAAGTTAAAGCGTTCCAAAGTTATTGCCATATAAAGTGACACATGTCAGTTTTGAAAAATCGAGCTTGGTCAGGAAGTCAAAAAGTGCCATCGGTGGGAAGGGGGTTAAAGGGTACATTCCCTGAGGGGGCTATGCATTATTCTTATCTTTAACCAGTTAGCCACCCTTATAGGAGGAATGGCTTAGATTTTGTTAAGTGAGTGAGTTTAAACAGGACTTTCCTTATTCCTGAGCCCATATGCAATTCCAGGGCTTTCAGGAAAGATAGGGATTCTATCTAATTACTAGCTGTGTGTCTGCTATTCCTTCTGATTTTAATTTTATTCATTAAAGGTTATGGGGTTTTTTATATTTTGGAAACCCCACTCTTGGAGTCAGCAGACAGATTCCACCTGATAACTCCCATTGAAGTGAATGGGAGGCATAACATACCACCTGGCAGGTGCAGAATTTGACACAGAATTTGGACAAGCAGAAAATTCAGCTACATATTCCCAGAGTTGAATGTTCAGATCGGAAGAATTCCAATCCTTAGGCTAAAGCCCCATGTTGTGTACTTACAAAACTGCCATTCTCACATTACATAGACATATCCACAGCACAAGGCATCTTACACTGCGGGTGACACACAGCATGTCAGTTATTGCTCCATGCTTGCCTGTGGTTCCATCTTCCATTCACACGGAGTAAATGTGCGCTCATTTTTGCAAAATACACGTGTAAAGAATACACGTGTAAAAAGACTCCTATTAACTTCAATGCCATTTTTTACACGTGTAAAAAATGCACCAAAAAAGTGACACTTTTTTTGACACGCTTTTCGGCGCATTTTTGGCGCCTTTTTTACAGAAGTAAAAAATGTCATTGAAGTCAATGGGAGTCTTATTTTTACACGTGTATTCTTTACACGTGTATTTTACAAAATGAGCGCACGTTTACTTCGTGTAAATGGACCCTTAGGGAGCCTTCACACGGAGTAACGCCGGGCTTGTAAAAATACAGGCGTAAAATCACTGTCCATAGACTGTAATGAATTTCTTTGGTTTCGTTTTACTCCTGTATTTTTACGGCTGTAAAGTTAATTGCAATGTATTTCAATGGGGTGAGTGTGTTTACGCGGTGTATACGCAGAGCGTATAACGCCACTTATATGGACCGTGTTACGCGTTACCCATTGAAGTACATTGCAATTAACTTTACGGCCGTAAAAATACAGGTGTAAAACGAAACCAAAGGGTGCGTTCACACGGAGTAAAATGGAGTGTATTCTGGAGTGTAATTTATGCGCGTATTTTAGAGCGTTTTTTTTACACGTGGCGTTTCAGTAGCGTTTACTTTACAGCCATAATTTTACACGTGTAAAATTACACTCCAAAATACACTCCATTTTACTCCGTGTGAACGCACCCAAAGAAATCCATTGCAGTCTATGGACAGTGATTTTACTCCTGTATTTTTACAAGCCCGGCGTTACTCCATGTGAAGGCTCCCTTACAATGAAAAGGTTGAAAGGCAGGTCGAGCTGCCCAGTAATCGGGATCTGTTTTTGCCA
Source organism: Leptodactylus fuscus (assembly GCF_031893055.1). Classification (NCBI taxonomy): domain Eukaryota; kingdom Metazoa; phylum Chordata; class Amphibia; order Anura; family Leptodactylidae; genus Leptodactylus; species Leptodactylus fuscus. Next base: position 148,808,692 of record NC_134270.1, on the reverse strand, counting down.
TGAGCAGAAGCCCTGCAGGATATCTGCAATGGTCATCCTCAACATACCCGACATGTGGGACCTTAGTCTAAGCATTAGTCCCTGCTAGAGAGTCCCATCCACATATTGCAAATCTCATGCACGTCAATCATAGTTACGCCGGTGCTTTCCCTATGAATATAATGGAAGCAGAAAGTCTACAGAGGAAACCTCGGCAAACTTTCTGTGAAAAGCGCTGCGAGAAAAACTGTGATGCTTTGGTTTGTGAAGAGAACACTCCGACTTTCAGAGTAGACAGAACCGTTCACATATACTACAAATATACTACTTACATTCAGTGTTCATCCTCTAAAATGACGATACACAATAAACAGATTCTCATTTACGATAATCCGCACTTGATGATTTATTTGACCTTAACAAGCAGAGACAAACAAATGTGATTCATTATATATAATAGAGACAAATGTCTGCTTGTATATACTAAGTGTATCCTCTTCTCCCTAGTTTTATGGCCATATGTGCTGGATTCTTTAATTGTTAATGTTATTGTGGTGTAAAAAAACTTACATCATGTTACATATGTCCATGCCCTATACCACCAAGAAATGTAATAAAACTATAGTCTATGCTTACAGTCGTAATATTGGTAAAGAATAAGGAAACAATTAGAAACAAATGTACACGCATATTCTTACCAAGAACGAAACGACTGTCAGTCCTTGACCTTTTTACTGGTTAAAAATGCTTTTTTTTTTCAGCAAAGTTTTTATAACTGAGTTATCCCAAAAAAATAGATCCAATAGAAATCAATGGATACTTTTTGAAAACACGTAAAACGGATTGACATCCATTAAAAATGGATCAGTAGGTTGGGCAAAAAATAAAAGATCAATGTAAATTTTTTTACACGTGTAAAATTACACTCCAAAATACACTCCATTTTACTCTGTGTGAATGCACCCTAATTAGGGGGTTCGCCAGGCCTGCCCCTGGCCTCCACTTCTCCTGTTGCCTCCCCTCCTGGCCCGTTCGTGGAGGACGCCGAGCCTACCCTAAAACAGGTCACTGCTCAGTTGTTGGAAGCCATCCAGGCCGGTACCTCCTCCCTGACTGGTAAAATTGAGGAGGTCAGGATTGATCTTGGCCTGCTTTGACAGGACTTTCAAACTCTTCAGGGCAGGGTAAGCAAAGTGGAGGGTCGTGTTTCCCAGGTGGAGGACTCTGTTCATCCCCTCCCTGCAGGGTCGGACTGGGGTGACTAGGGCCCACCAGTGGGATTATTTCCAGGGGCCCACCCTACTGCCATATATAATATCGCCCGTCCAGTTTTTGCCATTATACACGTTTAAAGTGCATTTTCACGCACAATACAATGTGCAAAACAGCTATGGCTACACTACTACTTCCTTCATGCAACCAAAGATCGCAGTGTCCCTTTGGGACTCTTTCACATTAGTGAATGGAGTCGCATTGGGTCCCTCAGGTTGCAATGTGACTCCATTCACTAACATGAGTGAAAGAATCACAGGGCGACACATCTTTGGTTGTATGACAGAAGTTATAGTGTAGCCATAGCCTTATGCTAGGTTCACAACAGCAGCAAGCTCTCCGTCATACAGGTCCACAATGGGACCAGAATAACGGAGAGGTGGACTATCAAAATGGCGGTTACACACAGACAGTGGCAGACCTCATTAACATAATGAAGTCCGCCAGGTGTCAGCCATTTTCAGGCATTGTCAGGCAGATAAGGGTATGTTCACACATCAGTATGCCATCCGTCCGTTTGAATTCAGTTTGACACTTCAAAACGGACTGAGGCACATACTGATTGTATACTGACACCTTTTTATGCTGATAGCAAACGCTCTCCGACCCCTAGAGGACAGATAAGGGGATTACAAGTAGCAATTGTAAACAGAGTAGAGATCAGTATGTGTACCAGTCCGTTTTGAAGTGTCAATCTGAATTCAAACGGACGGATGGCATACTGATGTGTGAACATATCCTAAGTCCTCAGCGTTTCTGAAACTTGGATATTGTTATGCTGGAGCTCTAGAAAAGGGCACCAGCATAACAATAGAGTGGGACATTATCTATGGGGTGGGTGGACTACAACTCTCAACAGTTCCAGGGCATCTGGAGCTGCTGGGAGTTGTAGTAATTGAAAGATTTGGGGGCATCTTTCGATTGTCCACCTCAGACAGTGGGGGGATTGGGGGTGCTAGCAGTACCATTACAATAAATCACAACATTACAATAAATACAATGCAATGTGCTATTTTGTGCAGTAATACTCACAGGAGACGTCTTCCCACATTTCCCGTCTCTTCCCTTTGGACCGCCATGACCACTTCTTCCAGCTGTGACTTGACCCTGTAAAGTTTGAAACACAGACATCTTTGACTCCTCACTTCTCCATGCAACCAAGCCCTATATATATATACAGTCCTATGAAAAAGTTTGGGCACCCCTATTAATCTTAATCATTTTTAGTTCTAAATATTTTGGTGTTTATAACAGCCATTTCAGTTTGATATATCTAATAACTGATGGACACAGTAATATTTCAGGATTGAAATGAGGTTTATTGTACTAACAGAAAATGTGCAATATGCATTAAACCAAAATTTGACTGGTGCAAAAGTCTGGGCACCTCAACAGAAAAGTGACATTAATATTTAGTAGATCCTCCTTTTGCAAAGATAACAGCCTCTAGTCGCTTCCTGTAGCTTTTAATCAGTTCCTGGATCCTGGATAAAGGTATTTTGGACAAACAATTCAAGTTCAGTTAAGTTAGATGGTCGCCGAGCATGGACAGCCCGCTTCAAATCATCCCACAGATGTTCAATGATATTCAGGTCTGGGGACTGGGATGGCCATTCCAGAACATTGTAATTGTTCCTCTGCATGAATGCCTGAGGATTTGGAGCGGTGTTTTGGATCATTGTCTTGCTGAAATATCCATCCCCGGCGTAACTTCAACTTCGTCACTGATTCTAGGACATTATTCTCAAGAATCTGCTGATACTGAGTGGAATCCATGCGACTCTCAACTTTAACAAGATTCCCGATGCCGGCATTGGCCACACAGCCCCAAAGCATGATGGAACCTCCACCAAATTTTACAGTGGGTAGCATGTGTTTTTCTTGGAATGCTGTTTCTTTTTGGACGCCATGCATAACGCCTTTTTTTTATAACCAAACAACTCAATTTTTGTTTCCAAAATGAAGCTGCCTTGTCCAAATGTGCTTTTTCATACCTCAGGCAACTCTATTTGTGGCGTACGTGCAGAAACGGCTTCTTTCTCATCACTCTCCCATACAGCTTCTATTTGTGCAAAGTGCGCTGTATAGTTGACCGATGCACAGTGACACCATCTGCAGCAAGATGATGCTGCAGCTCTTTGGAGGTGGTCTGTGGATTGTCCTTGACTGTTCTCACCATTCTTCTTCTCTGCCTTTCTGATATTTTTCTTGGCCTGCCACTTCTGGGCTTAACAAGAACTGTCCCTGTGGTCTTCCATTTCCTTACTATGTTCCTCACAGTGGAAACTGACAGGTTAAATCTCTGAGACAACGTTTTGTATCCTTCCCCTGAACAACTATGTTGAACAATCTTTGTTTTCAGATCATTTGAGAGTTGTTTTGAGTAGCCCATCATGCCAATCTTCAGAGGAGATTCAAATAGGAGAACAACTTGCAATTGGCCACCTTAAATACCTTTTCTTATGATTGGATACACCTGGCTATGAAGTTCAAAGCTCACTGAGGTTACAAAACCAATTTTGTGCTTCAGTAAGTCAGTAAAAAGTAGTTAGGAGTATTCAAATCAATAAAATGATAAGGGTGCCCATACTTTTGCACCGGTCAAATTTTGGTTTAATGCATATTGCACATTTTCTGTTAGTACAATAAACCTCATTTCAATCCTGAAATATTACTGTGTCCATCAGTTATTAGATATATCAAACTGAAATGGCTGTTGCAAACACCAAAATATTTAGAACAAAAAATGATTAAGATTAATAGGGGTGCCCAAACTTTTTCATAGGACTGTATATATATAATATATATATATATATATATATATATATATATATATATATAGCCCCTGCAGCCTATATAATACCCCACAGTGGCACAATAGACTGTGGGGCATAATAGAGGTTTCAGGGGGGCCACTGTAGGGCATAATAGAGGTTACAGGGGCCACAGTGGACCCTTCAAGCTCTATTATTCCCCACAGTTGCACACCCATGAACTATTATTATACTCGGGGGTCTTTTCAGACCCTCAGTATAATAAATGGAGCCCCAGGGGAGGTGAGAGAACATAATAAACAGTGTTACTCACCTCTCCGGGATCCGATTTTACTCCTAGCAGGCTTTGGGCCTATATGGTAATGTGTCAGACGTCACGTGGTCTGGGATAATACCATATAGGCCCAAAGCCTGTGCTAGCAGTAACATATAGGCCCAAAGCCTGTGCTCGCAGTAACAGGTTATTACTACTACCACAGGCTTCGGGCCTATATGTTACTGCTAGAACAGGCTTCGGGCCTATATTGTAATATTCCAGCTAGGAGTAACACCGGATCCCGGAGAGGTGAGTAACACTGTTTATTATATTCTCTCACCTCCCCTGGGGCTCCGATTATTATACTCAGGGGTCTGAAAAGACCCCCGAGTATAATATCAGCGGCAGTGGGTCACGGCCTGGCCTATTCACTACCGCCCGCCGCGGCCTAAAGTACAAGGGGAAGCGGGGGCGGCAGTGAACAGGTCCAGGTTGGTAATAGGCTACTGCCTGCTGGTAGATACTCCAGCAGGCAGCGGCCTATTATAAAACAAAAAAAAGTTATTATACTTACCGTCCGACCGTGCGCTGCTGCTGCTCCCGCTGCTGCTCCCGCTGCTGCCGCATCCTCTTCTGTCAGACGTCTCTGTATCAGCGTAGGTGGCGTGATGACGCCGCCTACGCTGATACGTAGATGGCTGAACAAGAGCAAGGAGAGCGGTAGCTCTCCTTGCGCTGGTTCTTAGGATTAGGGGAGGCGCCCTAAGCGCCTCCCCTAATCCTCCTCTGACATGGGCAGGGGCCCGATTGAAATGTCAGGGGCCCGATCGGGGCCCCTAACCACCCAATCCACCCCATTGATGATCGGGCCCCTGCCTATGCTAAAATGATTAGCAGTATAGTTGGGGCCCGGGGGCCCACCGGGGGATCCCCCGGTGCTCCGGCGGGCCAGTCCCACCCTGCCTCCCTGTCAAGATTCAGGAGTTGGAGCAAGTGGCGAGCCTCTGGACGCAACGTGCGGATGACTTGGAGAACAGACTTCGTCGCAATAATATACAAATCCTGGGCTTCCCAAAGCGCGCTGAGGGCGTTGACCCTGACTCCTTTATTGAGACGTGGCTGAGAGATTCCTTCCCGGAGGCACAATTTTCACCAATATTTGCTGTTGAGAGGGCTAAACCACCTCCCCCGGGGGCCCCTTCACGCCCTCTGCTGACTCGTCTGCTTAATAGTACTGATCGGGACGCTGCCCTGCGAGCTGCACGGCAGGCAGGCGACATTACGTTTAATGAAGCTACGGTGGCGCTCTTTCCTGATTTCTCGGCTGCTCTCCAGTAGACCAGAGCAACCTTTATAGCGGTCAAGAGACGACTGCGGGAAAAGGCTATTCAATATTCCATGGTTTATCCGGCCAGGCTTCAAGTCATTCATGACGATTGTTCTTTGTATTTTAATTCTCCTAAGGATGTGGAGGAATGGCTGTCTCTCCTGCCTGGCTCCCCGCGACGCTGAATGCATGTTCCGGTGGTGGGCAGTTCTCCTGGACTGTGCATAAGGACCTATGATTCTGCAGTAATTTTGCTTTTCTTCTCTTGATGTGCTACGCATCTTTTTACTATTGCTGTCCAGGTGGACATTTTCACTGTTTTCTTGCCCAGGGACTTCGGACATTTATATGTTATTTCTGTGTTTTCAGCTCAGCCGTATAATTGTATTTAGCTCCACTGCGCTATTTTTTGAGAGAGTGCCCGGACTTCCATCGGTATTGGGTGCACTTTCTGCCTTGTTGTGGTAGCCACGGTACAGTTATGTTTAATGTTTTAAATCTATTTGCACTATTGCTTGCACCTTTTTTGGGTGTGATGTTATGTTTTATTTGTGTTTTTGCTTGGTTTTCGATCTGCTGTGCGCTCTCTTGCTTGTATGTCCTGCAATGTTCGGCCTGTATTGATAAGGTACTGGGTGATCATGGCGTCACTTAGTGTTCTCTCTTGGAACGTGAGGGGGTTGGGTAGCCCACGTAAACGCTCTTCTGTTTTTTCCCAGATCAGGCAGTCTAATCCTCATATTGTGTGTCTCCAGGAGACCCACTTGGTATCCGATACTTCCAGGTGGTTACAGAAGCCGTGAATTCAATGGGCCGCTCATTTTATGCACACCACTTTTTCCAGAGGGGTATCTATTTTGGTAGATCGCAGTCTCAGATGGGAGTTGGGGGTGGTTGAGCGAGATCCAGAGGGATAGTATGTGTATGTCCAGGCTTGGATAGACTCAACCTTATATGTGATATTGGGTGTGTATCTGCCCCCTGCATCCGACCTGTCTGTACTCCAGTCAGTGGCCCAATTTGTAGCCAAATTCCCTGGGCGCTAGTCCTGTGCTTAGGTGACTTTAACAGGGTGATGGACAATGCTCTAGACCAAATTCACACTGGTTCGGATCCTCCGCCCTCCTCTTGTCCCACTCCCTTGGCCAGATTGGTCCAGGAGTTGGGGTGGCAGGATTTGTGGAGGACTCTGTTCCCACACTCTAAAGCTTTCTCCTGCCATTCTGCCCATAGACATGCCCTGTCACGTATTGATTATGCTTTTGGGAATGTGAAGACGTGCTCCCTTCTACACTCAGCGTCCTACTTGCCTAGGGCGGTCTCGGACCGCTCTCCCCTCTTAGTCATGCTGAATCATGGAGATGTTGTTAGATCACACCGGACTTACCACATACACCCCTTCTGGCTCAAGCTGTTTTTACCTAATGACCGAATTCCTGATCAGCTGCAGGTTTTTTTGGAGATTAACTCCCTTGCTACTCCCCCTTCTCTTTTGTGGGAGACTACTAAATCATACCTCAGAGGCTGTATTAAATCCTGTATTTCTTACGTCAAGCGGGAGTCCTCCCTGCTGGAAACTAGCTTAGCGGCTCAGTGTACCTCCTTAGAGGCGGCTTATGTCACCAACCCAACCGATGAAGAACTACCTATTTACCTATTTCCCATTCCTTTTGTAGCCATTCTTCTCTTTGACTCAAAAAATTGCAGCAAAATCTGCAACAAAAAATGTTGCATTGCCCATGTCTTTGCAAATTGCAGCATATCAATTATATCTACGGAAAAGCTGTTGTTTTTCCTATCAGGCTAAGCCACAGCCAAAAAACAAGAGTTTTGCTCTGAGGACTTTCTGCCCCTATTATACCTATCCAGAAAGCATCATGTTTCAATTTTTTCTGCAGTACTGTCTAATCCCATCCACTTTCCAGGTAATGTAAAGCTCAGTGTTTTTTTGCTGAATCATTTCTGCTGTGGTCAAAATACTGCAGTTTCGCAACATGGGTGCCTGGCCTAATGAGGACTCCGCAAAAATGCAAATGTTTTTAGTTGTGTTTGGGAGCCTGCACACGGAGTTTACGCTCACTCATTCAGAACGTAAAACTCGTTAAGAGTGAGCGGCATAAAAAACACATCCCATTGACTTGAATGGGTTCCAGCATAGGCGTGCTCCCTATTGAAATCAATGGGAGGCTTTTTTACCTATTGCTTTCAATGTGATATGCAGAAGGGTTTACATTAGGATTGTGATAGGCCTGTCTGAAAAGATGTGTCTTTAGTTTGCACTTGAAGCTGTAGAAATTGGGAGTTAATCTAATTGTCCGGGGTAGAGCATTCCAGAGAAGTGGTGCAACTCGGGACAAGTCTTGTATACGAGCGTGGGAGGTTCTGATAATAGAGGATGTAAGTGTTAGGTCATTGAGTGAACGGAGAACACGGGTTGGGCGGTAGACAGAGATGAGGGAGGAAATGTATGGAGGTGCGGCATTATGGAGAGCCTTGTGGATGAGGGTGATAACTTTATATTTTATTCTATAATGAATAGACAGCCATTGTAACGACTGGCACAGACCCGAGGCATCGCTGTAGCATCTAGCCTGATAGATGAGCCTGGCCGCTGCATTCAGAATAGATTGTAGAGGGGAGAGTTTAGTGAGGGGAAGACCGATTAGTAAGGAGTTACAGTAGTCAAGGCGAGAGTGAATCAGAGAGACAATAAGTGTCTTTAATGTATCTCTGGTAAGGAAAGGGCGTATTCTGGAGATGTTTTTGAGGTGGAGGTGACATGAACGTGCGAGTGATTCAATATGAGGGGTGAAGGAAAGGTCTGCGTCAAACATGACCCCGAGGCAGCGGGCCTGCTGTCTAGGAGTTATAGTAAGGCCTGAGACTGCAATGGATATATCAGGGACAGATCTATTAGATGGTGGAAACAGTAGTAGTTCAGTCTTAGAGAGATTTAGTTTCAGATAGAGCGAGGACATGATATTAGAGACAGCAGAGAGACAGTCACTGGTGTTCTGTATGAGTGCCGGGGTGATGTCATGGGAAGATGTGTTTTTGAGTAAATTCAATCCTGATATTAAGAAGCTTGTTTAAACTCATCAGATTCACCCTCACATTTGATTAGTTTTAAAATTTAAATGTTTGTTTTAATTTGAATAACAGTTTTTTCTAAATCTTATTTATAAAGTTGCATTTTATTGCTCTCATTAGAACAGGATAAGACTCATATTGCGCGCTATTATTAAATTAAAGTAATGATTGTGATTTTTAAGATGTGGTAAAGTTAAAAATTTTAGAAAATAATTGCTTCTCAAAGTGGGCGGTAGATGAAATAAGTTTGAGAACCTCTGGTATTACAGCATGTTCTTAGCGTGGCATGTTCTGCCATTTTTTTCATGCATTTTCCTAATAATTTCATTATAGGAGAAAAATTTTGTATATAAAAACGCAGTACTATTGATGAAGGAACAAAAAACTGAAAAAAGTGACCCACAAAATGCCACATAAGAATACATACAATACTGGCTTTTTTTCTGCAAGAAGGAAACACCGTATAAGCAGTACATTGAGGCTAACCTCCTACTGCTTTCCCATGAAAAATCACAAATAGCTAAGCAATAGAAAATATTAGTAGGATTTGTAATAATTTAACTTAATTTTATATCGATGATCACTTGGAGTCAAGAAATTCTCCATAAAATATTTAACCATTTCCGGCCACTTCATACAGCTATAAACCTGCAGCAGATAAGTCTATGTGGAAAGTACAGCTTGGTGTAATCTTCTGTTTTACTGGACAAAGACACTCTAATGAAAAATGTCTCAGCAAGACAGTCAAGGAGATTTCTTGGCTAGTTAGAAGTTAAGAACTTCTCTAGTACGTGAACATGAATGAGGACATCTCCTAACTCCTATGGAACTGCTATAAAGGAATCCCACATGTGGCTGAATGCCCGACATTACTCTATATAAGCCGACTTCGGGTCCTTTGCTGGGCACACTGCTGTCAGGCATCAGCTACGGAAGTCGCTGGACAGGTATACAGGTAAGCAGATTTACAAGGGTTCATTAGGATTTTATTATGTTATGATTTTATCTATGAGATATACACTATAAACAGCTAGAAATAGTTATAGTATTAAATTGTACTGAGCAAAAATTAAATAGAAATTATTAAAAGGGCATTTAATAAAAATATTTCTAATGTCTTAGTATTCTAAAAATGGAAACGATTGAAATTTTTCGAGAATTTTATGAAATTGATGTTTATTCATTTATATTTATATATACAGACATATATTTATATAATATAAAAACTTATGACTATATTGTAAAAGGAGACAAAGTTAGACAAAGTTACAACACAACCACAAAAATGCTAGGATATCACATAATACACTTGCCTTCATTTATCATTAATAAATCGGTGTAGAAAGAAAATATATGTAGACTATATTTACAGTCTGAATATATTGTTTCTGATTAATGTAAATAAATGAGTAAAGTTCTAGAATAAAATTTATAACAAAGAATAAAAAAATGACAAAAAAAATACAAACACTAAACAAAGTATCCATACAATTCAGAAAAAAAAATTACACATTTTTCGATGGGAGTTGTACTTTGGTTATACATGAAGTAGAATATGATATTGAACTAAAAATGTTAGTCAGTTCTATGAATAGAAATAGGGCAGGAAATAATAAAATATTCCATTGCAATGTATATGCATGGATTAGGATTTATTTTGATTAAATATTTTCTATTTCTTAAATGATAATTAGTATTTTTATTGTTTTAGAGTCACCTTTGATTTATTACAATATTTTATTCTTGTCCTATATGGTGAATGAGTAAAATATAATATATTTCTAATTAATATGAAAATACAATACTATAATACTACATTAAGGGAAGATGAGAATGGCTTACAGTAACTGTGTGTTCTCCATATTACCTGTACTAGAAGGTTTTCCCAGAGCAAAAAAAACCCCAGTAATTAATGTTGTAAAATAATTAGATTTTTGTTCAAATTCTAAATATACAATATTACCTATAGATTTTACTTGTTAGATAGGGCTCAAATAGATGAAACTAAAATAGAACTTTTATTCACCAAAATATAAAAACACATAATGGACAGAAACAAAAGCAAAAATCCACATATGAGATGCCGCCTAGACCATGTTATTCTACTCAGTCATTTTGCAACACGTTGTGCTTACAGACAACCCCTAAGGGGAATAATTAAAGGGGAATGATAAAGAAAAAGAAAATAAATTCATCTATCAGTCTCAAAAGCCCCCCACTGACAAGAACTGAAAGTGTCTCATATTAAAGCTTCCCTCATACAGAGACAGATCTCTGGCCATTGCCATATGATTTTCAGCCCGTGGGGCTGCTGCTTTTTTGTGTTACTCCATTTCCCCTGAAGAACTAGTGATATCCTGCTGGGGAAACATGTATAGAGAGGACCTGGAGATCTGTTTATGTATAAGGGCAACTGCAGTAGGAGGCGATAAGGGACGCTAAGGAGAGCTACCCTACAATTCATTTATAGGGTTGGACTAAGACAATCTTTAGCACCTAGGTCTTTTTCGGTCGATATCTTAAATCCTCTATATCTATAAGAGAGGATCTGGAGATCTGTCTCTGTATGAGGGAAGCTTTAATATGAGACACTTTCAGTTCTTGTCAGTGGGGGTTTTTTGATACTAATAGATGAATTTATTTTCTTTTTCTTTATCATTCCCCTTTAATTATCACCCATAGGGGTTGTCTGTGAGCACAACGTATTGCAAAATGACTGAGTAGAATAATATGGTCTAGGCGGCATCTCATATGTGGATTTTCGCTTTTGCTTTCATTCATTATGTATTTTTATATTTTGGTGAATAAAAGATATATTTTAGTTTCATCTATGTGAGACCTATCTAACAAGTAAAACCTATATATGAGATTTAGAGGATATTGTGCTTTGGAGTCTCAATTCTCCTGGATGTATAATTGATTTCTTTGATTTACTATTTTAACTACTATGAAGAATGAGCTAATTGGTGTAGATGTACTTTGAAAATGTTATTTTAAAAAAAAACTTTGGAAATTCCCATGTGTGTCCCGTTAAAAAAAAATAGGATTTCTTGGTTCTTTTGAAGTTTTCTGTTTATTTTAATATATTCTTAGCATTTTGCTCAAATAATTGAGGATGTTTCAATGTCTTTTTACATGATAAAATTAAATGACCTGTTGGGTGCTGGGCTTAATATCAAAATTTGAAATTAAATGTAACATGTTTGACTGTGTTACAATTACTGGAGACTACCATTAGGGGCCCGGTCACACGGAGTAAACGCGCGTGTACTTTGGCAAAATACACGTGCAAAAAGAAGACTCCAACTGTCTTCAATGACATTTTTTACATGTGTAATAAAACAAGTCAAAATACACATCAAAGTACACGTGTAAAATGTCATTGAAGTCAATGGGAGTCTTATGTTTACACGTGTATTTTGCCAAAATACACGCACGTTTACTCCGTGTGAACAGGCCCTAAGGCTCCAGGAACTGTGATTTTTACCACACTCTTCCTCATTTATCTTATCTTTAATTTTCTCCTGATGATTTGCGTTACTATTAGGGCAAAAGAAATGCATTAAGAGATATTTAATCTGAATGGACGCTCTGAGCATACATAATTATGCATGACCGCGTTTGCTGTGATTCAGAACATGGTGACCACTGTATAATAGGGTGTAGGTGTTTTATGTCTTATGCTAAGGCATCATGTTGCGGAAACGCAGCTTCTTTTGTTGCAGATTTTGTTGCATTTTCTTGAGCCAAATCCAGTATTGGATTGAGCAGAAGGTGGAAGAATAAGGTAAAAGTATATATATCCCTTTCCTTCTGTAGCCATTCTTGGCTTTGACTAAAAAACCCGCAGCAAAAGAAGCTGTTTTTCCACAACGTGGGGCCTCTGCATTAGCCTTAGTGGGACAGCTGACTATTATCCCCTGGCCACAGTTGAACCTTTAGACCAGTGGTTTTTAACCGGGGTTCGATCGAACCCTAGGCCATATGCACGGTTCATTTTGTGTACCAATAAAAAAACATATACGTATGTCTTGAATTTGGAAATAAATCATATTTTATTTATCACTAAAGAAGGATTCGGTGAATGTGCATATAAAACTGGTGGGCTCGGTACCTCAAACAAGGTTAAGAACCACTGCTTTAGACTGAGGCCCCACATTGCAGAAATGCAGCTTTTTTTGTTGCAGATTGCGTAGCAGTTTTTTGAGCCAAAGCCAAGAGTGGCTACAAAAGAAATGAGACATAGGGCCCCTTCACACGGCGTAAGCGCTCTGCTCATTCCGAGCCATACACGCGAGCGCTTCTAAACACTTCCCATTCACTTCAAAGGGAGCACGCGTAAAGCTGACTTTACGAGCGCTCCCATTGAAGTGAATAGGAAGTGTTTAGAAGCGCTCGCGTGTACATCTCGAAATGAGCCGAGCGCTTACGCCGTGTGAAGGGGCCCATAGATAGGAAGCTCTTATACTTATATCTTCTTCTCAGTCCACTCCTAGCTTTGGCTCAAAAAACCACAACAAAATCTGCAATAAAAAAACCCTGCATTTCCGCAACGTGAGGCCTTAGCTTTAAGCTGGGTTCACACAAGGTTTTTTGGTCCACATTTTGATGCGGAATCCGTATCAAAATCTGGCTCAAAACACCGCTTCCGCCTCGCCACACTCCCTCCCGACTAGGCCCATTCATTTGGGCCTAATCCAGAGCGGAATGCCGCGACTAGATACCAGTGCACTCTATGCACTGCACTGGCATCCAGTCACGGCTAGCCATTTTTTGAACTGTATTCTGAGGCGGCCTCAGTGTCAAAATCTGGTCCAAAAATCCCCTGTGTGAACCCAGCCTAACACTTACCTACCCATGTACTTCACCTGTGCATTCAGGGCCATGTGTATCCATCTTCACTAGTTATTGGCTTGTTGATGGTATGCTGGCCAGTTTTCCCCTTTTGATATATAAGGGTCAGTGGGTGTATTTATCCTACATCTTTTAGAGGAAGTTTATATACTTCTCACTGGCTGTGAGTTGATAGACATTAAAGGGTACATTCCCTGAGGGGGCTATGCATTATTCTTATCTTTAACCAGTTAGCCACCCTTATAGGAGGAATGGCTTAGATTTTGTTAAGTGAGTGAGTTTAAACAGTACTTTCCTTATTCCTGAGCCCATAAGCAATTCCAGGGCATTCAGGAAAGATAGGGATTCTATCTAATTACTAGCTCTGTGCCTAATATCCCTTCTGATTTTAATCTTATTCATTAAAGGTTATGGGTTTTTTATATTTTGGAAACCCCACTCTTGGAGTCAGCAGACAGATTCCACCTGATAACTCCCATTGAAGTGAATGGGAGGCATAACATACCACCTGGCAGGTGCAGAATTTGACACAGAATTTGGAAAAGCAGAAAATTCAGCTACATATTCCCAGAGTTGAATGTTCAAATAGGAAGAATTCCAATCCTTAGGCTAAAGCCCCATGTTGTGTACTTACAAAACTGCCATTCTCACATTACATAGACAAATCCACAGCACAAGGCATCTTACACTGTGGGTTTTGAATACACAGCATGTCAATTATTGCTCCATGCTTGCATGTGGTCTTCCAACTTTAGGGTCCATTCACACGGAGTAAATGTGCGCTCATTTTGGCAAAATACACGTGGAAAGAATGCACGTGTAAAAATAAGACTCCTATTAACTTCAATGCCATTTTTTTACAATGCAAAGGTTGAAAGGCAGGTCGAGCTGCCCAGTAATCGGGATCTGTTTTTGCCATGAGCAGAAGCCCTGCAGGATATCTGCAATGGTCATCCTCAACATACCCGACATGTGGGACCTTAGTCTAAGCATTAGTCCCTGCTAGAGAGTCCCATCCACATATTGCAAATCTCATGCACGTCAATCATAGTTACGCCGGTGCTTTCCCTATAAATATAATGGAAGCAGAAAGTGTACATAGGAAACCTTGGCAGACTTTCTGTGAAAAGCGCTGCGAGAAAAACCATGATGCTTTGGTTTGTGAGGAGAGCACTCCGACTTTCAGAGTAGACAGAACCGTTCACATATACTACAAATATACTACTTACATTCAGCGTTTATCCTCGAAGATGACGATACACAATAAACAGATTCTCATTTACGATAATCCGCACTTGATGATTTATTTGACCTTAACAAGCAGAGACAAACAAATGTGATTCATTATATATAATAGAGACAAATGTCTGCTTGTATATACTAAGTGTATCCTCTTCTCCCTAGTTTTATGGCCATATGTGCTGGATTCTTTAATTGTTAATGTTATTGTGGTGTAAAAAAACTTACATCATGTTACATATGTCCATGCCCTATACCACCAAGAAATGTAATAAAACTATAGTCTATGCTTACAGTCGTAATATTGGTAAAGAATAAGGAAACAATTAGAAACAAATGTACACGCATATTCTTACCAAGAACGAAACGACTGTCAGTCCTTGACCTTCAGTCTGAGGCCATTTATGGCAGAAACGCAATGGTTTTAGTATTTTCAAAAATGCATTTTTTATTTTTTTTTCAGAAATGTTTTTATAGCTGGGTTATCGGTGTTTATACAGAGGCAATATTTCACCAGCATGCGATATAAAATATAACTTTTACTAAATCATGCTAAAATAATACAAAAATGGATCCATAATAAAAACATCATCAGACAAGCTTACATGTTTCGGGCAATCCTACTGATCCCTTACTCATAGCTGTGAGCTACATGTGTCTGTCATAATTTGCCTGGGACTATCGCTATGTATCACTATATACATTATTCACACTACAGTGGCTGTAACAAGGTTGTTTAAAAACAATGAGAGTGAATGAGTATATTCACATGTCCGTTTTTTGACAGAACCAATAGAAATCAATGGATACTTTTTGAACAGATATAAAACGGATCGACATCCATTAAAAATGGATCAGTAGGATGGGGAAAAAAATAGAAGATAAATGTAAATTATCAATTTTTTTAAATTCATTAAAAACATATAAAAAACAGATGACAGTCAGTGAACAGAAATGGAAAACCGGGACGGGGGCGTGGCTTGGACATGCACGCGAGCGGCAGCTTACCTTGAGAGCTCCGCTCTGATCTCCGACACTTGGGCTGTATTCAGCGGCATTATGGGCAGGTCTCGGGCACAACGTACCAAGGGGGAACCCCCTGCCCCCCCTCCGTCAGCTGGGAAGATCCCGACCTTCTTCACCCCTCGGTCGGGGCATCGGGAGCCTGAGAAGGACGCGGCCTACTTCCCGCCGCCATCTTCCCTCACTGCACGTGGGCGCCTGAGAGAGCAGTCTGGTGCGCTCTACTCCTCCATTCCGGACCTCCGCTGCCGGGACTCGACCGCTCCGGGACCCTCCACGCTGCCTGCGGACAGGCCTCAGGTACTTGCTACCAGTCCTCCTGCTTTGGAACCGGCCCTTGCCCTTTCCAAGTCCCCTGCTTCCGTCCATCATGCTGTCTCACAGGGAGCAGTGGTAACAGCGGCGCCGCTGCTCCCAGGGGCTGCATCACCTCCATTTGACCCCAGGACTACCCCTAGGACCCTGCAGGCATCCCCTCATCACCTCAACCAACCCAGATGGCTACAGGGATCCCTGGAGGGTGCGACTGAATGGGGTGCTAGCCCACTACCTGTCCATCATTTGTCCTGACTGCTGGCCAGGACTTCATACCCCCTACCCCGGGGTCTGACTGTTCTCCTGACAGTGACTTGGCCCCCCCAACTACCTGTGTACGGGCCCCTGGTCCTGGGTCCCCTGTCATGACCCTCCGTGCAGAGGCGCCTGCATTTGTGTCTCATCTTCCTTCACCTGAGGAGGCTGCTCTCACCCTGCAGAAGTTTCCAGAACTACAGGCCTTACTAGCCCTAAGTCGGAGGGATATGGACAATTTTGCATCTGATCTGAAACGCGCCTGGCGTCAGGACTTACGTGTGGTCCAAGCGGACATTTCTGATTTACAACAGCAGGTGCAGGTCCTTGAGGGGTCTCAGTCGGCTGCTTCCTCCACTCTCAGTTCCATCCAGCAGCAAGTAGCCGTTTATTCCGCACAAATTTGTACTCTGGTCTCCCACATGGACGATATTGAAAACCGCAACCGCCGCAATAATATCCGTATTCGGGGCCTCCCGGAATTGGTTCAGACTGCAGATTTGGTCCCGGTCTTGTCTGGCATCTTTAATTCGCTGCTGGGACGCCCGCCTGATTCCCACATTGAGATGGACCGTGCTCATCGGGCCCTCCGACCCCGCCGTGACGACCCCAATAAGCCGAGAGATGTAATTTGTTTGATCCATTTTTATGCAGTCAAGGAGGCTATAATGCACAAGATTAGAGAGGTTGGCGAGGTGGACTTTGAGGGTTCCTCCCTGTCGATTTACCCGGACCTTTCCAGATACACTCTTCGGCAGCGAGCAGCTTTGAAGCCTCTCCTCTCCCTTCTCCGGGAACGCAGGATTCCTTATCGTTGGGACTTTCCATTCTCCCTACAAGTTCGCCGAGGTGACCGACTGCGATCTCTTGCTCATCCGGATGACCTTCCGACCTTTCTCCGTTCCCTGGGTCTACCGCCTTTACAGCTTCCTGATTGGTCCTCCCTGCTCGCAGATCCTAACCGATCCGGTCCTTTCCGCCTGCAATGGGATGCTGCGGATGATCCCGGTGACTCCGGTCCGCTGCGCTCTCAGAGGCCGCAACGCCAATGCAGACCCCTGTCTGCTCGGAGTTCCCAGAAATGACTTGTCCTACTGCACTTTGGATGTTCGTGACTGGACTTTGTGAGTTTGTTCCATGCTCTGTTTTTTCTTCTTATGACTTTTTCTCTAGTTTTGCCCTCCACATTGCTGTCCACAATTCTAGATTGTTTGCACTTGTTATCTAGCTGCTGTCTAAATTCCTTCTGTCATGTGTATGTTCAGATGCCTGTGTGTCGGAGTTGGAGCAGCCTCGTATTCTGTTTTGTCCCTTTCATTTTTTGTGTGATCCACTGTTAGTGTTCTGTGTCCTACCGCGTGGATTGCCTTCTTCGCCCCCACATAGCTGCGTCCCTGCAGTGTGGGGTCATCCGGAGACTAGTGCTCCTGTTCTTTCGCCTACCCTTGAGGGTACCTTATTATTCCTCTTTTTGTGTTCATATTCGGTGTTCTGTTTGTTAGTCCCAGGTTTTTTTTATCCTTGTGCTTCTTGGTCCTTTTCTGTGCATTGTT
Organism: Leptodactylus fuscus; assembly: GCF_031893055.1. Lineage (NCBI taxonomy): Eukaryota > Metazoa > Chordata > Amphibia > Anura > Leptodactylidae > Leptodactylus > Leptodactylus fuscus. The sequence goes on along the minus strand of NC_134270.1, from coordinate 148,790,755 downwards.
TCTTGTACTCTAGCTCTTCAGTTCTTGTATTTTGGCTGTGTAGTGTGGTTTCTTTGTCCTCCCTTTTGTGCTTCCCTTTTGTGTCTTTTCTGTTCCCCCCTCCCTTTCAATGTCGGAGATATCTGTCTCCTCTTTCAATGTTAAGGGGCTCAATGTCCCTGAAAAGCGTTCACAGGTGCTGTATGATGCTCATAAGCGTAGGGTGCACATTCTTTGTCTGCAAGAACTCACTTCCTAGCTGCCGGCACACCCGCGATTAAGAACAGGTACTACCCTCAGTGGTTTCATAGTAGCAGCGCAGCGGGTAAGGTTAAGGGAGTGGCCATCTTTTTCCATAAAAATCTTCCTGTGAAAGTCCTAGATTCCTTAGTAGATGGGGATGCGAGGTACTTATTCCTAATCTGTGAGATATCGGGTGTTGTTTATACTATTGCTAATATTTATGCTCCTAATGTAGACCAGGTTCCTTTTCTGCTGTCTACCCTGTCTGCGCTCCAGTCCTTTGCTAGGGGTCACTTGATTGTGTGTGGTGATTTCAATCTCCCGCTTAATCCTCTACTTGATACCTCCACAGGTAGGTCCCAGATCTCTTATGGTGCCTTAAATAAAGTCAGGAAGGCGCTTAACGCCTCACTGCTTTGTGATGTTTGGCGAATCCTCCACCCGACCGACAAAGACTACTCCTTTTTCTCCCACCCCCATGGCTCATACAGTAGGATTGATTATATTTTCTTTTCTCATAATCTTCTTCCCTCCGTTTCAGCAGCCTCAATTGGAGTGGCCTTCCTCTCTGATCACTCCCCAGTCTCCTGTGCTTTTCGCCCGTCTGTTGCCAGCATGCGGTCCAACACTTGGAGATTGAATGAATCGCTCCTTCTTGATCCACAATGTTTGGCAGAACTGAAACTTTCTACCTCGCACTTTCTTCAGGATCATTCTTGTGACATCACCACTCCATCGATACAGTGGGAGGCCCTTAAGTGTGTTCTCCGTGGAGTGCTGATGAAACACGGTGCTCGTCTGAAGAGAGAGGCGGGCCGGAAACTTCGTTCCCTCCTGAGCGATCTGGCGACCTTGGAAGCTCAGCATAAGCGTACGCTCCAGCAGGCGACCTTGGCATCTCTGACTCGTCAGGAGATTAGGTCCCTTCTTGAGAGGAAACATCAACGGCTTCGCCTATTAGGTCAGCGCTCGTTTTATGAGTGGGGTAACAAGGCGGGCCGTCTGCTGGCACGGGCGGTGCGAGAGCGTCATGCAGCCCAACATGTTATGGCCCTTAAAACGCCCTCGGGCTCGATCACGCACTCCACGTCTGCGATTGCCTCGGCCTTTCAGGACTATTATAGTTCCCTCTACCATTTACCCCCGCCGGGACAGGTTCATCCAGCTCCTGCCACAGGAACCTCCCTTCCACACTATATCGCTAAAACTGCTCTCCCATCTCTGCGTCTAGAGGATGTGGCTGCGCTTGAAGCTCCCTTCTCTGAGACTGAACTGGAATTGGGCATTGCCTCCCTTCCGGCGGGCAAGAGCCCGGGCCCTGATGGCTATACGGCGCGATTTTTTAAGGTGCTTAAGGCTGATCTGGTGCAGCTGCTTTTGCGCGCATTTAACTCTTCCACTTCCGGGGCCCCCTTCCCTCCTGCCTTTCTCCAGGCTCATATTACTGTTATACCCAAAGAAGGGAGGGATCCTCTGCTTTGTGCTAATTACAGACCGATCTCGCTCCTGAATACGGACGCTAAGCTGTATGCCAAGTTGATTGCCATTCGTCTGAGCCCTTTCATGGGAGAGCTTGTACATCCTGACCAAGTGGGGTTTATCCCTTGTAGAGAGGCCCGGGATAACACCCTGAGAGCCTTCTCTGCGATCCATCATGCACAGCGTTCGCGAACTCCCATGATACTGTTGTCTCTTGACGCGGAGAAGGCTTTTGATAGGGTGGATTGGAAGTTCCTAGAGGCCACTTTGGCTCAGATAGGCCTCGGTCCCGCCATGATTATGCGTATTCAGGCTCTCTACAGCTCTCCTATGGCTCGGGTCCGGGTCAATGGCTCACTCTCCTCCCCCTTCACTATTTATAATGGCACTAGGCAGGGCTGCCCGCTCTCCCCCCTCTTATATGCGCTAGTGATGGAGCATTTTTTAATCGCTATTAGGAATAATCCTGACATCCGAGGCTTGCAGATTCGCAATCGTCATCTAAAGGTGTCTGCTTTTGCAGATGACGTTCTCCTGTTTGTCACTAGCCCGCTTACTTCACTTCCATCTATCCTTAAGGAGATTAGCGCTTACAGCTTTTTTAGCAATTATAAGATCAATCTGATGAAAAGCACAGCCCTAGATGTTTCGCTGCTGCCATCGACCCTTGGTTCCTTGCGCTCTTCCTTTCCATTTTCGTGGTCCCCTAGATCTATTAAGTATCTGGGAGTGCAACTACCCCGTAACTTGGGTGACACGTATACTCTGAATTTTCTTCCAATACTGCGCACCTTGCGGTCTGATCTTGAGCGATGGGACACCAAGGGCCTTTCGTGGCTGGGACGCATCAATTTATTGAAGATGAATGTTCTTCCTAGGTTGCTGTATCTCTTTCAAACCGTCCTGGTGGTCCTTCCCTCGTGTTTTTTCTCGGTGGTTAACAAAGCCTTTACCAAATTTATTTGGGCCTCGAAACCCCCTCGTGTTGCCCGCAACACGTTGACACGATCCAAACGGAGAGGAGGCCTGGCGGCCCCGGACTGCGCCAAATACTATTTGGCGGCGGTCGCTACACGCATCCTTGACTGGCACCACTCAGCTCAGACTAAGCTCTGGGTTTCCCTAGAAGACTCGTCGAGCCCCATCCCCCTCACTGCACTTCCCTGGCTCCATGAGAAATACTGGTCCGACGATAAACGGTATCCGCTTCCCTACGTAGCGCGCCAGACTATGGGAGTGTGTCGCAGGTATAGTGCCATGCGCCTTCTCTACACGAATGATGTCCCCATGACCCCCGTATCAGGTAACCCGGACTTTCCTGCAGCCCTGGGCTCTCCCTTTCTGTCTCACCGTGTGGGTTCTCCCACCCTCCGCTTTAAGCAGGTCACCTCATCGTCCTCGCTTCTCTCCCGCTCTGAGATTCTGACCCACTCACTCCTTAGGGAGAGACCACCATATAGGTGTGTGCATATTCTTCCCATGGTTCCTTGCGAAGTGGAGAGCTAAAGGCTTAACAAGTCTCCACACACCTATATGGTGGTCTCTACCTAAGGAGTGACAATATCCCCTTAACCCTGTCTAAGCCTCTCACCTCTACCAGGTTATAGTCCTCTCTACATCGAGCTGATGAGATGCAAGTACATCGAAACGGCCGTCCTCGATTGAGAGACTATACCTGGTAATAATCCCAGCGTCATTGCAAAATAAAGGCCTCTTGGAAGGTCGGGCATGATGCTAAAGGGAGCAGCCTTTATTGTGTTATTTCACTGGAATTCTGTCATCCTAACAACATCAGGGAAGATAGGCTTGCACATTCCAGTGAGCGCCCTCTATTGGTTTGCAACAATGAGGCAGCTTCTGACTTCCTAATTACATCATGGAAGACAGATTTGCATATTCTTCCCAAGATATGGGTTAGTCACCTATCCACTTGCAGCAGATCCATCTTTGATCCTCAGAGACTGTGAGTTGCACTTGTCCCCGAAATACTCGCATAACCATAACCAGGGCTGGCTCCAGGTTTTTATGGGCCCTTGGAAGACAGAGCCTCAGTGGGCCCCCTTGTGGAGCAAATCATGTGGTGACAGTAAAACAGCAGGTAACACAGAGAACCAAATATTTTATTTAGAAAAAAAATATGTAAACTTAGAAAAACACTAGTGCAAAATAGAGAAAGTGCAAGATATCAGCGAAACTTTTGAAAAATTTGCTTCTCTGTAAGTTGTAAACTTTTAAACAATTTTAAACATTTTATGCTAAGTTTTGCTAGTTCTTTAACAGTAGTTACTTTTCTTAGGTGCTCCTTTAAACCTTTCTTCTTGTTTTCTCTGAAGCAAAACGGTGTATAACATTCTGCCTCTGCTTCTTCTGCCTCAATGGAAAGAACGGCCAAAGCATTTAGCCTGCCTTGAGACATCTGGGACCTGAGGTAGTTCTTAACCCCTTCCCTCCGATGGCACTTTTTGACTTCCTGTGACTGCACAGCTGATGGAAAATAGTAGATATGTAAGCTGTGCGGAGTACATTGGAAACACCAAATTCCCTACTATATCCCCAGTAGCTCCTATGTTTGAGTGGGGGGGGTCACTCTGGGGGGCAGTTCTGGTTTATTTTCCCTCGTAAGCTCTAAATCTGGTTTGTACCCCAATATACGCTCGCACAGCTTATACATTCCCTTCCTGCCAAAGCCAAGCTAATGAAGCCAAGCTAATGATTTGGCGATTTTGGAGGGTTTTTTGTTTTCACATTGTAGAAGCTATACATTTTTTTATATTTTTCTGGTGATGTGGCCGCATGAGGGCTTGATGTTTGCAGTATGAGATGTATTTTGTAATAACATTTGTGGGTGTTTTTAACATATTGACTAATTTTTATTAACTCTTTCTTGGTGGATTAAAAACAATCCCTATCAACTCTGGTATTGTGTTTTACCTTTAACACAGCATAATTAACATATTACCTATATTCTGTGAGTCGGTACGGTTACGGCGATACCTCATTTATATTGTTTTTTACTTGTTACTAGTTTTGCAGAACAAAATTCCATTTGGGGACATAAATCAATGATTTTTGCACCGCCAACTTCTGAGAGGTGTAACATTTTTATTTTTCGGTTAACAAAATTGTTTGATGACTTATTTGTTGCGGGACAACCTGTGCTTTATATTGGTGCTGTTTTGGGGTACATGTGACTTTTTGATTACTTTTTATAGCATATTTTGAAAGGTGAGATAGTGAAAAATTGTTACTTTTAAGAGGTTTTTTGGGGGGTTTTCTGGTATTCACCATGTAGCTTAAATATTGTTTTACTTTTATTGTACAGGTTGTTACGGATGCATTGATACCAAATATGTATTGGGTTTTTTTTTGTTGTTGTTTTTTTTAATGTTTTTATTGAAATTTCTTCACATTAACATGGAAAGATATTGAAAAAGTTACAATTACATATAAGTGAGCAACAAATAACAATAATTATATGCAATATCTTTTGGATAATACACATGGATGTTATGTATAAACATATTTAACAGTCATAACAAGACAAAGAAGTGAAGGGCAGCAATGCAGTCCATTATGCCACATAGAATGACCGTGTGGCACAAAATATAGGGAAGGGGACATGTAGTGAATACAAGATATAAAAGCAAACCTGAAAAGAGGTGAGGGAGATCTATGGAAGGGGAAGGGAGGGAAGCATAAGGCAGGAAGGTAGGGAGTTCAAGGAGGGTTTATATTTCAGTATACACGTCTAAAAGAAAAGTGTATCAGTAAAACAAGAGAAGAGTTGTAATGTGTCATGACCACTTTTGTGGGGGGGGGGGATATCAGGTTAAATCTGAGTAACAAGGTCCACAAATCTTTCGGTCAAGGTACCCAAAAATCACGTACGAGTTAGAAACCACTTAGAAATTAAGAGCTCTCCAAGGTGACCAAATTTTTAGAAATTTATCATGTCTCCTTGCTTGCCAACTTGAGATCTCTTCAAAACGTGCGATCTGATGTACCTTATTGGTCAACTCAGCAAGGGTCGGTGGATCTGTTTGTAACCTTTTTTGTGGGAGTATTGAGTTGGCTGCTGAGATTAGGAAGGAGAGAAGGTTAGATTTGAAAGGTTTATAGTCTGCAGAAGGGAGAGAAAGAAAAAGCATTGCAGGGGTGAGTGAGAAAGAAGGAGAGGTGAGGCGTCTGAGAACGTCTTGAATTTCTGTCCGAAACAAAAAGGGGGAGAGACGCCGAGTGCTCTGAGTGTAGTATTATTGATAATTGTAAAATATAAATAACAAATACCAGTATGACCTCTCACCTGAGAAATATATGACTTTGCAATCACATGAGGAGTGAAGGGTCCAGGTGAGAGTGGCAGCAGGACCAGCAAAAACACCGGAAAACCGGAGAAAAAATGGAATATTTAAAAAGCAAGGGTCCGTGCCCAATGGTAAGACTTAAATGACAACCAGAATAAATAAAGTAGTAAATGGTGGGTTTATTGGAGATAAAAGGCACGACGCGTTTCGGACCGTTACTGGTCCTTTCTCAAGTGCAAATTCTGTTAAAAGAAACATACATACAAAAAATGATAAAATGTAGTTGTAAAATGTACATTTAGGTTTAAAAAGCAAGAGGCAGAGCCCCGCAGGCCCAAGAAGAACCATTGTAGGCGTTGCCTGCAACAATAAAGAAATAAACACAATAAATGTGCAGATGCACATAAATACTATATTGCAATTTTTACTATGTACCTGGGGGAGGGGGGGGGGAAATGGTATTAACCCCTTAAGAGAGTAAATACAAATGCAAATAGGTATAGCAACCAATTTCCAACGAGGGATAAAACAATAGATGTTAGCCATGGTGCTAGCACTGCTGGGGGATAGTAACAGCACATCAGTCAGTAGTGTCTTCTGGGACACAATTTAAACAACACTTCATTAGAATAACACATTTAGTTTACACCTGACCTTAATTTTGCATGTGTGTTGTTAACTCGTAACAGTCTCACAGTGGAGGATGGAAAACAAAATAAATCTGATGCTCGCCACATTTGTTTATCAAATATCTCCTACAGTGGTGACATGTAACAATAGGTATCGATTGCCTGTCTCCCTAAAGGTTCTTAAAAACAAAAGCTGATACACAAATCTTCTCATTCAGAGAGCCAGGCGCCCATATTTAGGCAATAAACTTAAAGTTCCCATAAAAGACCAAGAAACAAAGTATCTTACCTGAGTCAGCTGGGCTGAATACGTGCTGCCTCGGCTGATACTCAGCTTATTTAAACTCTTCCCCGCGTGTATGATTGCATGTGGGCAGTGTACTGCGCCTGCGCCGGTCACGGCGTCCATACGCGCTTGTACGTAGCTGCCCCGGGGAGGAAGTAAGACATATGCGCATGCGCCGCCTATGCAGAGGCTGCGCATGCGCAGTTGACTGAGAAAGGGAATATTCTATATGCGCGTGCGTGCCCTGACGGGCGAACGCGCATGCAAGCGCTGACTGCATGTGAAGCGCGTGTGTCATCTTTTAAAGAGATAGATCGGGATATGTAGATGTACCGTACATGAGCTGCTAGACTATGATCATTACTCAGATGCGGCGATATTAGGCTATGGTTATTACTCTGATGCAGCAATACTGATGGTTTAAGTGTATATTTTAAGAAAACCCTGCTTAAATGATCTATATAACACTGGTTACTGACTGAATTAGACTGCTATGGTCATTATTGCTGATGCAGCGATATTGGGCTATGGTCATTACTCTGATGCAACGATATTAATGGTTTAATGGTTTGAATGTATATTTTACTTAGAGGATCTAAATAATTGTTTGAATGTTTGAATTGGACTGCATGTAGTGGAATGAATAGATGAATAAGGAAGTCTGTCCAGTATTGTTGTACATCCGGGCAGGACCACCAGATGTGTAGTAACGAGCCTGTGTGTGTTTTGCATCTCCAGCAGAGACAGACCTCTTTCATGAAGCCATTGGGGAGTGTGATACCACCTAGTAAGAAGTTTATAATGTGCCTCTTGCAATCTTACACAGGATGAAAATCCATGTGAGTGAAGGAGAATTTGTTGTGTTTGTTCCTCTGTGAGGGACAGTTGGAGGTCTATTTCCCACGAAGTAAGATAAGCAGGCTTGTAAGCTTTCGGAGGGCTAATAAACTTAGATAAAACATATGAAATTTTTCGTAACAGTTTGTTGTGTGCTAGGGTGGCTCTTTCAAAATTTGTAAGATTTGTATGAAGACTGTGAGACTCCGACCAGCGCCCGAAACTGCAAAGTATGTGTTGTCTATGTAGAAAGGTAAGAGGTAGTGGTTCAAGAAGTTGTGCGAGTTTTCCAGTGTCAAGTTTATTGGAAGTGTCCATTAGGTCCAAAAAGGAGTGTTTGCTCAGTTGGGTCCAGAGGGTGTCATAAGTTAGTTTTGTGGTATCTAACCAGAATGGGAGAAGTCCAAGTGGCATCATGGGGGAATGTATGGGAGCTAGCTGTTCACCTAAGTCCCTCCATATTTCACATGCTCCTAACAATAATTGGTTTATATGTTTGGATCTATGTCCTGTTTTTCCATATAACCATAAGTCTGCTAGTGAGCTCGGTCCAAACGTGGTTAACGAGATGTCAAAGAGAATATTTGGATTGGGGGTGGATAGTTCGATCCATCTTTTAAGTTGGACTGCTTTATAGTAGTCTGTAACGTCTGGTAGGCCAATCCCTCCCTCTAATTTCTTTTTCATTAGAAGTTTGATAGGCAGGCGGGGATGCTTGCCTTTCCACAGAAAGTTTGAGAAGATGCTCTTAAAGAGGACCTTTCACCATATCTGGGCACATGCAGTGTTATATACTGCCGGAAAGCTGACAGTGCGCTGAGTTCAGCGCACTGTCGGCTTTCCCGATCCGTGCCCGGTATAAAGAGCTTACGGCCCGGTACCGTAGCTCTTCTATGGTCAGAAGGGCGTTTCTGACCATTAGCCAGAGACGTCCTTCTGCCTCGCGGCGCCAATCGCGCTGTACTGTGGAGCCGGGAGGAACGTCCCCTCCCTCTGCTCATACAGCTTGTCCATAGACGAGCATTATCAGGAGCGGGAGGGGGCGTTCCTCCCCGCTCCACAGCACAGCGCGATTGGCGCCGCGAGGCAGAAGGAGGTCTCTGGCTAATGGTCAGAAACGCCCTTCTGACCATAGAAGAGCTACGGTACCGGGCCGTAAGCTCTTTACACCGGGCACGGATCGGGAAAGCCGACAGTGCGCTGAACTCAGCGCACTGTCAGCTTTCCGGCAGTATATAACACTGCATGTGCCCAGATATGGTGAAAGGTCCTCTTTAAGTGATTTAAAGAAAGCAGGAAGTAAGCGTATTGGTATCATATGCAGATGGTAGAGTATAGTGGGTAGTGCGTACACTTGTAAAAGGTTGCATCTACCGAACCAAGAAAAGGGTAATGCATTATAAGACGCTAATTTGGATCGCAGAGCAGTAAGCAAAGGTGGAAAGTTTTCTGAGAATAGAAGGGAAGGGTCTGAGGGAATACGAATCCCTAGATATTTTATTGATCTTGGGGCCCAGGTGAACGGGAGAAGTGATTTAAAGAGGACCTTTCACCATTTTGCCCACAGGCAGTTCTATATACTGCCGGAAAGCTGACAGTGCGCTGAGTTCAGCGCACTGTCGGCTTTCCCGATGTGGGCCCAGTGTGAAGAGCTTACGGTCCGGTACTGTAGCTCTTCTATGGTCAGAAGGGCGTTTCTGACAGTTAGCCAGAGACGTCCTTCTTCACAGCACAGCCAATCGCGCTGTGCTGTGAGAGCCGGGAGGAACTCCCCCCTCCCTCCCTGATAATGCTCGTCTATGGACGAGTACTGTGAGCAGAGGGAGAGGGGAGGGATGCGTCTGTATCGGCTGGCTCCTCCATAGCCTGCAATACACTGTATTGCAAGTCTATAGTATAGAGTTAGCGATCCTCTCTGATAGCTGGCACTAGTGTCCTTATAGGACAAATAAAAAAACTAAATAAAAAGTTAAAAAATAAGTAAATAAAGTGTGTAATTTTTTAAATACAGTTTTAAAACCCCCAAAATTCCCTTTTCTTGTATAAAATTAATTATATAAAAAAAAAAAAAAATATTAATAAAAACAATACATGTCTCTGAGTTCTTGTATGGATATTGGGTCGGTTAGAGAAGATGCATCAGCGGGTGCGAGAGAGGGTAGGTGAAGCGTGGAGAGAAAGCTTTCAGCGTCACTGAGAATTGTGCTAGTATCTGGAGATATGGTATGGTAATCAAGATTGTATAAGTCAGTGTAAAAAGACAGGAAATCTTTTGCTATGTCAGGCGTAGTGGTATGCAGTGTGCCTTGTTTGTACTTGATAGAGGATATGAAACATTTGCTTTTTCTCTTTCGAAGTAGTGAGGTCATTAGCTTTCCCCCCTTATCCCCATGGGCGTACAATCTATGTTGGTAGTGCAGGTACTGTTTAGCTGTGCGAGAATTTATAATGTCTTTTAATTTCTCTCTTAGTTGAAGGAGGTCATCCCTAAATGGTCTCTGCTGGCTAGTTTTCCTAATTCTTTCTATTACAGCGATTTCAGATAGTATTTTGTCTAGTGCGGCCTGGGAATCTTTTTTAATTTTGGAAGCTAAAGAAATGAGTACTCCCCTAATAACTGACTTATGGGCCTCCCAGGTGATGGTGGGGCATGTGTCTGCATTTGAGTTCAGGGAAAAGTAGGTGTTAAGCTGATCTTTGACTTGTGATACTATGTCAGGATTGTCCAGGACTGCCTCGTTCAGTCTCCAACACCAATCCTTTTTGGGTAATTGATCCATGGTTAAGGATACCCAGACCGGAGCATGGTCTGAGATAGATATGTTTTCGATTTGTGTCTTAGAAGTGAAAGGGAGGAGAGAAGCGGATAGGAAAAGGTAATTGAGCCTTTGGTATGATTGTCTAGGATTGGAGAAGAAGGAATAATCTTTTGTGGAAGGGTGGAAGGACCTCCAAACATCTACTAATCTGAGGTCATGCAAGGATTGTATCAGTTTACCAAGTGCTTTTTGTGAGATGGCGGATGTGCCTGAGGAGGAGTCAAGGTTGGGGTTGAGAGTGAGGGTTCAGATCTCCCGCTAATATTATTTGGCCCTCTGCAAATAGTTCCAATGTGTGCAGTGCATTTAGTAACCATGGGATTTGGCCCTGATTGGGAGCATAAATATTAGCCAGGGTGTACTTGCGGGAGGCAATCAGGCCTTTCAGAAGGAGAAGTCTACCTTCTGAATCTTCATATGTTTGGAGACATTCAAAAGGTACTGAGTGATGTATTAGAATAGAAACCCCAGCTGTGGATTTCAGAGGGTTCGTGGAGTGAAATTTGTGGGAGAAGGCGTTTGTGGGGAGACGTGGAATGTTCCCTTTTTTAAAATGCGTCTCTTGGAGAAAGGCTATATGTGTTTTGAGTTTTCTTAAGATCGTAAAGACTTGTGAACGCTTGTTTGGTGAGTTCATGCCATGGGCATTGTACGTAGTAAGTGTCAAAGCGGACATGGTAGGTTAGAGCAATGCTGAAGGCGAGGTATAAAGATGAGATGATGGTGTGGATAAGTGGGTGTAGCAAGGCGTGTATTGAAATTAAATTTATACTCTATTTGTAGTTGGAGAGATGAAGATAAAAAAGAATAAGTGGGCAGGGGCAGGGGTAAAATTGCGAAAGTGGGAGAGGAGGGGGGAGGGGGGAGGGGAGGAGAAATGAAGAACAGGAAGGACGGAGAGAGAGGGAGGAAGGAGGGGAGGACTGCAAGTGAAACCTTGAGGTTTGTAGTTAGAGCTACGTCTGCGTGGGTGTGAGGGAAGGTAGGTTGTTGAAAAGCCTGCAAGACAACAACCTAAGTTATGCGCTCTGTCAATTACCTGGCAGAGCGTGAGTAGGGGAAACGAAGGAAGTTCTGATCGTGTGAGCCAGAAGTTAAGTCACTTGTAACATAAAACGTATGTGAGCAGGGTCGCAGAGATTGGGTATGAGATTAAACAACATATACTAAGAGAGAGAGCGGAGATAGAACAGGGAAAGGTGAGGTGTGTTAGAAGAGAGAGAGGAGGGGAGGGAATTACGGATAGGGGAGAGACAGGGTGACAATAAACGGAGAGAATAGAGGGAGAAGATAAAAAGAGAAAAATAGAGAGGGAGGGAGAGAGAAAGAGAGAGAGGGAAGGGAAAAGGGAGGAAGAATAAGGAAGATGGAGGAAAAAAGGGAAAACAATGAATAAAGATAAAATTTATAATGAACTAGAAATCCATTTCAATGTAAAAGTCCCAGCAGGTACTGGGGGCTCTTAGCACTGGTCAGACCCTAGGCTGCAGAAGATACTTCCCGCGGTGGGATCGGGGGGTGCCTAGGGGGCACATTTAAACTTAGCTAAGCCCCTTGGAGGCGGCAGTAATGTTTCACCGCCGGCATTCAAGGGGTTAAACTCCGATGCCGCCCGCAGGATTATCTAACCTGGAAACGTGACCTCAGCGCCGGAGGAGTTAATGCCTCCGATCGGTCCAGGGACCAGTCAGAGACATTAGCACCGATTGTCTACTGCGTAAAGCAGTAGACACCCGGCAGCTATGGCAGCTGCCCGGCTCCCGGGCGGTCACCATAGTTACACACCCGGTATCCGCCGTACCATTACGGAAGATGTTGGGAAAGGGTTAATGGTCATTGTCTGGACAGCCAGGCTAATTTGATTAACCTGCAGAAGGACATCATACCAAACACATAATGAGACAACAAAAGGGTATGAGCATATGCAGTTTAATAAAATCTTTGCCTCGCTGTATGTTTCACTTGAATATTTAGTACCATGTACAAATACTTCTAGAGCTTCTACAAGCTGGGAAAACTGGAATAAAACAGCTTTCACGGATTGAAGATGAGCACACCACCATGTCTGAGAAAAAGCCTTAAATGTCAACTGTGGCAAATGCTCTGTGGCCACTTCCCACCTTTTTGTGGCTCCAGAGAAAAATGTATAAAGGCGATTCAAGACGCCATAAAACCGTTTGGCTTGGCTGGAACTTTCTGCAGCGTGTACAATGACAAGGTTCCAATTATGTGGAGAGCAGGGTACAAAAAAGGCATAGGGATTTCTTTCTAAAATTATGGCCTGCACTCCTTTGTATTGCCCCCTCATATTAGCACCATTGTTGTAGCATTGACCTCGAATGTCAGATACACATAATCCATGTTCGCTCAGTCTTTCCAAAACAACTCCTGCAAGGCTTCTTTCAGTTGTTTCTGTGACATGAACGAATGCCAGAAAACTTTCCTTGACCTCCACTGTTTTAGTTATTTTATCAATCTCCACATATCGCAGCACAAGTGACAACTGGTCTTTTTTGGAGATGTCTGGTGTGCGGTCCACTATTATACTGAAAAATGTAGCATGTTTTACCTTTTGAATTATTATTTCAATCACTGCTTCTGCGACCAATTGTAAGAACTTGTTTTGTATATCCTTACTTAGGAAATGAACATCGGTTCCTTCTATAGCACGCTGCAAGCGTTCCTTCAGAACCAGATCAAAATCAGAGATTAGCTCCAGTAACTGCAGAAAAATTCCTTTATGTTCTGTAAACACTGTATCTGATGATCCTCTAAATGGCAGATTATTTTTCGCCATCCATCGAATCACTTTTAACAATTTCAACAATACTTCACGCCACCACTGTTCTTCCAAACGGAGTTGTCGGCGCAAATCTTTATCGATAGTTCTCTCTGAACTGATGCTTGCTTCCAGCTCTTTCCAGTTGACGTAATTAGACATGTGGCTGCTGGATATTTCATGGAGGTGCAAATAACCGACAACAAAAACATATAAATATAAGGAGTCGCCAAGCATTGAGTATATTAGCCAATCACGTGGAACCTTTTCTCCAGTACCTATCACCCAGTAATAATGAAGAGAAGAAAATCGTCTCTTAGTACCATCCGGAAAATCTGTGAGTGGAAAATCCTGAAGCTTTACTTGTTTAGGTCCCCTTTTGATAGTTTGGCATCTCAGAAGGTTGGTGATTACATCAGGCCATTCTGCTGGATCATCACTGAGTTCTGGCACAGGTCCAGGATGACAGGGCAGGACTTTCCACCCGCCCTCCCGCCTATCCCACTCCCTACAATACTTCCTTATTTTTTGTCCTTGTTCTATAGATGAAGGACACTCGGAACTGGACTTCCACCCCCTTTATCAACAGGTTTGATCTTTCCCGCTATTATTCGCCCAATGTCTTTTAATGTCCGCCCTACTATATCACATGTCCCGCGTAACTTACCCCCTTCCCTATCACAATGCAAGAGACTCGTTCGTACTTGCCACAACTCCATTGTTTCAGTAGGACCATCTACTCCCATACCCATTTTTGTGAGTAAGTGCAACTACACATGATGGACTGTCTAAATATTCCATTCACCATAGGATATATGTTGGCATTACGCTAATTCTGGTATTGTTGCAATAGCTAGTTTTGTTATATGCAGGGGGGGGCTCGCTCCCCCCCCCCCCGGGCCCCTGGGTCCCCTAATTGCTCGTAAGAGCTGGGTCCCATGGTCACGGGGGTTGCCACACTCTGGACCCCCCACATTGCTTGGAGCGGGGAGGCCTACATAACCATCTTGGGTCTCAACATCTCCTCAGGAGAGTCATTGCTTTCTGAGTCACGTTTGCGCTGATTAAGTTTGCTGACTTCCATTCAGCAGTCTTGTCCACCACGACTCTTAGTTGTCCTCTCACTTATCGGTATCGCTCCCCACCCCCAGACCCAGAGGTTCTCAGGCAATTAACGGGGTCTCCTGGGAATCGGTGGAGCATAAACGCCGCATATCTGTTATGTTGTTAAGATTGTTGCATACCCACACTTATTGTTGATTGCATACTGTTTTACTTTTTCTCAAGTATTATTATGTGGTCTCTCTACTTTCATGTCTTCCGTGAATAATTACTGAGATAATTTCATAAGCTGTCTCGATTCTCACACGAACAAGTGCTCCTTGAACAATTGGACTACATATAACCTCTACTCACTCCCTTTAGTCTTCACCAGATCATCAGTGTCTAAATGTTATCATTATCACTACAAATTTACCCCTACCCCCATTATACCCCTAACTCCTCCCCATTCCCCCCTCCCTCTTCCACTCATCCCCCACCAACCAGAACAATAGCTACTTCCCAGCACAGTGGCTCAGTGGTTAGCACTGCAGCCTTGCAGCGCTGGAGTCCCAAGTTCAAATCTTGCCAAGGGCAACATCTACAAGGAGTTTGTATGTTCACCCTGTGTTTGCGAGGGTTTCCTCTCACACACCAAAGACATACTGATAGGGAATGTAGATTGTGAGCCCTATATGGGACAGTGACTGACAATATCTGTAAAGTGCTGCGGAATATGATGGTGCTATATAAGTAAGCATAATAATAATAATAATAATAATAATAATAATAATAATAATATCTCACACACTCCTTAAGGAACTACCTGATTTCCGCTCTGTCTCAGGAACATACATTTTTCACAAACTATTAATCTTATCCCATTGTCCTGTGGCTTATATTATCTTACACCACATTTTGATGAGACATAACCTCCGGTCTACCCGATCAGGACCACATCCGTTACCCCACCTAGGCTCTGCCAATTATACAGTCAGGACGCAATTCCAGCCAGCTGATGAATAGCAGGCTTTTTTCATCCACCGACATATGAAAGTTAACCCCCACCTCAAAGCATCGCTGTACAACCTGTGGCACCCCCTACCCACTCACTTTCACCTACACTGTCATACCCCATTCCAATAATCACTCATTGCACCCCATACCCTTCCTCCTAGAGTTTTTTTTTAAGTTTCCTCCCCATGCCCTCTGTCAACTACTTCTCTCCCTCTCTTTTTCTCCCTCCTCCACCCCCTTCTCCTTCCATCTCCTAACTCTAATTCTCTTCACAAACTAACAAAACCCACTTCTCCCAAGGAACACCCCAGCCCTACTGGCTTTAGGTCTCGCAATGCTTCCACTCATCCTAAATGCCAACTCTACGCCCTGCCATGTCGAACCTGATTTTTACAACTTTTATTACACACGGTTTGAACTCCCCAAACAAAACATCTCAAATCTTCACAATTCTCAAGAAACTTCGCTCCAGCGTTGCTTTCATCCAAGAAACACAGTTTCAAAGAGGGAAAGTCCCCCAGCTCCCTACAAATGCATATCCAATGAGCTTCCACGCCACTAATCCCACAAAATCTACTGCCGGAGTCTCTATTCTTTTCCATCATTCGGTTCCTTTTACCTTTACCCAGAAACAGGAGGATGCAGAGGGCAGGCAACTTTTACTGAACGGGATAATTGCTTCTCATACTTATACCTTCGCTAACCTCCATGTCCCCAACCAAGGTCAAATACAGTGGCTGTTAGATGCCTTACAAACTATTGAACTCTTCGCGGAAGGACCTGTCATACTGGCAGGAGATTTCAATCTTACTCTAGTTCCATCCATGGACTGCTCCTCTGGTTCCTTTGCAATCTCCCAAAAAGCGCTAGAAAATTAATTCAAGCACTCTACAACCTCAAGGCTCTCTGACTTATGGAGATTCTTAAACCCCTCCACGAAAGATTACTCCTTTTATTCGAATCTCAGATGCTCCTATCAGAGGCTTGACTATATTTTTGTATCCGACTCACTACTCCAGTCTGCCATGAAAGCACGCATAGAGAATATAACAGTATCTGATCACACACCAGTCTGGGCGTCTATAACACTCCATCAACTTCCTAGAAAAGACTGGTGCTGGAGGTTAAACGAAGCATTACTAGACAGACCAGATTTAGTCACAACTCTTAAAGACCATCTAAACACCTACTTTTCTATAAATTCTAACAGTGAGACATGCCCCACCATCACCTGGGAGGCACATAAAATGTTGTTAGAGGAATGTTCGTATCACTAGCCTCCAAGATTAAAAGAGACTCACAAGCTGCCATAGACAAGTTGCCCCCAGATATTGCAGAAATTGAACGTTAAAAAAAGCAAATCCCCTTGCGGGATGAGCTACAAAGATTGAAAGAAAAAATAAAAGATATAATTAATGCACGTACAGCTAAGACATCTGCACCTGGTCTCCGTTCATACAGGTTTCCTGCACAAAACAGAGCAGGAGACGGAAAGCTGCAGGACTCTTTCAAACTCATTCATTTGACACAAAGTGTCTGGCTGGGAGCACCAGTGAGCGTTTTATGCTCTCCGCCGCGAAACTGTTTTTTTTTATAAACTGGACACACAGTCGGACATGCAGTACTCTGTGTCCGGTTTAAAAAAGCCTGTTTTGTGGCGGAGAGTATAAAACGCTCACCTGTACTCATGGCTGGACCCGATCTGACAGCTTTCCATCCTCTGCATGCAGAAGACAGAAACCTGAAAACGGAGTCCAGGCACGACACTATTACCACAGAATTTACTCTCATGGAGACAAAGGGGGTAAGCTGATGACCTCCTTGCTGCGCAAAGGAAAGAACAAATGCTTTATCAATATGATTAAAGGGGCTCTATCAGCAAAATCTAAAAAAGAATGATCTACTTACACATCGTGCACGCTGGGCGGGCATTCAGGGTGTGTATTCTTCTTCTTCCACACCTCCTCTTCCTCCGATGTCCTCGGGTCCCGTCCTCCTCCGGCACTCGCTAACTGACATTGATTAAAAAAAATGGCCTGGGCGCATGGGCAGTAGCCGTAGTAGAAGCCGCATGCTACTGCGCATGCGCCCAGGCCATTTTTTAATCAATGTCAGTTCGCGAGCGCCGGAGGAGGACGGGACCCGAGGACATCGGAGGAAGAGGAGGCGTGGATGAAGAAGACGGCGCACCCTGAATGCCCGCCCAGCGGGCACGATTCGTAAGTAGATAACATTCTTTTTTAGGGTATTATTTTAAAACTGGGGGGTAGTTTAATATAACATTTACAGTGCCTGAATAGCCTTTTTAAAGGCTATTCACGCATATGTGGGCTCTAGCAGCATGATTTTGCTGATAGAGCCCCTTTAAAGACAACCAAGGCAAATCTCATACAAACGCACCAGGTATCGCATCTGCTTTTTAATCCTTTTACACAGATCTCTACAACCTTGATAGATAAGACACTCCTCTAACTCAGGCCTTGAAAGCAGATAAAAATACTGAATTTCTTAACTCTCACTACCATCAATCTCAGACAAGGAAGCCCAATCACTCTATGACCCAATTTCCTTCGACGAAATCAAAACTGTCCTTAATAGCTTTCCGAATAAAAAAGAGCTCAGGTCCAGACGGCCTTCCCTTACAATACTATAAAGTCTTTCACTCCATTTTGATACCACATCTATCACGCGCATGTAACGCTCTTTTGTCTGGAGCCCCTCTACCCAAACACGCACAAGAGGGACACATAACATTACTCCCCAAAGAAGGCAAGGGTATCTCCGTATGTGGCAGCTACCACCGATCTCACTCTTGAACCTAGACCTCAAAATCTGAGCTAAAATTCTGGTCACTAGGATAAAACAGCTGATGCCTATGACTTTTGTACATCCCTTAAAGATTTCTAAACCCGCATTTCTAACCTCCTGGGAAATAGAACTATAACTTTCCCTCTCAGAAGAACAAACAAAACAAATTTTGACGCATTCCCACGGCTTCTCAACATGTGTTTAATTACAAGAGACACATTACTCCTCACCAGGTGGTATCGTTCACCCCAATGACTGCAGAGAAGGGGCCTCTTAGAAACTGACACATGGTGGATGTGAAAAGCTCATATCGGGTCATTGACACATATTTGGTGGTCATGTCCAGTTATCCAAAGATACTGGATGGAAATCCAATCCACAATTAGATGCTTCTCCTCCCCAAACTTTGTGCTAACACCTGAAATGGTCATTTTGTCACTCCCCTCTAAAGACTACAAAACATCAAAGTCGAATTTAATGTCATTCCTCCTCTCCGCAGCAAATTCCCTCATTCCTCGCTATTGGCTATTCATAAACCAACCCCCTATTCTAGAATGGATCACAAAAGTCCACCAAATCTCCCGTTTCGAGGAGATATCCAGTTGGCAAAACAGGAGACATGACAGGTTCCTTAAGACCTGGACCCCTTGGAGGAATCTAAATCTGAGACATATCTTGTATGTTACAGCACATGGTTCTTCTCCTCTGTAGTTGCAGACCAAGTCAGTTTGGCTCACTACCATCTCAAATACTCCCATACTCATTCCCCAGCCTCCCCCCCCCCTCCCTCTATCCGAATCCTTCCCTACTAATTCTTATCTACTTCAATATCTAACAAACTCCCCCACCCGATCCAGTCCCCACTCTTCCTTCCCCTCTTCATCATATGACACTCATGTCTTTGTTCCTCCTTTCCATTACCTCTCCTGCCTCATATTATCCTAAATATGGAACACATATTCAAAACCCTCTACTTCTACTAAATCCGTAAAACTGTTCTATAAGCCACAGGTCAATATATCTTATTTTGATAACTATTTGGATATTTTTGCCTGTCAATGTGAACATCTGACTTCATATCTTTGTACGGTTATGATATCCCAAATTTACAACTTGTATTCTGTATATTGCATTCAATCATTTATCTGTTGAATTCAACATGTTTTTATTCTCTTGTTGACTAAATGTTTGTAAAGTTTTTTTGAAAATGCTCAATAAAAATATAAATTAAAAAAAAATGATAGGATATCACATAATACACATGCCTAATTTATCATTAATAAATCAGTGTATAAAGAAAATAAATGTAGACTTTATTTACAGTCTCAAAATATTGTTTCAGATTAATGTAAATAAATTATTAAAGTTCTATAATAAAATTTATAACAATGAATAAAAAAAAAATGACACAAAAATGCATACACTAAAAAAAGTATCCATGCAATTCAGAAAAAAAAAATCATACTTTTTTCGGTATAAATTGTATTTTGGTTATACATGAAGTAGAGTATGATATTGAATTAAATATGTTTGTCAGTTATTTGAATAGAAATAGGGCAGGACAGGAAATAAAAAAAATATATATATTCAGTTGCAATGTATATGGATGGATTAGGATTTAGTTTGATTAAATACTCAAATTATTTTCTATTTCTTAAATGATAATTAGTATTTTTATTGTTTTAGAGTCACCTTTGATTTATTACAATATTTTATTCTCGTCATATATGGTAAATGAGTAAAATCATGATATATTAATAATTAAAGAGATCCTATCATTAAAATCAAATTTTTTTCTCACGCATGCCCGCAATACTGTGTAAGCAGCCATTTTCTTGTGGCCGGTGGGCATGCGCAGTCGGCTTTGCCCTAGGCCTAGAAGTTTGAAGACAGCTCCAGAGGAAGACGTGTGAAGAGCACGTTCATGAAGAAGATGGAGGCGGCACTGGAGAGTTCTCTCGCAGCATTGGAGACGCCCCCAGTGCTTTGAGAGAACTAAATTGCATACAGACAAAAACTGGGATTTATACCAAACAGCGGCACGGAGAAGGCATCTAAAGGTAGGAGACGAATAGCCTTTCTTAAGGCTATTCTGACGTGTAAGGGCTTGTTCACACGGTATAACGTGCCGCGTGATGTGGCACGTGTACGCCGCGTGACCCTTTGCGTGCCATACACGCTCCCATTCATTTCAATGGGAGCGGGGATCGTATGCGCCGCGCTAGTTTGCGGCCGTGAATAAATGCACGGCCACATACTAGCGCGGCACATACGATCCTCGCTCCCATTGAAATGAATGGGAGCGTGTACGGCACGCAAAGGGTCATGCGGCGTACACGTGCCACATCACGTGGCACGTTACACCGTGTGTACGAGCCCTTAGTGAGAAAAATTGAGTTTTAATGATAGGATCACTTTAATAAGAAAATACAATACTATAATACTACATTAACAGGATAAAGACTGCCGTACGTAAATTTACAGCCAGCGGTCCGGGTACCTAAAGACAAGACCATTGTAAAAATACGTCCAGTCTTTAGGTACCCTTTTGGTGGGGGGAGGGGCGCAGGGGGGCAGAGGTTAGGTGTTACTTACACCTACCCCCCCCCCCCCTCAACAACGTCCAGTCGGAACTGACTGGACATTTTAACCCTTTGGAAACATCACAGCGTGATCTAAAGGGATCCGCCGAGAATCCGGTGCTATCCGCACCCCCCGCGGTGAGATCGGGGGGTGCTGATATCAGTAAAAGGCAGCCTGGGGTCTGGCCAGTGACCCCAGGCTACCTGGAGCCCCCACATACCTGGTGATCCTGCCAGGACCTTCTGACGTCAGGCTGTGCATCTGCACAGCCTGACATCCTGCTACGGTATGCAATGTAGGACACAATGCTGTGTCTCACATTGCATACTATATCAGCAATCAAAATATTGCTGATTGAAGTGTCCTAAAGGGACACATGAAAAAGTGAAAAAAAGTGGAAAAAAAATTAATAATGAAGAATGTATGAAAAAAATAATATCCCTTTTTCTCTATAGAAAATTAATTATATCAAAAAAGCATTAAAAATTAATAAAAACAATGCAGATTTGGTATCACCGCATCCGTAACAATCTGTACAATAAAACTGAAATAATATTTAATGTACATGGTGAACGCCGGAAAAAAAGAAAATGGAAAAAACTCGCCGGAAGTAGTGATTTTTCGCCATTTCACCTTATAAAATGTGCTATAAAAAGTGATCAAAAAGTCATATGCACCCCACAACAGTACCAATAAAAACCACACATTTTCCCACCAAAAATAAGCCCTCAACCAACACTTTCAAACAAAAAATAAAAATATTATGCCTCTCAGAAGATGGCGATGCAAAAAACATTGATTTATGTCCCCAAATGTGTTTTTCCTCTGCAGAATTAGTATCGCATAAAAAAAATAATATAAATGGGGTATCGCCGTAACCGTACTGACCCACAGAATAAAAGTCACATGTTACTTATACTGTACGCTACATGGCGTGAAATTAAAAAGGTAAAACTCAATGCCAGAACTTTTTATTTTTTTTTTAAATCCAGCAAGAAAGAGTGAATAAAGTATATTCAATAAGTTGGAGGCACCCAAAAATGGTGTTATTACAAAATACACCTCATCCCGCAAACAACAAGCCCTTATATGGCCACGTCACCAGAAAAATAAAGAAAATATAGCATCTAGTAATGTGAAGGCAAAAACCCGCAAAATCACCAAATCATTAGAACACAACTGGCTGCGGCGGGAGGGGAATATATTAACTGTGTGAGCAAATATCAGGGGACACCCCAGATTTACAGCTTATGAGGGAAAAGACACTAGAAGTGACCCCCAAAGTGACCCCCAGAGTGACCCCCCCAATCATAGGAGCTACTGGGACATAGTAGGGAATTTGGTGTTTGCAATGTTCTCCGGACAGCTTATATATTCCCTCTTCGCCATCCGCTGTGCAGTCACGTCTGAGATACTAATACTCACTACACCCCCTGATACATTCTTTGAGGGGTGCAGTTTTCAAAATTTCCTTTGGGGAATCCACTTTTCTGGTACCTTACAGGCTCTACAAACATGACATGGCGTCCAGATACCAAACATCTGACACTGTACTCCAAAAGCCGCATCGCGCTCCTTCACTTCTGCGCCCTGCTGTACGTCCAAACTGCAGTTTATGCCACATGTATGACACATGTATGACACTGGTGTACCCAGGATAACGTACGCAATGTCATATGTGGTATATACTGATATTAGGGCACAGCGGACACAGATGGGAAGAAGGGTTAATGGGTTTTTGGAGCACAGACGGTTTGGTTTTTGGATGCCATGACACTGAAACGCCAGTAAAGTGGAATCCCCTGATATTAGATGTTATTTTGGAAACTACACCCCTGAAAGATTTATACAGGGGTACAGAGAGCATTTTTAACCCCCAAGTGTTGCTATAACTTATTATTATCATTATAAATGAATATGAAGCTGACTGTGAGAGGTGAAAATGACAATTTTTCCAGGAATACGTCATTTCAGTGCGTAATATATTGTGCCCGCCTTGTATCAGAGATGAACGCTCTAAAGCTGTTGTGCCCGGGATAACCACTTACCATTTTTCGGAGTGTCTCTGCTGACATAAGTCGGGCACTGAAATGGCGAATCTCTGGAAAATTTTATTTTTAACATCTCATTATCAGTTGCGATTTCATTTCTGGAAACTAAATAAATGCAACACTCAAGGGTTAAAATGCTTGCTATGCCACTTGATAAATCCCATCAATGGGTTGTAGTGTGCAAAATGGGGTGACATGTCTGCGGATTCCACTTTATTGGCAATTCAGGGGCTTTAAAAAAAGTGGCATGATGTCCAAAAACCAAACTGTGCTCCAAAAACCAAAATAGCGCTCCTTCCCTTCTGTACCCAAATAGCCATTTCTACCCACATATGGCATTAATTCCGTTATCCGTGGTACACCAGTGTCATACATGTGGGCATACACCACTATTTGGGTACACAGCAGAGCACAGATGTGAAGGAGTGATATGTGCTTTTGGAATGCAGATTTTTGGACACCATGTCACATTTGCAGAGACCCTAAAATTGCCCCTACAAAATGGGGTCACTTCTTAGTGAATACCAGTTTACTGGCATCTCCAGGGGTCTGCAAAAACAACATGGCGCCAAGAGGGTCCCTCTACATCTGTACCCCAAAAGCTAAAAAGCATAGTGCTCCTTCCCTTCTGAGCCCTGCTGTGTGCCCAAGCAGCAGTTTATACCCACATATAAAAATTTTTGCCCTCGGGATGGCCCCTTAATAGTTTTAGGAGTGCAGGTCTCTGACAACACAAAGTGAGTGCAACATATTGGGCACCGAAATGGCATATTTCTTTAAAAATTTAAATTTTCATTTTGTACATTAATTTTTGGGAATGCATTTTAGGATCAAAATGATAATACCCCTTGATTCATTCCTTGACAGGTGTAGTTTCTAAAATTGGGTCACTTTTGAGGGGTTTCCATTGTATTGATACTTTAGGGGCTCAGCAAATGCAACATGGCACCCGAAAACTATTCCAGCAACATCTGCCCTCCAAAAGCCAAATAGCTCTCTTTCCATTCTCAGCCCCACCATGTTCCCATACAGCAGATTATGGCCACATATAGGGTATTGCCGTGTTCAGAAGAAATTGTGTAACAAACTGTGGGGGGCTTTTACTCCTTTAACCACTTGCAAAATTAAAAATATGGCGCTAAATGGACGATTCATTGGAAAAAAAAAGTAATTTTTCATTTTTACGTCCCAATGTTAATAAAATCTGTGAAACAGCTATGAGGCCAAAATGCTCACTATACCCCTAGCTAAAATCTATTAGGGATGTAGTTTCCAAAATGAGGTCACTTTTAGGGGGTTTCCACTGTATTGATACTTTAGGGGCTCTGCAAATGCGACATGGCACCTGAAAAATATTCCAGCAAAATCTGCCCTCCAAAAGCCAAATAGCGCTCTTTCCATTCTGAGCCCCATCATGTTCCCATACAGAAGATTATGACCACATATGGGGTATTTCTGTGTTTAGGAGAAATTGTTTAACGGACTTTAGGAAGATTTTTCTCCTTTATCCTCTTGTGAAAATTAAAAATTTGGGGCTAAATTGACAGTTTATTGGAAAAAAAAGTAATTTTTCATTTTCATGCCCCAATGTTACTAAAATCTGTGAAACAGCGGTAGGGTCACAATGCTCACTATACCCTTTGATATGTTCTGTGGGGGGTGTAGTTTCCAAAATGGGGTCACTTTTAAGGGGTTTCCACTGTATTGGTACTCTAGGGGCTCTGCAAATGGGACATGGCACCTAAAAATTATTCCAGCAAAATCTGCCATCCAAAAACCAAATAGCGCTCTTTCGGTTCCAAGCCCCATCATGTTCCCATACAGCAGATTATGACCACATATGGGGTATTGCCGTGTTCAGGAGAAATTGTTTAACAAACTGTGGGGGCTTTTACCCCTTTAACCCCTTGTGAAAATGAAAACTTTGGTGATAATGTGACATTTTAGCAATTTTTCATTTACACATCCCAATGTTAGTAAAATCTGTGAAACAGCTGTAGGGTCAAAATGCTCAGTATACCCCTTGATGAATTCTGTGAGAGGTGTAAATTCTAAAATGGGGTCACTTTTGGGGGGTTTCCATTGTTTTGGCACTCTAAGGGCACTGCAAATGAGACATGGTGCCTGAAAATTATTCCAGCAAAATCTGCTGTTCAAACAACCAGTGTAGCTCCTTCCCTTCCATGCGCTGCTGTCTGCCCAAAAATCAGTTTACACCCACATGTGGGGTATTTCTGTGCACGGGAGAAATTGCATAACAAAATGTGAGATGCATTTTCTCTTTTAACCCTTTGTGAATGTGTTAATTTTAGGTCTAAATGAATGTATTAGTGAAAAAAATGAAATATCTAAATTTCTCCTCCATATTATTTTTATTTTTATCAAATGCTTAAAGGGTTAACAAACATCACAACTGCTGTTTTGAATAACTTGAGGGGTGTAGTTTTGAAAATGGGGTGATTTATGGGGGTTTCTATTATACAGGCCTTTATAATTCCTTACAGAAATGAAGCGGTCCATAAAAAATTGGTTTGGGGAATTTTCTTGTAAATCTGGAAAATTGCTGTTACACCTGAAAGCCTTGTAACATCCAAAATAAATTAAAAGACAATCAAAAGATGATACCGATATAAAGCAGAGATATGGTAGATAATATGTAACATGTATTTGGGTGGCCTGAAAAGCAGAGAATTTCACATTTTGAAAATTGCATTTTTTTTGCAAATTTCCATCAAATTTCCTACTTTTATTAAAAATAAATACAAAAATACTGATCAGTGTTTACCACTAACATGAAGTATAATGTGTTACGAAAAAACAATCTCAAAATCACTTGTGTAAATTAAAGCGTCTCAAAGTTATTGCCATTTAAACTGACACATGTCAGTTTTGAAAAAAAAAGGCCTGGTCCTTAATATACTTTTGGGCCCGGATCTTAAGGGGTTAAGGGAAGATGAGAATGGCTTACAGTAATTGTGTGTTCTCCATAATACCTGTACTAGAAGATTTATCCAGAGGAAAAAAAAAAAAAAATCAGTAATTACTGTTGTAAAATTATTTGATTTTTGTTCAAATTCTAAATATACGATATTACCTATAGATTTTACTTGTTAGATAGGGCTCAAATAGGTCTAAAATAGAACTTTTATTCAGCAAAATATAAAAATACATAATGGACGGAAACAAAAACAAAAATCCACATATGAGATGCCGCCTAGACCATGTTATTCTACTCAGTCATTTTGCAACAGGTTGTGTTTACAGCCGACCACTAAAGAATGATAATTAAAGGGGAACGATAAAGAAAAAGAAAATAAATTCATTTATCAGTCTCAAAAACCCCCACTGACAAGAACTGAAAATGTCTCATATTAAAGCTTCCCTCATACAGAGATAAATATCCAAATTCTCTGCTATAGATATAGAGGATTTAAGATAGCAACTAAAAAAAACCCTACGTAAAAAAAATTGTCTTAGCCCATCCCTATAAATGAATTGTAGGGTAGCTTTCCTTAGCGTCCCTTAGCGCCTCCTATACATAAACAGATCTCCTGATCCTCTCCATACATGTTTCACTGGTTCTTAAGCGGAAATGGAGTAAAACAAAAAAGCAGCAGCCCCACGGGCTGAAAATCATATAGCAATGGCCAGAGATCTGTCTCTATATAAGGGCAGCTGCAATAGGAGGCGTTGAGGGACGCTAAGAATAGCGACCCTACAATTCATTTAAAGCAGAGGTTCTCAAACTTATTTCATCTACCGCCACTTTGAGAATCAGTTATTTTCTAGCGCCCCTAAAATTTTTAACTTAACCACATCTTAAAAATCAAAATCACAATCATTACGTTAATTGAATTTAATTATAGCGTGCCATATGAGTCTTATCCTGTTTTTAAGTTCAAACTTACTTTTTAAATGAGACTGTTCTAATGAGAGCAATAAATCACAACTTTATAAATAACTAGCAGGAGGACCCGGCTACGCACGGGTATATTTCAGTTTTTGTTTGTGTAGTGTCCCTATAAAAATTGCACAGCTTTGCCCTGGTGTATTTGGTTTGTCGTTTATGTGTGTCCTTAAGCGTCATGTTATCATGTGTATCTCATTTTGGATATCAGTAAAAAACCTGCGATTGGTTGTTATGGATACCTGGAGTAAAGCAGTGCGAATGTGACCTTGTGTAACAGTGTCATCCACAGCGCCCTGCCCCATTAAAGCTGACATACAGCAGTGAAGAAAAATGGCTGTGGAAACCTGGAGTAAAGCTCTAATATGTGGTACTCTGTGCAAAGGCGCGTATCTAATCCTCCAGCATGTGGTATTGTGTGCTGAGGCATATATCTAATGCTCCAGCGTGTGGTACTGTGTGCAGACAAACTTATCTAATTCTCCAGCGTATGGAACTGTGTACAGATGCGTATATATAATCCTCCGGCGTGTGGAACTGTGTGCAGACGCGCATATCTGATCCTCTGGAAGTGGAACTGTGGGCAGACTCATGTATCTAATCCTGCGGCATGTGGTACTGTGTGAAAAGGTGCATATCTAATCCTCCGCCGTGTGCTATTTTGTGCAGATGCATGTATCTGATCCTCAGATGTGTAGAACTGTGTGCAGACACACGTATCTTATCCTCCAGCGTGTGGTACTGTGTGCAGACACACGTATCTAATCCTACGGCATGTGGTACTGTGTGTTGATGTGCGTATCTATTCCTCCGGAGTGTGAAGACACGCGTATCTAATCCTCTGGCGCATGGAACTGTGTGCAGACATGAGTATCTAATCCTCCGGCGCGTGGAACTGTGTGCAGTCGCACATATTTAATCCTCTGGTGCTTGGAACTGTGTGCTGACACGTGTGTCTAATCCTCCAGCGTGAGGTACTATGCGCAGATGTGCGTATCTAATCCTCTGGTGTGTGGTACTGTGTGTTGATACGTGTATTTAATCCTCCGGTGTGTGGTATTGTGTGTTGAGCCGTATAGCGAATCCTCTGATGCATGTATCTCAGTTTGGATATCAGTGTTGGATTATGCATGTGGAGTGACTGTGTCTATGGCAGTTGGAATATGAGTGAAAGACTTGCAGATTTGTATTGACTAGTGGGGGTCAGTGTTTTGGGAAAGCTGTATCTCCGGAATGTTTTTTTTTTTTTTTTAGCAAGTTGGGGTTTTGTCTTAAACCTTCTCGGACACCTGAAGTATCTGTGCGCCAAATTTGGTGAAGATTGATCCAGTCGTTTGTTCACGCATTAAGAACAGACAAACAGAAATCCATTTTTATAATATAGATAAGAGAAATTTAGAAAAACTTTTATTAAAAATAGAAAAAAACATACATTTAAATTTAAAGACTAATCTAATGTGACTCTGATGATTTTTAACAACTTTCTTAATATCAGGCTCAAATTTACTCAAAAACAGCCGTGAGTCAACGTGTTCGGTAACATGCAAACGAGTCACAGAAAGTCTGCGTAGGTTTTCTCTGCAGACTTTCTGCTTCAATTGTAGCTATAGGGAAACTGCCGGCATAGGTATGATTGCCATGCATGCATGTATAAGGGCAGCTGCAATAGGAGGCGATAAGGGACGCTAAGGAGAGCTACCCTACAATTCATTTATAGGGTTGGACTAAGACAATCTTTAGCATCTTTTTCGGTCTATATCTTAAATCCTCTATATCTATAAGAGAGGATATGGAGATCTGTCTCTGTATGAGGGAAGCTTTAATATGAGACACTTTCAGTTCTTGTCAGTGGGGGGTTTTTGAGACTGATAGATGAATTTATTTTCTTTTTCTTTATCATTCCCCTTTAATTATCACCCATAGGGGTTGTCTGTGAGCACAACGTATTGCAAAATGACTGAGTAGAATAACATGGTCTAGGCGGCATCTCATATGTGGATTTTTGTTTGTGCTTTTGTCCGTTATGTATTTTTCTATTTTGGTGAATAAAAGATATATTTTAGTTTCATCTATGTGAGACCTATCTAACAAGTAAAACCTATATATGAGATTTAGAGGATATTGTGCTTTGGAGTCTCAATTCTCCTGGATGTATAATTGATTTCTTTGATTTACTATTTTAACTACTATGAAGAATGAGCTAATTGGTGTAGATGTACTTTGAAAATGTTATTTAAAAAAAACTTTGGAAATTCCCATGTGTGTCCCATTAAAAAAAATAGGATTTCTTGGTTATTTTGAAGTTTTCTGTTTATTTTTTTATATATATTCTTAACATTTTGCTAAAAATTGAGGATCTTTCAATGTCTTTTTACATGATAAAACTAATTGACCTGTTGGATGCTGGGCTTAATATCAAAATTTATTAATATGTCATGTCAAAATAATTGTACTCGACATGGATTCCATAATACACACAATGCATTGTAATGCTAAAAATAATACTAGAATATAGTAAAATTGAATCTGTGAGACACCAAAGGACGGGAAATATAATCATGTAAGGTTTATAGATAGAGAGAGATAGGTACAAAACGATAATTTTTGGGATATTTTGGAGTGCTGTCATTTTGTTTTATCTATACACCAGAGATTGCGATTCTGCAACAGGCAAAAGTACATTTTATTGCAGATTTTGCTGCATTTTTTTTAACCAAAGCCAGGAGTGTGTTTAGCAGATGGAAAAAGTTTAAGAACTACCTATTTCCCATTCCTTTTGTAGCCATTCTTCTCTTCAACTCAAAAAATTGCAGCAAAATCTGCAACAAAAACGTTGCATTGCCCATGTGTTTGAAAATTGCAGCATATCAATTATATCTACGGAAAAACAGTTGTTTTTCCTATCAGGCTAAGTCATAGCTAAAAAACGAGAGTTTTCCTCTGAGGACTTTCTGCCCCTATTATACCTATCCAGGAAACGTCAGTGTACGTATAATTGATATGTTACGATTTTTTTCTGAAGTTCTGTCTAATCCCATCCACTTTCCAGGTAATGTAAAGTTCAGTGCTTTTTGCCGCAGCATTTCTGCTGTGGCCAAAATGCTACAGTTTTGCAACGTGGGTGCCTGGCCTAATGAGGACTCGGAAAAAATGCAAATGTTTTTTAGTTGTGTTTCTCTATGTTTCCTCCAGTATTTTTTGTTGCTTTTTTTCCAAAAATATTTTGTATCCAGATATTGCAGGTTAGTCTATAGTAGGATGTTAAGCTGGGAACTCACGTGTCGTAGAAGCATTTTATAGTCACTGCATAGTGAATGGGATTCGATCAAATCCCATCCACTTCTTGTGGAAAAATACATGCGGCGGACATGCTGCGATTTCCAAATCCGTTGCAGTTTTGGAAATTGCTGCATGGCAATCATACCTATGGAAATGCCGACAGTTTCCCTATAGCTATAATGAAAGCAGAAAGTCTGCAGAGAAAACCTACGCAGACTTTCTGTGAAAAGTGCTGCAGGAAAATCCATAATGGACTGCAGCCGCATTTTTTTTTTACAGTGCTATTTTGATTCTGCCAGCTACATAGGGCCTATAGCCTTATACATTGGTATACAGCAGTCTTTCTCAAAGTGAGCAATAACGCCTCTTATGGGCGCTGGAGGCCTACAGGAGGGCAGTAAATGGCCCAGAGAAAATTGGAAGGTGTTAAAACTGTTTAGGGGGCAATGTCTGATTTGTTTTTTTTAAAAAAAATATTTTAAACTATAATTAAAACCTACCTATTTCTTCCCTGTTTGATTGTCTAATATAAATAATTTATCATGGCTTTCGTAGGTATCCCGTGAACAATCAAGTTTTAGCAAGTTTTTGTTAACCAACACAATTTGTGCAATCCTATTTGAATGGTTTCCAAGAATTTTGGCTACAAAAGCCAATCCCATAATTGTATCCTGGACTGTGGTCAATTATTCAATGATATTTGATAGCATTCCCATCATCGTATTTGTGTGATTTGGATTTAGTGCTGTGTGCTGTGGCAACACTGCTAACTAAAAACAGAAATTGTTTGCATGTTACCAAACATGGTGACTTATAGCTGTTTTTGAGTAAATTCAAGCCTGATATTAAGAAACATCAGTTTCACCCTCACATTAGATTAATTTTAAAATTTAAATTGAAATGTTTGTTTTAATTTGAATAACAGTTTTTTCTACATATTATTTATAAAGTTGCATTTTATTGCTCTCATTAGAACAGGATAAGACTCATATTGCGCTATTATTAAATTAAAGTAATGATTGTGATTTTTAAGATGTGGTAAAGTTAAAAATTTTAAGGGGGCGCTAGAAAATAATTGCTTCTCAAAGTGGGCGGTAGATGAAATAAGTTTGAGAACCTCTGGTATTATAGCATGTTCTTAGCGTGGCAGGTTCTGACATTTTTTTCATGCATTTTCCTAATAATTTCATTATAGAAGAAAAATTTTATATTAAAAAAAGCAGTACTATTGATGAAGGAAAAAAACTGTGGAAAAAAGTGACCCAAAAAACGCCACATAAGAATACATACAGTACTGGCTTTTTTTCTGCAAGAAGAAAACACCGTACAAGCAGTACATTGAGGCTAGCCTCCTACTGCTTTCCCATGAAAAATCACAGATAGCTAAGATATTAGTAGGATTTGTAATAATTTAACTTAATTTTATATCGCTGATCACTTGGAGTCAAGAAATTCTTCATAAAATATTTAACCATTTACGGCCACTTCATACAGCTATAAACCTGCAGCAAATAAGTCTATGTGTAAAGTACAGCTTGGTGTAATCTTCTGTTTACTGGATAAAGACACTCTGTAATGAAAGAAGGTCAAGGAGATTTCTTGGCTAGTTAGAAGTTAAGAACTTCTCTAGTACGTGAACATGAATGAGGACATCTCCTAACTCCTATGGAACTGCTATAAAGGAATCCCACATGTGGCTGAATGCCCGACATTACTCTATATAAGCCGACTTCGGGTCCTTTGCTGGGCACACTGCTGTCAGGCATCAGCTACGGAAGTCGCTGGACAGGTATACAGGTAAGCAGATTTACAAGGGTTCATTAGGATTTTATTATGTTATGATTTTTTTGTCTATGAGATATACACTATAAACAGCTAGAAATAGTTATAGTATTAAATTGTACTGAGCAAAAATTAAATAGGAATTATTAAATGGGCATTTAATAAAAATATTTCTAATGTCTTAGTATTCTAAAAATGGAAATTATTAAAATTTTTCAAGAATCTTACGAAATTGATGTTTATTTATTTATATATACAGACATATATTTCTATAATATATAAAATTATGACTATATTGTAAAAAGAGACAGTTGGATAATTTATAAAAGTTACAACACAACCACAAAAATGCTAGGATATCACATAATACACTTGCCTTCATTGATCATTAATAAATCGGTGTAGAGAGAAAATATATGTAGACTATATTTACAGTCTGGATATAATGTTTCTGATTAATGTAAATAAATGAGTAACGTTCTGGAATAAAATTTATAACAAAGAATAAAAAAATGACATAAAAATACAAACACTAAACAAAGTATCCATACAATTGATAAATAAAAAAAATTACACATTTTTCGATGTGAGTTGTACTTTGGTTATACATGAAGTAGAATATGATATTGAACTAAAAATGTTAGTCAGTTCTATGAATAGAAATAGGGCAGGAAATTTTAAAAAAATATTCCGTTGCAATGTATATGGATGGATTAGGATTTATTTCGATTAAATACTCAAATTATTTTCTATTTCTTAAATAATAATTAGTATTTTTATTGTTTTAGAGTCACCTTTGATTTATTACAATATTTGATTCTCGTCCTATATGGTGAATGAGTAAAATATAATATATTTCTAATTAATATGAAAATACAATACTATAATACTACATTAAGGGAAGATGAGAATGGCTTACAGTAACTGTGTGTTCTCCATATTACCTGTACTAGAAGGTTTTCCCAGAGCAAAAAAAACCCCAGTAATTAATGTTGTAAAATAATTAGATTTTTGTTCAAATTCTAAATATACAATATTACCTATAGATTTTACTTGTTAGATAGGGCTCAAATAGATGAAACTAAAATAGAACTTTTATTCACCAAACATAAAAACACATAATGGACGGAAACAAAAGCAAAAATCCACATATGAGATGCCGCCTAGACCATGTTATTCTACTCAGTCATTTTGCAACATGTTGTGCTTACAGCCGAACACTAAGCGGAATAAAGGGGAATGATAGAGAAAAAGAAAATGAATTCATTTATCAGTCTCAAAAACCCCCCACTGACAACAACTGAAAATGTCTCATATTAAAGCTTCCCTCATACAGAGACAGATCTCCAGATTCTCTCCTATAGATATAGAGGATTTAAGCTATCGACTGAAAAAAGACCTAGGTGCTAAAGATTGTCTTAGCCCATCCCTATAAATGAATTGTAGGGTAGCTCTCCTTAGCGTCGCCTTATACAGAGAATGATCTCCAGATCCTCTCCTTACATGTTTCCCCAACATGATATCTGAAAATCATATGGCAATGGCCAGAGATCTGACTCTGTATAAGGGCAGCTGCAATAGGAGGCGTTGAGGGACACTAAGAATAGCTACCCTACAATTCATTTAAAGCATTAATGAAAACTTATTTCATCTACCGCCACTTTGAGAATCAGTTACTTTCTAGCGCCCCTTAAACTTTTTAACTTAACCACATCTTAAAAATCAAAATCACAATCATTACGTTAATTGAATTTAATTATAGCGTGCCATATGAGCCTTATCCTTATCCTCTTATCCTGTTTCTAAGTTCAAGCTTACTTTTTAAATGAGACTGTTCTAATGAGAGCAATAAATCACAACTTTATAAATAACTAGCAGGAGGACCCAGCTACGCACGGGTATATTTCATTTTTTGTTTGTGTAGTAGCCCAATAAGAATTGCCCAGTTTTGCACTGGTGTACTCTGTTTGTCATTTGTGTGTTCATAAGCGTCATGTGTATTTCAGTTTGGATATCAGTGAAAAACCTGTGAATGGTTGTTATGAAGACCTAGACTAAAGTTGTGTGGATGTGACCTTGAGTAACAGTGTCATCCACGGCGTCCTGCCCCTTTAAAGCTGACATAAAGCAGTGAAGAAAAATGGCTGGGTACTGTGGTAATGGCGTGTGGTATTGTGCGCTGAGCTGCATATCTAATCCTCTAGCGTGTGGTACTGTGTACTGAGACGCATATCTGATCCTCTGGCATGTGGTACTGTGTGCTGAGGCGTGAATCTAATCCTGTGGCGTGTGGTACTGTGTGCTGAGGTGCGTATCTAGTCCTTCAGTGTGTGGTACTGTGTGCTGAGCCGCATATCTAATCCTCAAGCGTGTGGTACTGTGTGCTAAGTTGCGTATCTAATACTCCAGTATGTGGTACTGTGTGCTGAGGTGCATATCTTCTCCTCCGGCGTGTGGTACTGTGTGCTGAGCTGTGTATCTAATCCTCTGACGCATGTACCGTACAGACACTGTGGTACTAGAGGCGTCTTTGAATCATGCTATATCGGTATACGGGAGTTATATAATGAATTGTATACCGTATAATGGATATCAGAGTGACATGAGAATGCAATCCCACTGTTTTTATAAGAGAATACAATCTCATTGATATTAAATTAGGGCTACAACATCCATAGCCTTACTTCTTTATAGATTGTGACCGTGTCTGATCGTAATGAAGACTGCGAAGCAGGGAGAAGCGTCAGCGTTGACTTGACAAACCCTGGAAGCTCCCAGAGTGGAGCGACATCATTATCCATTCAAGGAGTGTCGAGTCATAGGGGGCGGCGTGAAGGGTCATGGTTTAAAGTTTAAATAGACGCAAGAAGTGCCGCTTCGAGCGACTTCACAACTAGTAGCGCGGTTCACCATTCAGACCACAGGAACTGTGGTTTTTACCGCAATATTAATGTTTTGGGTCCTTCTGTTACTAAAAAAACCGTCTGAGGAACCCCTAGAAAGAGGGGGGAAACATGTAGAGGGTTTAAGTAGACTTACAATGCACTAAAGCATCTAAGGATATGGCTCCTGAGCATGCAAAGGGAGCAGTTGTGTCTTATTAGGATCTTATTTTGGCCCAGGCAGCAAATTTTAGGAGAAAGGAACCAAAGGATATATATGCATGTAGTATTGGGGTGATATGTATGGTGGATCTCCTATAGCTACAGTTATAAATGTGGGCTGGAATAGAGACAGTTTGTGCTGATTAGGATATTTAAACTGAAAAACCACCTTAGGACAGGTCCTTTGAGTATGTTAAGGGAGCAGGTGTAGGTTTATCTCAGCAGCTTATATTAGGAGGAAGGAACCTAATGATACATATAATATCAGTATGATGTGTATGACAAATGATAGGTTCCTCAATAGCTGCAGATATTTATGAAAAGCATATTGTTTGAATTGAGTCGTTTAAATCAGAGTTATAAGTTCTACCTCTGTACTGATTAAAAAGGACTTTAAAGTATAGGAGAATGTGGAAGCTTATTTTTAAATTTTGCACCTCACAGAATATCACGTATATACAGCTGAGGGAGTAGAAATAAAACATAACTTTTATTTTTTAATATATTAAAATTGTGCCCATTATAGCATAAAATATTCCAATAGGGAGATTCACTAACCAGTAAAGAGATTAGGTAGATATAGCTTCTATCTCTTTGATAAAGTGAAACTCTCCCCTTTATCTTTCCAATTGGCAGGAAAAAATAGATAAGTATTCCATTTCTTCAGCAGGACTTGGAGGAGCAAGAGTTAATATGCAGCATTAGCTCCCAACAGTGCTCAGAGGTCTGACCAGGTAATGATATAGCCAGTATACAATGGATAAGCAGCAGTCCTATCTATCCTCTGGTTCAATTTAAATGTATTGTAAGTCCCTGAACTATTACATGGAGAAAAAAACTATTTCCTAATACCCTCTATACGTATTTCACTAGCTGATATTCTAGCTCATCAGGAGGTTTTTCTAAGGAAAGATGAAAGCTGCAGTGAAAACTGCACTTCCCACATCCTCGGTGGTAGGACGTGGTATTAGGTTAGACTGCCAGCGAGCGCGCCGGCAGTCAAGCCTTTTAAAGCTTAACCACACCCCCAGTCAACGCCCATGCAGGCATCACGTGATTCCAAAGGATTACACCCACGTAGATGTCATATGACGCTCAGGGGGCGTGGAGGCACTCTCATTAGTGCTCCTATGGATATATGCAAGTCTAGCTGGAGAACCACAAGTCCCAGCTAGAGAATAAATGTTTTCTGTTAGAATCTCTTCAGTGTATTATTAATACTAGGGCATCCATGATACAGAGAGGGGGTAGTAATCATATAGCAACATTGATATTAAAACTGCGGCAATATTAACCTATTGTGAGACAATTAGAGGCTGTAAACATGGAATATCTATAGTAAAACACATAGGGGCTATAAATAAGTCTATAGTGAGTTATGGTATATATATATATATATATATATATATATATATATATATATATATACACACTCACCGGCCACTTTATTAGGTACACCTGTCCAACTGCTCGTTAACACTTAATTTCTAATCAGCCAATCACATGGCGGCAACTCAGTGCATTTAGGCATGTAGACATGGTCAAGACAATCTCCTGCAGTTCAAACCGAGCATCAGTATGGGGAAGAAAGGTGATTTGAGTGCCTTTGAACGTGGCATGGTTGTTGGTGCCAGAAGGGCTGGTCTGAGTATTTCAGAAACTGCTGATCTACTGGGATTTTCACGCACAACCATCTCTAGGGTTTACAGAGAATGGTCCGAAAAAGAAAAAACATCCAGTGAGCGGCAGTTCTTGGGCGGAAATGCGTTGTTGATGCCAGAGGTCAGAGGAGAATGGCCAGACTGGTTCGAGCTGATAGAAAGGCAACAGTGACTCAAATAGCCACCCGTTACAACCAAGGTAGCCAGAAGAGCATCTCTGAACGCACAGTACGTCGAACTTTGAGGCAGGTGGGCTACAGCAGCAGAAGACCACACCGGGTGCCACTCCTTTCAGCTAAGAACAGGAAACTGAGGCTACAATTTGCACAAGCTCATCGAAATTGGACAATTGAAGATTGGAAAAACGTTGCCTGGTCTGATGAGTCTCGATTTCTGCTGCGACATTCGGATGGTAGGGTCAGAATTTGGCGTCAACAACATGAAAGCATGGATCCATCCTGCCTTGTATCAACGGTTCAGGCTGGTGGTGGTGGTGTCATGGTGTGGGGAATATTTTCTTGGCACTCTTTGGGCCCCTTGGTACCAATTGAGCATCGTTGCAACGCCAAAGCCTACCTGAGTATTGTTGCTGACCATGTCCATCCCTTTATGACCACAATGTACCCAACATCTGATGGCTACTTTCAGCAGGATAATGCGCCATGTCATAAAGCTGGAATCATCTCAGACTGGTTTCTTGAACATGACAATGAGTTCACTGTACTCCAATGGCCTCCACAGTCACCAGATCTCAATCCAATAGAGCATCTTTGGGATGTGGTGGAACGGGAGATTCGCATCATGGATGTGCAGCCGACAAATCTGCGGCAACTGTGTGATGCCATCATGTCAATATGGACCAAAATCTCTGAGGAATGCTTCCAGCACCTTGTTGAATCTATGCCACGAAGAATTGAGGCAGTTCTGAAGGCAAAAGGGGGTCCAACCCGTTACTAGCATGGTGTACCTAATAAAGTGGCCGGTGAGTGTATATATATATATATATATATATATATATATATATATATATATATATATATACACACACACACACACGAGTTCTCTATTCAGATCTATATTAATTTTATCAAAAACCACAAACCACAACACTATACCCCATTTTAACTATATAAAGCAATTATAATTGATATTCTCATTAAGCCCTAGTGGAGCCAAGGTTTTAAGTCTATATGTCCACTCTGCCTCAAGAGTTCTATACATTTGTGGAGTTGTTAAATAAGAACAGTATAAACTTGAAATTTACAGCTAATATTAGTAAAAGGGAACTCACTTTTCTTGACTTATCTATCATGATAGATGAACAGGGACATATTTCCACAAAAATTTTCAGGAAGGAAACAGCAACAAATAGCTTATTATCCTGGAACAGTTTTCATCCCCTTCCCCTCCGTAAAGGGATACCTAGGGGACAGTACCTTCGCATGAGACGAAATTGCTCATCATATTCAAACTTCCGTAAGGCTTGCGACGACTTGACTAATCGTTTTGTGGATCGTGGTTATCCATCTGAAGTGTTGCAGGAAGCCTTTAGACAAGCATCCATACAAAATCGTACAGCTTTACTTAATCCTCGTCCAAAAGCCACAGGAGAGAATCAATTACGAATCACTGGTACATTCGACAATCAAAATTCTAGAATAAGATCAATCATCGCTAAACACTGGAATGTGTTGAGGTTGGATCCAGATATTAATGCGTTATTAACACCATCCCCCTCTATAACATATCGCAGGGGTAGAAACCTCCAGGACCGATTGGTCCATAGCCATCTGTCCCCAACAATACACACTACATGGCTTAATAAGCATATCCCAACGGGGAACTTCCATTGTGGACATTGTAAAGCATGTGACTTTATCAAAGCAGGCTCTGTTTTTACTAGTGTCACTACAAAAAATTTGTACGATATCCGCAGCTTTATTAATTGTCAGACCTCTGGCCTTGTGTATATGGCCACCTGTGGATGTCCTAAGAATTATGTGGGGAAAACACGCCGCAAATTTTGCAGGCGCATTCTAGACCATATCGGCAATATTAGACGGCGGGAGGACCGCACCCTCAGCCGTCATATGTGGGAGGTTCATGATGGGAATCTTCAAACATTGTCTTTTCAAGGGATCGAAGTAGTACAGGCGAATCCTAGAGGGGGGGATTGGGATAAAAAGATTTTACAAAAAGAGGCAGAGTAGACATATAGACTTAAAACCTTGGCTCCACTAGGGCTTAATGAGAATATCAATTATAGTTGCTTTATATAGTTAAAATGGGGTATAGTGTTGTGGTTTGTGGTTTTTGATAAAATTTATATAGATCTGAATAGAGAACTCGTGTGTGTGTATATATATATATATATATATATATATATATATATATATATATATATGCGACCACCCCGGGAGAACCGTGCAGGAGGCTGGACTGTCACGGTGACCTTATAGGCACCAGAACTCCCAGGAGAGGTGCACAGGGTAATAGGCAGAGTCAGTTAGATGTGACGCCAGTTGGAGTATTGAGACACCCGCTGGTCCCTGGGCTGAGATGGTGATGTGGGTGCCAGTGCTCCCTCCAACAAAGAGCATTTGCCCAGGGCTTAGCTGCAAGGAAGGCAATGTCCAGGCCAGGATCGGTACAAGTGCTCACTGCTTTATTGTAACAGGCATCTGCTGGTCACTTGTCCTGTAGCAGTGAGCTGTGGCACAGTGGCTTGTAGCTGGCTGACACCTTCCCATGTATTAGCAGAGAGTCTAAGATGTCTGCAGATCCAGATTCTGGCTTACTGCAGGGGCTCAGTTACCTTGTAGAGGTCGGTGCAGGCTGCCAGGGTTATAGCTCTGCTTAGCCTGATGTAATCCTGTCCTCTTACTGATAGTAATGCAGGGCGCTGTCACACAGCTTCTCTGTCCTGCTACTGCTGTGGCAATCCTCACAACACAGTGTCTGAAACACAAGATGGCCACTGCCACACTTCTCTTTCCCTGGCTGCTTACAGAATACTACTTCCTCTCCCTGCTATGACTATTTCTTGTTCCAGCTACAGATCCACTCACTATAGTGTGTGTTGCTATGGAGACCACAGCTCACTAGGACAAGTGAAACCAGAGAACAACAGCTTAACAATATTACACAAATGAACACAGAATAAACATGACAACATATACAAACTATCATAACATGTAAGGCACTTCTATGGCCAAATAACCATTAGTAACTCCTGTGAGGGGGTTACATATATATATATACCATAACTCACTATAGACTTATTTATAGCCCCTATGTGTTTTACTATAGATATTCCATGTTTACAGCCTCTAATTGTCTCACAATAGGTTAATATTGCCGCAGTTTTAATATCAATGTTGCTATATGATTACTACCCCCTCTCTGTATCATGGATGCCCTAGTATTAATAATACACTGAAGAGATTCTAACAGAAAACATTTATTCTCTAGCTGGGACTTGTGGTTCTCCAGCTAGACTTGCATATATCCATAGGAGCACTAATGAGAGTGCCTCCACGCCCCCTGAGCGTCATATGACATCTACGTGGGTGTAATCCTTTGGAATCACGTGATGCCTGCATGGGCGTTGACTGGGGGTGTGGTTAAGCTTTAAAAGGCTTGACTGCCGGCGCGCTCGCTGGCAGTCTAACCTAATACCACGTCCTACCACCGAGGATGTGGGAAGTGCAGTTTTCACTGCAGCTTTCATCTTTCCTTAGAAAAACCTCCTGATGAGCTAGAATATCAGCTAGTGAAATATGTATAGAGGGTATTAGGAAATAGTTTTTTTCTCCATGTAATAGTTCAGGGACTTACAATACATTTAAATTGAACCAGAGGATAGATAGGACTGCTGCTTATCCGTTGTATACTGGCTATATCATTACCTGGTCAGACCTCTGAGTACTGTTGGGAGCTAATGCTGCATATTAACTCTTGCTCCTCCAAGTCCTGCTGAACAAATGGAATACTTATCTATTTTTTCCTGCCAATTGGAAAGATAAAGGGGAGAGTTTCACTTTATCAAAGAGATAGAAGCTATATCTACCTAATCTCTTTACTGGTTAGTGAATCTCCCTATTGGAATATTTTATGCTATAATGGGCACAATTTTAATATATTAAAAAATAAAAGTTATGTTTTATTTCTACTCCCTCAGCTGTATATACAAAATATTTTGAGTAGAATACCCGTCAGTGAATTGATCACAGAATATCACGTTTCATTTGAATTTTTTTAAACCATTTTTGCAGTTTTATTACAAGTTACGTTCTATATTACTCCACTGCTGTGATCTGATTAGATTGATATACCCCTAGAGAGAACACTGAGGGAGCCTTCACACGATGTAACGCTGCGCTCATTCTGATCGTAAAAACACGTTCAGAGTGAGCGCGTAAAAAGCAGCTCCCATTGACTTGAATGGAAGCCGGCATACGTGTGCTCCCCATTGAATTCAATGGGAGGCTTTTTTCCCTATGCTTTCAATGTGATACGCGCGTAATACATTGAAAGCAATAGGGAAAAAAGCCTCCCATTGATTTCAATGGGAAGCACACGTATGCCGGCTTCCATTCAAGTCAATGGGAGCTGCTTTTTACGCGCTCATTCTGAACGTGTTTTTACAATCAGAATGAGTGCAGCGTAACTCCGGGTGAAGGCTCCCTAAGCCTAAAATAATCAGTGACTTCCTGTTTCCTGGACATGGACCAGGGGCTATAGACATAATGGTCTAGATCAGTTTTGTAGGCATGCTCTGTGACCTGTGCTGTGTAAGGGGGATAGATAAACAGTGAAATCACTTATTGTGATTGGTGGAATCTGTGTCTACATACACGATAGCCATGATCATACATAACTAAGGAGACTACTGCAAAGAAATCTTCTACAGAAAACAGGAAGTCTCTGCATATCATTTGGCTTAGTGGCCAGCATCAGTACTGCTGCATTTTTAAGATTTTTAAAAAGAAATATTTAGATAACAGAACATTTTTTAAAAAAACTAACAAAAAGTTCTTAAAAAATATGTTTAATATAAAACTCAATTAAAAAAAAATAGATCATTTTCTGGTTACACATTCCCTTTAAAGCTATTTAACCAGATCAGGACTGAGCCTTTTTCCCTAGTTCAGGACCAGACACATTTTCAGGTTTTTTTTGTACATGCACTTTTGAGGGCTATAACATTTTTTTTTCCTTTGGGTTATTCAAACAATGTTTGCATTTTTTTAGTGATAAATAGGGTTTTATTATTATGTTTTTATTTTTCCATGATTTTTCTTTATTTTAATATCTCAGAAAATATTAGCAAAAAAAAATCACTTATGGTTGGCTATGTAGCAGTTGTACTTTTCTAGCATAACTTAACCACTTCCGGACCGCCCATAGACTATATACATCTGGATAGTGGTTGCCTAGTTCTGAAAGGATGTACCGGTACGTCCAGTCAGCACACAGTAGCTACACAGAGATCGTGCAGCTGCTGACGCTGGGAGCCAGCTGTAACTTCAGCCAGAGCTCACACAGAGATAGCAGGGAAGATTTATTACCTCCCCTGCCATCTCGATCGTTGTGTATACAGCACTCAATGAGCGCTGTATACACAGCTATGGACGCTGCCATAATTCGGCCGTCCTCTGACCCAGCGGTCACGTGATCCGCTGGGAGCAGCGTCTTGCAGCGTCTATACAGCGTCTATACATATATATATATATATATATATATATATATATATATTAAAAAAGTTTTTAAAAAATGTAAATAAAATAATAAGCTAATAAAATGCTGTTATTAAAGGTTATAGCCCCACCCCGACGACACCATACAAAATAAAAATTACCGTAACGGAGAGGAAAAACTATATTATAAAGTTTTTCAGTGACACTTTGTGTTATTAAATAAAAAAAAAAAAAAATTGAAAACCAGACACAATTTCCCTCTTATTTTGTTTATATTTTCCCGGATATAAAAAAAAATGAAAAAAAAATAATTGGAAAATAAAAACAACATAAAAATAAAGCCCTATGTGTCCCTGA
This sequence comes from Leptodactylus fuscus, assembly GCF_031893055.1. Taxonomy (NCBI): domain Eukaryota; kingdom Metazoa; phylum Chordata; class Amphibia; order Anura; family Leptodactylidae; genus Leptodactylus; species Leptodactylus fuscus. The sequence continues at coordinate 148,748,111 of NC_134270.1, read as the reverse complement.
AAAAAGACGCAAAAATTTGTTGACTGAGACATACGAGAAAAATGTTACAGCCCTCAAAACCGCACATACAAAATAAACCTAAAATGTGTCTGGTCCTGGACCACAAATTGGCCCGGTACTGAAGTGGTTAAAGGGATTGTTTTTTATTGAAAAAAAATCCATACTTGCGTTTAGATGCAATTCTAGAGACTATGGGGCATATTTCTCAATAGAAGTCTGACATTTTTCTGTCTACATTTACGGCAAAATGTATCTTTCATGGCATCTACAACATATTTATGAACTGTGTGCACCAGAAAGATATGAAAGCATCAACACTTTTGAAAAATGTATCCAAGAATGGGCGAGGATTAGGACACATATATGAAACAGAAAAGTACAAATATGGTGCAAATTTTCTTGTGCCATGTAGACCTAGTCTACAATAGTGTAAGCAACAATTTACTTCATGAGTCATAAATTCCCGTCATGTGCCATATATGGTCTCCTCAATAAGCAAGAGATGATTTGTGTCTGCTTATTTTGTGACAAAAATTTTAGGGTTTTTGATGCGCGTGCCAAATATTTGTTCCTTACTGCCCGCAAATTATGTTGTTTGTCTACATGTTTTGTGCCAAATATTTGACTCAACACATTTAGTTGGATGGTGTTTGAGTTAGAATTTTGGAGCTTCTAGAAACGATCTATATAAAAAAAAAAAAAAAAGGTCGGTATGACAAATTCAGAACTAGGTCTAAAACTATTAACAGCATTTGTAGTTTAAGACAATGAAAATTTCAATGGTATTGATAAATGTGCCAGGAAGTGTGAACAGATCCTGATGAGAACTATAGCACTACATCTTGTGTTGGTGTAGTTTAGGCATATTTCTGAAGTATAATGTATCTGTATGTACACCCAACACTGACTCCCATTGTAAACTAGTAACATTGTTCCCCTGTGCATAGAAAACATATACTGGGCTTTCTTACACAGTGCTGGGGAAAGGTGTGCGGACATAATACAGGCAACTTGGCAGAAGCTGGATGCCAGGCCCAATCTATATCACAATATGCTGTTGCCCCTGGTCCTTGGTTCAGACCCAGAAGTGTGGAGGGTTGGCTGTCTGCTGTGCTCAAACAGTGGCCTCAGCTTTAATATGTTGAATACGTTTGATATATCAGCATTGATGTCACCAGTATCCAACACGTGTTGCTGCAGTGATCACCTGACCCTCCAAAGGTAGTCAGCAGAATTAGGAATGGGATGCGCTGCCCGAACAAGGTACTGGGGTAAGTGAGTATAGATTCTGTTTCACCCCAGTGAGTTTTAAATTTATTTATTCCAGAAATCCCTTATGTTCCTGACTTGCATATCTGGTTAAATTGTAATACTTATATATAAATACATTTTCTGTAAATCTTTAATCATTCTTTGCTTTCCCTATGGTAAACCCTTTTCTTCCTAGAAAAAAAAAAGCAAAAAAAGGAGGAAAAACAATTCAGATTTTCATGATTTTTTAATAGCACAAAGTGCCACTAAAACAATTTTAGATCATTTTCCCTCTCGGTATGGTCATTTTTACATAACACCACACAACGAAAAAAAACATTTTCGTCTGCTACTGAGCAAAAACCACTTGCTCTATACTAAATTGAGTGTGCGGATTCCAAATGCGACATCAAAATTGTTGTAACACGTTAGGAAATTTTGCTATGCATAAGTATGCCTAAATGAATGAAGTACTTGGAAGGCATTGAATAACTTTGAACAGAACGAGTTTTACTCCAATTACCTGATGTACATCAAAGTTTTCCTAGTAAACAGTGTATGAAAATGTAATGGAATAACAAAAGTCTCATTTTTCAATTTGAGGGTCCATTCACACGAAGTAAACGCGCGCTCATTTTGGCAAAATACACGTGTAAAAAATATACGTATAAAAATAAGACTCCCATTGACTTCAATGACATTTTTTGACACGTGTAAAAAAACACGTCAAAATCCACGTAAAAAAAATGTCTAAATCCACGTGTAAAATATCATTGAAGTCAATGGGAGTCTTATTTTTACACATATATTTTTTACACGTGTATTTTGCCAAAATGAGTGCACGTTTACTCCGTGTGAATTGATCCTAAAAGTCTCACTAGAGCAAGGCCCAGAACTGTTAAAAGTGCTTCAGGTATCTGCTTTTGTGTTTGTGAATGGTCATATTTTCCATTCCAAAAATCAGCAGTAGTCCTCCATCATGTTGTGATTCCAGTGGCTTTGAAATCTGTTCTCCATTGTAGAAATATCTTTTGTGAGAAAGTGACAGGTAAAGTCGTGGAAGGACGCTATATCTCCCCCAGATTCCTCACGTATGTGTGATGAGAGAGGTCATTACAGGTTGTAGTAAAACCTCAACTGTGTTTTGTATAAACCACTTGTTATCCTACAGCAGGAAGGAGCTCTCATGCACAGGTGGGAGCTGGGCCTCATTAAAGGCCTATTAAGCCTGACAAGACCACCGTCCTGGGCAGTTTCTGGGGGAGTGAGGAGGTGTCGGGTTATGTCCTACCCTGTGAAGACTGGTGAGACTCCAGTGTGAACTACTGCTTAAGTTCTGTCCGTGTGGATGGAGCAAGCCACACGTATAGCTAGGAATCTGCCTGTTTAGTTAGCCTCTCAGCCGAAAAAGGTGTTGTTTTTTTGTTACTGTTTTGCCTGAAGATAAGGCTTTTTTATTTTTCTGACAGTTTTCTGCAAAATAAACATACAGGGTAAAACCCTGTTTATACCTGAATTTTTGTGTCTATCTCTGACTGTCTGGGTCTGCTGGTGCTACCACTTAGCCAATCCTCCCACACTTTATGGAACCACCCTTCATGTTTGCTACTTATGTCTCCCAAATTGGGTGGGAAAAGTCAAGATGGGAATCAGAAATGCATTTTCAATGACATTCAGCAGCCAAGTGGTTCATATGCTATAAGCATGTTGTCTACTTATTCAGCACAGTTTTCAGCTTGTCAGTTTCCAATGAAGTTTTACACTACTAGTACAAATACATCCCAAGCTGCAAATTCCAGAGGGTTGAGTTTTGTTCTGAATGTGTCATTGCATTAGTTTGTTGATTTTGGGGCCAGTAAAAATTCCAGCCTTTATTTTAGCCTCAGTTTTCAGTGCGCTAAACTTCTCCATATACTGGCAACCATTTCCATCACGATCAAGTGCAATTACACAATTTTTCTTTAACCCCTTCCCGACATCCGCCGTAATAGTACGGCGCTGCCGGGAAGGACTTCCCGCAAACCACCGTACTACTAAGGCGTCTGCAGCTTCCTCTACACTGCAATACACGTGTAAGACGTATATTGCAGCGTATATCTAGTGAAGCAGTGATCAGCCGATCACTGCGTCAATCCCCCATGGGCACAGAAAAAAAAGTGATAAAAAAAGTCAAAATAAAAAAGTTTAAAATAAATTAGATAAATAAAGCCTCCAAAATCCCTTTTTCCCCATATAAAATGTTTTATTATGTAAAATAAAGAAAAATAGAAAAAAAAATTACATATTTGGTATCACCGCGTCCGTAATAACCTGAACAATAAAATTAAAACTATATTTAACCCGAACGGCGAACGGCATAAAAAAAAACGTAGAAAACCGCACAAAATAATGATTATTCACCACCTTTCCCTTACAAAATGTTCAATAAAAAGTAATCAAATGGTCAGATGAAAACCAAAATGGTACCAATAAAAAGCAGACGTCATCCCGCAAAAAATAAGCCCTCAAACAGCTCTGTCTACTGAAAAATAAAAAGGTTATGCCTTTCAGAAGATGGCGATGCAAAAATACCGTAATTCATTTCTTTCCCTAAATTGAATTTTATTCTGCACAAATAGCAACGCATTAAAAAATAATATAAATGAGGTATCGCCGTAACCGTAGCGACCCGCAGAATAAAGGTAACATGTTACTTATGCTGTACGCTGCACGGGAAAAAAAATAAATGCTAAAAAGCAATGCCAGAATTGATGTTTCCTTTTACATCCCACCCAGAAAGAGTTAATAAAATGTAGTCAAGTTACAGGCACCCCAAAATGGTGGCATTGAAAAGCACATCTAATACCGCAAACACCAAGCCCTCATATGGCCACACTGCCAGAAGATAAAAATAAAAATCTACCTTGTACAATGTGAAGACAAAAACCCCAAAAGTCGCCAAATCATTAGGACATAAGTGGCTGCGACTAGAAGGAAATGTGTAAGCGGTGCGAGCGTTTTCAGGGGACCCCCCATATTTAGAGCTTATGAGAGATAATACACCAGCGCTGACCCCCAGAATGCTCCTCTTCCCCGTCCGTGTCATAGGAGCTAGTGGGAAAATAGAATGAGATTTGGTGTACCCAATTTACTCCGCACAGCTTACATATTCACTTCGGGGTTACTAATGCTCACTACATCACTTGATAAATTCTTTGAGGGGGGCGGTTTTCAAAATGGGGTCACTTTCTAGAGGTTTCCACTATTTTGACACCTCAAGGGCTTTGTAAATGCGACATGGTTCCTGAAACTGATAACAGCCAGATCTGCCCTCTAAAGGCTCCTTCTGTGTCTCGCTGTGCGTCCATATATTAGTTTACACCCACAAGTGGGGTACTATGGTAGTCGGGAGAACTTGCATAACAAATTGTGGGATGCGTTTTCTCCTTTAACCCCTTGTGAATGTGCAAATTCTAGGGCTAAACGAAAATATTAGTAAAATAAAATTTGAAAATTTCACCTCCATTTTGTCTTAATTCCTGTTAAGCACTTATAGGGTTAAATTACTAAGTATATGTTGTTTTGGCTTATTTAAGGGGTGCAGTTTTGAAAATGGGGTGATTTATGGGGGGTTTTAATACAAGGGTCTTTCGAAACCCCTTCATAACTGGATTAGTCCCTTAAAAAAATTGGTTCTGGAAATTTCTTGTAACATCTCTGCCTGTTCGGGTCACTGCACCACCCTCTGCTCGCGTGCTGCGGCGCAGGAGGCGGGTGCAGTTTGGTTCTTGGATTAATGTTTTTGGTCGCACTGTGTGAACTCGGCTCTAGTTCTGTGATTGCATCTGCACCACACCCGTCTTCTGCCAATGTTGCCTCTGTCCATTAAGTGGTTAATCTGGCCTTGCCCTGTGATTGACAGCTGCCTTCCTGTGAACTCCATGGGCGGGTTCTTCCTCCCTATTTAGCCTTGGTTCCCATTCACACCAGTGCTTGCTATTGCTGTGTGCATACCTGCTCTTACTGTCCCTGTTTTGCTTATACTATTATCCTTGACCTTTGGCTTTCCTCATTGACTATTCTTTTGACTCCTATTTGGCACTTCATCGCTCGACTGTTACCGAACCCTGGCTAGCTGACCTCCCATTGTTGTTGTTTGTCTTGTTTGCGTTTTGAGTTTCACATATTCAGGGAGGGACTGTCCTCGTGGTTGTCGCCTATTACCTAGAATAGGGTCTGGCAATAGGAAGGGAAAGTTGGGGGCTTCAGCTTAGGGCTCACTGTCTCTTGTGCCCCGTCCCAGGGTTATAAACAGTTACTGAGGAATTGCTGTCCTAGCAATTCCCTTACATTTCTTGAAAATTTTGAATATTGTGGTTTCACTTGTAAACTTTCTAATGTCCGTAAAAAATAAAAGGGTAACTAAAGTTTGATGCCGACATAAAGCAGAGATCTGGGACATGAGACTTATTATATAATTTTGGCGGTCTGACTATCTGTATGTAATGCACATCATTTCAAACTTTATAAAATGCATATTTTCAAAATTTCCACCAAATTTCCTATTTTTTCATAATTAAACACAAAACATATCAACCAAAATTTACCACTAACATGAAGTACAATGTGTTATGAAAAAACAATCTCAAAATCACTTTGGTAAGTTAAAGCGTTCCAAAGTTTTTGCCACATAAAGTGACACATGTCAGTTTTGAAAAATCAAGCTTGGTCAGGATGTAAAAAAGTGCCATCAGGCGTTAACCCCTTCCCGACATGCGCCGTAATAGTACGGCGCATGTCGGGTCTGTAACTATGGTGACCGCCCGGGAGCCGGGCGGCCGCCATAGCCGCCGGGTGTCTACTGCTTTAAGCAGTAGACAACCGGCTCTAATGCCTCCGATCGGTCCTCGGACCGATCGGAGGCAATAACCCCTCCGGCGCCGCGGTCAAAGGCGCCGGAGGCGCCATTTTCCCGGCGGCGCATGGGCGCCGCCATTTTGGCCGGGATCGCTGGCTCCTGGAGCATGCTCCAGGTCTGACGTCCCGTTGCCATGACAGCCGGGAGCCTTGTACAGGCTCCCAGGCTTGTCTGCAAATCCTCTCTTTTGCAGGCTGGTCTATGCAGCCTGCAAAAGAAAGGATGCTTTTTTGCAATGCATTGCAATGCATTAGCATTGTAATGCATTGCATTAGTGATCAGGCCCCCTGGGGTTCAACACCCCTAGGGGGTCTAATAAATGCAAAAAAAAATTTAAAAAAAGTTTAAAAAAATATAAAAAAAAATATAAAAAGAATTAAAAGATCAAATCACGCCCCTTTCCCTAGAACACATATAAAAGTAGTTAAAAACTGTGAAACATATACATGTTAGGTATCCCCACGTCCGAAATCGCCCGCTCTACAAATCTATAAAAATATTTTTCCTGTTCGGTAAACGCCGTAGCGGGAAAAATAGTCAAAAGTGCCAAACCGCCGTTTTTTCACTGTTTTGATTCTGATAAAAATTTGAATAAAAAGTGATGAAAGCAATAACATTTCCCGAAAATGGTAGAACTAAAAAGTACACCCGACCCCGCAAAAAAAGACGCCCTATGCATCCCCGTACACTGACGTATAAAAAAGTTATGGCCGTCGGAATATGGCGACTTTTAGAAAAAAAATTTTTTAACACAGTTTTGGAATTTTTTTTAGGGGTCAAAATGTAAATAAAACCATATAAATTTGGTATCCTTGGAACCGTACCGAAACACAGAATATAGGGGACATGTCATTTTGGCTGCACAGTGAACGCCGTAAAACCAAAGCCCATAAGAAAGTCGCAGAAATGCATTTTTTCTTCAAATCCACCCCATTCTGAATTTTTTTCCTGCTTCCCAGTACATTATATAGAATAATTAATGGTAGCATCATGAAGAAAAATTTGTCCCGCAAAAATTAAGACCTCATATGGCTCTGAGAGCGGAGAAATAAAAAAGTTATGGGGTTTAGAAGGAGGGGAGTCAAAAACGAAAAACGAAAATCAAAAAATGCCATCGGCGGGAAGGGGTTAAAGAGGACCTTTCATGGTTTGGGGCACAGGCAGTTCTATATACTGCTGGAAAGCTGTCAGTGCACTGAATTCAGCACACTGACGGCTTTCCCAAACTGTGCTCCGGGTAAAGTGCTTTCTGTCCCGGTACCGTAGCTCTTTACAGTCAGAAGGGCATTCCTGGCAGTCTGTCAGGTACGTCCTTCTCCACAGCAGCGCCTATCGCGCTATACAGTGTGAGCAGGGAGGAAGGCCCCCTCCCTCTGCTCACAGTGCTCTATCAGGAGGGGCTTTCCAGCAGTATATGGAACTGTCTGTGCCCCAAACCATGAAAGGTCCTCTTTAAACCAAGTTTAATATGAAATGGTGGATGATAAACTTGAAGTGGATCAATGAGTGATTTGTGTTGTACATTGTACTGACCATCTGTGCGCTCACCTCTGAGAGGCCGCTGTCTCATCTTATAATGATTGCATGTCATCATAACTGTTTCTTAGGCACAAGAAACACATACCATATATACTCGAGTACAAGCTGAGTTTTTCATCAGTTTTTGTGCTGAAAAAAAACTCTTTGGCTTATATTCGAGTCAAGCAAAAAAAGAAAAAAATTTAATTTTTTTTTTTTTTTTGGAGGGGGGAGGGTCTATGACCAGTAGCAATAGTAATGTATAGAATCTCCCATAGAATAGAGAAAAAAAAGCTTTATAAAAATATAATAAAAAAATAATAAAATAAATAAAAGTTCTAAATCCCTCCTTTCCCTAGAATAAATATAAAAGTAGGAAATGACTGTGACACACATACACATTAGGTATCCCTGTGTCTGACAGTGCCCAGTCTACTGAATATAGGGGATCTGCAGTGCTCCTGTACTGTCGGGAAGGGGTTAATAGGAGCACTGCAGATCCCCTATATTCAGCCAGACTGAATTCCAAGTGGGGGAGAAAAAAAAAACAGTCCTCAAACTTGGGGAAGGGGCAGACAGACAACCAAAACACCCCCTCCCCTTCCCCTTCTCCAGCAACTACTGCACCCAAAAACTCCGACCATTTTACTTTTTGAAAATTTCCAGTAGCTGCTGCATTTCCCCCCCTCGGCTTATACTCGAGTCAGTAAGTTTTCCCAGTTTTTTGTGGTAAAATTAGGGGGGTCGGCTTATATTCGGGTCGGCTTATACTCGAGTATATACAGTATGCTTTGTATACCCTAACTGTTGGCCAAGCAACAGCGCTACCACTGTCAGGTGAGCACAAATTTTCCATTTATGTTCTGAGTATTTGATAATTTCCAAAATGAACTCCATAGAAGCATGGGTCTCTTTCATTTCAACAGCATGAGCCAATGCGATGGATCTCCAATTTGAAAGTCAAAGTAATACTTGTAAGAAAGATGCACTCGCTTTGTCAGATTCTTTTGCTGGTCGTCATAAGTAGTGTATTTGCCACATATGTAGCACAAATTGTCCGGATCATTAACACATTTGTGTTTATCCATTTTAAGTTTCAAAACTGACAGCACTATAACAGATCACTTTATCAAATTCTGTCCAGCTTGCCTTATATACTTACTCCTGACATCAGCCTGACTGCATCCAGACAGGTCTAGGTATGCCATTGGAATATATAATGCATTAATATTATAACTGAATAGGTTTTGCATGTATAACTTAAAATCTAGACAATTGAGGCAAATTCCGAGTTCATATTTGGAATCAGCGCGCTCATTTTAGTATGAATCGCATGTTTTTCTCTCAGTAGCAAAATCATTATTGCGCAGTGTAGGTGCCACTTATTGTTGTGTCGCTAGGGGCAGGGCTAGAACCTAATCCATATTATATTAATATATCCATTGGGTATGTAACATGTATATCCTTTCTTTTTAACAGAAATGAATGGGGCACATTTAAGTCTTCTTTTAGCCTGTTTTATATGGGTTGTAGAGTCTCATATTGTCCCAGAGGAAAAACAAGGAAAAGTCATCAGTGACAGTCAAGTTCGTTTTTCAGAGATTCTTCCACCAATATCTATTATTGGTGAGTAAATGACGTGAATGTGACAGTCAAAACAGTCCCACACTGCATCTGCAGAAATTTCTGTGTTTTCCCCTTTTTTCTGAATGCAGGTTACAGAAATGTATGTGCTGGACTCCAATACAAACCCATACAGATGCATAGAAATTATTTTAGAGGTAGCCATCAGAACCCAGCAGTGATAAGTGGCAATGTCCTCACTGCAACAAAGAGCTCATTTACATATTGACAAAAACAGTGATATCTCAGTACCAAAAGGAAAATATAACCGATCTACCTGGAGAGCTGGGTTGATATACTGGGTACTGGTGACACTAACTTATCTATCTTCAGGCCTGGATTGATATACTGGGTTCTGGTGACATACTCCCTTTCGCTCACAGAATTTTCTGCAGTAAATATGTTGCGAGTGAATATCCCTTTACTTAAGACAGTACAATTAATTAACTTGTGTCTTGTATTTCATAGATTTAAAGAAGTCTTCTCGGAGAGTGAGCAGGACAGAAGCTGAGAAGAACAGGCTGCCAAAGGTAGATATTACAATATCTGAGTATAGTGGTAGTATGTATTATAAAATTATTGTGGCTCAAATTATTTCACATCAAGGCAGATAGAGAAAGGAGAGGTTACCACTAGAGATGAGCGAACACTGTTCGAATCAGGCGATCCGAACAGCACGCACCCATAGAAATGAATGGAAGCACCTGTGACGCCGGCCGGCTGCCGGCAAAGTCAGCGTCACAGCTGCTTCCATTCATTTCTATGGGAGCGTGCTGTTCGGATCGGCTGATCCGAACAGTGTTCACTCATCTCTAGTTACCACATATAGCTCTCCTGCATGTGTACATGATTTACCACTTGGTTGTTTTCAGCTCTTTCCGCAACTCCCATAGCAGTTAATGGAGAGAATTGTGCACAAGTGTGACCTCTTCTAAATCCGCTCTCCACCCGAACGCAAACGCTGGACCTGCATCTATCACATAATGATGGTATAATGTGCAGGAAATCAATAATAAACTCAGACAACCAGTTACACTTAGCGGTTATACTGGCAGAACTTCAAGTACAGAAGATGTCTGACAAATAGAAGGAACAAGGAAATAAGAACAAATAATCCAAAGAGCTTCTTGTAGTCCCTACAGCCAAGTATGCCTTTTTCAGCACCTCCTCTCCTGTAGGCTTATTCTTGGTTGGTTTCCCAGGAAGCTCCTCTGCCATTTTATCAGCTAACTGCACAGCTACTCTTGCCTTACTCAATATATCTTTAGTTGACATTACATACTGTCTTCTCCACCATTTCCAGTGTGGCCATGGCCTACTAGTGGGCTAGCTGCTGGCGACATCCACTATTCTCTCAAGTTAAGACTTTCTGTCTCTATTATACCTATTCAGAAAGTGCCGGTGTTTCCATAGATATAATTCACAAACTGCAATTTTCAAATACTATAACTCAAATTTAAAAAATGTTAGATCCCTCAAAACTAGAGATGAGCGAGTACTGTTCGGATCAGCCGACCCAAACAGCACGCATGCATTGAAATGAATGGATGCACCTGGTACTTCCGCTTTGACGGCGGCCGGCCGCTTAACCCCCCACGTGCCGGCTACGTCCATTCATTTCATTGCGTGCGTGCTGTTCGGATCGGCTGATCCCAACAGTACTCGCTCATCTCTACTCAAAACCACATGTACAAAAAAAACACAAAAATGTGTCTGGCCTTGAATCAGTGAAATTGACCCAGTACTGAAGTGGTTAAGGTTTGTTTTTTGTTTGTTTTTTTTGCTTTAATGAAACATTTTAGTAGCAGAAATGCTAACATATTGTATTATCTCCAGGAAATCTTTCTAACTAATCCCAGTTCCCTCTTAACAATGTTATCTCTAAAAGGGGAGTGCAACTCTATGAGGCCTTACAGAAATGTGAAAGGGTTTATGGGGCTGGATATTATTTTGGAATAAATCCTATGATATGTAACTTCTCTTCTCTTCTCTATGACAACATGAAAACACGAATTTTTGAACTCCCCTGACTAATATCATAGTATCGTGGAGAAAATGAGAACTGTCCGCGTTTCATCTGGAATGACATTCTTATTGTACTTGTAATCACAATTGTCAGAAGACATTGCTAACAATTGCCCAAAGATTGTGAAGGTTCTTTATTGTTTCTGGATACTCGAAAAAAAAAAAAGTGCTTTATTGAAGTTCTGCAAAACATTTTGTTTTTTTGTGTAAAAAGTAAAATAAAAATTGAGCAAGTAACATTTGGCATATTAGCCTGTTTTTATCTTTGCTTTCTACAATTTTACTTCCAGAATCAACATGGAATATCCATGGCTCCCCAGCTTAAAGGGAGTCTGTCAACAGAAGAGAAAGTCTTGGGCTGTGAGCCATATCTCTAGATAATGGGATCTGTGTCAGTGAAGATAAAGAACAAGACATGGGTGACAGTACAAAAAGACAGCATGATAAATTATGTTACAACAATACAGGACTAGGTGGAACAGACAGAAACCTGACATAACACTTGTGTTTCACTGCTTTCATAAACATAATCTTTATTCTTATGATGTGCAAAAACACTGCAAAGACCAAAATTACTGCTGCTGTTACCACCCACACTTTTATTGTTAGTATCAGTAGTTAGTGTTAGTGCATTGGTAGATGGCATGACTGTTGCAGAAGTGTTTCCGTCTTCTACTTTAGACAGTCCTCTGCCCTTGGTTTTTCCAGTCATTTTATTTCACTGCTTATATAATAGGGTTTGGTGATAGCCCTAACGCTGTGAATTTGTTTTGATGTTTTTTGGGGTTTTTTTTATAAAAAAAAAAAACTTTAGTGAAAAAAAATAGGAAAATAAAAATTGGAGCACACGTTGATGATGATAACACGTGTCCCTTAGGGTAAATTCACACGGAGGAAAGTAGAGCGCAATCTGTCACGTATACACATGCCGGCAGATGACGTGCTCAAAATGCTCCCATTCATTTCAATGGGAGTTAGGAGCTTATACACCGCGTTATTTTGCACGGCCGCAAAATAATGTGGCGTATACGCTCCTAACTCCCATTGAAATGAATGGGAGCATTTTGAGCGCGTCATCTGCCGGCATGTGTATACGTGCCAGATTGCGCTCCACTTTCCTCCGTGTGAACTCCCCCTTAAGGAGTCCAACTACCACTCAGTATTGGGCTGAGAGGCTGTCAGGTGGTGTCAGGTGATGCCACATGTCACAGACACGTCTCCTCTGTAATTTCACTGCACAATGCATGTCGCAAAGACCATTTTTGTTTGCCAAAGAGGAATCGCTAAATATTTAGTTTTGTTAAAAACTGAGCAATTTGCGTCAAATCCATCTTGTAAACGAATTGGTTCACCCATCTCTAATATATATTTCACTTTTTGACTCAGGCAACAGGTCTAAATTGCCAAGTTCTGACATCAGAATGTTATGTTTATACAAGTATAATTTACAGACTTGTCAATAGGGAATTTCCATTGGTGTATAGTGTAATGCAGATTGTATCATACAAGTAATCCATAATGATGGTAAATTCAATCAGATTAATTTTTATGCCTGGACAGACACGCTGAAGTCAGATGTACCTAGTTACAAATGGCAATAGAAGACTAGAAGCATAAATTGATGTTATACTTGTATGTGGAGTTAATTCACCTATTTCTTGAGATATATAAGGTTCTATTATAGAATTCATACACTTGGAATATTCTATCGGATTGACCAGATTTTTTGCGTTTGCCGAAACTGATAACTATTATCACTTGTGTTGCAGAAAAAGGATCTCCCTAAAAAGAAGCCATGGACACCCGCTACTAACTGCGTGCCTCTTAAATCCAGTTGCAAGCCACCCGCGCCCCCCTGCTGTGAACCCTGTGCTTTCTGTAGCTGCCGTTTCTTAAAAACTGTCTGCATCTATAAAATGGGTTATCCATATTGCTAAAATACAATTTCCTATACCAACAAAAGTTAAGGGGTCTAGAAATCTTTGAGCTGCAGTTTTTTCACTATAATTGGCTACAGGTAATTTTTATGTTGGGAAAAGTTGGGGGGGGTTTCACAAGGAAAATACTTACTGAGATGTTCAAACTGTACCGTGTGTTAAGTTGCATGAACATGTCTCTAACTACAGATGGGCGAACCCTCTTGTACCAAGCCGAGTTCAATCCAAATTCTTAGGTTTTTTTTTTTTTTTTTTACGAAACTGAACAAATGGAGATTTCCTTTGGGTGCAGTGGCTTAACTAGGAATGGCGAACTTTTGACATGGCCCCCCTTTCCCCAAAGACCCCGACTGACTCCCCCACCCCACATTCCTGCAAACAGTATTATGCCCCATAATTGCCCCTGCACACAGTATTATGCCCCATAGTGGCTTTTGCGCACAGTATTATGCCCCATAGTGGCCCCTGCACACAGTATTATGCCCCATAGTGGCCCCTGCACACAGTATTATCCCCCATAGTGGCCCCTGCACACAGTATTATCCCCCATAGTGGCCCCTGCACACAGTATTATGCCCCATAGTGGCCCCTGCACACAGTATTATCCCCCATAGTGGCCCCTGCACACAGTATTATCCCCCATAGTGGCCCCTGCACACAGTATTATCCCCCATAGTGGTCCCTACACACAGTATTATCCCCCATAGTGGCCCCTGCACACAGTATTATGCCCCATAGTGGCCCCTGCACACAGTATTATGCCCCATAGTGGCCCCTGCACACAGTATTATGCCCCATAGTGGCCCCTGCACACAGTATTATGCCCCATAGTGGCCCCTGCACACAGTATTATGCCCCATAGTGGCCCCTGCACACAGTATTATCCCCCATAGTGGCCCCTGCACACAGTATTATGCCCCATAATTGCCCCTGCACACAGTATTATCCCCCATAGTGGCCCCTGCACACAGTATTATCCCTCATAGTGGCCCCTGCACACAGTATTATGCCCCATAGTGGCCCCTGCACACAGTATTATCCCCCCATAGTGGCCCCTGCACACAGTATTATCCCCCATAGTGGCCCCTGCACACAGTATTATCCCCCATAGTGGTCCCTACACACAGTATTATCCCCCATAGTGGCCCCTGCACACAGTATTATGCCCCATAGTGGCCCCTGCACACAGTATTATGCCCCATAGTGGCCCCTGCACACAGTATTATGCCCCATAATTGCCCCTGCACACAGTATTATGCCCCATAGTGGCCCCTGCACACAGTATTATGCCCCATAATTGCCCCTGCACACAGTATTATGCCCCATAGTGGCCCCTGCACACAGTATTATGCCCCATAGTGGCCCCTGCACACAGTATTATGCCCCATAGTGGCCCCTGCACACAGTATTATCCCCCATAGTGGCCCCTGCACACAGTATTATGCCCCATAGTGGCCCCTGCACACAGTATTATCCCCCATAGTGGCCCCTGCACACAGTATTATCCCCCATAGTGGCCCCTGCACACAGTATTATCCCCCATAGTGGTCCCTACACACAGTATTATCCCCCATAGTGGCCCCTGCACACAGTATTATCCCCCATAGTGGCCCCTGCACACAGTATTATCCCCCATAGTGGCCCCTGCACACAGTATTATGCCCCATAGTGGCCCCTGCACACAGTATTATCCCCCCATAGTGGCCCCTGCACACAGTATTATCCCCCATAGTGGCCCCTGCACACAGTATTATCCCCCATAGTGGTCCCTACACACAGTATTATCCCCCATAGTGGCCCCTGCACACAGTATTATGCCCCATAGTGGCCCCTGCACACAGTATTATGCCCCATAGTGGCCCCTGCACACAGTATTATGCCCCATAATTGCCCCTGCACACAGTATTATGCCCCATAGTGGCCCCTGCACACAGTATTATGCCCCATAATTGCTCCTGCACACAGTATTATGCCCCATAGTGGCCCCTGCACACAGTATTATGCCCCATAGTGGCCCCTGCACACAGTATTATCCCCCATAGTGGCCCCTGCACACAGTATTATGCCCCATAATTGCCCCTGCACACAGTATTATCCCCCATAGTGGCCCCTACACACAGTATTATGCCCCATAATTGCCCCTGCACACAGTATTATGCCCCATAGTGGCTTTTGCGCACAGTATTACACCCCATAGTGGCCCCTGCACACAGTATTGGGCCCCATTGTGGACACCCATGAACAATTATTATGCTGTGGGGTCTTTTCAGAGTTACTGCTCACAGCCTCTGCAGAAGAAGAAGCGCCAGCGGCCATGAGCAGGAGCCAGGATTAGTAAGTAAATAGGGCCCGTTACCTGCTGGAGTAACTCCAGCAGGTAACGAACTATTTAAAAAAAACAAAAAAACACCAGTGGCAGTGGCTGCCACCAGGCCCCCTGATATCCCGAGTCCTGTGACAGCCGCTACCGCTGCTATCCCAGTAGTTACACCCCTGCTTGGGGGAACTAAAATGGCTGCTACATTTTACTCTGTGGTCTCTTCAGACCCCAGAGTATAATAGGTGGAGGCCCAGGGAAGGTGAAAAAAATAATAAACATTTAAGGAAGCCCTCAATTCTTTTGGGCTTCCTGACACGGTCCGGTGGTCTCCTAGTGACATTATGCACCTGGGGTCTCTGCTGAGGCCTATGATTGAGCCACCAATGGTCACATTGGTACACGGAGTGTCATGACATATGATAAAAATGCATATTGGCTGGTCACATGAAAAAGACATACTAGTAGGGAATGCTTTGCACTGCTTGGAGTTTATATGCTTTCCCAGTTTCCTCCCGTACTCCAAAGAAATACTGATAGGAAATAGAAATTGTGAGCCTTATATTGGACAATCGGTGATGTATGTAAAGCACTTTAGAATATGTCTGCACTATATAAGGAAGAGGAAATAGATTAGACTTCTTCACCGTACAACTGGTATTGTCACTGAGGGGGCTTTTAAAAAGCAAAGGTCTATAATGCAAACCTATATTATAATATATATATATATATATATATATATATATATATATATATATATATTTGTGTGTAAAAAATAATAAAGCAGCTAATCTCTAAGATACACTGACAGCATTTAGCATTACCGTACTATCATGATAGTAGTTAAAGGGTTTGTCTAGGAATACATTATTTTATGGCCTATCCTTAGGATAGGTCATAAATATGGGATCAGTAGGAGGCTGACAGCTGGACCCCACACGGATTATCAGTTTGAGGCTACTTCTGACAGCCTTGAGCTGGCTCCAGTCCCTGTGTAGAGACTTGCTGCCAGCTGTCAGCTCCCCACTGATCAGATATTTATGGCCTAGCCTAAGGATAGTCAATAAAAAATAAATTCCTCGACAACCCCTTTTACAGTATTAATCTGATAATAGGGTCACAATAGTTCTGTAACTCATAGCATCTGAAATCACTACAATGCCATGCTCAGTTTTGAGGAGCCATGGTTGACTTGGAAATGTGACCTTTACACCGCCCAAGTTACTTGGCCTAGACATGGTCATGTGAAATGGCCGTAAGTATAATGTTATTGAGAACATCAAGTCAGAACGAGAGGCCTTCAAAAGAACATATTTGGGGAAAATGTTTTGCACCTAGGAACCTATCTTTCTCTTTAACCTGCCTACAAGATGTATCAGATGTATAAGGGGAACCACACTGACTATAATGGTGTCTGTTGGGTATTTGTAAGTGTCTTCTGTTATTTAAATGGGCACTGAAGACCGGCCTGCATAAATTTACTTGTCCTCAATTTTAAATGGACTCTGCAACAGAAACATCAGCTGAGCTTCGAATGCAGATTTAAACATTGCCTATACACTGGAGCATAAGCCGACCCGAATATAAGCCGAGGCCCCTAAATTTACCACAAAAAACTGGGAAAACTTATTGACTTGAGTATAAGCCGAGGGGGGGGGAGAGAAATGCAGCAGCTACTGGAAAATTTCAAAAATTAAAATGGTTGTAGTTTTTGGGTGCAGTAGGTGCTGGGGAAGGGGAGGGGGTGTTTTGGTTGTCTGTCTGCCCCTTCCCTGAGCTTGAGGACTGTTTTTTCTTCCCCCACTTGGAATTCAGTCTGGCTGAATATAGGGTATCTGCAGTGCTCCTATTAACCCCTTCCTGATGGAACAGGAGCAGATCCCCTATATTCAGTAGACCGGGCACTGTCAGACACAGGGATACCTAATGTGTATGTGTTTTGCAGTAATTTTCTACTTTTGTATGTATTCTAGGGAAAGGAGTGATTTAGAACTTTTATTTTATATTTTTTTTAAAATCTTATTTTTATTTGCACTATTTTATGGGAGATTCTATACATTGATATTGTAGCTGGTCATTTTTATTTTTTTTTGCTGACTCGAGTATAAGCCGAGGGGGGTTTTTTCAGCACAAAAACTGGGCTGCAAAATTCGGCTTATACTCAAGTATATATTCCCTATCCACAGATGAGGGATGTGTCTGATTGCTGGGGGCCTGAATGCTGGATCCCCAACAGGATGGGGGGACCAAGAGTTCTCCTAAAGCCTCCTTGTGAATGGAGCGCCAGTGCGCTTGCATGACCAGTGCTCCAATCAATTCTATAGGGTTACTGGGACTGTAATCGCCAGCAGTCATGCAAACCATAGACGCTCTACAAGGAGGCCTTAGGAGGACTTTTGGTCACCTGTCCTCCTGATCACTGGAGGACTTGCATTCAGGTCCACACCGATCAGACACTTATCCCTTGTCCTGTGGTTAGGCAATAAGTGTCCTTATTGGCAAAAGCAATTTAATGTAGAATCATTCCTGTGTATAACTTTAGCAAATACTATAATAACATTGTATTATTAAGGTACTGTTAAGGCCAAGAAATATATTCTACCAGATGTATTGATTACTGCTTCTAGACTGCACTATGTAATGCTTTTTATCACCTGTGGAGGCGCTGCAGGGGAACTAAGCTCTCTCAATACACAGTTTCTCTCATAGACTACACAGCTAATCCATAAGGGTTTCTGCAGCAGAATAACCTGTGATCATATTATTATGGAAACCTTTGTAACAAAAACAGATTGCCCGAAGTGTGTACAAGTTAAAGGAACAGACAATAAATTGTAAGTCCGCCTTTATTACATTGTATTGGTAGAAAGTATGGTAAAGAAATGTTATTGATCTGCTCATTTATGTATCCGTGAATAAATTGTCTGCATTAGTAGTGAACACAGAAGTCACTTTAAAGAGGACCTGTCACCAGGTCTGAAAATGACATACCAATGACACATCTCATCAGGTCGGCCCTGTTGCCCTGAGCATTTTGGTGTTTTGTTTATCCAAATCCATTCAGCCATTCCAAAGATTCTATATAATTGCTACTCAAGTGGGTGGCAACACTGCATGACCTACAGAACGCACTGGCCCCACCCCCAAAGAAAACACAGTGTTACCTCCCACTTAGCTAATATACAATATCTGCATTAACACTAAAAGGACCTATATGCCTGGAATGGCTAAATGGATTTGGGTAAACAAAACACCAAAATGCTTAGGGTGAAAGCGCCGATCAGATGAGGTATGTCAGTGGGCATTACACAGTCCTCTTTAATGTTTCAATATTGTATTAGTGAGGTGATGTATTTCCATGTCACATTTTCATTTTCATAGTGAATTTCCAACAACTAATTCCAATATAATGGCAAAAAAATAAAAACAATCCTTTATTCATATTCATTATAAATAACACAACCCAGGGTACAAAAATAATAAAGATAAAAAGTGCCTCCTCCTATGATGATTACACCTTAAAGAGGACCTTTCATGGTCCAGGGCACAGGCAGTACTGCTGTACTGAATTCAGCGCACTCTCGGCTTTCCCGATCTGT
Organism: Leptodactylus fuscus; assembly: GCF_031893055.1. Taxonomy (NCBI): domain Eukaryota; kingdom Metazoa; phylum Chordata; class Amphibia; order Anura; family Leptodactylidae; genus Leptodactylus; species Leptodactylus fuscus. The sequence goes on along the minus strand of NC_134270.1, from coordinate 148,728,944 downwards.
GCCCTGGGTAAAGAGCTATCGGTCCTGGTACCGTAGCTCTTCACAGTCAGAAGGGCGTTCCTGACAGTCAGTCAAGTACGTCCTTCTCCACAGTGGTGCGTATCGGACTGTACAGTGTGAGCAGGGAGGAACGCCCCCTCCCCTCTCCCCACTGTACAGCGTGATAGGCACTGCTTTGAAGAAGGACGTACCTGACAGACTGGCAGAAACGCCCTTCTGACTGTAAAGCGCTACGGTATCGGGACCGATAGCTCTTCACCCGGGGCACAGATTGGGAAAGCCAATAGTGTGCTGAATTCAGCGCACTGTCAGCTTTCCAGCAATATATAGAACTGCCTGTGCCCTGGACCATGAAAGGTCCTCTTTAAAGTGAAACTAACAATTTTAAAAAGGTTCACTTATGGCTAAATTTTCAGTAAATCTCAGTGTTTATAGTCTAGTTGTCTGTAGGAGACTAGACTTAAATATAGGAGAATTCACAGAGTGTGCCTAAAAAAACACTGAAGGGAGCACTATGCAAACCTCATATCAATACAAACTAGAAGATGCATATAAACCAATGGTTTTAATTTATAAACCTAAATTGTGAGTATAGATACAAATGCTGCAGGGATTGCCAACCAACCAAAAATATAGACACAGAGTAAGTGTACCTCTATGTCTTAAAAAGTGCCGCCCAGTTCTCCACACCCAGAAGTACCCGCGCCTACCATCTGGGCATGGGGAATGGTAGTTGTCACTACCATATCGTGCAACTTTTGTGTAGGCTAGCTAGACATTGTATTGCAGAATAGCTAGATATTGTATCGCCTTGCCTAGACACTTTACCGCTGTACAATTATCTCTTGGGCAAGCTAGCTAGACATTGTATCGCCTCGTTTAGACACTTTACTGCTGTACAATCTGTACCATTAGTCTCCTGATGATTTCCTTCAATTGAAAGAAACGCGTAGAGACAAATTGTATCTAGTTAGGAGTGATGGATACTAATAAATAGCAAATGGGTTTATATATTGTCTAATACCCATGCTGTTGAGATATCTGTCTATCGCACCTATATGGGCCGTGCTTTGATTTAACATAGGGCACAGGCTTACATTTTGTATTCACGAACCTGAGACAAAGTGTATAGATTAGTATCTGTCTCTCCATGTGTGTCTCTTTGTTTGGGAAGCACTTTTTAAGACATAGAGGTACACTTACTCTGTGTCTATATTTTTGGTTGGTTGGCAATCCCTGCAGCATTTGTATCTATGCTCACAATTTAGGTTTATAAATTAAAACCATTGGTTTATATGCATCCTCTAGTTTGTAGCGATATGAGGTTTGCATAGTGCTCTCTTCAGTGTTTTTTTAGGAGCAAAACATATGTGTTTCTCCTCCGGGTGGAAGCAGATTTTTTAGGCACACTCTGTGAATTATTTTATATTTAAGTCTAGTCTCCTACATAGGAGTAGACTATACACACTGAGATTTACTGAAGATGTAGCCAGAAGTGAACCTTTTTAAAATTGTTAGTTTCACTTTAAGTTGCAATCATCATAGGAGGAGGCACTTTTTATCTTTATTTTTTTTGTAACCTGGGTTGTGTTATTTTTAATGAATATCGACAAAGGATTTTTATTTTTTGCCATTATATTGGAATTAGTTGTTGGAAATTTGTAGTTCCCTTTGGATTGTTTTCATAGTGAATTTATAAAAAAAATTCTTCATATTTTCCTGTGTAAACTGAGTGTTGACTTATTTTCTAAAAAAAATATATATATGCAATCTATAATAAATATAATTTTGGATATGGACCATGCCAGTGTGTTTTGTTTTTTCTCTTAATCCTGGTTTTTAAAGGATATGTAAAAAATAATAGTTCTAACACTTATTAGATTACTTATCGTACCATGTGCCACTTCATCCATGATGTCATTGGGGCAGCACATAATGATGAAGCAAAATGATTTCTACAGAGACTGCAGACCTTGCACACATAAATAGGAATTGCAGAGGCCTATACTGAAAAGTAGTTGTACGCCGTAGGTCTATGTGTTTTTTAAAGAGAACCTTTCATCTTCCATTTTTGTGCCACTAATTTAAAGACTCAAAAATATACTAGGACTGTCCAGCTTTCTCTCTAGTGCCCTCCTAGGCAGGTCATGCAGAGAAATAATTAGAGATAAAATCTTAAAAGGGCTTTCCCACTAATAACGCTTATCACCTATCCACAGAATAGGGGGTTATGTGTCTGATCACTGGGAATCCATCCATGGAATTCTTACCAGTCATGAGAACTGGGATCACTGAGTGCTCTATGTGAATAAAGGAATTTTACTATTAGTGATACTTATCCCCTATTTCTAAGGGTCTGAGCACTTCCTTTCAGTGGAAGGTAATAAGGGTCTTAGCGGCAGTGTACAAGAAGAACAGTTTAGATGTCTTCTTGCCTAAGTACCTGGGGGCAAATTAAGAAGGTAGATGAAGGGCTCCAAAGGGACACCCTGCACAAAGAGGGCGTCACGTTGTCTATATCTGTAGACTCAACCAGTAAGAGTACGGTTTTCATTTCGCCTCATACTTGAAAACTGTGATGTCCAACCTCTGTATCTTCAGCTGTTTCAAGCAAGTTCCAATTCCTAGCTCCCAGGACGCATGATGAGAGTTATAATTAGAAATCACTGCCTTACCATATGAGAACTAGAATGTCATGGCTTTGATGTGGGAAACTGCTCCGCTTGCCATTTGTACTAGATTATATTAATCAGTTTTATCGACAGCCTCAGAAAGTCCAATGTGCACAAAAAGTTACAAAAAAAGTTGCAAACTACATAAAATTTTACTCTTCAGCAGCATGCTCAACTATGTTTGAAAAAGAGGGCATTACTAGAAGGGAACATGTTCAACATCCTATAGACAAACTTATTACACATAAAGCCAAAAATTGGCATAAATTATGCTGCATATGTACACTTTTTTATGGCTTGCAAATATTTTATTTTCTGACTTTACAATAGTCAAAATGTAGCAAATGAATTCCAAAGCATGGACCAATATTTTTAAACTGCCATATACATACCTCCCAACCGTTCCAGATTCTGCGGGATGTTCCGGATTGTGGGCCCTTTCCTGCAGTCCCGGTCAGCGGGAGGTATGTTTGGAGAGGATGCAGATGAGTTGAATACAATGGTGAAGTAGAAGTCATCTGCGGACAGCGCTTGCTCCACCTCTGTTCACCTGCCTATGCTCCGGGAGCTGTAGGCACGATGTGATGACGTCACTCACATCACACCTGCAGCTCCCTGAACAGTCCAGGAGAAGAGACAGAGCAGCAAGGAAATGAGGAGAGGTGTGCATCGGTGATTTTATTATGTTAAACTTTGTAGGGGGGGGGGGTATTAGACTGGAGAGAGATAAATGGGGACTTAAACTGGTGGAAGATGACGGGGGGAAATTAAACAGGGGGCAGATGAAAGGAATATTAAACTGTTGGTAGATGTAGTGGGGCAATTAAACTGGAGGTGGGTACATTTAAGTGGAGGAAGATGAAGGGGGCATTAAGATGGTAGCAAATGAAGGGGTACAATAAATTGCTGACAGTTGAAGAGGGAAAATTGAATTGGTGGAAGATGAAATGGGACATTAAACTGGAGACAGATGAAGGGGGACATTAAACTGGGGCAGATGGAGGGAGGAGATTAAGTTTGGGGAAGATGTAAAGTTACATTAAACTGTGCAGGTAGCTGGAGGGGGACATTCTGCCTCTAGTTGCTCCTAGTTTAATGTCCCCCTCTATTTTCCCCCAGTTTAAACTGGGGCACGAGGAGAGGGACTTCATACTGTGGGGCAATTGGAGGGGAACAATATAATAAGATAAGATAAGATATTCCTTTAATAGTCCCACAATGGGGAAATTTCAGTGATACAGTTTCATAGATGGTACAGTAGTATATAACAAGAGAGAAACACATAGAAGCTCATGGCAGATAGAGAAATCCTAGGAATCATAGCAACTAAAAAAGAAAGAAACACAGACACACTGCAGGATCATTTAGTTCTCTGTGCAGATTGATGTTAATAATAATAATTATAATAATAATAATAATAATAATACAGCCGACTTGGTTGTAGGACACGAGGAGGGGGGTCACAGCATGTAATATGGGGTCATATAAAGTTACTGTGACTGTAAGAGCATTATACTGTGTGGGGGCACAAAGAAAAATGGGTGAGAATGAGTTAAAGTCAATGTAGAAGTGGGCAGAGCTAAATTTGCCATGGTGCGCCTAGTGTGCTACAGATTTTGTTCTTTTTTCTGTCCTTTGAAAGTTAGGAGGTATGTAATACCTTTCATTATAATTGTACTACTATGCACCTTTTGTGCAAAAATTTACATGCATTCAGAGGTGTACCCAAAATTTATAAGGCTCCTTATTAAAATTTACAATACGTAAATTGCGTACAATGCGTATCACATTGAAAGCAATAGGTGAAAAAGCCTCCCATTGACTTCAATGGATAGCGCGCGTAAGACAGAACCCATTGAAGTCAATGGGATTCTGTTTTACTTTGCTCACTCTGAACGTGTTTACGTGTCAGAATGAGCGGAGTATTAACTCCGTGTGAAAGCAGCCTAAAATTAATGTGGTGTCGTTGGACCTGGAGTTATTTTCTGCCACATTTTCTAATAATAACAAGACTGTCAACACATGTGGCTCGGGGGCTTCATAAACTTGTCATTCATCCCAAATACCAAATTTTGTAATATATTTATGCCAGAAAACAAATACACATAAATTACCAGAATCACAGAGTACCCTTCACACAGTATATATTAATGCTCTGCAGGGCCGGTTTTAGACAAAATGGGGCCCTGGGCAAAAATAAAAGTCAGGCCTCAAATAATGAAATATTGCACATACAACATAGTCACATTCTGTTAATTCAATGTGCTGCAGTGCCTATCACTGATACTTACAGGGGTGTTCTTAATGTCTTTTAGGTGGTTGTTTGTAAATATGTAAGTTTTTTTTTGCCTAGGCAAATTAGTTGCTTGTGAGCCTTATCTTTAAAGATCAAGGCTCATGCCCTGCCCCAGACTAAAAAATATTTATATACATACAGAGTTATCAAATACCACTATAACGAGACTAAATACTGTCACATCACCCACTGACCGCTATACCAGGACTAAATACTGTCACCTGAGGCACTTACTGCCAGATTCCCCTCTGCCCTTATAATACAATCCACAAAGCGCTGTTTTTACTGTATAATGTTCAACTCACAGCACGAAACACTTCATGACTATCAGTTTCCTCCATTCCCCATATGAAGAACATAACCAGACCCCTTTTATTTGCAGATGCCCCCTCATAATGTCAGCCAGCAATTAACCTCTTCCTGCCCTTCTCTGTAATAGTAAGCTGCAGTAAGCAGGTTCTTTCTAGGAGCCATGTATTCCTCACTTGCAAGTGTCAGCGCCTTACAATGACATACATGTCACCTCTGCAGGTTGGACAATGGTCCTGGACAACCAGAGAACTGATGCAGGTGAAGTGCATTTAAAGAGAACCTTTCATGTCCTCAGAGATGTGCGGTATTATATACAGCTAGAAAGCTGACTGAATTCAGCGCAGTCATCTTTGTCAGTATTCGCCATGATGGAGATATTGGTGCAGTTAGTTTCGGCACCGATATCTCTCCACTGTTGGAAAGGTGAGCCTTCTAGCCTAGCGGCATCACTGGGCGGTAAAAAACAACCATATGACAGTACAAGGCTATGGAAGAGTACAGTCAGGAGGGAATTCCTCACAGCCCAGGAATGACGCTGAGCTATAAGACCCGCTCTTCTGACAGTGGAGAGATATTACTGCCGAAATTAATGGCACCAATATCTCCAGCACAGGGGCACATACCATGAAAGCTGGCAGTGCAGTAAAAATCAGTGCACTGCATGTTTCTAGTGGTATATAATACCACCCATCTATCAGGACATGATAGATCCCCTTTAGGCTGAGGCCCCACGTGGAAACGCAGATTTTTTTTGTTGCAGATTCTGCTTAAAAAAAAACACTGTGGAAAAAAATAGCAGTGAATCGCATTGGGGTTTTTTCCACCGTGTTTTTTATTCAGCTTTTGATGTTTTTTCCTGCACTTTCTCCCCCTATTAAATCTATGTGGAAATGCCCTGCAATGGTTTTTTAAGCGCGCACATTTTAGAATTTGCAGCTCTGTCACATTTTTTTTTTCCCGCAGTGTGTGTAAAAGGTAAATTGAATAAATTTCACTCACCTTGCTGGTTCTCTAAAACACATCCTTTTTTTTCTGCAGTAGCCAAAAACACTGTGGGGCTCAGCCTAAGGGTGCATTCACACTACGCTGACTGATTCTGAACGTTAAAACACGTTCAGAATCAGCGTGTATAAAGCAGATCCCATTCATTTCTATGGGAGCCGGCATATGAGCGCTCCCCATTGAAATGAATGTGCTGCTTTTTTCTCTACGAGCGCTCGCGTGTACGGCTCGTGTATGGGCCCCTTCACACGGCGTAAGTGCTCGGCTCATTCCGAGCCATACACGCGAGCGCTTCCCACTCACTTCAAAGGGAGCGCTCGTAGAGAAAAAAGCAGCCCATTCATTTCAATGGGGAGCGCTCGTATGCTGTCTCCCATTGAAATGAATGGGATCTGCTTTATACGCGCTGATTCTGAATGTGTTTTAACGTTCAGAATCAGTCAGCGTATCCATAGTGTGAATGTACCCTAAGGGTAAGGCCCCACATTGCAGAAACGCAGCTTTTTTGTTGCATATTTTTCTGCGTATTTATGAATCAATGCCAGGGAGTGGATTAAGCAGAAGGGAGACATATAAGAAGGTTCTAGATATTTTCCATTCCTTTTGTAGCCATTCTTGGCTTTGCATCAAAAAATTGCTGCAAAATCTGCAAAAAAAATGCTGCTATTCCACAACATGGGGCCTCAGCCTTAGGGGAGCAGCACACGACCAGCGACATACTGTCCTGTACTGTAATTGATATGGGGCAGAATGTCGCTAGTAGGCTGGGACTCCTAGTATCCAGATGACGGCACTGCTAGGAGTCCCACAGTCAGCATGAAGTTAAAGCCAGTAAATCTGGCTGATACATGGACCGGGTTTCATGGGTGAAACACGGTCTTGTGCTGCTCCCCTTAGGCCTCCTGCACACAAACGGCATGGATGTGGTTTTCACTGACCTATACATTAAAAATGAATTGACAGGGCTGCAAATGAGGAAAGATATAGGACAGGTATAGACCACATATAGGACCTGCTCATAATTTGTAGCTCTTCAATTTGACCCGGACACACAACCGCAAAAACTATTAAAATATAGTCTATACTGTTATCCACAATTGTGGTTAAAAAGTCTGGTCATGTGTATTACAATTTAGTAACTCCATGTGCCTCATATTAACCCCTGTGGAATTCACATAAGAGTTACTGATATGTGAGAGACATGGAGGTAATAATGAGGTATCTTCATTATTAGTACCTTCATATATCTCACATATCAGTAACCCTTATGTGAAGTGCACAGGGGTTAATATGAAGGACATGATGGGGTTAACTACTTTTAATATGAGGCACATGGAGTTACTAAAACTAAATTAATAACCCAAAAGTAACTCCAATAGGTACCTGGTGATTTTTTTTTTACTGTCACTTTGCTGTGTGCTCTCCTCTGCTCCTTCTCTTGTGTGCAGGATGTAATGGCAGGAGCTCAGCAGGGTCCTTGTTCTGTATAGCGATAAGCCCCGCCTCCTGGGCTCTCCTCAGCCTTCTCATTGGTGGGCAGAGGGCAGCCAGAGAAGGGGCGCTCTCTCTATCAATATCTGCAGGTGCCAACCCCTGTATTAGCCAATGTTACAGCTACAGATAGTGTCCTCACCACATATACTTTCTCTATGTTAATAGGGAAATTATTCCACTGCCAGGGGGCCCCGGTATGTGCTGGGGCCCTGGGCAATTGCCCATGTTGCCCCCCCCCCCCCCCCCTGACTGTTGCAGCCACCCCTGGGAGTACGTGGACACCGCGTTCCAAACTCTTATGCAATTGAAATTTTTTGATTTGATTTTCCTAAATGGTCGATGACAATGGCAGTCAGTATAATGTTCAAATATTCAACCATAAGAGCATAAATCTAATTTTATTGGACAAACCTCTCAATGGTAACATTTTTTTCACAAATTAAAAATCTAAATCCACTGTTTCATATTATTCAGCACAACAGAGTTTCTAAGCACTTTATAGGTTGCAAGGAGCTGAAAATGGTCATTTGTTGGAGTTTCCGCACTTACTGTAATCAAAAGTTATTTCAATCAAAAATAGGCCAAGTTACATGTTAGTATAGGAGCCCTTTTTTATATCACATTCACAATTCTTGCATCCATTGAACTTGTGAGTTTTGGGATAGTTTTTGGGTCCATTCACACGGAGTAACATGCCGCGTGACCTGGCACGTATCCGGCGTGTGAGATTTTGAGCGCTGTAAAAGCTTTCATTGATTTCAATGGGAGCCTGAATCGTATATGCCGCGTTATTTTGCGGCTGTGATTTTGCGGCCGCAAAATAACGCCGCACATATGATTCAGGCTCCCATTGAAATCAATGGGAGCTTTTACGCCGCTCAAAATCTCACAGGCCGGATACGTGCCAGGTCACGCGGCACGTTACTCTTTGTGAATGGACCCTTTGCTTGAATTTCTTTACAGGATGTCAGAATCGCCTCCCAGAGCTGCGGTTTTGATGTGACCTGTCTCCCACCCCGTAGATCTTTGGCTTGAGGATACTCCAAAGGTTCTCAGTAGGGTTCAGGTCAAAGGAGGATGGTGGCCACATCATGAGTTTCTCTACTTTTACGCTCATAGCAGCCCATGACTCAGAGGTATAATTTGCCACATGAGACGGTGCATTGTCATGCATGAATATGATTTTGCTACGGAAGGTATGGCTCTTCTTTTTGTACCATAGAAGAAAGTGGTTAGTCAGAAACACCATATACAGTCATGGGCAAAAGTTTTGAGAATGATACAAATATTAATTTTTACAAAGTCTACTGCTTCAGTTGTTCTAATGGCAATTTGCATATACTCCAGAAAGTTATAAAGAGTGATCAGCTTAACAGCAATTACTTGCAAAGTCAATATTTGCCTAGAAAATGAACTTTATCCCCAAAACACATTTCAACATCATTGCAGCCCTGCCTTAAAAGGACCAGATAACATCATTTCAGTGATTGGTCCATTAACACAGGTGTGGGTGTTGATGAGGACAGGGCTGGAGATCAATCTGTCATGATTAAGTAAGAATGACACCACTGGACACTTTAAAAAGAGGCTGGTGCTTGGCATCATTGTTTCTCTTCTGTTAACCATGGTTATCTCTAAAGAAACACGTGCAGTCATCATTGCACTACACAAAAATGGCCTAACAGGGAAGAGTATCGCAGCTAGAAAGATTGCACCTCAGTCAACAATCTATCGCATCATCAAGAACTTCAAGGAGAGAGGTTCCATTGTTGGCAAAAAGGCTCCAGGGTGCCCAAGAAAGACCAGCAAGTGCCAGGACCGTCTCTTAAAAGTGTTTCAGCTGCGGGATCGGGCTACCAGCAGTGCAGAGCTTGCTCAGGAATGGCAGCAGGCAGGTGTGAGTGCATCTGCATGCACTGTGAGGCGGAGTCTCTTGGAGCAAGGCCTGGTCTCATGGAGGGCAGCAAAGAAGCCACTTCTCTCCAGAAAAAAACATCAGGGACAGACTGATATTCTGCAAAAGGTACAGGGAGTGGACTGCTGAGGACTGGGGTAAAGTCATTTTCTCTGATGAATCCCCTTTTTGATTGTTTGGGACATCTGTAAAACAGCTTATTTGGAGAAGACGAGGTGAGCTCTACCACCAGTCTTGTCTCATGCCAACTGTAAAGCATCCTGAAACCATTCATGTGTGGGGTTGCTTCTCAGCCAAGGGAATCAGCTCTCTCACAGTCTTGCCTAAAAACACAGCCATGAATAAAGAATGGTACCAGAATGTCCTCCAAGATCAACTTCTCCCAACCGTCCAAGAGCAGTTTGGTGACCAACAATGCCTTTTCCAGCATGATGGAGCACCTTGCTATAAAGCAAAGGTGATAACTAAATGGCTCAGGGAACAAAATATAGAGATTTTGGGTCCATGGCCTGGAAACGCTCCAGATCTTAATCCCATTGAGAACTTGTGGTCAATCATCAAGAGACGGGTGGACAAACAAAAACCTACAAATTCTGACAAACTGCAAGCATTGATTGTGCAAGAATGGACTGCTATCAGTCAGGATTTGGTCCAGAAGTTGATTGAGAGCATGCCAGGGAGAATTGCAGAGGTCCTGAAGAAGAAGGGTCAACACTGCAAATATTGACTTGCTGCATTAACTCATTCTAACTGTCAATATAAGCTTTTGTTACTCATAATATGATTGCAATTATATTTCTGTAAGTGATAAAAACATCTGACAAACACACATAAAAATCAGAGGGCAGCAGATCATGTGAAAATATAAGATTTGTGTCATTCTCAAAACTTTTGGCCATGACTGTACTTTGCAGAGGTCAGTTTTCACACCTTCATAGAGCCTACCATGATTCTAGCCCATAACATGACTATGCCACCTCCTTGCTGAAGTCAGCCTTGTTGGGACATGGTGGTTATCCACCAACCATCCACTACTCCATCCATCTGGACCATCCAGGGTTTCTTTGCACTCATCAGTAAACAAAGCTGTTTCAAAATTAGTCTTCATGAATTTTTGGGCCCACTTCAAGTTTATGCACAACAGCTAGCCTTTGGAGTATCCTACAACTACAGGTTTGTGAAACTCCAGAGGCACCAGCAGATTCATATACTTGTTTGCTGCTTTGTAATGGTATTTTACATCTTTTAATCTGATGAACTTTTTATAAAATATTTAATGTTTTCATACCTTGTCCAAGGCATTGCACTAAATGACGCTTTTCGGCAGCAATGAGATTCTTTTTCTTGCCCTTTAATTTGGCTCACCTGGCAAACTAATTAGCACACATATCTGAGATTGACTTGATCCAAAAAGCCATAAGATACAAGACCATCCATGAGTTTAATTGAAAAGCAAAAAATAACCACTTAAATCCAATTTGCTTAATAATTTGGAACACAGTGTACAGCTACTAGAAAATGTCATAGAATCTGTAAAAAATGCTAGGAGCTCCCCTAGTGGAGACTGCAAGCAAATCTTTTGTATGTTGAAATATAAGAAGAATTTAGGGTATATGCACATGATCAAGATTTGCAGTGTGGATTTTGAAGCCAGTTTTTTAAATCCATGACAGAAAAAAAAAATGAATTGACGATGGAGAATTTGAAATCCACACATACAGTATATACAAGGAAATCCATGGGAAAAATCTGTACCTAGTATTGAGGATTTAGGTGCAGTTTTTCATAGAAGCTTTTTGCTGAAAATCTAGAAAAAAAATAAAGAAATCAACATCAATAGAGTTCCTTCACTTTAATGTTGATAGACTACAGTGCAGATTTCCAGCATCTACTGGCAGTGGCATAACTAGGAATGGCGGGGCCCCGTGGCGAACTTTTGACATGGGCACCCCCCCATATGTCCAGTGGGCCCCTGCACACAGTATTATGCCCCATAGTGGCCCCTGAACACAGTATTATGTCCCATAGTGTCCCCTGCACACACAGTATTATCCCCCATAGTGGCCCCTGCACACAGTATTATCCCCTATAGTGTCCCCTGCACACAGTATTATCCCCCATAGTGGCCCCTGCACACAGTATTATGCCCCATAGTGGCCCCTGCACACAGTATTATCCCCCATAGTGGCCCCTGCACACAGTATTATTCCCCATAGTGGCCCCTGCACATAGTATTATCCCCCATAGTGGCCCCTGCACACAGTATTATCCCCCATAGTGGCCCCTGCACACAGTATTATTCCCCATAGTGGCCCCTGCACACAGTATTATCCCCCATAGTTGCCCCTGCACACAGTATTATGCCCCATAGTGGCCCCTGCACACAGTATTATCCCCCATAGTGGCCCCTGCACACAGTATTATTCCCCATAGTGGCCCCTGCACATAGTATTATCCCCCATAGTGGCCCCTGCACACAGTATTATCCCCCATAGTGGCCCCTGCACACAGTATTATGCCCCATAGTGGCCCCTGCACACAGTATTATTCCCCATAGTGGCCCCTGCACATAGTATTATCCCCCATAGTGGCCCCTGCACACAGTATTATTCCCCATAGTGGCCCCTGCACACAGTATTATTCCCCATAGTGGCCCCTGCACACAGTATTATCCCCAATAGTGTCCCCTGCACACAGTATTATGCCCCATAGTGTCCCCTGCACACAGTATTATCCCCAATAGTGTCCCCTGCGCACAGTATTATCCTCCATAGTGTCCCCTGGACACCCATAAACAATTATTATACTCTGGAGTCTTTTTAGACCCCAGAGTATAATAATCGGAGACCCGGGGGAATAAAAACAGAAAAAAAACAGAAACAATTGCTTAGCTGTTCCCCGGCTCCTAAGCTGTTGGCCGCCGCTCTTGTCCTGCTTTAATGACGTCGGACGTCACATGACCCCGGAAGCAGGCCTGGGTCATGTGACGTCAGAGACATCAGACACGAATGATGGAGGCCTGGCAAGATCGTGGAGAGGTAAGTAACACTGTTTGTTAGGTTCCCTTACCTCTCCCGGTCTGCCAATCATTATACACGGGGGTCTGCAAAGACCCCCGAGTATAATGATAGTGTTTGTGGGGCCCGCGGTGTCACTTGCCGATCCCGGCCCAACCAGGATCGGCAAGTAAATAGGGCCCGTAACGGCCTATTGAAAAAAAAAAAAAAAACATAGCGGTAGCGGCTGTCACCGGGCCCCCTAATGGCCCGGGCCCTGTGGCAGCCGCCTCCGCTGCCTCTACGGTAGTTACGCCACTGTCTACTGATATTCTAAGGGTAGCAACATTGGTTGTCACCCAGACTTTGGAAAAGCAGATCTAGAAATTACGTTCTAATATATTTACAGAAATGGTCAGGACATTAGATTGACTAAATTAAAAGTTAAAAGCTCTCCGAGTATAGACAACACTGGCTGATCAAAGCACTGTCAGCATCGCAGATTTTTATTAGATTAGGCCCTTATTTAGAAAGTGACTTGGCGCAGTATTATTTCTTAGACAGATATGGCTCGCTATAAAGCTTTATGAAATAGAATTGACATCTGGGTTTGGTTATTTCAGGTAATTTCATAGAGAAAGTCCTAAGAAGTAAGAAAATCTATAATTCTATTTACTTTTCAAACTGTTTATGACTCTTGTAGAATTATTACACGGTCTTTGATAAATATCAAGAATATTAGTTCAAAGTGTCTACCACATGTTCAAAGCGGACCCTCGAGAGAAACAAGTGCCAGCTCTGCCCTTTAGTTTTAGGCTAAGCTCACATCTGTCTTTACATTTCCACTTTCTGTTCATGAAATGAAAGAAATTTTTTGAGAGAAGTCCTCAGTAGTTGATACCGTTTTTAATGGCTAACTTAAAAAGTTTTTTGATGACATATCGAGCTTTCGAGACTATAGAGGTCTCTTCATCAGGATGGTATAACACAATTTCTGAAGGTAGGCATATATATATACAGAGGAATGGGATGTTAGATGCAAAATAGATGGAGAACAGAACATAATGTAAATAAACAGTAAAAAAACATATATATCAGTTCACAGGAAAGTTCTCACCCTGGAGACAGGTAAGTAACTTTTTTTTTTATGTGTGTGTATCCATACCTCCCAACTTTTGAAGAACCGAAAGAGGGACAAAATGTGCGGCTCGCGTAGCGCGCCGCGGCAAATTTAGCCCCACCCACTTTTGTGTTGACTCCGCCCGCTCGTTAATTTTTCATGTGCCCGCACACAGTATAATCCTCCTACAGTCACCCGTAAATTATATGTCACCCCTCTATCTCTCCCCCAGTTTCATATACACCCTTCATCTGCCCCCAGTTTCATGTCCCTCTTCCAGCTCTGCCCCCAGATTCATGTCCCTCCATCTCTGCCCCCAGATTCATGTCCCCTCCATCTCTGCCCCCAGATTCATGTCCCACATCTCTGCCCCCAGATGCATGTCCCTCCATCTCTGCCCCCAGATTCATGTCCCCTCCATCTCTGCCCCCAGATTCATGTCCCCTCCATCTCTGCCCCCAGATTCATGTCCCTCCATCTCTGCCCCCAGATTCATGTCCCTCCATCTCTGCCCCCAGATTCATGTCCCTCCATCTCTGCCCCCAGATTCATGTCCCTCCATCTCTGCCCCCAGATTCATGTCCTCTCCATCTCTGCCCCCAGATTCATGTCCCACATCTCTGCCCCCAGATTCCTGTCCCTCCATCTCTGCCCCCAGATTCATGTCCCCCATCTCTGCCCCCAGATTCATGTCCCTCCATCTCTGCCCCCAGATTCATGTCCTCTCCATCTCTGCCCCCAGATTCATGTCCCCACATCTCTGCCCCCAGATTCATGTCCCCACATCTCTGCCCCCAGATTCATGTCCCTCCATCTCTGCCCCCAGATTCATGTCCCTCCATCTCTGCCCCCAAATTCATGTCCTCTCCATCTCTGCCCCCAGATTCATGTCCCCCATCTCTGCCCTCAGATTCATGTCCTCTCCATCTCTGCCCCCAGATTCATGTCCCCCATCTCTGCCCCAATGTCATGCCGTCCTCTCCTTCATCTGCCCCCAGATTCACGTTCCACCTCCACATTAAACTTATCTTCTCCTCCGCTCCCTCGCCGCCTCTCTCGCTGACACATGCGGCTGAAGGAAGGAGCTGACACAGGTCAGCTCCTCGCTTCACCGCTGCCCGCCTCTCTCCCTGACACACGCGGCTGAAGCTGCACGCGTGCTCGCTTCGCCGCTGCGTCTCTCTCTCGCTGACACATGCGGCTGAAGCGAGGAGCTGACCTGTGTCAGCTCCTCGCTTCGCTGCTGCCGCCGGCTCCTGGCGTGTACATCGCGTCTACAAGCCAGGAGCCGGTGGCAGCAGCGAAGCGAGGAGCTGACACAGGTCAGCTCCTCGCTTCAGCCGAATGTGTCAGCGAGAGAGAGACGCAGCGGCGAAGCGAGCACGCGAGCAGCTTCAGCCGCGTGTGTCAGGGAGAGAGGCGCGCAGCGGCGAAGCGAGGAGCTGACCTGTGTCAGCTCCTTCCTTGAGCCGCATGTGTGTTCAACTCAGATCTGCGTCCTCTGGACGCAGATCTGAGTTGAAATCGGGACATACCTCCCTCCAACCGGGACCGCGGGACATGTCACCCAAATCGGGACTGTCCCGCGGAAATCGAGACGGTTGGGAGGTATGTGTATCTCCCCTCGGTCTCCGATTATTATACTCTGGGGTCTGAAAATACCCCAGAGTATAATAATTGTTTGTGGGTGTTCATTATCGGGCATAATCCCGTGTGCAGGGGCCACAATGGGGTGTAATATTGTGTGCAGGGGCCACAATGGGGTATAATACTATGTGCAGGAGCCACTATGGGACATAATTGAGCGCGCAGGAATGCGGCGGGGGGGGGGGGGTAGTCGGTCGAGATCTTCGGTGTCGGTCAGGAAGGGGGGGGGCCCCATGTCAAAAGTTCGCCACGGGGCCCTGCCATTCCTAGTTACGCCACTGTACGCGATTAAAGCAGGAGCTGTGACCTCAGCTCCTGCTTTAAAGCTCTGGCCCGGCTTGCGTGTGTAGGCGCGATGACGTCATCACATCACGCCTACACACGCAAGCCGGGCCGTAGCTAAGCAGGAGCTGAGGTCACAGCTCCTGCTTTAATCGCGTATATGACTGGAGTGAGAGAGAGGAGAGAGGAGCGTCGGGGGAACGATGGAAGGTGAGTGATAGAAGGTGAGTGTAAGTGTTTGTTTTGTATTAAATATTAAGGTGGAACATAATGAAGGGGGCCCATGAAACTGGGGGGCAAATGAAGGGGAGGGGGGAACGGTATGACACTGGGGAAGATGAAGGGGGTGGGGAGAGAACGGCATGAAACTGGGGACAGAGATGGAGGGGGCCCAATGAAACTGGGGGGGCAAATGAAGGGGAGGGGGGAACAGCATGACACTGGGGCAGAGACGGGGGACATTAAACTGTGGGCAGATGAAGGGGGAGAACGTGATGAAACTGGGGACAGAGATGGAGGGGGGGACATGAAACTGGGGACAGAGGAAGGGTGTATATGAAACTGGGGGAGAGATGAGGGGGGGCATATAATTTACAGGTGACTGTAGGAGGATCATACTGTGTGGGAGCACATGATAAATGAATGAGAATGGGTGGAATCAACATAAAAGTGGGTGGAGCCAAATTTGTCACGGCACGCAGAGCGCGCCACACATTTTACCCCTCTTTCTACTCTAGGAGGTATGGCGTTGGTGACGCCACACTCCTGCATGACGTCACTCGCTTCATCTGCGACGCACAGTGTCTCGACTCCCCCGCCTCCTTTACAAGGGGACCCACTGAGGCTCTGTCGCCCAAGGGTCCATAAAAACCTGGAGCCGGCCCTGGGTCAGCATGTCCCGACTGAATACATAGGCATTTAAAGCAGGAGGTGTCACAGCTAAGCTCCTGTTTTAACGCTGAGCTCCGGCATTTGTAGTCGCGATGTGATGATGTCACATCGTGCCTACAATATGTGTATGAGGGAGAGAGCTGCGGGGGAACGAGGGAAGGTGAGTGTGTGTGAGAACAGTATGATGCTGGGGCAGATAGAGGGGGGGAGAACAGCATGACACTGGGGCAGATAGAGGGGGGGAGAACAGCATGACACTGGGGCAGATAGAGGGGGGGAGAACAGCATGACACTGGGGCAGATGAAAGGGAGAGAACGGCATGACACTGGGGCAGATGGAGGGGGGGAGAACAGCATGACACTGGGGCAGATAGAGGGGGGGAGAACAGCATGACACTGGGGCAGATGAAAGGGGGAGAACGGCATTACACTGGGGCAGAGACGGGGGGGGGGACATGAAACTGTGGGCAGATAAAGGGGGAGAATGGCATGAAACTGGGTACAGAGATAGATAGGGGGGACATGAAACTAGGGGTAGATGAAGGGTGTATATGAAAATGGGGAGAGATGGAGGGGGGACATATAATTTATGGGTGACTGTAGGAGGATTATACTGTGTGGAATCACATGAAAAATGAATGAGAATGGGCGGAGTCAACATAAAAGTGGGCGGGGCCTAATTTGCTGCGGCGCGCTGCGCGTAGGGCCCCGCCAAAGTCAATTGCCCAGGGCCCCGCAAACCCTGGATCCGCCACTGATTTTTGCTACTGGTATATAGTGCCATTGTCTGACTGGGAATTCAAAGAATATATTGGGTTTACAAATACCCTCATTTCTTGCTACTGCTATAGAGTGCCAGTTTCTGACTGGGAATTCAAAATGCGCAAGGCTCCCGGAAAGGGATGTGGATGAGGCAGTGGGCGAGGTCGGTGGAATGGTTCTGGGGAGCAAGGTAGCAGTGAAGCCACAGGGCGTCCCGTGCCTACTCCTGTGGGGCAGCAAGCATTGCGCCACTCCACAGTGCCAGGGTTGCTTGCCACATTAACTAAAGTGCAGGGTACAAACTTTAGTAGGCCCGAGAACCAGGAACAGGTCTTGCAATGGCTGTCGGATAACGCTTACAGCACATTGTCCAGCAGCCAGTCAGACTCTGCCTCTGTCAGGATCTTGTTTTGTTGAACTCTTTTTTGCCATCAGTCAAGATGGAGTTTTTTGTGTTTCCTGCCTGTGACTTACCCTGATTTCCTGATTCTTCATTATTTAGCATGTGTGTTCTGATTACCCAGTTGCCTGAGTATTGTTTTCAGAAGCCTGTCTTCTGCAAGGACCTCAAGCTCGAACTGACTGTTCCAAGTTGGTGAATTACCTGCAAGTTGATTGCTACCTAGAACCACTACCCCCAGCAAGTCCTCCTGCTACTAAGACTTTGCTATCCACCTGGTCTAAAGGAGCCGTGGAACTGCTGATCCCAGCAAGCCCTCCTGCTACAAGGACTTTGCTACCCACCCGGTCCAAAGGAGCCGTGGAACTACAGCCTCCAGCAAGCCCTCCTGCTGAGTATAGGACCACTGCTTCCGGCCAAGCCTCCCTGCCTTCCACAGAACGGATTGTAAGTCTATTTGTATATTACTATTGCTAGACTCACTGTTCCCAGCCATTGGTCTCTAGAAAATAGAAAGGGTATTGTGACAGAATACTCAGGCCATGATGACGGAGACTGCTGGTTCAGAGAGTTTGGAGGTACGTTTTAAGAAACTATACAATTTGACTACCTCTATGCATGTTGAGATGCAGGCTCTAAAAGCAAAGATTGATGCACTGGAGGGACAATCTAACCATAATACCCAGGTGTTTGGGCAAGCAATTCAGGAACTACGTAACCGCACTGCACAATTGGAGGCACAGGCACCAGTTCCCATTCCCACTCCCATTCCTAAGTTACCACCTTTTAGATTCGGCGGTGAACGTGACAAGTACCGTGGCTTCATAAACCAGTGCCGTTTATATTTTGATGCCAATGCTAGCCAGTTTCCAACCGATCGTTCCAAAGTGCTGTGTATTATCATGCTCCTGACTCATAAAGCCATAGCTTGGGCCAACCCTTTCATTGAGACTGAAGATCCCATCTTGGACAAATTGGACGATTTCCTTACCGCTATGAATCTAATGTTTGATTGCCCCAATCGATGTGCTACAGCTGAAGCTGCCATTCTAACTTTACGTCAGGGCAGGCGCTCCGTTACTGACTACGCGATAGAATTCCGAAGATGGGCTGTGGATACAACCTGGAACAGTCAGGCACAGCTTCCTCTTTTTCGTAAGGGCCTGTCCAGTATTATTAAGGATGAATTATCCCGAGCAGAGGCTCCTTCCAGCTTGGATGATTTCATTAATCATTGTATCCGTATTGACACGCGTATTACTGAATGGAGGCAGGAGAAAGAGAGATGGCTCACCCTGAATCGGAGTAGTAATTTTTTCCCCTCTTCATCCGTGAAGGATCCACTGAGTAAACCTCCCCGAGATGCAGGGGTTGAACCTATGCAAATAGATTCTCTACAGAGACGTCAAAGTCAGGGACCTTCTAGATCTCTTCGTGGTCATATATCTGGATGACATCTTGATTTTTTCAAATTCTCTCGAGGAACATCAACAGCATGTAAAGACCGTCTTAGGACGCCTGAGGGAAAATCATCTCTACATCAAACTTGAGAAATGTGAGTTCCATAGAACTGAAGTGCAGTTTTTGGGATACATAATCACCCCTCAAGGATTGAGCATGGATTCAAGTAAGATACAAGCAATCCTTGATTGGCCTGTTCCCAAGAACGTTAAGCAAGTTCAACGTTTCATTGGTTTTGCTAATTTCTATCGACGCTTCATTAAGAACTTTTCAGGGATCGTCTCCCCTATTACCCAACTAACAAGAAAGTCAACAGCGTTTATTTGGACCACTGAAGCACAGGAAGCCTTTGACTGTTTAAAGGAAAAATTTACCACAGCCCCAGTCTTAATTCATCCTGATCCTGAACGGGCCTTCATTGTTGAGGTAGACGCGTCGGACAGTGCTATGGGAGCTATTCTCTCTCAGAGAACAGGAGAGAAGAATTTATTACATCCATGTGCTTTCTTTTCTCAACGTTTGTCACCCGCAGAAAGAAATTATGATGTAGGGAATAAAGAATTATTGGCCATCATCGCTGCCTTTAAGGAATGGAGGCATCATCTCCAGGGAGCATCACAACAGATTGTTGTCCTCACTGATCATCGTAACTTGGAGTTTATCAGATCTGCTAAATGTTTGTCTCCCCGACAGGCTCGCTGGAGTTTATTCCTCAATCAATTTAATTTTGTGATTTCTTTTAGGCCAGGTTCTCGTAATGGTAAAGCTGATGCCTTATCCAGAATGTACGCTGCTGACCCTACTCCGGGTTCTTTACCCAAGACAATACTGTCAAATTCCAATTTTGTAGGGGTAATTCACAATCAAGATTTGTTGAGTGACATTAAGGAGGCTTATAATTCAGATCCATTTCTTTCACAACCCACAAGGGATGTACGTTTAACTCTAAGGAACGGAGTGTGGGTTCAAGGGCAAAGCCTTTATGTTCCTGAAGCGGTGAGAGTAAAGATTTTGAAGCTGATGCACGA
The DNA here is from genome assembly GCF_031893055.1 of Leptodactylus fuscus. Classification (NCBI taxonomy): domain Eukaryota; kingdom Metazoa; phylum Chordata; class Amphibia; order Anura; family Leptodactylidae; genus Leptodactylus; species Leptodactylus fuscus. Next base: position 148,708,666 of record NC_134270.1, on the reverse strand, counting down.
TTCCAAGATGGCAGGTCACAGGGGAATACAGAAGACCCAAGATTCTCTTTCTCGTTTTTTCTGGTGGCCAAGTTTTCGAGAAGATGTCAGTAATTATGTTCGCTCATGTGATGTCTGTGCCAGATGTAAGACACCATGTTCTGCACCAACAGGACTACTGCAGCCTCTTCCTATCCCAACTCGCCCCTGGGGGTCAATCTCCATGGACTTCATTGTAGAACTGCCAACCTCCAAGGGAAAAAATACAATTTTAGTGGTGGTTGATCATCTGACGAAAGCTGCTCACTTCATACCCTGTGCAGGTCTACCTTCAGCTAAAGACACTGTTGACTTAATTATTCAAAATATCTTTCGCCTACATGGAGTTCCAGATGAGGTTGTGTCTGACCGAGGTGTTCAATTTACTGCAAGATTCTGGCGAGGGTTCTGTGCGGCACTGGACATAGATGTCTGTTTGTCCTCCGCTTTCCATCCACAATCAAATGGACAGACAGAACGTACTAACCAGACTCTGGAACAATATCTACGATGCTACGTCTGCCATCTACAGGATGATTGTGTTGATTTGCTTCCCATGGCAGAATTCTCCTACAACAATTCACAAAGTGCTTCTACAAAAGTAACACCATTCTATGCTAACCAAGGCTATCACCCAAAGATCTTTCCCAGATTTCCGGTGGATGCTCCTGTGCCAGCAGTTACAGAAAGAATTGCCTCTTTACAACAAGATCTGAATTTGTTAAAACAGACATTGCGCACAGCTCAAGAGAGATTTAAGAATACAGCTGATAGGTGTCGTAAACCAGCACCAACATTCAAGGTAGGAGACGCAGTTTGGTTATCTACCAAGAACCTGAAATTAAGGGTGCCGTCACATAAATTGGGACAAAAGTACATTGGTCCCTTTAAGATTAGTGGTCTGGTAAACTCAGTAACCTGTCGATTGAATCTTCCAAAGACCATGAAGATTCATCCTGTTTTCCATGTCTCTTTGCTGAAACCTACAATTTCCAATCCTTTTCCGGGACGGCCATCTCCTGGTCCTGTCTTGGTAGATGATCAAGAACATTTTGTTGTGGAGAAGATTCTGGATTCGAGGATTTTCAGGGGCAAGTTACAATATCTTATCAAATGGCAAGGCTATCCTCCAGAAGAGAATTCCTGGGAACCTCTGGATAACATCAATGCCTCTCGATTGATTAGACAATTTCATGATAAATATCCTGAGAAGCCTGGTCTGGGATCGTCCGGAGGCCGCTCCTGAGGTGGGAGTAATGTCAGGATCTTGTTTTGTTGAACTCTTTTTTGCCATCAGTCAAGATGGAGTTTTTTGTGTTTCCTGCCTGTGACTTACCCTGATTTCCTGATTCTTCATTATTTAGCATGTGTGTTCTGATTACCCAGTTGCCTGAGTATTGTTTTCAGAAGCCTGTCTTCTGCAAGGACCTCAAGCTCAAACTGACTGTTCCAAGTTGGTGAATTACCTGCAAGTTGATTGCTACCTAGAACCACTACCCCCAGCAAGTCCTCCTGCTACCTAAGACTTGCTATCCACCCGGTCCACAGGAGCCGTGGAACTACTGACCCCAGCAAGTCCTCCTGCTACTAAGACTTTGCTATCCACCTGGTCTAAAGGAGCCGTGGAACTGCTGATCCCAGCAAGCCCTCCTGCTACAAGGACTTTGCTACCCACCCGGTCCAAAGGAGCCGTGGAACTACAGCCTCCAGCAAGCCCTCCTGCTGAGTATAGGACCACTGCTTCCGGCCAAGCCTCCCTGCCTTCCACAGAACGGACTGTAAGTCTATTTGTATATTACTATTGCTAGACTCACTGTTCCCAGCCATTGATCTCTAGAAAATAGAAAGGGTATTGTGACAGCCTCCTCTCCTCCTATTACCCAACAGTCTTGTCCTCCTTCCTCCCAAAATTCCCAAGCTTCACAGAACAATAACCCCAACTGTCCCTGCTCCCCAGAGCTGTTCTCCGCTCCTTTCATTGTCCCTCAACCTGCCTCTCCACGTCACGATTCCACGAACCTAACAGAGGAGCATCTGTGTCCAGATGCTCAAACACTAGAGTCTCCTCCATCTCCGTTCGATTTGGTGGTGGATGACCAGCAACCCACCCTCATCGACGATGATGTGACGCAGTTGCCGTCAGGGCATCCAGTTGACCTGCGCATTGTGCGGGAGGAGGAGATGAGACAGGAGTTGGAAGAGGAAGTGGTGGATGATGAGGACACTGACCCGACCTGGACAGGGGGGATGTCAAGCGGGGAAAGTAGTGTGGATGTTGAGGCAGGTGCAGCACCAAAAAGGGTAGCTAGAGGCAGAGGCAGAGGTCAGCAGCTTAGGCGAAGCCAGGCCACACCCGGAATCTCCCAAGATGTTCCAGTTCGTACCCAGCCCCGAAAAACTCCCACCTCGAGGGCACGTTTCTCGAAGGTGTGGAGTTTTTCAAGGAATGCGCCGAGGACAGATATAGTGTTGTCTGCACAATTTGCCTCTCGAAATTGATTAGGGGCTCTGAGAAGAGCAACCTGTCCACCACTTCAATGCGCCGTCATTTGGAATCCAAGCACTGGAATCAGTGGCAGGCAGCAACGGCAGGACAAAGGCCGCCTGCCGTTCACGCCACTGCCTCTGCCTCTGCCACTGCTGACTGTGCTGGCGATGCACTCCAGAGGACGAGCCAGGACACCACTTCATCTGCCTCCGCCACTTTGTTGACGTCTTCCTCATCCTCCCCTGTTCCTGTCTTATCTCCTTCTCCTGCACCATCAAAGGCACCATCAGGCGCTTCTTTACAACAACCCACCATCTCTCAGACATTGGAGCGGCGGCAGAAATACACTGCTAACCACCTTCCTGGACCTGATGGCAACTGCGGCACCTCGCTATGCCGTCCCTAGCCGTCACTACTTCCCCGGTGTGCCGTCCCCGCCTTGCACCAGCACGTGTCACTCAACATCAGGCGGGCCCTTAGTTCCGCGCTTTGCACAAAGGTCCACTTGACCACCGACGCGTGGACAAGTGCATGCGGACAGGGACGCTACATTTCACTGACGGCACACTGGGTGAATGTAGTTGAGGCTGGGACTGCTTCCCAAACTGGCCCGGTGTACCTCGTCTCCCCGCCTAACATTCCTGGCAGGGACACGAGAAGAACACCCCCCTCCTCCTCCTCCTCCACCGCCTCCTCCTCCGCCACCGCCTCCTCCTCCGCTGTTAGATTGACCCCAGCTACGAGTTGGAAACGTTGCAGCACTGGCGTTGGTAGACGTCAGCAGGCTGTGCTGAAGCTGATCAGCTTGGGGGACAGACAGCACACTGCCTCCGAGGTGAGGGATGCCCTCCTCGATGAGACGGCAATATGGTTTGAGCTGCTGGGCCCAGGCATGGTCGTTTGTGATAACGGCCGGAACCTGGTAGCAGCTCTGGAGCTTGCCGGACTCCAACATGTTCCATGCCTGGCCCACGTCTTCAACCTAGTGGTGCAACGTTTCCTAAAGAGCTACCCCAATGTTCCAGAGCTACTAGTGAAAGTGCAGCGCATGTGCGCCCACTTTCGCAAGTCAACAGTAGCCGCTGCTAGCTTAAAATCTCTCCAGCAACGCCTGCATGTGCCACAACACCGGCTTTTGTGCGACGTCCCCACACGCTGGAACTCAACGTTTCAGATGTTGAATAGAGTGGTTGAGCAGCAGAGACCTTTGATGGAATACCAGCTACAAAACCCTAGGGTCCCACAAAGTCAGCTGCCTCAGTTTCTCATCCATGAGTGGCCATGGATGAGAGACCTTTGTGACATCCTACGGGTCTTTGAGGAGTCCACAAGGAGGGTGAGCTCTGAGGATGCGATGGTGAGCCTTACAATCCCGCTCTTGTGTGTTCTGAGAGAATCCCTGATTGACATCAGGGATAACTCAGATGACACAGAGGAGTCAGGGATAGCATCCGATCCGTCACAGCTGGAGAGTAGGTCCACACATCTGTCCGCTTCATCGCGTTTAATGGAGGAGGAGGAGGAGGAGGAGGAGGAAGAAGAGTTGTCCGATGATGTGATGGTGATACAGGAGGCTTCCGGGCAACTTCGAATCGTCCCATTGTTGCAGCGCGGATGGGTAGACATGGACGATGAGGAGGAAATGGAGATTGAACTTTCCGGTGGGGCCAGAGGAGTCATGCCAACTAACACTGTGGCAGACATGGCTGAGTTCATGTTGGGATGCTTTACAACCGACAAGCGTATTGTCAAAATCATGGAGGACAACCAGTACTGGATCTTTGCTATCCTTGACCCCCGGTATAAAAACAACATCTCCTCTTTTATTCCGGTAGAGGGGAGGGCCAATCGCATCAATGCTTGCCACAGGCAATTGGTGCAGAATATGATGGAGATGTTTCCAGCATGTGACGTTGGCGGCAGGGAGGACAGTTCCTCCAGTAGGCGACCAAGTTCTCACCGGTCCACACAAACGAAGGGCACACTGTCTAAGGTCTGGGACACCTTGATGGCACCCCCTCGCCAAAGTGCCACCACGGAGGGTCCTAGTGTCACCAGGCGTGAGAAGTATAGGCGCATGTTGCGGGAATACCTTTCCGACCACAGCCCTGTCCTCTCCGACCCCTCTGCGCCCTACACATATTGGGTGTCGAAGTTGGACCTGTGGCTTGAACTTGCCCTATATGCCTTGGAGGTGCTGTCCTGTCCTGCCGCCAGCGTCCTATCTGAGAGGGTGTTCAGTGCAGCCGGTGGCATCATCACTGACAAGCGCACCCGTCTGTCAGCTGAGAGTGCCGACCGGCTCACTTTGATAAAAATGAACCACCACTGGATAGAGCCTTCATTTTTGTGCCCACCTGTGTAAAGCACCCCAACATGAAACTCCATGTCTGTGCTCAACCTCTCCAATTCCTCCGCATCCTCATACTCATCCACCATAAGCGTTGCACAATTCTGCTAATACTAGGCTCCCTCCACCCTGATTTCCCCCAACTCTGCTGGTTAGAGGCTCCCTCCACCCTGATTTCCCCCAACTCTGCTGGTTAGAGGCTCCCTCCACCCTGCTTTCCCACAACTCTGCTGGTTAGAGGCTCCCTCCACCCTGCTTTCCCACAACTCTGCTGGTTAGAGGCTCCCTCCACCCTGCTTTCCCACAACTCTGCTGGTTAGAGGCTCCCTCCACCCTGCTTTCCCACAACTCTGCTGGTTAGAGGCTCCCTCCACCCTGATTTCCCCCAACTCTGCTGGTTAGAGGCTCCCTCCACCCTGATTTCCCCCAACTCTGCTGGTTAGAGGCTCCCTCCACCATGAATTGGTCCAAACTGGGGTTTTTAGAGGCTCCCTCCACCATGAATTGGTCCAAACTGGGGTTTTTAGAGGCTCCCTCCACCATGAATTGGTCCAAACTGGGGTTTTTAGAGGCTCCCTCCACCATGAATTTGCCCAAACTGGGCTGGTTAGAGGCTCCCTCCACCATGAATTAGTCCAAACTGGGGTTTTTAGAGGCTCCCTCCACCATGAATTGGTCCAAACTGGGGTTTTTAGAGGCTCCCTCCACCATGAATTTGGCCTAACTGGGGTTTTTAGAGGCTCCCTCCACCATGAATTGGTCCAAACTGGGGTTTTTAGAGGCTCCCTCCACAATGAATTGGTCCAAACTGGGTTTTTTAGAGGCTCCCTCCACCATGAATTGGTCCAAACTGGGGTTTTTAGAGGCTCCCTCCACCATGAATTGGTCCAAATTGGGGTTTTTAGAGGCTCCCTCCACCATGAATTGGTCCAAACTGGGGTTTTTAGAGGCTCCCTCCACCATGAATTGGTCCAAACTGGGGTTTTTAGAGGCTCCCTCCACCATGAATTTGCCCAAACTGGGCTGGTTAGAGGCTCCCTTCACCATGAATTGGTCCAAACTGGGGTTTTTAGAGGCTCCCTCCACCATGAATTGGTCCAAACTGGGCTGGTTAGAGGCTCCCTCCACCATGAATTTGGCCTAACTGGGGTTTTTAGAGGCTCCCTCCACCATGAATTGGTCCAAACTGGGGTTTTTAGAGGCTCCCTCCACAATGAATTGGTCCAAACTGGGGTTTTTAGAGGCTCCCTCCACCATGAATTGGTCCAAACTGGGGTTTTTAGAGGCTCCCTCCACCATAAATTGGTCCAAATTGGGTTTTTTAGAGGCTCCCTCCACCATCAATTGGTCCAAACTGGGGTTTTTAGAGGCTCCTTCCACCATCAATTGGTCCAAACTGGGGTTTTTAGAGGCTCCCTCCACCATCAATTGGTCCAAACTGGGGTTTTTAGAGGCTCCCTCCACCATGAATTTGCCCAAACTCTGCTGGTTAGAGGCTCAATCCACCCTGATTTTCAAAACAAATGTTGGTGCCAACCTCAACTTACTACAAGGGCCAAATTCACTGCTGGTGACAAGCTCTCCTCACTGCAAGTGCCAAATACACATGTTTCAAGGTGTTTTCCTACTGTCAGAGAGGTGGTATTGAGTGTGTAAAGTGTGTAGTTGTTAGGCTGTGATGTTGGGGTAATAGAGGGTCTTTGGTGTGTTAGATGCCCCCAGACATGCTTCCCCTGCTGTCCCAGTGTCATTCCAGAGGTGTTGGCATCATTTCCTGTGGTGTCATAGTGGACTTGGTGACCCTCCAGACACGGATTTGGGTTTCCCCCTTAACGAGTATATGTTCCCCATAGACTATAATGGGGTTCGAAACCCGTTCGAACACATGAACAGTGAGCGGCTGTTCGATTCGAATTTCGAACCTCGAACATTTTAGTGTTCGCTCATCTCTAATAATAGATAAAAAATTATATGAAAATTAACAAATGAAAGTCAGACATTGCTTTTCGCTTCAACAGAATTTTTTTAAAAAAATAGACCTCATGAAACAGGCCTGGACAGAAATGATGGTTCAGTAACTTAATATTTTGTTACACAGCTTTTTGAGACAATCACTGCAATCACACAATTCCTGTAACTGTCAATGAGACTTCTGCTCCTCTCAGCAGGTATTTTGGGCCACTCCTCATAAGCAAACTGCTCCAGTTGTCTCGGGTTTGAAGGGAGCCTTTTCCAGTCGCCAAGTTTCAGCTCCTTCCAAAGATGCTGAATAGGATTTAGGTCAGGGCTCATCAAAGGCCACTTCAGAATAGACCAATGTTTTCCTCTTAGCCATTCTTGGATGTTTTTAGCTGTGTGTTTTGGGTCATTATCCTGTTGCAAGACCCATGATCTGCGATGGAGACCAAGCTTTCTGACACTGGGCAGCACATTTCTCTCTAGAATCCCTTGATAGTCTTGTGATTTCATTGTACCCTGCACAGATTCAAGACACCCAGTGCCAGATGCAGAAAAGCAGCCCCAGAACATAACAGAGCCTCCTCCATGTTTCACAGTAGGGACAGTGTTCTTTTTAAGATATGTTTCATTTTTCCATCTGTAAACAGAGCTGATGTACCTTGCCAAAAAGTTCGATTTTTTTCTCATCTGTCCATGAGACATTCTCCTAGAAGCTTTGTAGCTTGTCAACATCTAATTTGGTTATTACTTTTGTCAGATTCAAGTTATTTCTTTGACCATTGTGGGTTTTTCTTTCATTAAAAGAGGGGTACCACTCCCCATGCTTGACACCAAAGATTTCCCCATGGTCCCAATCATATTTCTGTATCCAGATGGTCATGAAACATGAATTATGACAAACACGCATTTATGTCATATCTCTTCATTTATTTGTTCAACATCACAATTTTGGATTCACAGCTTCCAGAATGAAAAGGTGGCCATGAAGAGTAGTTTATAAGTAACACATATGGAGTTGTTAACCCCTTCCTGACATGTACTATAATAGTATGGCAGATGATTGAGATTTAAATATGGCCATAGCTGCCTTAGTCACCAGGTCTCTGCTGTATTACACAGGCATGGCACCACCACTTTGGGTAAGATTGCTGGTCCCTGGATAAAGATCCAGAGCTAGTGATGCATTGCCATTACAGTTGGGAGCCTATTGAAGGCTGCCAGGCTTGTCTGGCATATGCTATGACTAAGGGATCGTTCTTTAACATCCGAAACGTGTAAGCTGTTTTTTGTCTCTTTATGCCTGTATTAGAGATGAGCGAACAGTGAATTGTTCGAAGTTTGATTCGAGTAGCCGCTCAATACTCGACTGTTCGATTGAATATCGAACCCCATTATAGTCTGTGTGGAAAAAATACTCGTTAAGGGGGAAACCACTATTCGACTCAGGAGGGTCACCAAGTCCACTATGACACCTCAGAAAATAATGACACCACCTCTGGAATACAACTGGGACAGCAGGGGAAGCATGTCTGGGGGCATCTAACACGCCCAAGTCCCTGTATTACCCCACTATCACAGCCTAACAACTACACACTTTACACACTCAATACAACCTCTCAGACAGTGGAAAAATAGTTGGAAACATTGTTTCCTCACCAATTGTGTGGACAGAAACACAAATTTTAAGCTAAAGAAACATTACCAAGCACCCCTTTAAATCACGTTGCCCATGACAACCACAGATGGAATAGGCAATGGGAAATCCAACAGTATTCACTGTGTGTGTGTGTGTGTGTGTGTGTGTGTGTGTGTGTGTGTGTGTGTGGACAACCTAACGTAGAAGATCCTCATGCTGAGCTGGCCTCATTACTGAACAAGTTCAACCAGGAGTTTTGCACCTTTCTGTGGGTGAAGCCTTGCAGCAGCAGAGTTTTGCACCTTTTTGTGAGTGGAGTCTTGCACCAGCAGAGTATTAGGCCCTTTCTGTGAGTGGAGTCTTGCACCAGCAGAGTATTAGGCCCTTTCTTTGAGTGGAGCCTTGCAATGGCACAGTATTAGGCCCTTTCTGTGAGTGGAGCCTTGCAATGGCACAGTATTAGGCCCTTTCTGTGAGTGGAGCCTTGCACCAGCTTAGTGAGCATCCCTCACCTCGGAGGCAGTGTGTTGTCATTCCCCCAAGCTGCTGAGCTTCAGCACGGCCTGCTGACGTCTACCCACGCCAGTGCTGTAATGTTTTCAGCTTGTAGTTGTGGTCAATTGAACGGCGGCGGAGGAGGGGGAGGAGGAGGGTGCTGTTTCAGAGCCCCTGCCAGGAATGTTAGGCGGGGAGACGAGGTACACTGGCCCAGTTTGTGACCCAGTCCCAGCCTCAACTACATTCACCCAGTGTGCCATCAGTGAAGTGTAGCGTCTCTGTCCGCATGCACTTGTCCACGCGTCGGTGGTCAATTGGACCTTTGTGCAAAGCGTGGAACTTAGGGCCCGCCTGATGTTGAGTGACACGTGCTGGTTCAAGGTGGGGACGGCACACTGGGAGAAGTAGTGATGGCTATGGACGGCATAGCGAGGTGCTGCACTTGCCATCAGGTCCCGGAAGGCCGGAGTTTCCACAAGCTGGAACACCAACATCTCCTGGGCCAGGAGTTTGGAGATGTGTGCATTCAAGGCTTGCGCATGTTGGTGGTTAGCGCTGTATTGATGGTGGGTTTCTGGGAGGAGGCGCATGATGGTGCAGGAGAAGGAGCTGAGACAGGAACAGGGAAGGATGAGGGAGAAGTCCCCAAAGTGGCGGTGATGTTGCGGTGTCCTGGCTGGTGCTCTGGACTGCAGCGCCAGCACTGGCAACAGTGGGAGAGGCAGTGGCGACAATGCCAGACGACGATTGTGGGTACACACCGTGACAACCTGGATGAAGCATATATAGCCTGAGAATTAGAATGTATATCCCACTGATTTTTTGTGGGTACACACCGTGACAACCTGGATGAAGCGTATATAGTGTATATGGGCTAAGAATTTCAGTGTATACCCTTTAGTTTTTTTTTGGGGGGGAACACACTGTTGAACCCTGGATTAAGCGTATATATGGTATATGGGCATACAATTTCAGTGTATCCCACTTAGCTTAATCCCCACCGCGGAAAGCTGGGTTGTGCAGATACAGCCTGGCCTAATTGCTGTGAATCCCACTTTAGCGTTTGTGGGTAGACACTGTGCCGAGCTTGTTTCAGCTTCTCCCTTTAGTGTAGCTCTTAAAAGAGCTGTTGTGGTTCTTCTTTGCTATTCCTGCCTAGCAGAATCTAAAACCTAACTAGCCCTCAGCAGATGTTTCTCTCTCTAAGTGCAGGCCGCAAATGAATCGGAGATGATGCCACCTGTTCGTTTGAATCAGAGGTCACATGTCCTCGGTAGCCAATGGCTTTTTCCTAGTTTTTTCATGGCCTCCGTTGTCATAGTTCCTGTGCCACCTCCCTTGTGCTGTTATTGGTGCAGAAAAAGCGCCAGGGAAGGTGGGAGGGGAATCGAACTTTAAGTGCATTTGCAACGCGGTATTCGTATCGAATCGAACATTGCGAACAGCGTGATGTCCGATCGAACATGTACTCGATCAAACAGCGTTCGATTGAGTACATGTTCGATCGAACAGCGTACGCTCATCGCTCAACTCTAGTCTGGATCCATGTTCATGTAGATGTTTTTAATCATCTTTAGTAAAAGTTAAATTTTATCTACTTCTTAGCATGCTGGAGTAAATTTTCTTTTTTTGGATATTACCCTACCCTGTGCAACAGTCCGGGGGGTTCTCTGTGCAGCCTAATCCCTGCTCAAGACTCTTATATTGCTTGGCGGTCGTTCCATTATGGTTGCAGCAACACATTTTTGTATTTTTTCTATTTTGTTTGGCATACGCTTCTATTACAGACTGCTCTATGCGTCCTGTAATAGAAGTGCCAGAATTTTGCAATGCATTTCAATGCTTTATCATTGTACTGCATTGCATTAGGGGGTCTAATATATGCAGTAAACAAAAAATATTACAAAATTACAATGGATATCCATGATAGATATCCTACCAAAATGCTCTCACTTTACATGATATGAATATGACATTAAAGCTCCGAAAATCCATAGCAATATGTGGTAAAATCATGTGTTAGCGTGGTTTTTGTCTGCACTTTCACTGCCTGTGCCCTTATGTTGTCATATATACAGTGTGTTTTATCAAATAACATTATTTCTTCCCCTATATGGTGCACATCAACAGCTGGCTAAGATATTTTGGAGATATTTTCAGCAGTCAGAAAAGTTCACTGAACTTTATATGAGCTTGAATAATATTTACCCAGAGCTAAAGTTCACGATAACAAGATTGGTTAGTGAAGTTCACTTCTTGGACACACTAGAGAGTGTGAAGGATGATAGATCATGGACGGACTGTAGTAATGTATTACATTACCAAAGCAGTTACCCTAGAAGCATGGGAGATTTCCTACCATGACACCAATTAGTAAGGAAACACAGGATGACAGCTTATAATGTAACCAATATGTGTTGAGGTTTTCTAAAAGGCAGTTACCTTAAATCCATTACATATTGGTGTCAGACACGTATACAGACTATATATCACATAAGGTTGCAGTTCACACTCAGAGACCTGCAAAGGACGGTGCGAGGATCTCATTTATTTCCACTTTTAACACTTATAATAGCAAGTTATTATTTCTCTTTATTTAATGGGTTCTATTTTGTTATGGCTATGTTTATGTTCACACTACTTTTATAATGTCCATTGCTGAAATCTGTCTCAGTGAGCCAGTTCAGCTATAATAGATACATTCTATAATAGATAATAGAGTACTGACCGGTACAGGTGACAGGATACCATATAGATATTTCATCTTCTTTGGAGAACGTAAAGGTTTATTTTACAGGTTGCCCCAATATCTATTAGGCTATATTTACTGGTTAGATTGTTGTTGCATTAACATAATATTTTTTTATTTTTTAAGTCTCAGGTTCAAATTCAAGGGCAACATCTGCAAGGAGTTTGTATGTTCTCCCTGTGTTTGTGTGGGGCTCCTCCATGTTCTCCCATTTATTCCCATGTAAGCTGATGGGGAATTTAGATTGCCCTAATAGGACAGTGAGTAATGACCATATCTCATCTGACAATCTCTTTAAAGGGATTCTATTATTAGAATCCCTTTTATAACTAAGTACACGTCTGAATAGCCATAAGAAAGGCTATTCTTCTCTTACCTTTCTTTTTCTGATCCGCGCCTCCATTCCTGAGAAATTTCTTGCATATGTAAATGAGTTTTCAAACAGTACTGGGGGCATTCTCCTGTACTGTCCGAAAACTCTACAGCTACACCTCAGTATTCTTCTCCCAACCGCCTATTTGCCGGATTGTCATCCGCATCTTCAACCAAAAGCACCAACTGCACATGTCCATCGACCATTTTCCTGTGGCCTCTTACATTCAACACAGATAAGAAATTTCTCAGGAACGGAGGTGTGCATCAGAAAAAGAAAGATAAGAGAAGAATTGCCTTTTTTAAGGCTATTCTGACATGTACTTAGTTAAAAAAGGGAATTCTAATGATAGAATTTAAACTAAGGCAAGGTGGTTAGGTCTTAAAGGGGTTGTCCCGTCACAAGGATCCTATCTATACTGCTTATTAATGTGAATGTAAGACTTTTCCTAAATACAATGCTTCAGCAAAACTGCTTTGTTTGGCCACTATCTCACTTTATTCATTTTTTTTGTGGCCACAGCCCTGACCTACCTGCTCCTGAGTCAAGTGATGTGTCTGCCTGCTCTCAGGGGGGAGGGAGGAGGGGCTAAGTGCACGGGAGCGAGCCTGGAGGGGGGGGGGGTAGTTTACCCTTTGGGGGACAGGTGAAGCCAGCAACATCGCTATGCTTCTGCCCTGCATGAAGACAGCAGCGGCAGAAGCGATGCTGCTATTCCGGGGCGGGGGCGGAGGAGCGGAATAGACGCCGCCCCCTGTGCCGGCACAGGCACATCGCTATGCTTCTGCCCTGCATGAAGACAGCAGCGGCAGAAGCGATGCTGTTCCGCTCCGGGGTCACATATGCAAAGCCAAGCGGTGAGATGCCGCCGGCCCTGCGTGCAAGCTCATACACCAGTCTGTATTCGCATTGTGAAGGGTAGACTGGTGTATGAGCACACACGCAGGGCCGGCGGCATCTCGCCGCTTGGCTTTGCATATGTGACCCCGCCCACCAATGACGAAACAAAGCCGGAAGACAGAAGATTTTAGAGGAACGAAGACGGGTGAGTATGCGACGTGGGAGTACCCCTTTAAGTCTCAGTGATTTTTTTCATATGTTCTATCTTTACCTTCCAATATTCATGGCTTCTATATGTTTCTTTCGACACACAAGGGCTTATTTTTTATGAACTTTTAGAGGCTATGATTTTGGGGAAGAATTGTAAAGAGTGACATTCTAAACATCAGTCTTCAAAGCCACATATATGACGAGACACACACATCTTCATAAATGAGGTGCCAACCATGTGCTTGAAGGGAAATGTACGAGATAGTGGTGCGATGAGTGCTGCGTCCTCTTCGCTAACTACCAAGCACAGCGCCCAAACATTGTGGAGGAGATGCCTTTGGTATTTGCAGCTTAGGCCCATTCACTGTAAAGGGCACAAAACTGCAAACATTCAATGAGACAATTGAACGCATTGTCATGAGCTTGTGAAGCAGCAGCAGCGCTGACCGGTGGAGGTCCCTGGTACCAGTCTCCCAATGATCAGCTACTTATAGCCTATCATAAGGAACCTATTATTATTAGTTTGAGAAGCATTTTGGACCTGAAAAATGCTCTTTAATACTTGCTCACCCTAGAGTGCAGCCAAATACCCAAAGCCCCTACTTACTTAGGGTTAGGGTTAAAGGGGTAAGGTTAGGGTAAACTGAGTGTTACTTCCACACCCATAATCTTACTATATTAAACTTACAACCCTGCATCCAGCTAGGATTCCAAGCACATTGACATCTGTTTCACATCTGGCGTATTACCTCTATCTTCCAGTTTATCACAAAGATTTCCTTGTGAAACCGCATTCATCCCAAGGATTATATCTGTTTGAAACAGAGTCCTATCTTTTACATCGAAAGCTTCTATAGGGCTACTGAAATGATTATCAGACCCCACCGGACGAGAGGTTAAAACAATAGACACGGCTTGAGACCATTAGTAATGTCAAGAATGGAATGAAGAACAATTTCAGAAGTTATTACAAGAATTTGTCCTATAAGGTTGTTGAGATTAGCGGCTATACCAAACATAACATTCTATGATGACGTGACCAAAGCATTAGAGTCGCTACAATGATATGAAAACCACCAAAACATGGAATGTATACTTTTATGATTTCATATGTACATGGCTCAAAAAACAAGAAGCAATAGTGTAAATCCTATACAATAGGAGCCCAGTTATAGGTTAATCCCATTCCTAATTTACAGTAGCTCTCAAAATATTGTACTCATATTTTACAAAAAAAAAGGAAAATCCAACCGTCCCCTAGCCAAAAAGTCATATTTGTAGAGTTTTATACCTTTGGGTCAATTGTAAATTTTCCACTTCAACTAAACTGGTGTAAATCCCATAAAGGAGGTCAGTACTTGCCGACAGTTAGTACCATCTTGGACATTATTTGACAAAATGAAAATGTCCCTTTAAAGGGATTCAATCATTAAAACTGTATTTTTTATCGCTAACACATAGGAATAGCCTTAAGAAAGGCTATTCTTCTCCTACCTTTAGATGTCTTCTCTGCGCCGCAGTTCCATATTTATCCTGGTTTTCATCAGTATGCAAATGATTTTCTCACAGCACTGGGGGCGTCCCCAGTGCTGTCAAAAAACTCTCCAGCAACGGCCTCTTCTTCCTCTGGAACGCCCTCTCCGCGACATGTTTTTCGGATGGCTTCATCTGGCTTTAAATGGGATGCATGCCCGGTCGGTTCTGCCATCAGCGTACTGTGTAAGCGGCCACAAGAAAATGGCCACAGGCATGGCAGAGCCAACTGCGCATGTGTCCCATTTAAATCCAGAAGAAGCTATCTGAAGAACACATCGCAGAGAGGGTGTTCCAGAGGAAGAAGAGGCCGTCGCTGGAGAGTTTTTTCACAGCACTGGGGATGCCCCCAGTTCGGTGTGTGCGCTGGCACCTGCCCCCAGTGCTGCAAGAAAATTCATCTAAAGGTAGGAGAAGAATAGCCTTTCTTAAGGCTATTCCTACGTGTTAGCGATAAAAAAAAAATGCAGTTTTAATGATTGAATTGAAGGTTGTCATTCTGTGACAATGCAAAATCCCTAGCTACTTATGACAGTCATAAGAATTCCAACCATGCAACTTTGCCCCTCACTGATAATCATTAAGGCCAGGCTCAACATAATTTGGAGAAGGATTTGAGGTAGTCTTTTGTCTTGGATTCCTTTCCAAATTTCACCTCTTTGTAACCTTTCATGAAAAGTTAAAGCAGAGCTTTGGCTTTCCACCGCAGGTTTGCTTTGACTTTTTGGCTCCAGAAACAACTGAAGTCTCACGTCGAGGGTCCTACGGTTGAATCAGCCACGGAAACCGCGAGATGATCAAGTAGGATGCTTCTTTTTTTCAATGTCTGTCATTGTCTCCAATTGTTTTCAGTTTTGGACAGAATTTAGAGCTGATTTTGAGGCAGAGTTATACTAAATGAATAAATACTATAGAATTCATGTACAGTCCTATGAAAAAGTTTGGGCACCCCTATTAATCTTAATAATTTTTAGTTCTAAATATTTTGGTGTTTGCAACAGCCATTTCAGTTTGATATATCTAATAACTGATGGACACAGTAATATTTCAGGATTTAAATGAGGTTTATTGTACTAACAGAAAATGTGCAATATGCATTAAACCAAAATTTGACCGGTGCAAAAGTATGGGCACCTCAACAGAAAAGTGACATTAATATTTAGTAGATCCTCCTTTTGCAAAGATAACAGCCTCTAGTCGCTTCCTGTAGCTTTTAATCAGTTCCTGGATCCTGGATTAAGGGATTTTGGACCATTCCTCTTTACAATACAAGTTCAGTTAAGTTTGATGGTCGCCGAGCATGGACAGCCCGCTTCAAATCATCCCACAGATGTTCAATGATATTCAGGTCTGGGGACTGGGATGGCCATTCCAGAACATTGTAATTGTTCCTCTGCATGAATGCCTGAGTTGATTTGGAGCGGTGTTTTGGATCATTGTCTTGCTGAAATATCCATCCCCGACGTAACTTCAACTTCGTCACTGATTCTTGAACATTATTCTCAAGAATCTGCTGATACTGAGTGGAATCCATGCGATCCTCAACTTTAACAAGATTCCTGGTGCCGGCATTGGCCACACAGCCCCAAAGCATGATGGAACCTCCACCAAATTTTACAGTGGGTAGCAAGTGTTTTTCTTGGAATGCTGCTTTTTTTGGATGCCATGCATAACACCTTTTTGTATGACCAAACAACTCAATCTTTGTTTCATCAGTCCACAGGACCTTCTTCCAAAATGAAGCTGGCTTGTCCAAATGTGCTTTTGCATACCTCAGGCGATTCTGTTTGTGGCATGCTTGCAGAAACGGCTTCTTTCTCATCACTCTCCCATACAGCTTCTCCTTGTGCAAAGTGCGCTGTATTGTTGACCGATGCACAGTGACACCATCTGCAGCAAGATGATGCTGCAGCTCTTTGGAGGTGTCTGTGGATTGTCCTTGACTGTTCTCACCATTCTTCTTCTCTGCCTTTCTGATATTTTTCTTGGCCTGCCACTTCTGGGCTTAACAAGAACTGTCCCTGTGGTCTTCCATTTCCTTACTATGTTCCTCACAGTGGAAACTGACAGGTTAAATCTCTGAGACAACTTTTTGTATCCTTCCCCTGAACAACTATGTTGAACAATCTTTGTTTTCAGATCATTTGAGAGCGGGCTGTGGGTAGATGTTTCCGATTTCGTACGAAGGATACGAGCGCTCGGAGAACACAGACATACTTGGATGCTGTATTCAAAATGTTCTGAAGTTTATTACACGTTATCATTGGATTATAAAGAGAAATAATGGCTTTATTCCAGCTTAAGCGTCACAAAATACATCACATAGAAATATGTGTTATAATTGGTCAGAGTATATAATGGGCGTTTATAGATGATAAATACATGCATCCATGAGTTAACACATGATTATCCGTGTCCGCCATTTTAGCCTTATGAAAACATTACAACATACTGCTAAGATGGATGATATGGCCTTGGAAGCTTCATAGAACACTTTTAATTAGATATCTTCTTATCACCATG
This sequence comes from Leptodactylus fuscus, assembly GCF_031893055.1. NCBI lineage: Eukaryota > Metazoa > Chordata > Amphibia > Anura > Leptodactylidae > Leptodactylus > Leptodactylus fuscus. The sequence goes on along the minus strand of NC_134270.1, from coordinate 148,691,489 downwards.
TCCCTCACAGGAGATTGAATATCAGAGAACATAGAAACATTCTCAAACTGTCAACAATTTCTGCAATAATCAACATTTTTACAGAAATCTTACTTCAGAAAGCCAGGAAAGTTCACAAAAAGGTAAACATGGACAATACAGAACAAAATGGCTGAATGAACCAATGTCCGTCTTTATACAGATATTCTTCCCCTCACAGGCCTGCAGGGCTTTTGTTACGCCACTGCTAAGTGAAGACATTTGTTCAGACCTTCACATCCCATAACTATTAATACACTGATGCCATCCTCCTAAAGTTCAACAAAGGCCAACAAATTGTCCAGTTTATTTGATAAAAGGTAGACAATGACTTCAGGTCTTCTGATATATTACTCTATGGATGTCATCACATGCTTGTAATGGCTGATGGAATGGGCCCAGTGTGACTAATTCCTTAACCTTAACCCCATTTGTAGAGTAGTCTCACGGAAATGACTCCTGATCATTTTGCATTAATCGGCAGTTTCATGTCTTATCCAGCCTGGTTTGATTTATGTGTTTTGTGCTATGGCCATAGACTGAAGATCTGGGCTCCTTATGTCTCTTCCCAAGGATATTTCAGAAGCATCTCCCAGCTTGCCATGTGACAGGCTGACACTGAGAAGAACCAGACCTGCTAAAATACTTAGGCATGCCCAACTTTGAGAAAGTCTGGTACTTAGCCGTAATTTGACACAAAGCAGACCCTGTATCTGAGGAAGCAGGAGAAAAATGGCTCAGACCTCGCCAACATGTTCTGAATTACTAACCACATATTATTTCTTATGCATAGCGCAGCAACATTTGTTCTTCAGCATCATCAATCTTCTCATCCTTTTTTACAGTTTTACCACTCATTTATATCAGTTTTAAGAGCATCTGTTCACATTGATGCTTTGGTTTATATGGTTGGGGCATATGGAGTATACACCGTAGTAGTGCGCACATTAAGGTGTTTATAGGATGTACTTTCATAGATGATGTTGATGTCATAACATTTCTGCTACTTGTGAGGTACATTGACATCTACAGTTCCTCTAAGAGGGATTTGTTACCGGTACAGCAGAGCTGCATCACGGTCCCGGTCACCTTGTCTGTATCACACTTGTTATTCACCACCCCATTACCCTCGCACACAAGACTGCCTGATTTTCTGTCTTTTTATCTATCTATAGCTACAACAAGGATAATAATATAATTAATTTATATTTATACAACCAAGACAAAATTAGAATTTACGGTATATCAGACGAATAAAATCAGACTGCTTACAATACTGTATGTTAGTAAGGGCAAGTTCACACCTGCGCCCGTTGTCCGCTTTCAGGTTTCCGTCTTTTGCCGAGAGAAACTGGACAGGAGACGGAAACCCAGCAAGTAGTTTTCAAACCCATTCACTTGAATGGATTTTCAAAGTGACCGCCCGTGTGCGTCTTGGGCCTGCCCACTGCGAAACTGTTTTTTTTAATCGGACACAAAGTCAGACATGCAGAACTCTATGTCCGGGTAAAAAAAAACGGTCTCGCCGTGGAGAGGCAGAAGACGCACACAGACGGTCACTTTGCAAACCCATTCATGTGAATGGGTTTGAAAACTGACTGCCGGTTTCCATCACCTGTCCAGTTTCTCTCGGCAGAAGACGGAAACCTGAAAGCAGAGATTGGGCGCAGGTGTGAACCCACCCTTAGAAGAGGGGGTACAAGAGGTAATGCATATACAGCGGTGCAGCTATCTGTATAACACAAATAAAGCTGCAAGAACCAGTCGCCAACTGGTATCTGTATATGCAGGGCCGGGCGAGCCGGGCAACCGCCCGGGGCCCCGCGCTTAGCGGGGCCCCGCGGCCCGGCCCTAACAAAATGGTCCCGGTCAGCCTCGGGCAAGTGCCGGGGCCCTCAGAGCTTCTGGGGGCCCCCCGGCACTTGCCTGTCACGATTTCAGCTCATCGGCGTCCGTCCGCCGATGAGCTGGAATACATACGCGATGCAGGAGCTGTGAAATCAGCTCCTGCTTTAAAGCTCCGGCCCGGCTTGCGTGTGTAGGCGCGATGACGTCATCACATCACGCTTACACACGCAAGCCGGGCCGGAGCTAAGCAGGAGCTGATCTCACAGCTCCTGCATCGCGTATGTGACTGGAGAGAGGAGCGTCGGGGGAACGATGGAAGGTGAGTGATGGAAGGTGAGTGTGTTTGTTTTGTATTAAATATTAAGGTGGAACATAATGAAGGGGGCCCATGAAACTGGGGGGCAAATGAAGGGGAGGGGGGGAACGGCATGACACTGGGGAAGATGAAGGGGGTGGGGAGAGAACGGCATGAAACTGGGGACAGAGATGGAGGGGGCCCAATGAAACTGGGGGGGGCAAATGAAGGGGAGGGGGGAACAGCATGACACTGGGGCAGATGGAGGGGGGAGAACAGCATGACACTGTGACAGATGAAGGGGGGAGAACGGCATGACACTGGGGCAGATGAAGGGGGGAGAACGGCATGACACTGGGGCAGATGGAGGAGGAGAACAGCATGACACTGGGGCAGATGGAGGGGGGGAGAACGGCATGACACTGGGGCAGATGAAGGGGGAGAACGGCATGACACTGGGGCAGATGGAGGGGGGGGAGAACGGCATGACACTGGGGCAGATGGAGGGGGGAGAATGGCATGACACTGGAGCAGATGGAGGGGGGGGAGAACAGCATGACACTGGGGCAGATGAAGGGGGAGAACGGCATGACACTGGGGCAGATGGAGGGGGGGAGAACAGCATGACACTGGGGCAGATGGAGGGGGGGAGAACGGCATGACACTGGAGCAGATGGATGGGGGGGAGAACGGCATGACACTGGGGCAGATGAAGGGGGGAGAACGGCATGACACTGGGGCAGATGGAGGGGGGAGAATGGCATGACACTGGAGCAGATGGAGGGGGGGGAGAACAGCATGACACTGGGGCAGATGGAGGGGGGAGAATGGCATGACACTGGAGCAGATGGAGGGGGGGGAGAACAGCATGACACTGGGGCAGATGAAGGGGGAGAACGGCATGACACTGGGGCAGATGGAGGGGGGGAGAACAGCATGACACTGGGGCAGATGGAGGGGGGGAGAACGGCATGACACTGGAGCAGATGGATGGGGGGGAGAACGGCATGACACTGGGGCAGATGAAGGGGGGAGAACGGCATGACACTGGGGCAGATGAAGGGGGGAGAACGGCATGACACTGGGGCAGATGAAGGGGGGAGAACGGCATGACACTGGGGCAGATGGAGGGGAGAACAGCATGACACTGGGGCAGATAGAGGGGGGGAGAACGGCATGACACTGGGGCAGATGGAGGGGGGGAGAACAGCATGACACTGGGGCAGATGAAGGGGGAGAATGGCATGACACTGGGGCAGATGGAGGGGGGGAGAACAGCATGACACTGGGGCAGATGGAGGGGGGGAGAACGGCATGACACTGGGGCAGATGGATGGGGGGGAGAACGGCATAACACTGGGGCAGATGAAGGGGGGAGAACGGCATGACACTGGGGCAGATGAAGGGGGGAGAACGGCATGACACTGGGGCAGATGAAGGGGGGAGAACGGCATGACACTGGGGCAGATGGAGGGGGAGAACAGCATGACACTGGGGCAGATGGAGGGCGGGAGAACAGCATGACACTGGGGCAGATGGAGGGGGGGAGAACAGCATGACACTGGGGCAGATGAAGGGGGAGAACGGCATGACACTGGGGCAGATGGAGGGGGAGAACAGCATGACACTGGGGCAGATGAAGGGGGGGGAACGGCATGACACTGGGGCAGATGAAGGGGGAGAGAACAGCATGACACTGGCAAATGAAGGGGGGGAGAACGGCATGACACGGAGGCAGATGAAGGGGGGAGAATAGCATGACACTGGGGCAGATGAAGGGGAGAGAACAGCATGACACTGGGGTGGATGGAGGGGGGAGAACAGCATGACACTGGGGTGGATGGAGGGGGGAGAACAGCATGACACTGGGGCGGATGAAGGGGCGAGAACGGCATGACACTGGGGCAAATGAAGGGGGGGAGAACGGCATGACACTGGGGCAGATGAAGGGGGGAGAATGGCATGACACTGGGGCAGATGAAGGGGGGATGGCATGACACTGGGGCAGATGAAGGGGGGGAGAACAGCATGACACTGGGGCAGATGAAGGGGGGGAGAATGGCATGACATTGGGGCAGATGAAGGGGAGGAGAATGGCATGACATTGGGGCAGATGAAGGGGGGAGAACGGCATGACACTGGGGCAGAGACGGGGTGGACATGAAACTGTGGGCAGATAAAGGGGGAGAATGGCATGAAACTGGGGACAGAGATAGAGGGGGGGACATGAAACTAGGGGTAGATGAAGGGTGTATATGAAAATGGGGAGAGATGGAGGGGGGACATATAATTTACGTGTGACTGTAGGAGGATTATACTGTGTGGAATCACATGAAAAATGAATGAGAATTGGCGGAGGCAAACCCTGGATCCGCCACTGTGTATATGTACAAAGGGGCAGACATAGACATCTAAAGAACCCTATACAAGAGTCCCTTCTTATCCAGTATCTCAACATATAGCACTCCCTTATGCATCTCTAACAACGCATCACTAGTAGCAATGAGGTTTTCTTTAGTTTAGGCATTTACCTAAAATCTAATTAACACTAGAGAGCTGTTGTCCAGATCGGCCCCTGTAAAGTTGCACATACAGGTACAGGCTGCACTAGGCAGCCTGTTATAGAAGTATAGGGATTTTACAATACATTACAATGCATAAGCATTACAGGCCATTACGTTGTTAAAAAAAAACCAAAAAAAACCCCACATACATATACAGTTTTTTTCTATTTTGTTTTCCATAAAAATTTGAATTGATCTTACTGACCCATAGACTACAGCTGTCATGTCATTTGGGCGACACAGTGAACACTGTAAAAACGATACCCATCAAAAAGTTGCTGAAATGCAATTTTTCACTAATTCTTAATCTTTCCCCAGCTGTCCAGTACATCCTACGGAATATTAAATGGCACCATTACAAAGTACAATTTGTAATATTAAGTAAAATTAAGCCCCTCATATGGTTCTGTGAATTGAAAAATTAAAAAGTTATGGCTCTTGGAAGGAGAGGAGTGAAAATTAAAATACAAAAAAGACTGTGGAAAGTGTTACTTATACAATATCAATAATTGTACAATATAATTAAAAAATTGAGTTGTTAACTTTTTTCTCACTGGATAGATTGTCAATGGATTCGACCATGGGTGTAGGAACTTTCTATGGTCTGGGGGCCTGTAAGAAACCCAGCCATGATGTCCTTATTGGACACTACATGTATGAGAAGATAACCCGGACACAATAAGGACATCATGGCTGGTTATCAGGAGGACACTACATGTATGAGAAGATAACCCGGACACAATAAGGACATCATGGCTGGTTATCAGGAGGACACTACATGTATGAGGAGATAACCAGTCATGATGTCCTTATTGTGTTTGGGTTATCAGGAGGGGACACTACATGTATGAGAAAATAATCCGGACACAATAAGGACATCACGGCTGGTTATCAGGAGGACGCTACATGTATGAGAAGATAACCCGGACACAATAAGGACATCATGGCTGGTTATCAGGAGGACACTACATGTATGAGGAGATAACCAGTCATGATGTCCTTATTGTGTTTGGGTTATCAGGAGGGGACACTACATGTATAAGAAAATAACCCAGACACAATAAGGACATCATGGCTGGTTATCAGGAGGACACTACTACATGTATGAGAAGATAACCCCGGACACAATAAGGACATCATGGCTGGTTATCAGGAGGACACTACATGTATGAGAAGATAACCTGACCACAATAAGGACATCATGGCTGGTTATCAGGCGGACACTACATGTATGAGAAGATAACCTGACCACAATAAGGACATCATGGCTGGTTATCAGGAGGGGACACTACATTTATGAGAAGATAACCCAAACACAATAAGGACATCATGACTGGTTATCAGGAGGGGACACTACATGTATGAGAAGATAACTCAAACACAAAAAGGACATCATGACTGGTTATCAGGAGGACACTACATGTATGAGAAGATAACCAGTCATGATGTCCTTATTGTGTTTGGGTTTTCAGGAGGGGACACTACATGTATGAGAAGATAACCCAAACACAAAAAGGACATCATGACTGGTTATCAGGTGGTCACTACATGTAAGAGAAGATAACCAGTCATGATGTCCTTATTGTGTTTGGGTTATCAGGAGGGGACACTACATGTATGAGAAAATAATCCGGACACAATAAGGACATCACGGCTGGTTATCAGGAGGACGCTACATGTATGAGAAGATAACCCGGACACAATAAGGACATCATGGCTGGATATCAGGAGGACACTACATGTATGAGAAGATAACCCGGACACAATAAGGACATCATGGCTGGTTATCAGGAGGACACTACTACGTGTATGAGAAGAGAACCCCGGACACAATAAGGACATCATGGCTGGTTATCAGGAGGACACTACATGTATGAGAAGATAACCCAAACACAATAAGGACATCATGGCTTTTTCTGATAAGTCCCAGATCATAGAAAGTTCCTTTATTCATGGTCATGGCCATTGACCACCGATCAAGACAACAGATGTCACCACTAAGATGGGTAGAGAAAATCTTTAAAATTCAGTAAAATTTTTATTTATATTTGGCAAAATGTTTAACCTTTAATCATCTACAAATTTAAATGTTATTATGTTCATTGGAAAATCCCTTTAAGGATTTGGCTGCGTGGGGTTTTCCATTTCTTGTTTTATTGACTGTTAGACAAACAAAGATATATAACTAGGAACCAATGACGATCTTTTTCATGGGCACCACCTCATTTTTTTTAAAGTAATTAATAAGTCATTTTATTGTTCTAATTTTAAGGCCTTTATTTTAACAATTAAAATTCCTACCTCCCTTTGTTGTGGTTTAGTGTGTGCTCACAGTGATGAAACGATCCAAGATTTTCCTTAATGACGGCCATAAACTAATTATAATAATTAGGATACATGAGACAGGAAGTACTGCCAAAGTACTTACATAAATCCTAAAAGTTTTTTTTATTAATAATATAAGTGGATTTCACCGGAAGAATTTCTCCTAGGTCCTTGTTAATTCTAAGAAGTCTAAAAAGAGTCTGTGAACATTTTTTTGAGATTTAAGCCCTTACTAATTATATCGTGGATGGGTCCACATGTTTACTGCAAATTGGTGCTGTTTTTTAGATTCATTTTTAATGACTGATGAGGGTGAAGACACACAATGCCACACTGGCCGAGCGTTAACTTACATTGTTACCTATTTATTCTTTATGGCTATATACTTATTACACATCGGCATTTCTACTTGTGTGAACACATGCGTTTTTGTATCAGCCATCCCACAGTCGTATTAAGAAGACATTGATTTCCACATTTCAATTTTTTGACCGTTTCTCACAGCCATCACAAAAACTGACATGCTCTACCTTTGCCCATTTTTACAGACACACGGACCCCATTGCGATCAACGGCTCTGTTTTTAATGGTTGTAAAAAGGATTGATTCTTGCGCTACATCTGTTAACAATGGATTAGTGGGTTGGGTCAAAAAAGAAAGAATAATGAAAGTCATCCATTTTCACTGACAGTTAAAAACTGATGCAAGCCAAATAAGGCTGGGTTCACATGATGTATTTTGGCTCGTAATGTGGCACGTAGATGGCGCGGGAGCTTTTGCGGGCCGTATACGCTCCCATTGATTTCAATGGGAACCGGGACCGTATACGCGGCGCTATTTGGCGGCCGTGATTTTGCGGCGTCCGCAAAATAGCACCGTGTGTACGGTACCAGCTCCCATTGAAATCAATGGGAGCGCATACGGCCCGCAAAAGCTCCCGCGCCGTCTACGTGCCACATTACGAGCCAAAATACATCACGTGAACCCAGCCTAAGTCTACAACTAGATTCCATTAGGGATGCCGTCCCTGAATCAAATTGAAAAAGTTTGCGTTTTTTTTTAGGAAACCTGGCAGACCCTATTATAGAATATGGGGTCTGCGGGATTCCACAGGTAACTGCTTTTTAAGCAGATTAGTTTGCCGAAGAACGGAAACTCCAGTTCAGGTTGGAACCAGGTATAATATTCAACCATCAAAAAACAGAATGCAGTGGATACAAAATGGCTATTAAAACAGACATAGGTAGAGCTGTGTGAATAGACCCATAGACATCCATGGATTTTATCATGTCTGTGTGACGGCCATTTCAAAACCAACTAAAGCTCAGCTATTATTCATTGTGAATAAGTCCCCTCCATGGATTTGAACGGACCGACTTGGTTGTTTCTCATAGATGTTAGGTCCATGAAAAATGGCACTGTCATGTGTATATGGACTTTTTTCCATTTTGACGGCTACACAGACCCAATAGAAATGATGGATCCGTTTTTAATGGATGATAGACAGTTTGATGTCCAATTTATGTCCTTTAAAACATCTCAGTGGGTTTTGTTAAAAAAGAGGGACAAATGAAATTCATCTATAACGATCTGTCAAAAACAGAAAAACAGAACAAAACATCACAGTCGTGTGAATAAGGTTGTGTGAATAAGGTCTTTCCTACATTCATACAACAGTGAAAATTGGCTATGCAATGATGGGGTTATTTTTAGGTAGTGGGGTGAGGGGTCATTTGGAATTTTATATATGTGTTAAATATTATAATAATTACAATATTCTTCAGTATACAAAGGCTTAAACTCTACTGACATCATATTCTTATATTCTGGGAACATGGGTGCGGTTACAGTACACCATTTTAGAAACCTCCTTACATAGCAGCAAGATGGAAGGTAACACCCCCTCTCATGAATATAAATGAGTAAGAAATACACATGTCGGGGTCTGTCTTTGGGAAGACCAGGGTGGGTGGTCATGAGTGGTGGCAGGTGGTTCATTCATGGAGGATCTCTCTGATACGTCGTGACCAGCCCAAGTCCATCCACCAGATGACAAGCATGAACCAAGCTGTAACTATAAGATATCCAGATGAAGAAGCACAACTTCTCTGAAGATGTAAGCTATTGACATTGACTGATATTTCTGTTATTTTGGACATTTTCCCTGTTCCTGTGTTTACCTTCAAGATGCTTAATTAAACTCTACATGTTCATAACAAGCTGACTCTTCCTATCATGATAAGGCCTATAACACGTGGTCTCAAGTTTCATCGTAATACAGAATATTTAACAATATGTTTGTATATTTTAATTTTATTTTTATTTGCCATGGCAGCACTCATGTGCCAATGATCAGATGCCTCGATCACATATTTACCAGCGCCCTATGTGCAACACTAATTTTGGTGAGATTGACATTGACCAGAATAGGATCTGAAGGCTGCGATCCATTACTATGACAGCCAGGAACCTAGTGAAGGCTCACTTAGTATAGGTCTATTACAGGCTACCTCTATAAATTAGAATTGCAGTATGATGTATTAGTGATCAGACCGCCTGGGGCTCAAGTTAAAATATTTTTATAAATATATATATATAAAAATAAAATAAAAGTTCAAATCACCCCCCCCATTCTGATATCAGATATAAAAAAGATGAATGAACAGTAAAGTAAACTAAATCACGTATACATTATGTATCCCTGTGTCCAAAATTGTTCCATATTCCATATGATGAATACTGTAACAGAAAAAAAATCTAAAGAGCCTAATTGCCATTTTTTCGCCATTTCACACACCAAAAAATTTAGAACAAAAATTAGTCAAAATTCAGACATCAAAATGGGATATGTAAAAATTATATCTAGTTTCACATAAAAGAAACCTTATGTCGCCCCATATACAGAATTCTAAAGAACTCATGGCTATCAGAATATAACAAATTGTTTTTTTCAGTTTTTGTTTAGGCACATTGAGGGTTACTGGTGTCTGGTTTTAGGGTCAGCGTTTAGGCATAGATCAAGGGAAAGATTCCAGAATAGGTTTCAACCGAGTGTTAAGGCTGAGGCTCTTCCGATGTGGGGCTCAGATGGTTCTTTCCAATGAATATAGAGCATGTCCTATCCTGCTTCGTGATACCGAAATGGAATGGAACCCCCCATTGAAGTCAATAGGGACGAAGGCACTATAAAATCAACACCTCTGCCCAGACTGTACACTCATCATGTGCATGTAGCCTTAGGGTCAGTTTATTGTCCATCTATAACCAATATCCCAATCCATCAAACTATCACCAACAACATCCATTTCCATCTTCAAACTACCGAACCGTTTGGTTACCATTCCAACCATCTATTGATGAATTCCCGTTTTCTTGTATATTATTTGTTCCTTGATAGTACTATAATATACAGTATACTACAAAAAAAAATTATGACTGTCCGATTGTTGCAAAATCCAGTCTATCTGTAAGTCCTGGAGACTATATAAGGGGTTTTGCACCCAAAAGGATCGGCAGACTCAGATGACATGTATCTAATGTGCAGGGGCTGCGTTAGGAAGGATTGATAAATCTGCCCCAATATTTCTACAATGAGAATTCTTTTTTTTTCTTTCACACAAACGAAAATAATAATGAAAAAAAATTGGAAAAACTAATTAAGTCCAATTACAAATTACACAAGAAAGAGGACATGTTGGTTTCATTGTGTAGAAGCCGTTGTTTATTTCTAAAATAAAATAGAAAAATTGGGAACAGAAAGGACGATGATGACCATTTGGTAAGTTGAATAATTTTGTCCAAATAGTTGTGAAATTCTCCCACCCACATGCCCTTTAAAAAAAAAAAAAGTAATTGAAAAATGCAGAAAAAGCGCATTAATTACCTTATAAATCAGTTGTATAACCAGTCGGTTGTGACAAAAACCAGAAATTGGTTAGGAACTGAAACAAACTATTTCCTATTGCCGGAATAGAAAATAAAATTTTAATAATTTTTTTCCGTAATATATTGTAAGAGTTTTGGTATTTATTTGTAATCCAAACAAAAATTTCACATTTAAAGGGATCCTATTGTTAAAATGCTATTTTTTTGTGACTAACACGTAGGAATAGCCTTAAAGGGATTCTACCATTAAAACCCTTTTTTCTGTGGCTAACACGTTGGAATAGCCTTTAGAAAGGCTATTCGTCTCTTACCTTTAGATGGGATCTCCGTCGCGCCGTTCCTTAGTAATATAGGTTTTTACCGGTATGTAAATTAGTTCTTTGGCAGCGATGGGGGCGGGCCCCTGCGCTGAAAATGCGATGAGGGTGTCCCCACCGCTGCCCGAGAAAAGGATCCTGCGCCGCCTCCATCTTCTGCTGGATCCTTCCCTTCTTTCTTCGGCGGCTTCACCTCTGTCGGCTCTGACACTAGTAGCGCAGTCGGCTCTACTAGTGTCTCAGTGGCAGAGCCAACTGCGCAGGCGTCAGAAGAAAGCCGAAGAAAGAAGGGGAGGATCCAGCAGAAGATAGAGGCGGCGCAGGATCCTGTTCTCGGGCAGCGGTGGGAACGCCCTCATCGCATTTTCAACGCCCGCCCCCATCGCTGCCTGAGAACTAATTTACATACCGGTAAAAACCGGTATTACTAAGGAACGGCGCAGCGGAGATCCCATCTAAAGGTATGAGACGAATAGCCTTTCTAAAGGCTATTCTGACGTGTTAGCCACAGAAAAAAGATTTTTAATGGTAGAATCCCTCTAAGAAAGGCTATTCTTCTCCTACATTTAGATGTGTTTTCCACACTGCCGGTCGGTAGAAATCCTGGTTTTCTTCGGTATGCAAATGAGTTCTCTCACAGCACTGGGGGCGGTCCTACGAGAGAACTCATTTGTATACTGAAGAAAATCGGGATTTCTACCAAACGGCGGTGCAGAGAAGACATCTAAAGGTAGGAGAAGAATAGCCTTCCTTAAGGCTATTCCTACGTGGTAGTCACAAAAAATTGAATTTCAATTATAGGATCCCTTTAACACTTACCAAAAAAGCCCACAGAATATATTCACATTCCTTGTTTTCTGAAACTCATATTTCAGGTTTGTTATACAGACTGGGTCAGGACCCCTATTAGAGGGTGTAGGATATAAAGGGGTATATATATATATATATATATATATATATATATATATATATATATATATATATATTGTGGGTGGATAGGGTCAGTGGTAGCAGAAGTGGATCCAGACAGTCAGAGACAGACACAAAACAAGTCAGGTGCAAACAGGTTTTTACCCCCCAAAATGACAAAACGATAACAGAAATCCTGCTCGTCTGAGCTACTAACTAAACAAAGAGGCCCTAAGTAATATATGTGTGGCTTGCTTCAGCCACACAGTCAACACACAGGGAAAAACCAAAGCAACAGTTCACACTGGACTCTCACCAGTTGTCAGAGTGTTAGGACAGAACCCAGCTCCTCCTCTCTCCCCAGGAACTGCCCAGTAGGAGACTCCGCCTAAAATTGTCAGAGAGAAAAGTCCTACAAGGAGGACTTTCTCTCTGCCAGTTTCAGTATAAAACAAGCAGAAACCGAGTGGACTCTACTATAGTCTATAGTGTCCATGGTTTTCCATGTGTAACTGCTTTTTTAAGCAGACAGAACAGAAACCCGAATGCTAGTGTGAATCTAGAGCAATAATGAAAATATTTTTATTTGTATTAAAGCATACCAATGCATTCCCTGCATTGGTTAATCTTTATTAGTAAGGCTAGGTTCACATCTGTGCTCTTTAGCGGACTCCTTTGACTATAATGGGGCCTGCTGGGTGTCCGGCGGTTTAATATTGAAATGAGCAGAGAGAAAAGTCCTCCATACAGGACTTTTTTCTCTGTCAACTTTGGTGGTTTCAGCGTCGGAGTCTCCAATGGACACAGTTGTATAACCTAGTCAAGCATACATCTCAGTTCCCAAAAACCCTGTTTATTACCGTTGTAAAGGGTAGCTGCGAAGGCTGGAATTTTCATTCCTATGTCTCCTCTACCTCTGCTGCCCCTCTGGACAGCTGGACTGTGAGGCACGCTCCCCCCTTAAATAATACTCTAACATAACCTTATACTGTCAGATGACGCTGAGCTGTAAGGATCACCCCCTCTCACAGTACAAAGCTATGTTAGAGCACAGTCGGTGGGAAGCCCTCCGCACAGCGATGAAATGCCCTTCTGACAGTGGGGAGATATCAGTGTTGAATTAACATCACCGATATCTCCAGCCCCAGGGCACATACCAGGATATTATATTATATGATACATATAATACCGCATATTAATGACGACATGAAAGGTCCTCTTTAACTTAAATGCGCCAAATTTTTGGCTCAGTTTGTGGCAAAAATTGAAAAACATACTAGCAACAGATTTTTCATGTATTTTAGATTTTTTCTATTTTTTTTACCTCCCTTGGATTTTTTGAAAAGTATCTAGAAAAGGGGAATCACATGGAGAAAACGGCTGGGCTTAATATGTGCCAAATTGTATGAAAATTTTGGCACAACGTATTGCTCTAAGATAGAGTAGTGTAGAGATGAGTGAATACCGTTCGATCGAGTAGGTATTCGATCGAATATTACGGTATTCGAGATATTTGATTCCAATCGAATACCACGCGGTAAACGCAGTAAAAATTTGTATCCCCTCCCACCTTCCCTGCCGCTTTTTTTGCACCATTAACTGTGCAGGGAAGGTGGGACAGGAAGCAGGAAAACGTAGGCATCGAAAAAAAATAGGAAAAAGTCATTGACTGGCCAAATCAGGTGACCTTGGATTTATAAGAATAGTGTCAGCCATATTTGTGTCAGATGCGGTTTGGAGTTAGATAGGGAGAGACGTTGTGCTGAGGGCTAGAGAGGATTTAGGTTTGGTTAGGCAGGAAAAATTAAAACCAACAGCTCTTTTCAGAGCTAAACTACTTCAAGAGTGTATATACACCTCCAGTATATACACTCATCTCCAGAAATTTCACAAAAGCCCTTTTTAGGGCTCATATTCTACACCACTGGTATACTCTATACCTGTCCCATAGGGGTGAGAAGAAAGCTGTATACTGTCATCCAGTATATATAGCAGTATATACGCTCAATATATCTACCCTCTGTGTATACAAAAAAATAAAATTTGTATACAATCCATCAGTTTGTGAACTCACTCCCTCATTCCTGTATATTGTTATCCGATATATACAGCAGTATATACACTCAATATATCTACCCTCTGTGTATACAAAAAAAATAACATTTGTATACATCTCAAAATGCGTAAGGCTAGCGCAAAGGGACGAGGACGGGGGCGTGGAAATGCAGCTGGGGAGCCAAGTTGCGGTCAAGCTACAGCGCATCCAATGGCTACTGGTGAGGGGCAGCCAGCATCGCACTTCTCCACAATCCCTGGCTTGATGGCCACATTAAGCAGGGTGCAGGGTACAACATTGACCAGGCCCGAGCACCAGGAACAGGTGTTGCAGTGGCTAGCGGATAACTCTTCCAGCAGCTTTTCCACCAGCCAGTCTGCCACTACCTCCAGTTGTCTTCCTAGCCAAAAGTCTGCCCTTCCTTCCTCCCAACATGCCCCATCTTCCCAGCAGAGTCATCCCACCTTTGCCCCCTCCCAGTATCTGTTTTTGGGTCCTTTTACTGTCTCTTCCTCTGTTGAACCACTTCCCGAATCCCAGGAGCTAACAGACGACTTTCTGTGTCTTGATGCCCAAACACAGGAGCATCCGCCATCTCCTGGCCATTTTGTGATTGTGAACCTGCAACCCGTCATCAGTGATGATGATGAGACACAGCTGCCATCAGGGCAGGCTGTTGTCATGTACGGCGTGCAGGAGAAGGAGCAGATTGAGGAATTGGAAGAGTAGGTGGTGGACAACGAGGCGACCGACCTGATCTGAGCAGGGGTGATGTCTAGTAGGGAAAGCAGCGTAGATCTAGAGGCAAGTGCAGCACCAAAAAGGTGGCTAAAGGCAGAGGCATGTCCAGAGGCAGAGGACAGCTGCTTCACAGAAGCCAGGGCAGACCCAGAAAGGCCCAAGATGTTCCCTGTCCTAGCCACTAGAGAAAAACTCCCCCATCCAGGCCACGTTCCTCGATGGTGTGGAAATTTTTCAATGTATGCGCGGAGGACAAATTTAGTGCGGTTTGCACACTATGCAACTCCAAACTGAATAGGGGCTCTGAAAAGAGCAACCTTACCACCTCAGGCATGCACCGTTATTTGGAGGGCTAGCACTGGGCTCAGTGGAAAAGAGCAAACGCAGGACAATCGTCGTCCAGCATTGCCGCCACTGCCTCTTCCACTGTGTCCAGTGCTGTCGCTGCAGTCCAGACCACCAGCCAGTACACCTCCACATCTGCCTCTGCCTCTTTGGGGACTTCACCCTCATCTTCCCCTTTTCCTGCCTCCGCTCCTTCTCCTACACCATCATACGCCTCTTCCCAGCAACCCACCATCTCCCAGGCGTTTGAGCACAGGCAAAAATATAGCGTAACCCACCCACATGCCCAAGCCTTAAACGGGCACATCTCCAAACTGCTGGCCCTGGAGATGTTGCCGTTCAGGTTTGGGGAGACTCAGGCCTTCCGTGACCTGATGGCAGCTGTGGCACCTCACTATGCCGTCCTTAGCCATCACTACTTTTCCCGGGGTGCCGTCCCCGCCTTGCACCAGCACGTGTTGCGGAACATCAGGTGTGCCCTTAGTTCTGCACTTTGCACTAAGGTCCACTTGACCACCGACGCGTGGACAAGTGCATGCGGACAGGGACGCTACCTATCACTCACGGCACACTGAGTGAATGTAGTGGAGGCTAGGACCGGGTCACAAAGTGGGGTGGCCTACCTCCTCTCCCCGCCCAAGATTCCTGGCAGGGGTTCTGAGCCACCCTCCCCTTCCTCTGCCGTTACTTCAACCCCAGCTGCGAGCTGGAAACGCTGCAGCACTGGCGTGGGGGACAGATAGCACACTGCCTATGAGGTGAGGGATGTCATCCTAGATGAGACGGCAATGTGGTTTCCGCTGCTGCACCTGGGCCCAGGCATGGTCGAGTGCGATAACGGACGGAACCTGCTAACGACTCTGAAGCTTGCCAGCCTCCAACACGTTCCATGCCTGGCCTGTGTTTTCAAATTAGTGGTGCAACGGTTTTTAAAAACGTACCCCAAATTTTCATGAGCTATTGGTGAAAGTGCGGTGCTTGTGCGCCCACTTTCGTAAGTCGACAGTAGCCGCTGCTAGCCTCCAAACCCTCCAGCAATGCCTACATCTGCCCAAACATCGGCTGTTGAGCAACGTCCCTACACGCTGGAACTCAACGTACCACATGTTGAGCAAGGTATGTGAGCAGCAGAGACCCTTGATGGAGTACCATCTCCAAAACCCAAGGGTTCCTCAAAGTCAACTCCCGCAGTTTTTGCACCATGAGTGGCCATGGATGGCAGACTTATGCGAGATACTACGTGTCTTTGAGGAGTCCACCAAGAGGGTCAGCTGTGATGACGCACTAGTGAGCGTAACCATCCCACTCCTGTGTGTGATGCAAGAATTCCTCATCGCCATCAGGGATAACGCATTGCACACTGAGGAGTCGTGGATAGGAGCAGACCCATCCCAGCAGGATAGTCAGTGCACACTCCTGTCAGCTTCTCAGCCTATAATGAAGGAGGAAGAGGAGGAGGAGGATGAAGTGGCAGATGAGATCATTGTCACACACTAGGCTAACGGAGAAGTTCAGTGCATCCCATTACTTCAGCGCGAATGGGGCGAAGAGGAAGAGGAGGAAATGGAGAGTGACCCTTCCAGTGGGGGCAGAGAAATCATGCCAAGTAACACTCTGGCACACATGGCTGACTTCATGTTGTGATTTTCCAGTGACAAACGCATTGTCAAAATCCTGGAGAGAAACCAATACTGGATTTTTGCAATCCTCGACCCCCGGTATAAAAATAATATATTGTCTTTCATTCCAGTAGAGGGGAGGGCCAATCGCATTCATGCTTGCCACAAGTAACTTGTGCAAAATATGATGGAAATGTTTCCATCAACTCTCATTGGCGGCAGAGAGGACAGTTCCTCCAAGAGGCTAACAACTGTCATCCGGTCCACACCCAGCAGGGGCACACTCTCCAAGATCTGGGACACCTTAATGGCACCCCCTCGCCAAACTACCACCACTGAGGGGCCTAGTGTCACCAGGAGGGACAAGTATAGGCGCATGTTGCGTGAATACCTGGCCAACCACAGCCCTGTACTCTCCGATGCCTCTGCGCCCTACACCTATTGGGTGTCAAAGTTGGACTTGTGGCTGGATCTTGCGCTTTACGCCTTGGAAATGCTGTACTGCCCTGCCGCCAGCATTCTATCAGAAAGGGTCTTCAGTGCAGCCAGTGGCATCATTACCGATAAGCGCAGCTGTCTGTCAGCTGATAGTGCTGACCGGCTGACGCTGATCAAAATGAACTGCCACTGGATTGACCCATCATTTTCATGTCCACCAGTGTCAAGCACCCCAGTTCCTCCTCCTCCTCCTCCACCATCACAGTTGAAAATAAAACCTTTAAAATCAGGCTCCTACAAGGCTCAATTCATACCAAGAGCATAATATTATGCTCCTACAATCCTCAATTCATCCCAAGAGCCAAAAACTAAAACTCTGCTGTTTAAAGGCTAAATTCACCCAAAGGGCCAAAAGCTAAAACTCTGCTGCTACAAGGCTCAACTCACCCAAAGGGCCAAAAACACAGCTGATTAAAGGCTCAACTCACCCAAAGGGCCAAAAACTCTGCTGGTTAAAGGCTCAACCACCCAAAGGGCCAAAAACTCTGCTGGTTAAAGGCTCAACTCACCCAAAGGGCCAAAAACTGCTGGTTAAAGGCTCAACTCACCTCAAGGGCCAAAAGCTCTGCTGGTTAAAGGCTCAATTCACCCAAAGGGCCAATAACTAAAACTCTGCTGTTTAAAGGCTCAATTCAGCCAAAGGGCCAATAACTAAAATTCTGCTATTAAAAGGCTCAACTCACCCAAAGGGCCAATAACTAATACTCTGCTGGTAAAAGGCTCAACTCACCCAAAGGGCCAAAAACTAAAATTCTGCTATTAAAAGGCTCAACTCGAATCAAGGGTCAAAAACACTGCTGGTTAAAGGCTCAACTCACCCAAAGGGTCAAAAACTGCTGGTTAAAGGCTCAAGTCACCTCAAGGGCCAACAACTCTGCTGGTTAAAGGCCCAATTCCCTCAAAAGGCCAATAACTAAAACTCTGCTGTTTAAAGGCTCAATTCACTCAAAGGGCCAAAAACTCTGCTGGTAAAAGGCTCAATTCCGCCAAAGAGCCAACAAATCTCTGCTGGTTAAAGGCTCAATTCACCCAAAGGGACTAATACTCTGCTGGTTAAAGGCTCAATTCACACAAAGGGCCAATAACTAAAACTGTGCTGGTAAAAGGTTCAACTCACCCATAGGACCAAAAACACCGCCGGTTAAAGGCTCAACTCACCCAAAGGGCCTAAAACTCTGCCGGTACAAGGCTTAACTCACCCAAAAGGCCCAAAACTCTGCTGGTGCAAGGCTCAACTCACTTTTTCGATGATACAAGCACTATATGATTGCTCCACCAAGGCTCAACTCACTTTAAGGCCCTAAAACTCTGCTGGTACAAGGCTCAACTCACTTCAAGGGCCTAAAACTCTGCTGGTACAAGGCTCGACTCACTTTAAGGGCCTAAAACTCTGCTGGTACAAGGCTCAACTCACTTTAAGGGCCTAATACTCTGCTGGTACAAGGCTCAACTCACCCCAAGGGCCTGAAGCTAAGTTTGGGAGGGCTCATCCCAAGGGCCTAAAAAGTAAATTTTTGTATGACTCAGCTTAAGGGCCTCTAACTTAATTTGGAAGGGCTCGCGTGAAGGGCCAGAAAAGTAATTTTTGGAGGTCTCACCACATATCACACACACACACACACACACACACACACACACACACATGCTAATGTTTATTTAGCTTAAAATTTCTGTTTCTGTCCATACTAATGTTGAGGAAAGAAGGTTTCCAAGTATTTTTCCACTTTCATAGAGGATCTATTTAGTGTGGAAAGTGTCTAGTTGATAGGCTGCGATAGTGCGGTAATACTGGGACTCAGGCGTGTTAGATGCCCCCAGGCATGCTTCCCCTGCTGTCCCAGCTGCATTTCAGAGGTGTTAGCATCATTTCATGGGGTGTCATTGTGGACTTGACTCTCCTTAGTTGAATAGTGGTTCCCCTGAAACGAGCATTTTTTTCCCCATAGAATATAATGGGATTCGATATTCGGTCGAATAGACGAATATTGAGGGAACACTTGAAACGAATATTGAATATTTCACTACTCGCTCATCTCTAGAGTAGTGTCTATCAAGGTGAACCAAATCTACCAAACAGGATTCATCCAGTGGTGAACCTAGCCTGACTTGACTCTGTAAAGTTTGCAACACAGACATCTTTCGCAGGGAGCAATGCAGGGAGGACTATTGCTGGGGACAGAGAGCAAGGCAGGGAGGACTATTCGTGACTGTGAGCGGCCGCTGAAGCAGCGCTGCTGCCAATAGGTGAATGGTGAAGCAGCGCTGACTCCAGGGCCGCTTCAAGCCATCTCTCTCCTCCCCTGCCGAAAACACTAAGCCAGTCCAGGACAGGTCGCACGCATTTTTTTTTTTTTTTAAGCGACCTGTCCTGGACTTGCTTAGGTCAGTCAAAATGCTGCCTCCCTCACAGCTGAGACGATAGCGCCACCTGAGGCCGCAGCCTCACCTCGCCTCCTTAGAGGTGCGGCGCTGGATACAACCCTGCGATAAATTTCGCTCACCCTCAGTCTGTGGGGTCTAGTGTTGAGTTGACAGTATTAATGGTTCTTCCTCAATGGACACAGAGGAAATTCCCAATGGCACCTACTTAAGACGAAGAAAACAATGTCTGCCTGCTGTTAATAATTATATTAAACAAAATAAAACAAAAACAATGTATTTGATATAAAATGTGAGTAAATGGCATTACAGAGCGCAGCATCTGATCCACATTGTGTGTAAACAAGGAGACCCTCTGATGTCTTTATTCACATTAAACCCAGCATTGCCAGCTCAGGATTTACAACTGAGAGATCAAACTCCAGCGTAAAACACAATGCCCGTAATTCACTTTGGACGCCAGTCGAATGTCATCATGAGCAACAAAGCCATTGCTACGAGACCGAAAACATGTGCTTTTTATGTCCATAACACGCATGTATGATTAACTCTAACTCTGCACATAATGGAAGAAGAACAGGGGGGGATCATTTCCCAGGATTTTTAGGCAATTTGGCAAACTTTTTTATTTTTTTTAATTCACTTTCTTTTCTAATTTTGAAAAATTTTGTAAAAGCATTGAGCAAATTAACATTGTTTACAATGGTGTTCACTTACCAAAGATATCAACTCCACATGGCCCTGTAAATTCTCTTCCACATACATGATTTTAATGTATTGACTTTCACGTTTCCCTTCTACTTTTAAGGCTAGGGCTATACAGCGACTCTGGCCTTGACTCCCGTCACACGACCAAAGATCACCATGTCACCCTGCAACTCCTTCACTAACAGAAGTGAATGGAGGCCTGTTGGGTTGCACAGTAAATATTGTACTTCAGATCTATCATAACTATAACCCCAAAAAATAGTGGCACACAGACATCTCTGAGAATAAAGCCAAGCAGGTGCTAGGTTCTTCATGACCAGGTCTGAGTTTAAGACCACACAACAAAAACATGAGGAGCAAAAACACAATAGAAATAAATACACCAAAAGAAAGAATTTCTTTCATATATACAAATATGTACATATTTATTAATATATGGCAGCAGGGCAGTTGTAACAGAAAGCCAAAGAGAAGATACAAAGATATACAGTGACTGCTTCACTATCTTTGATGAGTGGGGCCACATGTATATTTTTGGGGTATTTATCATCATTTAATTATTAACATACTGGTTTAACCTGTTGTGATTCATTTTATATATATCGGGGAATTAATATATCTTTGTATTTGTGCCATTGCAGAGACATTTTCTATACTTTCTACCCCATTATATATTTATATTGGTGACTGATACATCGGTAGTGTGCACTTGTTTTATATCTTTGTATCTTCTCTTTGGCTTTCTGTTACATCTGCCCTGCTGCCATATATTTCTCTTTTTTTATACTAAGTACTAATAAATATTGAGATATTTTATATATAAAAGAAATTCTTTCTTTTGGTGTATTTTTTTCTATTGCGTTTTTGGTCCCCATGTTTTGGTTGTGTTCTTGTATTTATTTTTGGGGTTTGCATATTGTGATGACTGAGGCTCCTTTTTTCTACAGGTCTGATTTCAGACAAAATGAGGCCTTGGGCAAAATTAAAAGTGGGACCCAAATCCTGACATACCAATAACACGTCATATGTAGTCATTTCAGAAATCAGGGCTGTACTTCCAGTGGCACTGATATAGTCTTCAAAGATTAGGGTGGAAAAAATGGAAAGAATGACTATTACCTTTATTATTCTGATCCACACCGACGTTCCTGAGAAATATGTTCTATTTTCCTTATGTAAATACGTTTTCTTGCCTCACTGGGGGGCGTCCCCAGTGCTGCTTGTGTGGTGACCAGATGGAACGTAATGCTGCAGTTGGGATTGTGGGGTGCAGACAGCGCAGACTTGTCACGGTCTCTGGGCACAGCGCTGGTGCTGTCCCAAGTTACTGCAACTGGTACCAGTGATGAGGGGGCTGCACAAATGTTGGTGGCGACTGTTTCCCCCGGGGCACTTCCCCTATATTGTGCTGACTGGTGGTGTTCGGGGCGCCCTGATGTTGTCGGTGCAGAGTCAAACACAGAAACCGATGTGAAGTTAAAAAAGAGATGAACTTTTACTTAAAACTCCTCCACTGGTGTAGAGGTGCAAACGCTTAAACAGTGTCTTCAGTCCACAATAACAGGGGACACCTGGTGACACAGCAAAGTCCTGGGGTGCAGGTAGATTTGATGTAAGGTGTTCCTAGCCCTTTAAAGGTCCATGTTACAGTCCTAAGGTGCATCTGGATTCCCATTTGGCTCCTAGGAGGATGCCCACCACCATACTAGCACACAATATCCCCATTCACGTTATGTGGTCCGAGTAGCTCACGGTGCGATAATCAGGGTGGTGGGATGTACCACAGGTCTGGCCTTGGCCTCTGGATCCTGTGATACTTGCTATGGAGCTCATGTGCCAGAATGTTCTCTCCACAGGCTCATGCTTACAAGATGATGCCTGACCTCCTTCAGGGCGATGGCTAGGCAGACGGAACAGGGGCTTCTTAACCCCTTCCCGCCGATGGCATTTTTTGATTTTCATTTTTCGTTTTTGACTCCCCTCCTTCTAAACCCCATAACTTTTTTATTTCTCCGTTCCCAGAGCCATATGAGGTCTTAATTTTTGCGGGACAGATTTTTCTTCATGATGCCACCATTACTTATTCTATATAATGTACTGGGAAGCAGGAAAAAAATTCAGAATGGGGTGGATTTGAAGAAAAAATGCATTTTTGCGACTTTCTTACGGGCTTTGGTTTTACGGCGTTCACTGTGCAACCAAAATGACATGTCCCCTGTATTCTGTGTTTCGGTACGGTTCCAGGGATACCAAATTTATATGGTTTTATTTACATTTTGACACCTAAAAAAAATTCCAAAACGGTGTTAAAAAATTTTTTTCTAAAAGTCGCCATATTCCGACGGCCGTAACTTTTTTATACATAGGTGTACGGGGATGCATAGGGCGTCTTTTTTTGCGGGGCCGGGTGTA
Source organism: Leptodactylus fuscus (assembly GCF_031893055.1). NCBI lineage: Eukaryota > Metazoa > Chordata > Amphibia > Anura > Leptodactylidae > Leptodactylus > Leptodactylus fuscus. Next base: position 148,668,570 of record NC_134270.1, on the reverse strand, counting down.
CTTTTTAGTTCTACCATTTTCAGGAAATGTTATTGCTTTGATCACTTTTTATTCAAATTTTTATCAGAATCAAAACTGTGAAAAAACGGCGGTTTGGCACTTTTGACTATTTTTCCTGCTACGGCGTTTACCGAACAGGAAAAATATTTTTATAGATTTGTAGAGCGGGCGATTTCGGACGCGGGGATACCTAACATGTATATGTTTCACAGTTTTTAACTACTTTTATATTTGTTTTAGGGAAAGGGGGGTGATTTGAACTTTTAATACTTTTTATATTTTTTTATATTTTTTTTTACTTTTTTTTAAAAAAAAATTTTTGCATTTATTAGACCCCCTAGGGGTGTTGAACCCCAGGGGGTCTGATCACTAATGCAATGCATTACAATGCTAATGCATTGCAAAAAAATCATCATCTCTTTTGCAGGCTGCATACAGCTGTCATGGCAATATGACGTCGGCCCTGGAGCATGCTCCACGAGCCGGCGATCCTTGCCAAAATGGCGGCGCCCATGCGCCGCCGGGAAAATGGCGCCTCCGGCGCCTTTGACAGCAGCACCGGAGGGGTTAATGCCTCCGATCGGTCCGGGGACTGATCGGAGGCATTAGAGCCTGTTGTCTACTGCTTAAAGCAGTAGACACCCGGCGGCTATGACGGCCGCCCGGCTCCCGGGCGGTCGCCATAGTTACAGACCCGACACGCGCCGTACTATTACGGCGCATGTCGGGAAGGGGTTAATAGTTGGAGTATGTCAGCTCCCCAACCTTCCTGCTCTATCTCAGCCTTCTGTTTACCTCACAGGACTTCACTTCTCTCTTCATCTCACTAAGGCTAAGTTCACACGTGAATCACGTGTGGTGTAATTTGTAATCAGGAAGCGGTTTTTTTTGGACCTTAAGGCGTTTTTTGGAGTGGTTTTTAGTAAAAAAAAAAAAACAAACAAACAAAAAAAAAAACGGTTCAGAAAACGCCAGGCGCTTTCCCCCTCCCGGACAGTGAATGGACCGTAAAAAAAAAAAAAAAAAGCATTGCGGTTTTCGCCTCAAGAAAGGTCATGTTGCTTCTTTTTTTCCACTAGCGTTGAAAAGAACGCTAGCAGTCTCCATAGACCACCATTGAGAGGGGGAAGATTATAACGTGGATTCTGCGCCATAACCGCCCCTTCTGTGCCTGTGTGAATGGGCCCTAAGTCCAAAATCTCCTCACATTCCCCTCACACACCACGCACAGCAACCTCCTGCCTGGGTGTTATTATGGGAACCAGTGATTAGCTGACCCCTCCCCTTTACCAGGAGATAGCCTGCCATTGGATATTTGGTTACTAATCAAACCTATGGGAGGTGTGAGGTGTGCGTGAGACTCACTAGGTGGCGCTGTGTGGTGAGACTCAGGATCCCCGACTATGTCACACAGGCTACATCATGTAATACAGATCTAACAGAGATCAGCCACAGCCAGCTCTGCTACATCACACAGGCCACATAACCTAATACAATTATACCAGAGATCAGCCACAGCTACAGCCAGCTCTAAGATGCCACACGTGAAAACTCTCCAGCCTCTGTCATCTTCTCTCACGCTCCTCTTCTCTTCATTCCAAAACGCCAACTGCGCGTGTCTGTCGGCCATTTTCCTGTGGCCACTTGAAAAAGGACGGCGGACATGCATAGCGGCTATTTTCCTGTGGCCTCTCCCGCTCAGCCACAGGAAAATGGCCGATGGACGTTCGCAGTCGGTACTTTAGAACAAAAAGAAGAGGAGTGCGAGAGAAGGTGGAGCTGGAGAAGACGCCTCCAGTGCTGCAAGAAAACTCAGTTACATAAGGAAGAAAGAAGATATTTCTCACGCCGATACACTTGTTACGAAGGCTGCCCCAATTCGGATCACTGCAAATTTTTTATTTTTTAAAACATTCATAAATCCTAGTGTGAAAGTAGCCTAAGCAACCGAGACATCCAGAGGCAGTGGACGCCTTTATATAGACCTGTGGGATTCAGGAGCCGGTTCTCAGTATTCTGGGGGGAATTAAACGTGGGGTCTCAGTCACTGTAAGGGTGCATGCACACTACGTAACGCCGGGCGTGTATGAGAGCCGTACACGCCGGCGTTACAGCAGGGCTGCCGAACACTTCCCATTCACTTCAACGGGAGCACTCGTAACAGCGGCGTTTACGAGTGCTCCCATTGAAGTGAATGGGAAGTGTTCGGCAGTCTGCCGTAATGCCGGCGTGTACGGCTCTCAAACACGCCCGGCGTTACGTAGTGTGCATGCACCCTAAGTAGTGAAAGCTGTAGCATCAGGAACCAGCAGATGTCTGGTGCTGCACAAGATGATCTTCCTGTCACCACCTTTTGCTTCACAGTAGCTGCATGGTAGCCTGCAAAAGCTCAAATAACCCCTTTTTATATATGGACAGTGCAGTGACTGGCGCTGCCAGCAGTATAGATTTTGCAGAGTCCAGTGACACACGCCATACAGTGGCATCCGTGACTAATAGACCCTATTTGTTTATTTTAAACCTACACCAAAAACTTGGATAGAAGTGGCACAACTTTTGCACATAGAACATATATGATGATGAATATATGATGGTTTGTAATGTTCCCACCCCACTAGCCACTTATGACTGGGACACCTCAGCCTGTCAAGTTTACACTTTGTTTCGGCACCCAAAACTAGCTGGGCATAGTTGACTTTAACCACTTTAGTACCGGCAATTGGGAAGGCAGGGAGGGTAATAAACCGTCCCCTGCCTTTTCTACAGGAGCTCCAGCTGTAGCAACAGCCAATTCCCAGTTTCTGAAGCTGCACGATTTTGTACAGCTGCTGAAAAATGCAAGGACATAGCGGTACACTATCTGGACATAAAAACCCCAATGCACGGTCCAGAAGTGGCTAAAGGAGTTTTATTGCCTCAAATGCATTTTTCATACAGATTATCCATCTACAGAATATGTTACCAGTACCTAATCTGTGGGGGTCCAATGCCTAGGACTTGGCACAGATCTACAGTCACTGGTGCATATAAGGAGCAGCAGTCAGTTCCTACTCAGGTAACAGGAGCAGAGCTACAGGTCCCCAGCACCACCGCTATACAGTGGCCAGAGCTGCAGCTCCACTCATATTACTAGAATAGGAGGAGAGATACATCCAATTCCCATCCCGTACACGGCATCAGCTGATCTGTGTGTGGTCTGGGTGCCGGACTTCCACAGAATGATCATAAGTATGACAAATACATTTCAGCCCAGAAAACCCTTTTAAGATTGACATAGGTAACCTCAGTCTTAATAAGTTTCCCCTGTTTCCTCCAAGAATACTTATTAAGAAAGTAAACACACAAGACATAATAACAAAGTAGTTTTTATACAACTTAAGTATTTCACCGAAAAATCCAAACATTACAAGACAGGAATCTGAACAGTAAAATGAACCATAGCCTTTGGATCTCGCAGAAAGCAGTAAAACCTTATTTATTTTGTGGCTCCCCTTACATCGCACAGGCACATTGAGGTACAGTTTTCATACACAAGGTGTATATCGAGGAGGAGAGTATGAGATCGCTCCAGGGTTTCACAAGGTCAGCCTAGCAGTAGTCACGATGCCAACAGTTATAGAGGCGAGGGTCGGGCGCTGGAAGTTCTTGGTTCTTGGATACTCTTTGGATCGCCGTTGTTGCTCTCAGTATCTGTAATGATCAGGCTTGAAGGGTCCCTCCTTCTCCAGACCAAGATACTTGGCTTGTTTATCGGAAAGTTTTGTCAGTTTTACTCCAAGCTTGTCCAGATGAGCAGCGGCCACGGCTTCATCGAGCTGTACAAAGAAGGAGGAGGAGGAGGAACATTGAGCAATGGGGATATTCTAAAAAAAACTGGTGGGGTATAAGGACAACAAGGGAAATGCCCTGCTCAATATTGCCTGCTATGAGCCAGAACAGAAAACTATGCGAGGGCAGCTTCAGATCATTCATATACAGATGTTATCCTTACTTAACTTTCCATTTGGCTCAAGATATCCTAAGATGAGTGATGCACGATAAACAAAAAAAATAAAAAATCCTCTTCGGAGTTGGTCATCTCACACCACTCATCTCAGGATCTCTCAAGCCAAAATGAAGGGTAAATAAGGACACATCTACATCCCCACCCTAGCAAACTACTACAACTGGAGGGAGAGTTTTGTGCGGTCACTGAACTACTTTGCACAGGTGACATCAGAACACACAATAGTAACCCCCACCCTTTTGTAGGTTTCCATCCACTGACAGCAAGCAGAGATCTTGGAAATATTTTAGAATTGAAGCAAAGTAGGTTAGAAACCTGTAAAAAACCCATTACACAATGACTAAAGAGAAAGTAATGGAGTTGTGAAACTGAGCATGGTACAAGACAAGAGGGTTACGGCTAGCTTCATATCTGCACCTGACTCAGGTCCACCAGGGGATTCAAACAGGGCCAGACCGCTAAAACAGCGTTACCGATGGACCCCATAAACTATATATATACGGCCTCAAAATCCTGACCAAAATACCCCCTGTGAACTCAGCATAGGGTAAACATCAGCACAGACGGAGAAGGGATTTGTAAGGAGATCACTATTATTGGACTTGCAGGTTTAGGCTGCATTCACACAGAGTAACGCCAGGCGTCATTTGTGTGTAATTTGTGTGTCTTTTACGGCCGTCATAAAACGTTTACATAGAGTTCTATAGGAAAAGACGTCCATAATTTACTGCCGTCATTTACGGCCGTCATTACAATGACGGCCGTAAATGACGGCCGTCTTTTCCTATAGAACTCTATGTAAACGTTTTATGACGGCCGTAAAAGACACACAAATTACACACAAATGACGCCTGGCGTTACTCTGTGTGAATGCAGCCTTAGACTACATACACAATATGGTACCCGCTGTGCCCTTCACAGTCCCAAACATTTCAATGAATGAGCCTCATCCGTAGAACGGACAGGAATAGGACCAGTCCTAAGATTTACATCCAGGCTTTTGTCCCCCACATGAACCCATAATAATGGGCAAGAACAGAATAGGTCAATGTGCCATGGCTTAACCATCTCTATCCCACATACACCTATACTATTTGTATGTAATATACATTTAGAGCACCGATAATGCAAATAGCCCTTTTCTTAGTGCCTTATTATTCAGTACTTCTGAATATTAATGGCATTTTGTCATCAGATTGTTATCGGAGGAGCCCTGCAGTCTGATCCCCATTGATCCCCCACAGGCCACATGTCCCAGCCATCAGTATTTACAGTGTACAAAGGCCCTTTATCTACAATATCTTGAGAAATCATTCACTGCTTATTTTATGATAGCAGATACAGCGGCGGCTGCACAAGCCATACAATCCTAGAGAATGTTCGGCCTCTTCTCGACTAACAAAGAGCCAATTTAAAAAGCCAGCAGGGAGCGCCCAATTAAATAGCTGAGCGGCCTATTGAAGTTTTCCTTATCCACAGTAAATGTTGGTAAAGGCAGTCAGCTGGTTTCGAAGAGGCAGAACGAAACTGATCACCCTTGCCAAGCCTCATTTATGTTACATTCACTTAATGCAGTGTTGGAAAGTTTACAAGGAGGCCACCGACTTCTCAAGTATGAACCGCCAGAGGGACCAGCATCATTATTACTACACTGGTTACCTGCGGTGAAGGAGCCCCCAAGGTAAAAGTCATATATGTGACACCAGTGATTCTGCCAATAACAGTTAGAACCTTAAAGGGATCATCCTGGGGCTGGCTAACTACTTGTTTCTTCCAGGGTTCTACTTGTGTCAAACATTGGGTTCTGACTTGGGGTTATTTGATCAGAACTAACACCAAAGTACATACCCCTCCTCTCCAGTGTCCGCTAGTATTTATCAGCTGTAAGGAGAGGGTGGCAGAATACAGTGCAATGGTAAAGCCTGCCCTCAGAACAGTTGACCTGTGAACCCAGGACAGGAGACAGATCTACCCAGGAACCAGCTGCTGGTTCCAATCACGTGACGCAGAGTCTGAACAAGACAGCCCAAACAGAACACCCAGAGGAAATGGTTAAACAGTCCTTGGATAACCCCTTTAGGTTATGGCCACACATTGCAAAATGCAGCCAAAACTAGATGAAAATAAAATAAGAAATATCTAAATAAATATATATATTTTTTATTAATAATTATTTTTCTATTTATTTTTGGATCCCATGCCCTGTATAGTGGCTCAGCTCCTATTGAAGAATTCTCCTTTAACCCCTTAAGGACCAGGCCATTTTTTGGTTTTGCATTTTCGTTTTTCCCTCCTCACATTTCAAGAGCCATAACTTTTTCACTTTTCAGTTCACAGAGTCACATGATGGCTTATTGTTTGCGGGACAAATTGTACTTTGTAATGGCATCATTCAATATGCTGTGCAATGTACTGGGAAGCTGGAAAAAAATTCAGAATGAGGCGCAATTGGAGAAAAAATGCATTTGCGCCATTTTCTTATGGGTTTAATTTTTACAGCATTCACTGTTTGGTACAAATGACATGTTACCTGTGTTCTACGTGTCAGTACAAACGCGGTGATACCAAATTTATATAGTATTTGAAATTTTTTGATACTTTTAAAAAAAATGATAAACTTTGCAAAATAGAAAAAAAAATTTGTGTCATCATGTTCTAACACCTGTAACTTTTTCATATTTCCATGTATGGAGCTGGTTGTGGTGTCTTTTTATGCGGGACAAGATGACGTTTCTATTGATACCATTTGGGGAAAGATCCGATGGTTTGATCACTTTTGATTCAATTTTTTATAGGAGGCAAAGTGTTGAAAAAAACGCTTTTTGGCTGTTTTTATTTTTTTTGCCGCTACGCCGTTCGCAGTACGGGATAAATGTTTTAATATTCTAATAGTTCAGGCATTTTGGAGCGCAGGGATACCTAATATGTTTATGTTTAATGTTCTTTAATTACTTTTATAGCTGATCTAGGGAAAGGGGGGTGATTTGAACTTTTATATTTTTTTTATTTTTTTAATACTTTTAAAAACTTTTTTTTTTCTTCTGTTACATTTATGATCAGACCCCTTAGGTACCTTGAAACCTAGGGGGTCTGATCGCTCATACTATTCACTGCAATACTACAGTACTGCAGTGAATAGCAGAATCGCAGCACTTCTATTAGACGAGGCCTCTGGCATCGTCTAATAGATCTAGTGCAGAGACAAGCCTGAAGCCTTCAATAGGCTTCCGGCTGTCATAGCAACCGATCACCGCCCTCTTGTGACGTTCAGGAGGGCGGCGATCGGGGAAACATGGCGGCGCCCATGCCGCCGGCGCCGTTTACACACTGCGGTCACGTTTGACCGCAGTGTGTAAAGGGTTAACAGCAGCGATCGGCTCGGGCACCGACCGCTGCTGTTAGTGGCAGGTCCTGGCTGTATGATACAGCCGGCATCTGCCGTGTATGGAGCGAGCTCAGCGTGTGAGCTCGCTCCATACATCCCCATGCGACCCATGACGTACAGTTACGTCAAGGGTCGCTAAGGGGTTAAGAAGGTCATGACTAAAGGATGCGTGGTTGATAAATCTGGCTTTCATACACCAAAACATAGGCCATTATTACACCCATCACACAAACCTACAATACTTACTTTCTTGGGGAGGAAATACACTCCTACGGGATACTTGTCAGTGTTGGTCCAAAGTTCAATCTGAGCCAAGACCTGATTGGTGAAAGAGTTGCTCATCACAAAGCTCGGGTGACCCATAGCACATCCCAGATTCACCAAACGGCCCTCAGCAAGAAGAATAATGTGGCGTCCATTTTTCAAGAGATATCTGTCCACCTGTCAACAAATCAGGATCAGAGATTTTTTTTTTATAAGTTATGGCTTTTCGAAAGCAGCAACTTATACACAAGAGCAAACCCTTCCAAGCCGACCCTTCGCCTCTACACCTCTATACATAAAAGAGGATCAGACAAGTTTTAAGTCGACATGTGGTTATATCATATTGAGGAGCCCCCATAAAACATATGGCATAGATTCATCCATGGTTACCTGTGGTTTGATGTTCACTTTCTTGGCAGCATTGTCATTTAACCATTTCACATCAAGTTCACAGTCAAAGTGGCCAATGTTGCAGACAATGGAGTCATCCTTCATCGCCTCAAAGTGTCTGAGTGATGGAGAAACAAACGTTAGGGTAACAATAAGGAAGTGTTTGAGTCTATTGGTCTGATCTAGTGAATGTGCTTATGCAGTTCCTCAGTGCAACAGTAGAAGCCCACCCCCTATCAAATCCACTATGGATCAAGGAGTTACCATCTGCAAAGAGATGTTGATGTGTGACTAGTCATGCTGTGCAAGTTAACGGGGCAGTGGGATCGCCAGTTTAGTTTATGGTTTGTTTGTTTTGTTTGTTTTTTTTTGTTTTTTTTTAAAACCTGACACCACCAGTATTGAAAAGCTGAAAATTCTTACCTTCCCTCCACAATATCTGTGCATCCAGTTGTGGTGACAAATATGTTCCCTTCTTTGCAAGCTTCATCCATTGTGGTAACCTCATAACCTGATAGACATAACAGTCATCAATTAAACCTGCCGGCTGTACAATAATAGTAGTATTCTATAGGTCACCAGATAAACTAAAGAAAGCAAAACCTGTTTCAAGTGATTTCTCAGAATAAGTTGACAGATCAAGTGACAATTTCTGGTTATTTAACCAAGTTTGCATTTAACCCTCTGCAGGTTCTAGCTGTAGTCTGCAGTTTTCCCTGAGTGGCGAGTGGAGATTAGCCGCCATGTACTGCACACAGTAAGTAGAGGAGAACCTGCTCCCTGACATTCTTGCACAAAACTTGTAGAGAAGCAGCATACTGTACGGATGTGACTAAAGCACTTAACATGCGATTAAAGCTTCCCATATAGCTGCATCAGTCTAAACCTGTAGTGTTCCTTCTGTCTCCGGCAGCTACTGCTCACTCCTCCCTTTCCATAGGCTTCCACAGACATATGCAGTCTCATGCATGCGAGAAGTGAAAGTCAACTGGTATCCTGCACTCCTTAGAGAATGGGAGGTGCCTATGCAGGACCCATATGGCTTGCCGTAATCTGTATAACAGACCTCAATGCACACTTTTGATCCGTGGGTGTGAATTATATAAGCTTTATTTATTCTTTAACAATAGAAGCCTGGCAATGAATTCAGTTATATCCACATATAGAGACAGATGCTATATCAAGTAGGGAGTTTCTATCCTTCGGGCCTTACTCAGCATAACTGTTTCAGAAAGAGGGTAAGCAGTCACCCCTTCAAACATACTAGTTGATATATCATCTGTCTCCGATATAAGATCATGGGTATAAAGCCTGATCGTGGCTCAAACTCATGCAAATGTATGGGCTGAGCTGCGATATAAGTGTACTGAACAGGGTGCAGAGATCATGCGCATGCTGCATTCTCTTCAAACCGCTGATCGGCCGGGGGCCAGGGTGTCAGATCACTGCCTATACAAAGAAGAGGTCATGAAGTATAGAAAAACCCTTTAAATATACACATTTTATAAGGAGCTGGAAGCTCATATAAATTATGTAGTAATAGCGGCTTTTTACTTTCCCCTCCCATTCATGCTGAGACAGAGCTACCAGATAGTATATACAGGGCCATAGGTCCTCTAAGCAATCTTTGCAGCATTGCCAGCGTAAGATGTTTAATACTAACAATGTCCTTACCTTCCATAGCTGCCTGGAGAGCATTAATGGGGTCAATCTCAGTAATGATGACTCTGGCACCAAAGGCTCTCAATGCTTGAGCACACCCTTTCCCGACGTCTCCATATCCAGCGACCACTGCAACTTTCCCTGCGATCATGACATCTGTGGCTCTCTTAATGCCATCAATCAGGGACTCTCGGCAGCCATACAAGTTATCAAATTTACTCTAGAAAGAGAAAAAAAAAAATCCACGCACGTTACATATCACAGACATCATGTCAGACCACATCTTAAACCAGGGCTGTGGAGTCAATAGGCCAAACTACTGGCTCCAAATCTTTTATAAATGGTCGACAACCCTGATCAAACAGAAGCTGCAACGCTCCTCCAATTCATGAAAAAGTAATTAATTCATATGGAAGTAAACGTAACAAACTATTCATCTACTTATGTAATATCATTAAAAAAATATATATATTTTCATTTTGAAGATAGACTTATGAATATTTATTTTTTGCTACCACCAAAAACTCCGGAGGTTTTCCTGCACCTGGGTCTATCAGGGACTAATACACATCAGCCTGGACCAGTAGATTTCTCAGAAGGTCCTCTGCATCCATAAACCCTGCTGATCTATACGTTATAGAATATGTATTAGCCAGTACTTGCCTTGGTTACAGAGTCATTGACATTAATAGCAGGAACCTTCAGTGTCCCCTCGCTCTTCATTTTGTACAGGTTGTGCACCCCAGTTGTGGTCTCCTCAGAAATTCCCTTAATTCCTGTGGGGAGAAAGAGTTGACAAGGGACTATTACTCCCATCTGAAGGGCAGATTTACTAATCCCGCCAGCACCATAATCAGATATTTTCCTATACCTATAGAAATTTTAAACCATAGCTCAAATTCAGCCCAAAAAAAAAAAAAAAAAAAAAAATTATATATATACACACACACACATATTAAGAAGCGTCTTTTGCCCAACGTCTACTACAACATGTATATAAAGTACTGTTCTATATACAGTTTGCCTCTCACAGACAACTTACACACTCTGAAGAACAGACTGTATAATGCTGCCATCTAGTGATAAGAAAGGTAGCTACATGGGTAAAACAGTTTGGGAAGCGTTTACGCTAATGAAAGGTTCACATTAGCCATCAGCTTTCCGTTCCCCAGATCTACTTGGGGACTTCTCTCTTTTTCAAGCGGATTCAGAGATGGAAACCCCAAAGGGCCTTTGAACGCTTGTGTGAACCCAGGCTAAGCCGGCAATAGCCTCACCTTTTAGTAACTGTGGGTATTTGGTGTGAACAAGGTTGGTGAGGTCTCCTCCATCATCAAGGATCATGTTGAGGGGTTTGCCGTCAGGGAAGTATATGGTCTGCTCAATACACCAGATGTATTCTTCATCAGTCTCTCCCTTCCAGGCGTAGACTGTAACAAAGCGGAAAACATTGAATTAATGCATTAATGTCTCTTAGGGGGCGTTCACACTACCGTCGGTGTCCTACAGCTAGTGTCCGCTGCTAATGTCTGTGCAAAATCTTGTGCGGACATTAGTATTGGACACTAGCTGTGTCCGTGACGTTATTCATTCATCGGGTGCGTTCTTTTACTGTCCGTGTCTGTCCTTAAGTGTCTGTTCCCAAAGATGTCCGACTTTTCAAGCGGACAGAAAAACCTACATGTATGAATAAATAAATAAGCTAATTATGTAAGGTCTTGTCTCCATTTTTGTTTTTGCATGTTCATGGATTATTTATAATCATTTTTGCACTGTGTGTCCATGTGAATGTTTTTATGGATTTTTGATTTTTCATTAAAAGTTATGTTTTAAATAATTTCGATCTCTTCGCTGTGCTGGACAAAATCCTTTTTGTTTGCTTAAAGATATGAATAACCCTCTAACCCTTCCAGCGACCGGCTGGAACTAGTCATGCAAATTTACAAAAAACCATTTCCAATGTGGGCTGTAGGAAAGGTTTCTCCATTTCATAGAACAGGATAGACAGTATCCTTCGCTCATACACTCTTAATTGTCCAGGACTCAAGAACAATACACTCTGGAACTTGAGCCCAGAACTCGTCTCTGGCAAATTGAAGGTCATTAATGGGATTCTCCAGTGAGTCTTAAACTTGCTAGTTCTGTGGGGTTTTAGATGTTGGACCTAGGGGTTCTGACCCCAGGTCATGTGATTGGAACTGTCCCCCAGGCCTCAGATTGTTCTTCCTCCTCTCCCTTGTTACCTGTTCTATGGGGGATGGCAGACTATATAAAGCCACTCCCTAAAGTACAGATAATGAGTGGTAAAAAAAGGGAGAGGGGGGCAGAGAGACCTGAGGGAAAGGTGATGTTTCAATCACATGACCCAGGGTCAAAATCCATAGGTCTGGCATTTAAAAAAAAACAAAAAAAAAAACACATCCTTGGACAACCCTTTTAAACTCCAAAAGCAAAACCGGCACACAGATTACCAGGTTGAACCTAAACCCAAGCTGCATGTTGGTCCCAAACCTGGACCCTATTGGCTTTCTTTAAGAAGGTCTATGAAGATTTTAGTTATTTAAGATCAATACCTGGAACACCAGTTTTGGCAATGGCTGCAGCAGCATGATCCTGAGTTGAAAAGATGTTACAGCTGGACCACTGCACCTGGAAATAAGAACACAAAACTTCTTAAAGTAGCATTCTAAGAAAACACAGAACAAAGACAGATAGCCGCCTTCACTGACGGTGCCGCCATGTTTGCCCATGAATACTCAGATTGCTTAAACAGTAATTTGACAGGTCTTAGCCCATTACATAGGCAAACCAATAACCAGGCGAGATCTGTGCCCTAGTCACCAAATCCCATACCTCAGCTCCCAGTGCTGTCAGGGTCTCTATGAGGACAGCCGTCTGGAGAGTCATGTGCAGGCATCCAGCGATTCTGGCTCCCTTCAAAGGCTTGGACTCGGAGTACATTTCCCGCATCTTCATCAGCCCGGGCATTTCATTTTCTGCTATTTCAATTGCCTTACGACCCCATTCGGCCAGGGAGATGTCAGCTACAGAAACAAATCACAGCGTTAGCTTTCCACAGCAAGAGTGATGTATGTAATGGAAACATAAGTAAATCACTCAGCTTTCCTATACTACTGAAATAAGAGGCCTTAAAAAACAAAAGCCATATTAGTTGTCACCCCTTAGGGCGTAAACGGATGTAACGCAACTATTGGACAATTTACAGACTTGTACGTGAACTCATTTGTAGATGGCACGCCTGGAAAATGCCCGTACAGATCAGTGCACATTTACCATATACCATCAGAGCAAGAGCAGGTTAAGTGGCTGGGGTTTTTTTAGCTTGTGTTTGTGCTGTTCACATGATCCAGCGCAGTCAGGACTAAATCAACAGCCCAGGGCATAGAAAGCTGAAGATTGAACTTGGCAGGGCAATAAGCCAGAGCAAGTGAATCATCTCATGTGCACGTTGATACGCCCTGCCTAGAATCGCTGAAGAACGCCAATACCAAGTCCTATATCCTCAAAATTGGTAGCCAGCCACCCTGTGTTATCAGTGTAACACCCTGTAGTATTGTATCCCCTCCCATTCAGGTTACCGGCCTAGGGCTACATGTGCTGCCTGTGGCGGTAAATTATGTGACAAACGTTTCATGACCTTATAGAAACAGCTATTGTTACGACATGTATATGTGTGTGTATATATATATATATATATATATATGACTTTATTGCAGGATACAGGACGTCACATTCTTAGAGATTTTCTTTGAAGATTAAATAGGAGTTGTGACAGATAAAGTGACCCCCCCCCCCCCCAGATATTTTGGCTGTTGTGCAGGCAGATTCATTGGGGGAATTTATTACAGTTACTACAATAGGTTTTAGACACAAAAAGACAATTTTTGAGGCAAGGTCATTGCAAAAAGGGGTCAAAACTTTGTCCATTTTCCGACCTGCTTACTACTTCTCAAAAAAAAATGGGCAGAGTCAAGGCGAGCCAGGTAGGCCTTGGGATGTCTAGTGCATGGGACCTTCTCTGGAGTCTCAGTTCCCTTTCCCGTATGTGGCTCTCGCATGACCGCTGGCCTTAGACGTCTCTGGCAAGAAACTGATGACGTATGTAAGCAACATCACCGCTACCCTCCTAGTGGCCACCGAATGGTCGCAGCAGTGACAGGAGCCTCTCTGCTTCCAATCCGACTTGTGAGGGAAAGGCAATCTGGACCACAAGTAGAAGAGATAGGAGTGTACGCTTTTTTTGTTTTACGCTCCCTCTGGCCACCCTGTACTCCTTTGTAATTCATGGAAACCCCCTTTAAGAAAGGTATATACGCCAGTCTTAATAAATTCCCTCCACAAGCTTCAGTTCTTTACAGTATTCCTAAGTCTTTGTTCGCACTTCTGTCTCAGGAGTTCCATCACCTCCATTATTCTTCCTGTCAAAATAAAGAACACCAGGGTGGAGACCTGGCAAATCCAATATATGTCAACGTGGTCCATCTAGCATTGCTAGTGTTAGTCATATAATGGATACAACATTCAGTGCTTTCCCATTCTCTGTTTATCTGATGGAGTGAAATTAAAAAGAAATAATAATAATAATAATAAATCAGGAGAGACAGGAGTGTGAACATAGCCCAAATCAGGAATGAGAAACCATCACTCCAACTGCTGTGAAACTACACTTCCCAGCATGCCCAGCTGTCCTCAGGTCTCCCACAGCAGTGAGTGGAAAATGCTGGGAGTTGTATATCCAACAGCGGGGGTGCTGAACCATGGCCTACACTGAAGTGCTATATAGAGCTGGCTGCTTACTAGGAGTCTTTACCATCCGATTTCTTTATGGTGCCCCGAATTAATTGGAATATGGAACAGAGTGGCGATTTAGAGTCATACTCTGATCCAATAGAGTATTAACAGGAAGGGTTATCAGGGGGATACGTCTTGTAGACATCTTACACACCATCCCCCAATTAGGGCAAGTTAGTAGCAAGTTTTAGGGTCCTCCACAGCCCTTTGGGAGAATTGTACCTATAGAACAAAGAGACACAGGCAGGGCACGCAAGTCAAGTGATATTGTTTTTTTTGGCAGGTGCTATCTGCTCATCAAATATCACATGGTGTCTTGTACATCAAATACAGTCCTATGAAAAAGTTTGGGCACCCCTATTAATCTTAATCATTTTTAGCTCTAAATATTTTGGTGTTTGCAGCAGCCATTTCAGTTTGATATATCTAATAACTGATGGACACCGTAATATTTCAGGATTGAAATGAGGTTTATTGTACTAACAGAAAATGTGCAATATGCATTAAACGAAAATTTGACCGGTGCAAAAGTATGGGCACCTCAACAGAAAAGTGACATTAATATTTAGTAGATCCTCCTTTTGCAAAGATAACAGCCTCTAGTCGCTTCCTGTAGCTTTTAATCAGTTCCTGGATCCTGGATGAAGGTATTTTGGACAAACAATTCAAGTTCAGTTAAGTTAGATGGTCGCCGAGCATGGACAGCCCGCTTCAAATCATCCCACAGATGTTCAATGATATTCAGGTCTGGGGACTGGGATGGCCATTCCAGAACATTGTAATTGTTCCTCTGCATGAATGCCTGAGTTGATTTGGAGCGGTGTTTTGGATCATTGTCTTGCTGAAATATCCATCCCCGGCGTAACTTCAACTTCGTCACTGATTCTTGAACATTATTCTCAAGAATCTGCTGATACTGAGTGGAATCCATGCGACTCTCAACTTTAACAAGATTCCCGGTGCCGGCATTGGCCACACAGCCCCAAAGCATGATGGAACCTCCACCAAATTTTACAGTGGGTAGCATGTGTTTTTCTTGGAATGCTGTTTCTTTTTGGACGCCATGCATAACGCCTTTTTTTATAACCAAACAACTCAATTTTTGTTTCCAAAATGAAGCTGCCTTGTCCAAATGTGCTTTTTCATACCTCAGGCAACTCTATTTGTGGCGTACGTGCAGAAACGGCTTCTTTCTCATCACTCTCCCATACAGCTTCTATTTGTGCAAAGTGCGCTGTATAGTTGACCGATGCACAGTGACACCATCTGCAGCAAGATGATGCTGCAGCTCTTTGGAGGTGGTCTGTGGATTGTCCTTGACTGTTCTCACCATTCTTCTTCTCTGCCTTTCTGATATTTTTCTTGGCCTGCCACTTCTGGGCTTAACAAGAACTGTCCCTGTGGTCTTCCATTTCCTTACTATGTTCCTCACAGTGGAAACTGACAGGTTAAATCTCTGAGACAACTTTTTGTATCCTTCCCCTGAACAACTATGTTGAACAATCTTTGTTTTCAGATCATTTGAGAGTTGTTTTGAGTAGCCCATGATGCCACTCTTCAGAGGAGATTCAAATAGGAGATCAACTTGCAATTGGCCACCTTAAATACCTTTTCTTATGATTGGATACATCTGGCTATGAAGTTCAAACCTCACTGAGGTTACAAAACCAATTTTGTGCTTCAGTAAGTCAGTAAAAAGTAGTTAGGGGAATTCAAATCAATAAAATGATAAGGGTGCCCATACTTTTGCACCGGTCAAATTTTGGTTTAATGCATATTGCACATTTTCTGTTAGTACAATAAACCTCATTTCAATCCTGAAATATTACTGTGTCCATCAGTTATTAGATATATCAAACTGAAATGGCTGTGGTAAACACCAAAATATTTAGAACAAAAAATGATTAAGATTAATAGGGGTGCCCAAACTTTTTCATAGGACTGTATCTCTCTGGGCAAACAAAGGGGTTTCCCATGAACAGTTCCATATTCACATTAATGCACAATTACATTTTTTTTGCAAGTATAAATAAAAATGTTGTAGATTTTTAAATTCTTAAATTCTCTAACAAACTCACGCTGGGTTCACATCTGCACCAGGAGTCTGCCTGGCAGGGATTTGTCAGAAACTGCCAGACGAGAAAGTTCTACAAGTCTGACAACTTGGACATTCGATGGTCACCCTTATAGTCAGTGGGGTCCCTTGGGCTCTGTTCGCGTCAGCTATTTTTGCAGTCCGTTTACCCCTTTGATGGACTAGAAGAATGGATACCCAGCGCAGATGTGACCCTTAGTCGTGAGTCTTGTCTGGTTGCCAATTGATAAGACTACGATGAATGCAGGAACTTTCTATGATCTGGGATATTATTATTATTATTTTTTATGTAGATTGTGAACCCCATATAGGGATGACAATGAACTTTTTTTTTTTTTTTTTTTTACTTTTTCTATCAGTATGTCTTTGTAGAACGGGAGGAAATCCACGCAAACACGGGGAAACCATACAAACTCCTTGAAGATATTGTATCTGGCAGGATTCTAACCCAGGACTCCAGAACTGCAAGGCTGCAGTGCTAGCCACTGAGCCACCGTGTTGCCCCTTTATGATCTGGGATTTGTCAGAAATCCAGCCTTGATGATCTTATTGTTTACAGGTTCCAAGCATGCAAGAGAAGGTAACCTGGACACAATATAGACATCATGGCCGGGTTTCTGACAAGTCCCAGATCATAGAAAGTTCCTGTATTCATGTCCATTACCAACCGATCAAGATAAAAGATTAATATCACCAAGACTCCGCTGCAATGTCCGCCTGTTTTGTTCGCCGATTTTAGTTTTATAACGACGGACCCCATTATAGTCAATGGGGTCCGTGTGTAACCGCTATTACATCGGTCTGCCTCTTCATTACTCTGCACCCATGACAGACCAAAACAAGCGGATAAGACAACCCAGCGTCAGACAGTTACCGAAAACCTTTAAAACTCTGCAAAATGTTTAATTATTTAGATTTGCAAAAATGTTTCCCTTTTAATGGTTTACAACTATAAATCTGTTCACGGGAAACCCTCTTCTATAAATCTATTCCAGCGATTTCATAACCCCAGCGGTCGTTCCTGTATATCCATGATGCTGCCTTACATAAACCCCTAAGCTCTTGTCTGTTCTGCTCAGCCGCACAGATCTGCACTGACAGCTCCTATTACAACATGTGCCAACTCATGGAACCCGCCAAGTCCCTGAGGCATGCTGGGAATTGAAGTCTTGCAGTCTTGGATAAACAGTGTGCAGTCTCTGGAGCAGACTACAACTCCCAGGGAGCTCTTGTGTGCTGAGCTGGGCAAGATACAGCGTGCTGTCCACATGAAGCAGTGCAGAGCCATGATTACATGGGGAGGGGGCTGCACAGCCATGGATTGCTTTGTCATTTTATAGCACCGGCACCGCTTACGCTCTCTCCTCCAGCACCACAATCTGATTTTGTTTTACAGGCCTTTATAGGAAAAAATTGCTGCAAAATATGCCATGCACTGCAGTTCTAACCATGTCACCCACCTGGCAATCGCCCCATACAAACATCCCATAAAGCCGGGTAATGCTGCCCAGCACAAGTGGCACAAAGGGCACACTATAGCCTGCAATCTGCATTGCAAAACCTGCAACCTAAAGGTGTCAATAGAGCCTTAGCCATGAGCCAGTCCTATGTATTGCAGGCACACAAGGGGCTAGGGTGCAGCCAGATGAATGAATAGGATTACTATCTGCAATCTCACGGCTCAAGGACTACAAATCCCAGCATGCAAAACATCATCAGGGCCTGCTGGGAGTTGTAGTGCCACAAAAAAAGACAAGCAGACACATGTAACACAGGCAGCCGGCTACAAGAGCCGAGAAGGTCCTCTGTGTGGCACAGCTCAATGCCAGGGCAAGGCTTACCAACTTTGTAGGTCAGCTTATCAGACATGATGAAGAGCAAGGAGACCGCACGCCAAGCCTGAGAGCCAGCAGGCGAAAAGGAGGCGTGAAGGTGAGGTCCCTTTAAGAATAACCCGCTTTAAGCCATATAAGGAAAAAAGTAGGCGTGGCCTGAGTCATCTGACTGAGGGATCTGGCTGATGACCCGTTTGATTGACAGCTACGGTGGCCTATCGCTGGTGAATGGGTTCTTACGTACGGCCCCGCCCCTTCCAGCTGTGATTGGCTGAGGCCCGTGGACCTTGAGCCGAAGTGACATCACGTGTCAGGGCAAAGGTTCCGGGTGACGGTGTTTGTATTGTCATTAATGATTGTGCATCTGCCGTCACTGGTGGCGCTAGTGTGGGAGCCGGCAACATGGAGGCTCTCTGCAGTCAGGGTGCCCATATAGTCGTATGGGGCCATAGTGAGCCCTCAGAGGCCACCGATGTCATGTACATAGACAATGTCGTGTTATCTGATGCTGTAGTATAGTTATTGCTTCAGGAAAGATAGCATCACACAGGATGGTGCCATACAGATAGTGCCCCCCCCCCCCCCAAATAGCGCCATACAGATAGTGCCCCCCCAAATAGCGCCATACAGATAGTGCCCCCACAGTACCATACAGATAGTGCCCCCCCCCAAATAGCGCCATACAGATAGTGCCCCCACAGTACCATACAGATAGTGCCCCCCCCCCAAATAGCGCCATACAGATAGTGCCCCCACAGTACCATACAGATAGTGCCCCCCCCAAATAGCGCCATACAGATAGTGCCCCCACAGTACCATACAGATAGTGCCCCCCCCAAATAGCGCCATACAGATAGTGCCCCCTCCCCCAAATAGTACCATACAGATAGTGCCCCCCCCCCAAATAGCGCCATACAGATAGTGCCCCCACAGTACCATACAGATAGTGCCCCCCCCCCAAATAGCGCCATACAGATAGTGCCCCCACAGTACCATACAGATAGTGCCCCCCCCCCAAATAGCGCCATAACAGATAGTGCCCCCACAGTACCATACAGATAGTGCCCCCCCCAAATAGCGCCATACAGATAGTGCCCCCACAGTACCATACAGATAGTGCCCCCCCCAAATAGCGCCATACAGATAGTGCCCCCTCCCCCAAATAGTACCATACAGATAGTGCCCCCCCCCCCAAATAGCGCCATACAGATAGTGCCCCCACAGTACCATACAGATAGTGCCCCCCCCCAAATAGCGCCATACAGATAGTGCCCCCACAGTACCATACAGATAGTGCCCCCCCCCAAATAGCGGCATACAGATAGTGCCCCCACAGTACCATACAGATAGTGCCCCCCCCCCCCCCAAATAGCGGCATACAGATAGTGCCCCCACAGTACCATACAGATAGTGCCCCCCCCAAATAGTACCATACAGATAGTGCCCCCCCCAAATAGCGCCATACAGATAGTGCCCCCACAGTACCATACAGATAGTGCCCCCCCCCCAAATAGTACCATACAGATAATGCCCCCCCCCCAAATAGTACCATACAGATAATGCCCCCCCCCCCCCCAAATAGTACCATACAGATAATGCCCCCTCCCCCAAATAGTACCATACAGATAGTGCCCCCCTCCCCCAAATAGTACCATACAGATAGTGCCCCCTCCCCCAAATAGTACCATACAGATAGTGCCCCCCCCCCCCCAAATAGTACCATACAGATAGTGCCCCCCCCCAAATAGTACCATACAGATAGTGCCCCCCCCCCAAATAGTACCATACAGATAGTGCCCCCTCCCCCAAATAGTACCATACAGATAATGCCCCCCCCCCAAATAGTACCATACAGATAATGCCCCCCCCAAATAGTACCATACAGATAGTGCCCCCTCCCCCAAATAGTACCATACAGATAGTGCCCCCTCCCCCAAATAGTACCATACAGATAGTGCCCCCTCCCCCAAATAGTACCATACAGATAGTGCCCCCTCCCCCAAATAGTACCATACAGATAGTGCCCCCTCCCCCAAATAGTACCATACAGATAGTGCCCCCTCCCCCAAATAGTACCATACAGATAGTGCCCCCTCCCCCAAATAGTACCATACAGATAGTGCCCCCTCCCCCAAATAGTACCATACAGATAGTGCCCCCTCCCCCAAATAGTACCATACAGATAGTGCCCCCTCCCCCAAATAGTACCATACATATAGTGCCCCCCCAAATAGTGCCATACAGATAGTGCCCCTCCCAAATAGTACCATACAGATAGTGCCCCCAAAATAGTACCATACAGCTAGTGCCCCCCCCAAATATCACCATACAGATAGTGC